>NC_142066.1:16677248-17343914 GCF_059756535.1 Pantherophis guttatus
AATATATTTAAATGCATGCACAACCAGTCCCCACCATTTCCTTTGGTTAGGGTTAGGGAGACAGATCTGGAAATCAGCCCCATCTTGCTCCATGTGCCCCAAAGTAATAAGACATCCCCAAAAATAAGGCCAAGCACTTATTTTGGGGTTCAAAAATACATAAGACAGGGTCTTATTTTGGGGAAAACACGGTAATATGATCATAAATAAGCTAATATAATTATAAATATTGTTATAATTACTATGTGTATTATTATTATCACTATCAGTATGTCTGTTATTTTCTTTTTTTGTAAAATGAAGTGCCTGGAAAATACACTGTCTTCAAAACATATATATATATATATATATATGACTCACTCTACATAATCAATCAAGAGCCTTGATAGTACAATGGTCTATGCACCCTGTTATTAACACAGCTGCCTGCAATTTACTGCTGGTTCGAATCTCTCCAAGGCTCAAGGTTGACTCAGCCTTCCATCCTTTCTAAGGTAGGTGAAATGAGGACCCAGTTTGTGGGGGCAATAAGCTGACTTTGTATAAATATACAAAAGAATGAAGGCTATTGCTTAACGCATTGTAAGCTGCCCTGAGTCTCCGGAGAAGGGCGGCATATAAATCAAATTAAAAATAAAAAAATAATAAAAAATAATGACCATTAGGAAACAGCAACAGGTCCACAATGCATGTCTCACTTGAGTTACAGTACATTACTTCTGCATGAGCTGCCCTAGCTCCCAGTTAATTTCTGGTTGCAATTCGAGGTCCTGATTATCACCTTTAAAGCCCTGCATGCCACCAAGCCAAGTGATTGGTGAAACCAACCTCACTTCAAGGCTATCTGCCAATCACAGTACGTCAGCTAATTGGGCACACCCCTAGACTCCTCCATTATCTAATGACATCTTGGAGTTGCATCTTCTCTGTAGTTTTCCCATGCCTATGCAATACTTTAAGGAGGCGTGGTGATTCAGTGGCTAAGACACTGAGCTTGTCAATCGAAAGGTCGGCAGTTCAGCGGTTCAAATCCCTAGTGCTGCGTAATGGGGTGAGCTCCCATTACTTGTCCCAGCTTCTGCCAACCTAGCAGTTTGAAAGCATGTAAAAAATGCAAGTAGAAAATTAGGGACCACCTTTGGTAGGAAGGTAACAGCGTTCCATGTGCCTTTGGCATTTAGTCATGCCGGCCACATGACCATGGAGACATCTTCAGACAGTGCTGGCTCTTTGGCTTTGAAACAGAGATGTGCCAAGTTACCATTACTTCCACAAAGAAAATACAAAGAATGCATTTCAGATAGTCTTCCAACAAATTTTAGTTTCTGGAAACACTGTTTATAATTTTCCAGGAAACATAAGAAGGACAATCCAGATCTATGCAATCTATTGATCTTCCTAGTTAGAGTTAACTGCATGGTTTTATGATCGAACATATTACTGAACTATGAACATTCAGTTCAAATATCTCATTGCTGAACTATTCAATATGATACGAAGCTCAAGAATTTCAGCAACCATAATACTGATGAAAAATTTAGTTCCTATTTATATTTATTAAATCATTTATATATCTCTATATATGGACATATCCTTTGCTTACCCAGTTGGTCTGCTATCTTCCCTTTAGGACAGCGTCTACAGTCATAGCAGCAAGATAATTTTCCTTCCACTTTTATCTTGCTATGGCCAAGACAACATTTCTTGTTACAGATGGAAAGAGGTAATGTCTGTTTACAAATAAAATAAGGAGTCTTTCAGTTGAAGAATTTATGTTTCATGATAGTTCTTTTCATCCATCATGATATAATGAGGATCATAAATGGTTGCATAAAATCTACTCTTACTTGCTGGCTCCCCGTCTTGAGCCATATTGCACCACCAGCCCTAGGAAGGCAGGAAGCCTTAGTAAAGGAGTACAACAAAATTATGAGAAACCCACTTCTTCCTGTGCATGCTGATCTTCCTCATCTATCAATCAGCACACTTAAATCCAAGAAGCCCTTTCTGGCACTCGCTCAATAGCTGTCTAACAATTCTGACATCAACAAACAGTGGAAAGCCAAATGGGCTGCTTAATGCCCAGATACAGGCAGTTACGTAGATTATCCTACACAAAAAGTGCCAGGTTTTGACCTTCCTTGCCAGCATTGGTCAACTCTGAACAGGATCCGTACCACACATTGTATCTGCCAAGACTCGTTGTTTAGGTGGGGTCTTGTCTCTACCCCTCAGTGCGACTGTGGTGCTACTTGACAAAATATCCACCACATTGTGTCCAAATGTCCATCAAGAGCTTACACCAGCCCAATGTCTGATTTTTTTTCAATATAGATCACCCTGTCCTTGAATGGCTGGGTGGACTGGACATTAACATTTGAACTACTATAAATCCATGTATTTGCCATAAGCTAAATAAAAATAAACCATCAGTTAGACATAGCCACGCTCTATATCTAACTCAAAGTTTGTTGTTTGGTTTTCTAGATTTATTTCTGTTTAAATTTCCCTCTGAATCCCTCAACTGCTCCTTATGACACATCTATTAAATTCATGGATTGATTGATTGAGTCAAACCTTGTATTCTGAAGATCTGTTCTGAAGAATCAGAACCAGTAGTGGGTAGTGGGAGAGCTTTTAATTCTCAAATCCTTGGAACATACTTTCCTTGGCTTTCAATTTTTTTTTAATTGGGGTCCTTCATTTGCTATAGCTCTTTTAAAACTGGGTTGAATTTTCCATTTTCCATATACATCTCTTATTGAAAGATTTATGAACATTTCATAGGGAAAAATTTTCAATTTTTAAAACTGAGATATTTTTAATTTGACTGCTTATAGCTGAATGATGTTTGTTCATTTGCACATTGAAAACAAAGGTCATATTTAATTATGTACAGGTAATTCTAACCATTTCCTCACATTCTTGTTTCCAAAAGATCTTTACATTGAAATATATCCACCAAATATTAAAAGAGTTCCTTTTTATCTACAAATTTAAGAATTTGTGGGAGTTTTATGTTTGTGGGAATTTGTGGGGTTTTATGAAATTATTACACTGAACCAGGCTATAATGTTGTTTCTAAATCAATATTACACATCCTTCCTCATGAATTTTATAACTAGTATGCAATCATATGGCACTGCACTAGATAGATAGATAGATAGATAGATAGATAGATAGATAGATAGATAGATAAATAGATAGATAGATAGATAGATAGATAGAGTCAGAGAGATAGACAGAATATATTTGAAATATTTTTCCAAAACAGAGATTTGGCAGGCTCTTCCATCTATTTGAGACTGCTGAGTAGCTTGATCCAATTGTTTATTTTTTAAGCATTGATTGATATATGTCAATCACTAAATGGTTTCCTAAGGAGTGAAAAATGAGATATACCTGGTTAAATATAAGGGGCCAAACAGCATCTTTGGCAGAAATGGTGAGAAATTTGTCTTGGGAAGCCATGGGGTCAATCTTTCCAACTTGGACTCTCTGAAAGGACTTGTTTGGGAATGTGACCCAATTGAGAATATCAAATCCAGTTACTAATTCCCCATTGTGGCCAAAAGAAACTTCTTCACCAGCACTGTTGTTAAAGGAGATTTGTTGCAGAAAATAGTGAAGCTACAGAAAAGACAAAAGGGAAGATGAAAGGGAAGGGAAGGGAAGGGAAGGGAAGGGAAGGGAAGGGAAGGGAAAGGAAAGGAAAGGAAAGGAAAGGAAAGGAAAGGAAAGGAAAGGAAAGGAGAGACAACATTATTTAAATGATACCAGCAAATATCAGTTTTTTCCTTTTAATTTTGACTACGCTTAAAGAAAATAAGCTGTTAAATTTTGCTTCTGTCTATGCTATTTAAAACAGGAAGGTAAATATGTTCTCCATCACATGCAATTTTTACTCTATTGCCTAAAAAAATATTATACTTGAAAATACTTAAAATGAGAATTCTATCACAAAACTAAGAAAGTGAAAAACCCAACAGGTCATTTACTCTGATCAATTGACATGATCTGATGACCATCCTGAACACTGCATTGTCCAACATTACCTGCCATGATGATTGGAGGAAGAGCTTCCATCTCCTCTTATCCATTTTTTGACCCCCTTTGAGTTTGGAAGAGCGCATGGCCTTCAGAGCATGTGCCACAGCATAGACTGCATTGTAGACGCTGTAACTATGTGCATTCATGGTGGTCTCAAAGACAGAATTAGGAAGAGTCTCCGGCTTCTCTTCTCCAGTGCAGATCCTTTCAGCATTCCCATCTGTAATATCACTGGAGAATGAGCATTCAAACGCATCTTTCCAGAAATCCCTAATAAACCCATCGTCTTTTTCTAGGTTTGGGTTTCTGTTCTGAATAAATTGTTGGAACCCTATCACTTCCTTTGAGTGAATTGCAAAGGAAAGAGCACCATGGAGAAAATCAAGGGGAAACTGTCTTTGAATCAGAATGGAGGTGAATTCCATCTGGGCTGTCATGATCCAAATTTTGGATTTTTTCTCCTTGGGAATATCCTCAGAATCTAACAAACAGATCATTATTCTCAAAGTCATGATGGTCCAAATTTCACCTTTCAGGATTACTACACTGACAGTACTCCCCATGATGACTTGATAAACTTTATCTGTCTCTTCAATCATTTCAGCAGCTTCATTACCATACTTCATTTGGTTGATACATTCCATAAAGTCAAAGCAGATTCCTTTCTCAGAAAACTTGGAAAGCCATTGTTGAATGAACCTCTGTTTACTCTCCTCATCCATAAAAACTATCCCAACCCAGGTCCATCCAAACTGTAATAGTAAGTGTAGTATTCCATTAAACTGATGGATCTCATTTGGGAACATCCAAGTGAAAAAACCTGCATCTGCTTCATTATTCATCATGGGAGCTGATCCATATGTGATCTAAATACATGGGGGGGTGGAATAATAGATTTCATCAAAGAAATAATTTGAAATAAAGGATTTTATCAAAGAAATAATTCCAATCTTGGAGCTTAGAGTTACATGATCAGCAATAAAGAACAGTAGAGATGACTATTTCCTTCTGATCTAATAAATTGATCAGCTTCTTTGCTCAAGATTTCAAGCGTTTTGAGTTATTTCTGAGAAAAAGTATTGTGAGGTGCCTTTGGCAGTGGTGGGATTCAAATAATTTAACAACCGGTTTTCTGCTCTAATGATTTCTTCCAACAACCAGTTCAGCAAACTGCTCAGAAAGTTAACAACCAGTTCTCCCGAAGTGGTGCAAACTGGCTGAATCCCACCACTGGCCTTTGGGATTGTAAGTGAGCAGAGAATGGGGTGATGGACAACAGAGGAGAAATAATGGAGAATAGGCAGAAAAGAAGCAATCATTGAAGACCTGATGAAGGACACCTGATGAAGGAAGTAGGAGGCATATTCCATCTTAAAATAGCTACATTATGTTAATAAACCTTTCCAAATATCTTCAGAAGAAGATAAATTATAGTACTTTAGTTCTATCACACTACTGTCTGAAATGACATCTGAAATTAATATATGAAATGACATCAGAAATAAAGTCCGTATTCTATATTCTTTGGCTTGATGAAATAAATAATAATTTCTCCTATTTTAATCTACAATATATTTGTATCTCACCTGTGGAAACTTATAGTTGTGCAATATAATTGCCATGTTGAGACAGGTCTTCCTCTGTGGTCCTCCTATCACAGCTACTGCACTGTTCTGGATATCACACTTGTAGTTTGGGATAAATCTGTCTCTTGTAGAGAGAAGTTCCATTGCTAAAAGAAATGTTGTGCTTTCCAGAGAATTGTCAGTAGTGATGTGGAAACCAAGGGTGACATTGGGTAAAATTCTAGTATGTTCATTGATCTCTTTTACAGCAAATGCCACAGCCAGAGTGTGTTGGTAAATATGAATAAGGAACCTTCAGTGGGAATAATAAAACAAATTGGTATATGTCTATGGAGATTCTCAGTGATCCAAGTCATAGTTGCCTCAAAGGTGCTTTTTTTTTTTTTAAGAAGAAGAAGCTTCTTAGATGAGAAGCTAGATGTCCTCAAAGAAAAACCAGAAAGTCCAGTTGCCTCTTGAAAAGAAAAAGTACTTTTGGGACATTGTTATATGCTTTCTTTAGAATCTAACAGCAGATCCATTTTCTTGCTTTACACTATATACAGTACAGAATAACAGAATTGGAAGGTGCCTTGGAGGTCTTCTAGTCCAACCCCCTGCTCAAACAGAAAACACTATACCATTTCAGACAAATGGTTGTCCAATCTCTTCATAAAAACTTTCAATGTTGGAGCATTCACAACTTCTGGAGGCAATTTGTTTCACTGCTTAATTGTTCTAACTATCAGGAAATTTCTCCTTAGTTCTAGATCTATTGATTGATTCTTGTTGTACCTTCAGGTGCTTTGGAGAAACTTTTTCTCCTTTGTGACAGCCCCTTAGATATTGGGAAACTTCTACCATGTCACCCCTAGTCCTTCTTTTCATTAAACTAGACATACCTAACTCCTGCAACCGTTCTTCATATTTTTTAGTCTCCAGTCCCCTAAACATCTTTGTTGCTCTTCTCTGTACTCTTTCTAGAGTCTCAACAACTTTTTTGCATTGTGGTGACCAAACTGGGATGCAGTATTCAAAGAGTGGTCTTGGAATCACACCATCAGCATCACAATTAATGTTGCTTTTGTGAACTCCTGGACTATTATAGTTACCAAATGATAGTCCAAAATGTATGAGTTTCAATAAGGAGTTTCAAATCACCTAACTAGTGTTAGTTAGAAAAAGAAGAATTGCAACCCATGTCTATGGTCTCTTTTTAGGTGTCTTAATCTAATGAATATCAGATTTATGGTAAAATTGCTTTTGCAGGATGTAACATTTGTAGGAACATCCCAAAGAAGAATCAAGTGAAGGGGGAGCAGCAGTTATATGTTATATGTTGTATTTGTTATATGACATATATAACATATATAACATATATGTTATATGTTAGTGACAGAACAATCCACAATTAGCTTAAATTTGAGTTTTGTCTTAATTTCATAGGTTGTAAATCAGTTCAGATATTCCACCAAAGACCTGTGAAAAATTGAAGTAGCTTCTCAAATGCCTCTGAGAGATTTCTGCTTCATTTGTGGATGAAATAAAAGATAAAGTACAAGTTGAATCAAAACTCATGTAGTTTATTTTTAAGTCATCTGCATGGCTTACATAGCAGTTTTCAGCTCATGAAAAGAATGGTGGGGAAGATGGCATAGAAGACTTTGAATTTCTCTGTGAAAGAAAACTCATGTAATTGCATGTATAAAATCAATAAGGTTTGCCTCAATGTAAGCTCCAATGTCAAAGTAAGTCAGCTGGCAGAAGCTTGGCAGCGGCTTCTTCATTTAATTTGATTATTTTGTTATATTATGAACTTCAAATATGTATACATGGTGCTGAACACAAGGTTGTCTTTGTTCGATTCTTATTAAGGTAAAGGTAAAGGTTCCCCTTGCACATATGTGCTAGTCGTTCCTGACTCTAGAGGGTGGTGCTCATCTCTGTTTCAAAGCCGAAGAGCCAGCACTGTCTGAAGACGTCTCTGTGGTCATGTGGCCGGCCTGACTAAATGCCAAAGGTGCAGAGAATGCTGTTACGTTCCCACCAAAGGTGGTCCATATTTTTTCTACTTGCATTTTTTACGTGCTTTCAAACTGCTAGGTTTAGGCAGAAGCTGGGACAAGTAACGGGAGCTCACCCTGTTACGCAGCACTAGGGATTCAAACTGCTGAACTGCCAACCTTTCGATCGACAAGCTCAGTGTCTTAACCACCGAGCCACTGCATCCCCTATTGATTCTTATTATTCTTGGCTAACTAAATAGACCTTATTGGGAAAAGGTTCCATTGAATATCTACTTGGAACAAGTACCTAATCTGTTGTTTAAAGAAATAAATGCAAGATGATTATCAAACAATTTTTTGTAAGTAATATAGAAGATGGGGGAATCCTATTTTAGAGACATCTATACAGCCTTGATCTTCTCAAATAATTTCAAGAACATACAACTAAAGTATATCATCTGTAAGGTACCCTTGAAGATGAGGGTTGAAGTCAATGATGAAAATACTTACAGATACTGATCAAGCAATTCATGGGAAGGAAGACTTTGAAAAGTGATCTCAGATGAAAGAAAAATGATCTGATAAATGATGGCAGAAATGATGAGATCTCCAGGCTGATAATATTTGTGAACACTTGGAAGAGGAGTACTACTGATGTTGCAGACGGGCAGAAGATAAATGGGTATCACCTTAGGAAGAATCTCCAAAACCACTGCAATAAAGATCAACATCTCAATGTAAAATGTAGCTGTTTAAAACACTCAGCAGTAATTTTTATCCTACCATTCAGGTTTTGAGGACCGGGATCTCCATTCACCAGCCACTCCTTAATAGAACATAAAATGTAGCCAATAAGAGTTCAAGTTGAAATACATGACTCCTTCATTATTCCTCTACCTCCATCCCTGTTTTTCTGAGTTGATATTAAGGAATGGGTTTTAATCTGGCTGTTGATTCTCTTGAGAAGTAAAGAAGGGTTAATCACTATATTTAATGCAATAGGTTCGGGGCATGATTTCCTTAAAGTAGTAGCTTCTTCACAACATATCAAAAGTTAGCATGTTTAGCCATTCTCAGTAAACACCGCTTAACTTCGATGAACTTTGCAACCTAATTTTTTTTTCATTTTACTTCCAAAGTTAAAATACTAACTCTGAAAGAAAATAAGAAGAAAGCAAAAGTAAAAACCACACCCACCCAGCCACATGCCCACTTGGTCATGCCCACCCAGTCACATGCCCACCTAGCCATGCCCACCCAGTCACATGGCCACCCAGTCACATGGCCACCTAGCCATGCCCACCTAACCACGCCCACAGAACCTGTTGTTAAATTATTTGAATCCCACCACTGGCTGAAACCTAGGATGAAAGACTTGGATAGGCTGGATAAAAATTGAGCAAATTTTGTGAAATAGAAAGACTGAAGAGTTGTGCTTTAAGCATAACATATTCAGAATGTACTTTGTACTTGCTTCGTGACTCATAGATACCCAAATACCTGAAGATTTTAAGCTGTTTTACATTATTTCCACCCACACATCTTAGACGGCCTCACAGGTAGCTTTAATTTAGTTGCAGAATAACATTTTTGGACATTTCTTTGCAGTAATAAATAAGTACAAAGAACCCTGTTTCAAATCAGTCTGTATGTATAAAAGAAGTACTGGGTCATCAGCTTAGAAGAGAATTGAAACATGCTTAACTTTCCAATTTTGGAGGATGACTAGCTGGATTAATCAATTTTGCTACAAAATGATCAATAAACAGATTAAATAATAAAGGTGCCAGAAGACAATCTTATCTGAGACCTATTCTGATGGGAATTTCCATTGCATAATGTTAATGTCTATTTCATCACACTTTTGGCCAGGGGTTTTACATACCTGTAGATTAGAAAAAATATCTATCTATCATCCATCTATCTATCTATCTATCTATCTATCTATCTATCTATCTATCTATCTATCTATCTATCTATGAATTATTCCATTTCTCCCATAATTTAGGTCTGGATACTAGTTGACAGATATATCTGAAATCAATAAAGAGAGTATAAGGACCTGAACGTGTTCTAAAGGTGTAGTTTTCTATTAATGGAGCATGGTCCAAACAGGAATAGCTTGCTTCAAAGCTGACCAGTTCCTCAGCTAAGATATTCTCAGTTGTAATCTAATTCAGGTGTTTATTGTACAGCATAGCATTTGCCATTCAAAAAAGATGTTGAACCTTTGGAAAAAGTGCAGGGAAGAACAACTAGGATGATTAAAGGCCTGGAGGCTAAAACCTATTAAGAACAGTTGTAGCAACTGGGTATGGCTAATCTAGAGAAAAGAAGCAGTAGCAATAGCAGTATTCCAGTATTTGAGAGGCTGCCACAAAGAAGAGGATGGTCATCTTATTTTCCAAAGCACTAGAGGGCAGGACAAGAAAGAATGGATGGAAACTAATCAAGGAGAGAAGCAACTTGGAATTTAAGAGAAACTTCCTAACAGTGAAAACAATTAATCAGTGGAACGACTTGCCTCCACTAGTTGTGGGGGCTCCAACAATGGAGGTTTTTAAGAAGAGACTGGACAGCTACTTGTCTCAAATTGTATAGGGTCTTCTGCTTGAGCAAGGATTTCGAAAAGAAATACTAGGCTGCATCAAAAGAAGGATAGTGTTACTATCACTTTATGCCGTACTAGTAGGACCTCACTTGGAATACTGCATCCAGTTTTGGTCACCATGGTACCAAAAAGATGTTGAGAATGCAGAGAAGAAAAACAAAGATGATTAGGAGACTGTAGGCTTAAACATGCAGGAATTGGTAATGTCTAGTCTAATGAAGAGAGGGACTAAGGCAGGGGTGAAATGCTACCGTTTCACTCCGGTTCGGGCAAACCGGAAGTAATAAAAACTACCGGTTCAAGTGAACCGGTAGTTTAAAAAAGCTACTGGTTCCTCTGAACTGGTATTTCCGACGATCAGCTGTGCAGCGGGGTTTAGCTTTGCTAGAAAGTAGGAAATCCTGCTTTCTAGCAAAGCTAAACTACACTGCATAGCTGATCACACACCCCACCCCACTGTTCTACTTACCTTCTCAAGCTTCCTTTTGGTGCATACTGCATGTGCGTGGACGCACAGCACACACCAAAGGAGGCTTGGGAAGGTAAGTAGAACAGCGGGGTGGATCAGCTGTGCAGCGCAGTTTAGCTTTGCTAGAAAGCAGGAAATCCTGCTTTCTAGCATCACGTGCCACAGCTAATCCCCACAGCTAATCCCCACAGCTAATCCCCACAGCTAATTGCTTCTACTTACCTTCCCAAGCATCCTTTTGATGCATACTATGCATGTGCACACACATGTAGAGCGTGCATTTGGCACTCAGTGCGCATGTGCAGCCAGTGAACTCGTAGCAAAATGGTTCAGATTTCACCACTGGACTAGGAGTAACATAATAGCAGTCTTCCAAATATTTCAGTGGCTGTCACACAGAAGAGAGGGTCAACCTAGTCTCCAAAGCACCAAAAGACAAGATAAGAAGTAATGATGGAAGCTTAACAAAGAGAGATCCAACCTAGAATTAGGGAGAATTTTTCTGATAGTAGGAATAATTAATCAGTGTAATGGCTTGCCTCCAGAAATTGTGGATTCTCCACTATTGAAGAGATTGTGACAGCCATTTGTCCAGAATGATGTAGGGAAGTTGAACTTGAAGGTTTCCAAGGTCCGTTCCAACTATATTATTATGTAATTCTGTAAGTGGATGGGATACTAGTTACCTTGTTAAATCTGTACTTCCTTTATGAAGTACAAAAATCACCAGGATTAGATCCTAGTCAGAAAGCATTTTACCTGCTATCAATACAGGTAAAAAAGGGACAGCAAAACATGGACCAACCAGTGTAAATCCTGATGTTCCTCCATATTGATGAAATTTCTTCCTCATGCTTTGGTAAATTTGAACTAGTCAAGTAGAGTAATCTGAATGCATGATTCCCTTCAATAGTTCCCTTGTCCTATTATGAGTACTGCTGGAAATTAAAAGAATATGCAGCCCTCAATATGTAAGTCACTAACTACCCATGTTTTCTGACATATAACCTTTCAACTTTTGACTTTTCTGGATGCAAGACATTCATTGCTTCTCATTCCACCTTCAGAACAGATTGATTACCTCTTCTTTGTGGCAGTCCCTTAGATATTGGAACACTGCTATCATGTCATCATTAGTTCCTCTTTTATTAAAACAGATAAATTCAAATAGAAATTTCATTCATCATTAATTAAACAACAAATTAATCAAAATAATTGAATTAAATTTGGATCTCACTCTTTAAAGGTGGCTCTCTCTTCAATTACTCTAAAATGAAATAATAAGCTAAAGTATTGGCGGTGTTTGAATTTTGGCTGATGTGCATATTTATCACCACTATGTTTATTTTGGGTGCACAGCTATTGTAATATTATTAGAATTTTGTATGCTATTTCTAGGGGACACGGTGGCTCAGTGGCTAAGATGCTGAGCTTGTCGATAGAAAGGTCAGCAGTTCAGCAGTTCGAATCCCTAGGGCCGCCTAATGGAGTAAGCGCCCGTTACTTGCCCCAGCTTCTGCCAACTAGCAGTTCAAAAGCATGTAAAAATGCAAGTAGAAAAATAGGGAACACCTTTGGTGGGAAGGTAACAGCGTTCCATGCGCCTTTGGCATTTAGTCATGTCAGCCACATGACCACGGAGATGTCCTCTGACAGCACTGGCTCTTCGGCTTTGAAACGGAGATGAGCACCACCCCCTAAAGTCAGGAACGATTAGCACGTATGTGCGAGGGAACCTTTACCTTTACCTTTTATGCTATTTCTATAGGACATCTTGATTCCTTCAGTTTTCACTACTATTCTCCATTTGATGGTAAGGGTGGCACAGTTGTCGAATCCAAAGTCCATTGTTTATATGGACAGTGTTGACCAATCGTAACTTTCATATTTCAACAGCTGCTCACTCAAACTTTATACTATCAAGATGAGATAGATGAGGTCTTCTCTATGCCTAGATGTATTGCATCTGCCCAGAAATGCACAACAAATATTAGAGGCATATTTCAGGATTGGGTGGTAACTATCTCAATGTTATCAGTAAACCATGGGAGTTTTTACAGATTTCAAGCAGCAGTGCCATTATACTATCTACATAGTATATTCTGAAAGGTTCCGATCAAAGCATGTTTTACAAATCTGAGAAGAAATTTACTAAGTAAACTTACTTACTAAAACCTGCTATGTTTGAAAATAATAAGCAATACATTAAAAATCTTCTGTAGGTGTTTCATTGGTCAGTTTTCCAACTCAAAGGTTAGATGTATAATTCAGGTTTTGTTGAACAAGGGCTTTAAGGGAAACAGAAGCTTCTATTAGTAATTTCCATTCTAATTACTGAGATCTTCGGGAACTGAAATGCATTATTTGGATTACATTAGAGACTGAAATATTTTTCATCGATGAGAAATTTTCTCCAATCCACTTAGTAGAGGAATAATGAAAAATTCCTCAAATATTATTTCCAATGCCATGCCCACTAAATACTGTAACTGCTGAAAATTTCCATATTTTTAAAATCTGAGATGCAGTATTTGTTCCACTTAGAAAATTCTTCCTAAGAGAACCAGAATTAGTGTTAATTGATAGAATTTTGTCATAGATTTGTTCATATGAATTTTTCTCTTCAATATATGTGAGAGATTTTTGATAGAAATTTGTGTTGAAATGATTATTATATGTTTAACTATATGGTACTAAATCAACAATTCTGGCACAAAATGAATCCCACATTTATTGTTGCAATCATGGAAACACTTAATGCACCACACCAATAAACAAAGTCTGAATCATTTCTTTATTAACTGTCCCTTCGTATTCAAATCAGGTCTAAAAATAATAATATAGCATTTGGGGAAAAAGATGCAGCCCAGTAATCCAGCTGCCGAAGCCAAAATGGAGAAGATCTCCACAGCCACCATATATTTTCCCTTTGTACTCAAGTAGGTTGGAACAAACGATATCCAGACACTACAAAAGACCAACATACTGAAGGTGATAAATTTGGCTTCATTAAAGCTGTCAGGTAACTTCCTGGCTAGAAAGGCCACTGTGAAGCTGGTAGAAGCCAAGAACCCCATAAAGCTAAGGACAAGGTAAAACAAGATGGCTGAACCTTCATTACATTCCAAGACAATTTCTTCAGTCATTGAGTGCATGTCTAAATCTGGGAATGGGGGAGAAATTATCAACCATACTATACAAATGGTGAATTGTGCTATGGAGCAAGATAGGATAATACCTTTGGCCAACCTGTTCCCCACCCATTTTCTCATTTTGGAGCCTGGCTTAGTGGCCATGAAAGCAATAACAACAATGGTTGTTTTCCCCAAAATGCAAGAAAGGGCCACGGAGAAGATGATGCCAAAAGCAGTTTGTCGCAACAGACATTTCATTTGGTCAGGTTTCCCAATGAAGAGTAAGCTGCAAAGAAAGGAAAGGAAGAGGGCAATGAGAAGAATATAGGTAAGATTTCTGTTGTTGGCTTTGACTATGGGTGTGTCCTGCTCTTTAATGAAGATACACAGAATCAAAGTTGTGATGAAGGAAAAGAAGAGACTTACAGTGGCCAAGGTGATTCCCAGTGGCTCACTGTAAGACAGGAAGGTTGTTGTTTTCAGAATACAGAGATTTTGAGCCTTGTTTGGATATTGATCTTCTGAACATTGGAAACAATCAACTGCATCTGGAACAAGAAAGTATTAAGATCCATTTCTAGAAATAGTAATATAGGGAAACAGATAGTTAATTGATAGAAGAGCTGATTAATGAGATGTATTAAAAATGTATGTTTAATGTACAGTATATTTAGTGCAGGGGTAAAATCTACTTACCTTCTCTACCGGTTCGGAAGGGCACGTGCGTGCGCGGACCCTCTGCGCATGTGCAAACCTTTCAGTGCATGCGCAGAGGGTAAAAAAACTGGTTTTTTACCCTTCCTGGTTACTTCCTGTTTTAACCAGGAAGTAACAATGACCGGGCGGGTGGGCAGAGCCTCACGCTGCTGTCGCTACTGGTTCTCTGAACCACCCACTGTCATCTCTACCAGTTTGGCCGAACCGGTAGCATTTCACCCCTGATTTAGTGCCATGCTGTAAGTATACTAGGATATCTCTTTTATTCATATTCTCCACCTTCCCCTTCTTCCCCTCCCTCCCTTCACTCTCTCACTCTCTTCTATCTTTCTTGGGAAAATCCCTCATCCTACAACAGAAAAAGGTTTTCATTAGGCTTATCTTTTCATAGTTTTGTTCTGCATTAATCAGAAGCAATAATGTGCAACAACCCGAATAGGTCATTTATTTTCAGATTCTCTGAAATATTCCTTTTATTTTTAAATTTATGAAGCAATGTCATTCATTCAGTCATGACATTAAAAGCCCCCTTAGGAGTTTTGAATATTAGCATTTTGAATCACAGTTACTGTAAGGAGTCTGAATAGTTTTCCGCAAAGCAGCTCTTACTCATCTGGTTTGAAATTTTCCCTTTTGCACATGGAATGCAGTCATAACAGCAAAACGGCTTCCCTTCTATTTTCCTCTTCCTGGTCCCTGAATAGCAATTGTCATTGCATACAGAAAGAGGTTGAACCTATCAAGAAGTGAAAACAGGATTTATTAAAAATCACAAGTTTTCTATCAGAAAATTCAATTTCAGGGTGAATTTTACTTTTAAATAATAGGGTATAAGTGTCACAAAAATCAGTTGATTTTGAGCAATTGTAATAAATCAGTGGAACTACTGCAAAAAAATGGAAACTAGAATCAAAACTGGAGATAGGAATACTAAAAATTGGAGATCCAGGAAGATAGCATCATTTGGCTAGGTGAATGTAAAGATCCAGAAGAATTTATTTTCCATGCATAAATTAGCCGGAAATAGAGATGAATTACCTTCCCCCACCCCAAGTTTCAATTCTTTTCTCTAAATGCCTTTAGCATTTAGTCATGCCAGCCACATGACCACAGAGATGTCTTCAGACAGTGCTGGCTCTTTGGCTTTGAAATGGAGATGAGCACCGCCCCCTAGAGTCTGAAACGACTAGCACATATGTGCGAGG
This sequence comes from Pantherophis guttatus, assembly GCF_059756535.1. Lineage (NCBI taxonomy): Eukaryota > Metazoa > Chordata > Lepidosauria > Squamata > Colubridae > Pantherophis > Pantherophis guttatus. The sequence continues at coordinate 16,693,006 of NC_142066.1, forward strand.
GGAACCATTACCTTTATACAAAGATTTCAGTCTTTGTATTTTAAGTTTTCTGGTCATTTCAGGTAACCTTCAAGTTGCAACAGTTCACTTCAACATTTCAAAGTTACAAAAGCACTGAAAAAAGTGAGTTATGACCGTTTTTCACACTTATGACCTTTGAAGCATCCACATGGTCAGCTGATCAAAATTAATATGCTTGGCAATTGGCTCGTATATATTATGGATGCAGTGTCCTGGGATCATGTGATCTTTCGGAACTTCTTAACAAGCAAAGTTAAAGGGAAGCCAGATAATTTAACAAGTATGTTACTAACTTAATAATTACAGTAATTCAGTTAACAACTGTACCAAGAAAAGTCATAAAATTGAGCAAAACCTAATAAGTGTCTTGCTTAGCAACAGAAATTTTTGGGCTTGAAATCAGTTTGAAATCTGAGCAGGCTATACCTGGTTAAACATGGCGGGCCAGATGATGTCTTGTGCAGAAATGGTGAATAGCTTATCCGGAGAAGCTGTTGGGTCGATCTTTCCAACTTTGACTTTAACAAAGGTCTGGTTTGGGAAGGTGACCCAGTTGATAATGTCAAATCCAGTCTCTAAATCCCCATTTTCATTAAAGGAAATTTTCTCTCCTGCCGTGTTATTAAATGAAATGGTTCTCAAATAGTGATGGAGCTAAACAGAAGAAGAGGTAGACAATTAATGGGAAAGAAGGAAGGAACAGAAAGAAAAAAGAATCAGTAGTATTAAGTTAAAGGTCGTTCATTTAATATGATTGGGCACATTAATAGAATAATTGTTCATTCAATATTTCTTCACTGCCATAGATGCATCGAACGTCTGCCAAAATCAGAGATGCTACTGTATCTTAATTCTTTCTTCCATATTCTTGTAGCATTGTTATATCTTCCCAACTTCAAAGATTTTTCAAAACAAGAGAAAAATAGAGTGGCAGGAGACTTAAAAAATCATCACTCCAGCATTCTCATTGGCCATAACCTTTGTGACACAGCGTATTGATTAGACCGAACAGCAATAGGAAATATTCATTTGTTCTTTTATTACCTGCCATGCTTTTTGAGCCAACAATATTTCTCTCCTTGTTTTGGATTTGGATTTGAGGGAAAGCATGGCTTGTAAGGCATGTGCCACACCATAGACTGCATTGTAGATGCAATAACTTTGCCCACTCATGATGGTATCAAACACAGACTTAGGTAGATTCTCCAACTTCTCTTCTCCAGTGCAGACTATTATATCTTCATCTAACTTATCTTTAGGAAAAGAACATTGAAAAGCCTGCTCCCAGAACACTCTCATTAAATGGTCTTCTGCTTCTGAACTTGGGTTTCTCATCTGAAGGAATTTATTGAATCCAGGAATCTCCTTGGAAGAAGCTATAAAAGTTATAACACCATGGAAGGCATGCATATCCATAGCTCTTTGAAGTGCAAGTGAGGTAAACTCCATCTGGGCTGGCATTAACCAAACTTTATCTTTTTCCTCAATGGATACCTCTACAAATTCTTCAATATTGGGCAACATTCTAAAAAACATAGTGTTCTGATTTTCACAATATAGGATAATAGCATTGACAGTGCTGTTCATCATAATCACGTATGTTTTACGAAAATCTGAAACGACACTTAAAATATCATTAGAAAATGTCTCCTTGACCATCTCTTCTATGAAGTCAAAGCAGACACCTTTCTGGGAAAACAAAGGGACAACATTTTGTACGAAACTCTCTCCAATCACATCAGGTTGGGAAATCAGTCCAATCCATGTCCATCTAAAATACAGCAGCAACTGGAGAATACCCATAATCTGTTGATCACCATTTGGGAAAAAACGATGAAAGAAAACAGTTTGCATCTTGTCATCTATCGTTGGAGGAGACCCATATGTCAGCTGAATAGGGGGGGGGGGGAAAGAAGCATGGTTTTCCAAAATGAAACATTATTTTTTAAAAAAATCTGCTCTTAATTTATTCCATAATTCCGTAATAACCAAATTCTAATTATGTTCTGAAACAACTAATGTACAGAATATTCATTCAACCGTTTGTTATTGTAGTATTAGTACAAAGCCGGAGACCTGAGAAGTGCATTAATTCAGGAAATGAATTTAAAGAGCAAAATAACTATTCCCAAGTAATAATATTGTACATTGAATTTTTTTAAATCATGAATCCTTAATGTGGTTATTAAAACATGGTAAAAAAAGGCATCCATGAAAATGTATTGGGTGCAATCTCCAAACAACTGGAGCACCACTTGAACACTGTTGGCAAATTACACTTATGCAAAGTGTATTTAATAAGTCAATCAAGGAACCATAAATTATTAATGGGTTTGGATTAAGACTGAGAAATAAATCAAGTACAGTATCTAAAGTATCTCATCTGGCCACTATATATATATATTTTTCATTTCTCTTTGAATTGCCAATTATTTATTTCCAAATTACAAAATTTAATATAAAATGACTTAATTGTTTTCTTCCACTGTAAACATAACTTTCAAAATGTAAAAGGAGGGGAAAAATTGTTTGCAAACTTTTGGGCTTCTGTTACTGTAACCGTACATTGAAAGAATGTTTAATATTCATGATTTTGGTTTTCTGATTTTGCAAGTCTAAAAGAATTTCCCCCCTCTTCTCCCTTTACATTCGAAAGAACAAGGAAGAGTCCATTCTGAGTTGTTTTCTCAAATTTCTTTTCTGGTTAGGGCTCAGATGCTTTTGATCAGATCGTTGTCTAGACTTTGGCTCTCAAGGCTCTTCTCACAGCCCATTACATTTCATTCAAGGGCAAATCTTACCTGGGGCATCTTATAGACATTCAAGACATTTGCCATGTAGGGATAGATGTGAGAGTTAGGTCCTGCAATAACAGATATTGCCCTATCCTTGGAATCACACTTATAATTGGGGATGAATCTGCCCCGTGTTGAGAGAAGCTCCATTGAAGCCAAGTATGTCCATCTCGCCATGAAATAACTATTAGAGAGGTGCATACCCAGAGTCACATTGGGTAAAATGCAGTTGTTTTCATTGATCTCTTTCACAGCTAAAGCCAATGCCAGAATATGTTGATAGTTCTGTAGGAAAAATCTGCAATAAGAGATATATTCCAAAACATATTTCATTTCTTAAAGAATGTGATATTACGCATACTTTTAAAATATTTCAACTAAACACGACACATGCATGTAAATTAATCATGTAAATGTCTAAGCACTCAGAAACTGTACAATGTTCTAATATGATGAAATCTAATGAAATACTTGAATTCAAATAGTCTGCAAAAATATTTCAGAGTGTTATAAATATAATTTTTTGATGAAGGAGAAAATCCTCTTTGGAAAAACATAAAAGTACATTTTTTTTAGTTGATGAAGGCTGACTGTTATGGCTCTTTCATTCATTATAAACAATTTCCACTGAGAGATAAATTGCTTGAAGGGGCTTTAATAATCATATTATCATCTACATATAATTCTTATACTTCTTAGTTTATATATTATCTTATTGTTATTATCTTATTACTGTATCTTATTATTATATATTATCTTAATATATATATATATATATATATATATATATATATATATATATATATATATATATAGAAAGAGAGAGAGAGAGAGAGAGAGAGAGAGAGAGAGAGAGAGAGAGAGAGAGAGAGAGAGAGAGAGAGAGAGAGAGTGGTTTTCTGTCGAGGCACCTGGTCAACCCCAATATGGGAGGGAGCATACTGCTTCCCTTTTGCCTTTCAGCTCCATCCAGGAGCCCTCAAACTGTCGCATTCCTGACAAACCATTTTATACCAAATTTATATTTGCTGATAAAGAAATAAAGGGAGACTAGTATAGACCTATTTCAAGCTATTTTGCTGTCATCAGCTAGCCATACCCTTACTCGGATTTGAACTTGGGCTGCCTGCATAAAGGGAGGAGAACTTGTGGCTCAGCGGTTAATACAACTGATTAATATGCAGGCAGCCCAAGTTCGAATCCGAGTAAGGGTATGGCTAGCTGATGAGAGTTAAATAGTTTGAAATAGATCTATACTAGTCTCCCTTTATTTCTTTATCAGCAAATGTGTGTGTGTGTGTGTGTATGTATATGTATATGTATATGTATATGTATATGTATATGTATATGTATATGTATATGTATATGTATATGTATATGTATATATGATATTAGATATATAGTAGCATCATCCCTTTCTATTTCCTTCAGGGGGTTTCTGTGTATATGAAAAATTTGTTCAAAGAAACATGCTTGAAGGCAAATGTTGTATATAAATCTTTTTTTTTCTTTGCTCATAATAGACTTAGAGAGCTCCCTTATCCCAAGTAAAGTGTAGCTTTTTCATTAGAGGTTATATTTTTGCTTCATGTTTGCTGAAGTACCTGTTTTAGAAATCAAGTTTACAGTGTTATATAGCACCATTTTTCCTTAATATTCACAACAACCATTAAATCAGGAAATGACGCCATTTAATTGGCAACAAAAAGTGATCCCATCATAAAGTATTGCTTATTTGATTTAAAGTAATTAAACGAGAAAAGCTTAATATGAAATTTTAATAAATCACTGAACTGAGATCTGTCATACTGTAAATGTGGGTGTGTATATATTTATTAAGGTAGCAAATTATGTTAGAACGAAGGGACTAACCGGCAAGAAACAGAAGAAATAATTTATGTTGCAAATAATAATACTGATTAACTCAGTCCAAGCATCCTATTACAGAAGAATATCTGATTTGAGATATGCTACAGTTAAGAAGAGAAAGTCTTTACAGGAGCTCATCAACTAGTTCTTCAGATGGATGCCTTCTGAAACACACTGGATCAGATATCATGTAGAACTGAGACAGTATCCCAGCTATGATGAAATCACCTGACAAAAAATACTTGTGCTTCATAAGGGGAGATTTCCCCACAGCACATGCATTAATCTGAGGAGTAAGGCATGTAAACCCTGGCAGTAACCCTGCCATTACTACAATGAAAAATACCATCTTCTTTGAGAATATCTGTGTCACCATAAATGAACCACTTCTGTCTGCAACAATGAAACATGACAAAAAAAATAAAATAAAATAACCCCTCTCACTAATTAGAATAGCTTCCATATATATCCTTTCTCAAAGAGCAGATTGTTACATTTCTAGCTCTGGTCCCACAGTTAATAACACCTTTCAATCTTGACCTGTTCTTTTGGGGTTATCCCTTGGACATCCCCAAGGATTTGAATAGAAGCTATATAACTAAGACTCCATAGGTAATTATAGGGGAAATCAATGGATGTTCAGTGAATCTCGTTGGAGTTTTTAAGGGTTATTTTATTTGTAACTTAATTATATCATGACATTTGTTTTGTTAACATTTATAATTGGAATAGGTCTGTAAACTGCTCAGAGTCCTTTGGGATGGATGCAGTGTGTAATGCCAAGTATAAAATTAATTATTATTTAACCTTGAACTTTTCTTGCCCACTAAATATTAGCTTTAGCCAAAGCATTGTAGGAGAAAAGTTACAACCAATGTTCACACTTATGACTGGCTCAGCATCACCATGGTCACATGATCAAAATTTAGGTGTTTAGCAACCCAAATGCTGTACATTTATAGAGATTACAGCACCCTGAAGTCATGTGATCACTTCCCAGCCAGCTTTCAACAACCAAGTCAACGGAGGATTTGACGGGTCATCTCGGATCGAGGAGTCCAATTTACAGCTAAATTTTGGAGAGAGTTCCTGACATCGGTCGGGTCCACACAAGGCCACACTTAGCTCGGCTTTCCATCTGAGTACAAACGGAGCAGTGGCACGAGTGAACACAATGGTGGAACAATATATAAGATGCTATGTGGATTGCCAACAAGAGAACTGGAGGGGCCTGCTGCCATTTGCAGAAGAGGCTTACAACAACGCCGTGCACAGTAGCACCAGATTAACCGCCTTCCAGGTCACCAGCAGCATGGACTTTGTACCCATGCCCGAACTGCCCAGAGAATCCCTCTCCTCCATGACCCCGACCTAGTGGATGGAGTCGCTGAGGAAGGGCTGGGAGAATACTTAAAAAGCGCTCACGGAAGCTGCTGAGGCATACAAAAAGCAAGCAGACAAACACCAATCTCTTCAACCTCCTTTCTGTGTGGGAGATTGGGTTTATCTATCAACTAAATAAATAAGACTAAAGCCGCCTAGTAAAAAGTTGGGACCAAAGTTTTTAGGTCCATTCCCAATAGTGAAAATAATAAAGAAATAAATAATAAATAAATAATAGTGAATACTTTCCTTGCCCACTAAATATTAGTGTGAGATTAAAAAAAAAAAAACAGCAAACCTCATAAAAAGTAAAACAGAGACCATGAACAAGTAAGAAGCAGATTTATTAAAAAGACATTTATGATATAAATATATCATAAGCTTTTGCAAAAGGGTTCTCCCATGGAGAGAAAATGTCTTACAGCTCCGAATCCATGGTTTAAATACATTTTCAAGCAATCATCAAAACAATTAAAACATATCCCCCACTTATCATTGTTTTTCGGACATTACATAACATTTTGGCTTTCTCAGCAACATTTTTCCCGATTTAGAATTCCCCCTTGGAGGGGCATTTCCCTCGTAAAAATACCCTTTCAATATGTCCTTAACTAAAACAATTATTTGGAACAGGGTATCTTCCTTCCTTCTTCTAATTTAGCTTGGGTCAGCCTGACCCAACTCAGAATGTACTAACTTAAATTTATGGTGTTATTTCCTATGACTGGCTCAGCATCACCATGGTCACATGATCAAAATTTGGGTGTTTAGCAAACCAAATGCTATATTTTTATATGGGTTGCAGCACCCTGAAGTCCTGTGATCACTATTTGTTCCTTCCCAGCCAGCTTTCAACAACCAAGTCAATGGAGGATTTTCTCAACAGCTATGTGATTCGTTCAACAACTGCAGTGTTTCACTTAACAGCCATGTCAAAATGGTCATAAAATCAGGTGTAAGTCACCTAACAACTGCCTTGTTTAGCAATAGAAATTTTGGGCCCAATTGTGGTCATAAATTGAGAATTACTGCACAATATGCGGCAGTAAAATTATTATCAAGACCTTGAACAAGGAGATCCTGTTCAAGAAAATATAGGTTTCCACATAGGAACCAATTTGTTCTGCACAATAATAATATTAGTAATCTTACTGGAATATCTCTCTTTAAAATATCCTATAGAGTATATATATATCTCCTTTTAAAGAATGAGGTAATTATAGCCAGATGATTGATTCCAGCAGAGGAATTGATATTATTAACATTTCTTAAATCCTTGTTTTCTTCTGTTCCTTGGAATTTATGAAGAATTGGAAAAGTAGTTAAGGAATATTTGGCTAATTACAGGAGAAATAAGCTGATCCTTGGGCAAATGCTACAGACTTTGGCTAAAAAAAAGATGGCTCACATCTATAGAATGGAAAGGAATGGAATGGAATGGAATGGAATGGAATGGAATGGAATGGAACGGAACGGAACGGAACGGAACGGAACGGAATGGAACGGAACGGAACGGAATGGAACAGAATACAATAACAGAGTCGGAAAGGACCTTGGAGGTCTTCTAGTCCAAGCCTCTGCTCAGACAGGAAACCCTACACCACTTCAGACAAATGGCTATCCAATCTCTTCTTAAAAACTTCCAGTGTTGGAGCATTCACAACTTCGGGAGGCAAGTTGTTCCACTGATTAATTGTTCTAACTGTCAGGAAATTTCTCTTTCCTACCACTTTCTCCTACTGGTATTTTAAGATTATATTCCTTTGTTGTTTATATGTTCACTGAGATCTTATGCACTGGAGACAAATTCATTGTGTGTCCCATCACAATTGGTCAATGAAGAATATTTTATATTCTATCCCTTTTGCATTATTTCCCTCTCTCAAATTAGACCTCAGCAAATATGCTTTAGTTTATTTTATGACAAATGTAAGAGCTTCAAATACTTGGGAAGCATTATCTTGAGCTATGAATTTTGGGATAAAGAAATTAACTCCAGAATCAGCAAGATTAGCTTAGCTATGGGACAGCTATATACTAGAGTGACACAATGTCCTTATCTCCACAAAACTGAAAATTTACAAAGTTGTGGTTATCCCTTCCTTCAATTAATGACATGAAAGGCTCTATATAGAACCTGTATAGAGAGGCTGTATACTCTCTATACAGATTCGATACAGGTTCTGGAGAGAAAGAAGAAGAGAGGAGAGGAGAGGAGAGGAGAGGAGAGGAGAGGAGAGGAGAGGAGAGGAGAGAAAAAAGAAAACCCCAAGAATTATTTTGTTATTTCAGTGTTTTTTCACATGTTCCAATTTATTTGCCCATGAAGGAGTACTAGAATGGAACAAAAAAGAATTTAAGGATTTCAAATGAGCATTGTTGACCTTCCTATCTTTATTAAATAGATCTTGATTGCATATATTTTTTTCTGCATATGATAAAATAGCAAAGACTTGTAGCACGATTTGAATTCCACAATTAAATCGGAAGTATAGCTCTAAATCAGAGGTCTCCAACCTTTATGGCTTGTTGGACTGGTGGAGGCAGCAGGATAGGGGTTCCGTGGTTTCACTGGTTCCGTGTGTCAATTCCGAACTTAGTTGGGCTGTGGCCCAACATTAAGCCGCAGTCGGCGACCCCTGCTCTGAATGATAGCTAAACTCCCTTTCCAATATCCTTTGTCAAGAAATCTTATTGCAGACTGCAAAATATCAATTGTGCATAAGTTGATTGGTTTGATCAGGTGTAGGCTTATGTCACTAACCAAGCCAGAAAAAAAAAAACATGATGTGCAGTGGTGGGTTTCTACCAGTTCGCCCTAGTTCAGCTGAACTGGTAGTAGCAGCATCAGGAGGCTCCACCCACCTGCCCGGACGTCTCTGCACATGCGCAGAAGTGTCGTGCATGCGCGTCAGTGTATGCACGACACGAGCAAACCGGTAGCAACCAAAATTGAAACCCACTACTGATTATGTGTCTACAAGGAATGTAAGGAAATGGATTAAAAAATGACTTGAAGTGAGAAAAAGAACCAAGGTTTTTTTTTTTTTTTGCAGCAAATACAATGTGGAAAAATATGGGTCTCCCATATCTTAGAAATGTTTCTGTTCTGAAATTTATTTATTCACTTTATAAATTAAAGTGTCTCCACAACTAAAAACTTGTCTCCACTGGTCTTCCTTCCTTCCTTCCTTCCTTCCTTCCTTCCTTCCTTCCTTCCTTCCTTCCTTTTTCTTTCTTTCTTTCTTTCTTTCTTTCTTTCTTTCTTTCTTTCTTTCTTTCTTTCTTTCTTTCTTACCACCCGCTGTTTCCATCCCAAATGACTATGAGCCACTTAAAGACCTGCTCCCATTAACAAAGTTAAAAAGAAATGTCAATGTCATGATATAATTAGATTACAAATACAATCACCCAAGTTCTGAAAGGCCTCTCAAAAGAAGAAATAGAGGAGGGGGGGAACATATAACATGATGGGTCAACTTCTCTTTGGTTCTTTGGAAAAAGTTTAAGTGGGGTAGTTCTAGCAAAATGTTTCGTGTTTGGCATTTGTTGACTGGAATTGCCTTTTTTTTCTGTCTCTCTCTCTCTACTTCCAATACTGTTTTCAGTTATGACTGTTTTGTTCAAGTCCATGAATATCATCATTCTATTTTCTTACTCAAAGTCTCTAGGGAGCTTCGCTGAACGTGTATTGATTTCTCCTATAATTACCCATAGAGTCTTAGCTTTGTAGCTTCTTCTCAAAACCCTGTCCAAGGGACAATCCAAAAGAACAGGTCAAGATTGGAAATTGTTATTAATTGTGGGACCTGAGAGCTAGAAATGTGACAATCTGTTCTTTGAGAAAAGATATATATGGAAGCTATTCTAATTAGTGAGAGGGGTTATTATTATTATTTTGTCATGTTTCATTGCTGCAGACAGTACTAGTTCATATGTGGTGACACAGGTATTCTTGAAGAAGATGATATTTTTCATTGCAGTAATGGCAGGGTTACTGCCAGGGTTGACATGCCTTACTCCTCGGATTAATGCATGTGCTATGGGGAAACCTCCCCATATGAAGCACAAGTATTTTTTGTCAGGCGATTTTATAATGGCTGGGATACTATCTCAGTTCTACATGTTATCTGATCCAGTGCATTTCAGAAGGCATCCTTCTGAAGAATTGGTTGATGAGCCCATGTAAAGATTTTCTCTTCTTAACTGTAGCATATCTCAAATCAGATATTCTTCTGTAATAGGATGCTTGGACTGAGTTAATTAGTATTATTATTTGCAACATAAATTATTTCTTCTGTTTCTTGCTGGTTAGTTCCTTCATTCTAAATATAGATTGCTACCCACTGATATTTCTTACCTGCCAAATAAATAATGAACACATTTGGTGTTTTGGGGATTAAAAATCCATATTAAGCTTTTCTCACTTATTTACTGTTATACAAATCACCAATGCTTTATTATTGAATCACTCTTTGTTGCCAATTGAATGTTAACATTTCATGATTTAATGGTTGCTGTGAATATTAGGGAATGATGGTGCTATTTAGCACTTGAACGTGATATCTAAAGAGGTGTCTCATGAAGCATGGAGCACAGATGTAGGGTCTGTCTTCCCTAATGTAAGAGCTATCTCTATATTTAGGATATGGAAGCTGCATGAAGGGACTTATATACAACATTTACCTTCAAGCATGCTTCAAAACAGATTTTTCACTTAGTTGCTCTATCTGATCTTTATGGAGAGGTTCATCAGCATAGCCTTATATCAATTTGAGAATATAACATTTCTCCATTCTCTCTCTCTCTCTCTCTCTCTTTCTCTCTCTCTCTCTCTCTCTTACACACACACACACGCACACACATACGCACACCCCTCCCAAAAAACCAACCAGTTGGAAAATAAAACAGCTAAAGATAGAAAACTAGAAGTATGTCTGACAATTACAGCTACATGATAATAAGATTATTAATGTAAAGTAATTCATCTGTTTCCTTGTGAAAATTCTATACAATGAATGAATCATAACAGCCAATCTTCATCTAGTGAAAAATTGTACTTCTATGTTTTTCCTAAGAGCATTTTCTCTTTCCTTTAAAATAATGTGTTGGACACTCTGAAATATTTCTGCAGACTATTTCCATTATTATGCAAGTGTTTTATTAGATTCCATACTCTTACATTACCTCTCATGTAATTTACACATCACTCATATGATTGAGTACATCTGTAGAAATGGAAAACATTTTTGAGGCATTTACATGATTTCCTGAATGGTAGTGTGTACAATCAAGTTTTGTGTGTAGTGTTTAGTTGAAAATAAAGTATATGTATTGTCACATTCTGTGAGAAATGAAATATGTTTATAATGAATGAAAGAGCCATAACAGTCAGGCTTCATCAACTAAAAAAATGTACTTTTATGTTTTTCCAAAGAGCATTTTCTCCTTTATCAAAAATCATGTTTTTAATTCTCTGAAATATTTTTCCAGACTATTTGAAATAAAGTATTTCATTAGATTTCATACCGTTATATTAGAACATTGTCCAGTTTCTGAGCGTATTTACATGATTAATTTAGGCATTTACATGAATAACTTACATGTGTAGTGTTCATTTGAAATATTTAAAAAAATATATGTAATGTCACATTCTTTGAGAATTGAAATATGTTTTGGAATATATCTCTTATTGCAGATTTTTCCTACAGAACTATCAACATATTCTGGCATTGGCTTTAGCTGTAACAGAGGTCAATGAAAACAAACACATTTTACCCAATGTGACTCTGGGTATGCACCTCTCTAATAGTTATTTCTTGGCGAGATGGACATACTTGGCTTCAATGGAGCTTCTCTCAACATGGGGCAGATTCATCCCCAATTATAAGTGTGATGCCAAGGATAGGGCAATATCTGTTATTGCAGGAACTAACTCTCACATCTATCAACACATGGCAAATGTTTTGAATGTCTACAAGATGCCCCAGGTAAGATTTGCCTTTGAATGAAATGTAATGGGCTGTGAGAAGAGCCTTGAGAGATAGGAGGAAGAGCCACAGGCTAGACAATGATCTGATCAAAAGCATCTGAGCCCAAACCAGAAAAGAAATTTGAGAAAGAAACTCAGAATGGACTCTTTCTTGTTCTTTCGAATGTAAAGGGAGAGGAGGGGGGGATTCTTTTAGACTTGCAAAATCAGAAAACCAAAATCACAAACACTAAACATACTTTTATTGTAAGTTTCAGTAACAAAAGCCCACAAGTTTGAAATCAATCTCCCGATCCTTTTACATTTTGAAAGTTACATTTACAAATGCAAGAAAACAATTACAAAATTATTTTTTGTTAAATTTTGTAATTTGGAAATAAAGTGGCCATCCAAACAGAAATGGAAAAAAAATGTGGTGGCTAGATGAGATATTTTAGATACTGTCCTTGATACAGTCTGAATCCAAACCAATTAATAGACTATGATTCCTTGACTGACTTATAAATACACTTTATATAAGTATCGATAGATTTTTGTGAATATATTTTCTTACCATATTTTAATAATCACATGCATTCATGATTAAGAAATTCAAGGTGTTATTATTTGGGAATTTCAGGTCACAAAAAGGTTGCTACTCCACATTTTCAAAAGCCTGTTTGAAAGAGGGGAGGGAAATTCTTTGATTTATAGTATGCATTCTCTTGGGATTGCTATTAAATAAAATGGAAAGTTAGTGGCAGATACATGACCCAAATGTGAAATAACTGAAGTAAAAAGAGGAAATTCATTCTATGTGCTTCAGAGGTGCTTTTTTCAAAAAGCAACTGGACTTTGCTTTACTTTCGCTTCTCATTCAAGAAGCTTCCTCACTTGATCAGAACCAAAGTTGGTTTGGCTGCAACTGCCAAAAAAGCCAACATAGTCCTAAGCTGCATCAACAGAGGCATAGAATCAAGTTCACATGAAGTCTTAGTATCACTTTATAAGGCCTTAGTTAGACCACACTTGGAATATTGCATCCAGTTTTGGTCACCATGATGTAAAAAAGATGTTGAGACTCTGGAAAGAGTGCAAAGAAGAGCAATTAAGATGATTATGGGACTGGAGGCTAAAACATATGAAGAACAGCTGCAGGAATTGGATATGTCTAGTCTAGTGAAAAGAAGGACTAGGGGTGATATGGTAGCAGTGTTCCAACATTTGAGGAGTTGCCACAAAGAAGAGGGAGTCAACTTATGTTCCAAAGCACCAGAAGGCAAAAGAGAAACAATTTTGCTTTTCCTCAAAGAAAAGCAAAATCCACAGGATCCAATCTGGGTCAATCACCGGGACCAGAGGTTTTGTCTTCCAAGCTTTTGTTAGAGCCCATCTTTGGGGAACTTCTCTCTAGCAGATTGTGTGCTGTTCTCTGTGTTGTATTTATAGTGCTTGTTGTAAGTAGTTTTTAAGATGTTGATTGGGTTTGTTGATGGCTGGCTTTTACGTCATTTGCTGTCATTTGTTTGTGTTGCCCAGCCCTCACCTTCTAAGTACTTAACAGGCTGGTGATAAATCAGCACTCCTGTTGAAGTCCAGTTGCCTTTTGAAAGTCCAGTTGCCTTTTGAAAAAACACATTTGAGACAACCATGACCTGATTGAGAATCTCCGTAGACATTCGCAGGGGGTCATATCAAGTGTCGGGGGTGCGGACACGCTGCTTCCGAGCGATTGCGCACTCCGGCTCCCAATGCGTGACTCGTGTCCTGGGCTGTGCAGAGTCTCAGGCCCAGGGTCCGCAGCTGATGTTGTGTAATGCCAGGTCAGTGGTTAATAAAGCCCCCCTCATTTGTGATCTTATTTTGGAGGGTGGTGCGGACCTGGCAGGTATTACAGAGACCTGGTTGGGCCAAGAGGGGGGGGTCCCTCTCGTCGAGGTGTGCCCGCCAGGTTTCCGTGCATTTCATCAGCCAAGGGCCCAGGGGAGGGGTGGGGGAGTGGCGGTGATTATTAGGAAAAGTCTTTGTCCGAGGGAGACCACTGTTCCTCAGATAGCCGGATGTGAGTCCCTTTGTGTGAAGTGGGGCCATGGGGTGCAGATGGGTTTGCTGACTACGTACCTGGCTCCCTGCCACGTGGCAGCGACCCTGCCTGAGCTACTCGACATCATTGCCGGGGTGGTGGTTGATACCCCAAGACTTATTGTCATGGGGGATTTCAACCTTCCATCCATGGCTGAGTCGTCAGAGGTGGCTCGGTAGTTCATGGCTTCCATGACGGCCATGGACCTGACCCAGTTAGTTCAAGGCCCCACTCACATAGGGGGACACACTCTGGACTTGATTTTTGTCTCTGGTCAGTGGTTGAATAATCTTGGTAGAGGGGACCTAGATATCGAACCCTTGTCATGGACAGATCATTTGCTCCTCCACTTAGACTTTCCTACCACTTTCTCCCGCCGCAGGGAGACGGAACCGAGCAGATGGTTCCATCCCAGGCGCCTGATGGACCCCAAAACGTTCCTGACGGAGCTTGGGACATTTCCTGAGACTCTAACACACGACTCGACTGAAGAGCTGGTGGCCGCCTGGGAAAGGGCGGCCGCTGGAGCTTTGGACCGGGTCATGCCTTTGCGGTCTTTGACCCGATGGCGATCTCAATTGGCTCCTTGGTTCTCTGAGGAGCTGAGAGAGATGAAGCATCGGAAAAGATGCCTAGAGAGCATTTGGAGGACAAGTCAATCCAATTCCGACTGGACACAGGTTAGGTCTTATATCAAGACCTACCTAGTGGCGATAAAAGTGGCAAAATCTAACCATTTTTCCGCTCTTATCGCATCTGCAGAGAACCGCCCAGCCGCCCTGTTTAGGGTGACCCACTCCCTTCTTCGGGGGGGGGGTGCGGGAAGATCCCTTGCAGGGTCGTGCTGAGGATTTTGTGCAATTCATGCACGATAAAGTCGCTTGGATTCGGGATGGCTTGGACTCAAATTGGATGAGTCCACGGGAAGAGAAGAGGGCAGGTCTTGAGAATGTTATCTGGGAGGAGTTTGATCCTGTGACTCCCGAGGATGTGGACAGGGTTCTGGGTAAGATTAGTGCCGCCACGTGTTTATTGGACCCGAGTCCCTCCTGGTTGGTACTGGCCTCCCAGGAGGTTACACGAGGCTGGCTCCAGGGAATTATAAGTGCTTCTCTGAGTGAGGGTGCCTTTCCTGCCGCCTTGAAAGAGGCGGTAGTGAGGCCCCTCCTCAAGAAGCCTTCCCTGGGCCCGGCTGAATTAGCCAACTATCGTCCAGTCTCCAACCTTTGTTTTGTGGTGAAGGTTGTTGAGAGCGTGGTGGCATGACAACTTCCCCGGCACCTGGATGAAGCTATCTATCTAGACCCGTACCAGTCGGGCTTCAGGCAGAGGTACAGCACAGAAACGGCATTGGTCGCGTTGATGGATGATCTCTGGAGGGTTCGGGACAGGGGTTGCTCTTCTGTCCTAGTCCTATTAGATCTCTCAGCGGCTTTTGATACCATCGACCGTGGTATCATTCTGCAGCGGTTGAGGGGGTTAGGAATAGGGGGCACCATTCTGCGGTGGTTCTCCTCCTTCCTCTCCGACCGCTCGCAGTTTGTGTTGGCAGGGGGACAGAGGTCGACCTCGAGGCACCTCACATGGGGAGTGCCGCAAGGGTCGGTCCTCTCGCCCCTCCTGTTCAACATTTATGTGAAGCCGCTGGGCGAGATCATCGTGGTTTTTGGTGAAGTGTCAACTGTACGCTGATGATACTCAGCTGTACATCTCCACCTCAGGCCACCCCAACAATGCCCTTGATGTGATGTCTCGCTGCCTGGAGGCCGTGCAGTCTGGATGGGGAGGAACAGGCTCAGACTCAACCCCTCCAAGACCGAGTGGCTGTGGCTTCCGGCGCCCTGATATAGTCAGCAGGTGCCATCGCATATGATGGCCGTGGCCAGGGGGGCCTTTTATCAGGTTCGTCTGATTCGCCAGTTGCAGCCCTTTCTGGACTGGGACGCCCTGCGCACGGTCACTCACACCCTTGTTACCTCCCGGTTGGACTATTGTAATGCTCTCTACATGGGGCTCCCCTTGAAGAGCACTCAGAGGCTCCAACTGGTCCAGAATGCGGCCGCGCGGGTGGTTATGGGTGCAACTCGTTGTGCCCATGTGACACCTCTCCTGCGTGAGCTGCACTGGCTCCCAGTGGTCTTCCAGGTGTGATTCAAGGTGTTGGTTACCACCATAGGACCCAGGTACCTTCGAGACCGTCTTCTGCCACCAATAGCCTCCCACCGGCCAGTTCGCTCCCACAGAGAGTGTCTCCTCAGGGTGCCATCGGCCAAGTTATGTCGGCTGACGACACCCAGGGGGAGGGCCTTCTCTATGGGAGCCCCAGCCCTATGGAATGAACTGCCCCCGGAAATATGTAAGATCTCCGACCTCCGGGTGTTTCGCTGCGCACTGAAGACCCTGTTGTTCCGCCAGGCCAGGCTATCAACATAATAATTTTAAATTGGGGTATTTTAAATTTCTGGGGTTTTAAATTGAGCCAAATTTATTTAATCATTTTAAATTTTTTAATCATTGTTTTGTCTTGTGTTTTTGAATAGGCTGTACAACGCCCTGAGTCCTTCGGGAGAAGGGCGGGATAGCAATAAAATTATTATTATTATTATTATTATTATTATTATTATTATTATTATTATTATTATTATTATTATTATTATTATTCACTCTGCCCTTCTAGTAACTGGTGCATAGCAACATATATCCATATTTGAATGTATACTCATATGCATCCACATTAGGATACAGGAAGTATGAGATGGGAACTAAGCAAAGCTGGAGGATGCACATTGAACACAAAACAGTGTTCTTATGCTGTTCATTTGACATAAAATCTCATCTTCATCTCACCATGACTTCATTACTTTATTTTAAATTTATTTATTTATTTATTTATTTATTTATTTATTTATTTATTTATTTAATTTACTGTTTTCTATGAAAAGAAAGGCTAATGAAATTTTGGGATGGATTTCCTTCCTTAATCCCAACCAAACCATTTTAGCCCTTAAGATTTCTGCTCCATTTTCAGTATAACATTGCCTGAATTAATGCATTTCTGAGGTCTCTGGTTTTGTATTTATCCTACAAATATGAAAATTCTGCACACCAGTTCTTTCTGAATATGATTACCATATTTTTTGCTTCATAAGACACACCTAGGTTTCAAGGAGGAAAAGATGAAAACAAAATATGAACATGGAGCACCATCTCACTGTGAATATGGAGCATTGAATATGGAGCAGTAGTGTAGTGACGGCAGGAGGCGGAGCCTGAGCGGACCACAGATAGGTGTCCTCTCATGTGCCAGCTCCGCCTATTGACTCCTGCACTGAGGAAAAGAGTCAGAAGAGGTGGAGTTCAGCACTGTAAAAGGACCCCACCATTGTGGCCCAGCTGCAATTCACCATATTCACTCCATAAGATGCACAGACATTTCCACCCACTTTTTTGGGGGGAGGGAAGTACGTCTTATGGTGTGAAAAATATAGTAGATCTTGGTTATTATGGAAGATCATAAATTAAGAGCAGATATTTTTCAAAAACAATGAATATTTCATTTTGGAAAATCATGTTCCCTTTTTTCTATATTCAGCTGATATATGGATCTTCTCCAATGATAGATGACAAGATACAAACTGTTTTCTTTCATCGTTTTTTCCCAAATGGTGACCAACAGATTATGGGTATTCTCCACTTGTTGCTGCATTTAAGGTGGACATGGATTGGATTGATTCTCCAACCTGAGGAGAGTGAAAAGAGATTCATACAAGATGCTATTATTTTGTATTCTCAGAAAGGTATCTGCTTTGACTTCATGGAAGAGATGGGCAAGGAAACATTTTCTAATGATATTGCAGGAGTATTTAAAGACTTTGGTAAAATGTACATGATTATCATGAAGAGCACTACCAATGTCATTATCCTCTATTGTGAAAACCAAGTCACCGCCATTTTTAGAATGTTGCCCTATTTTACAGATTTTGAAGAGATGCCCGTTGAGAGAAAAGATAAAGTTTGGATAATGCCCGCCCAGATGGAGTTTACATCCCTTCCCTTTCAAAAATATAGGGGTATGGACTTTTTCCATGGTGTTATAACTTTTGCAATTTCTTCCAAGGAGATTTCTGGATTCGACAAATTCCTTCAGATGAGAAACCCAACTTCTGAAGTGGAAGACCATTTAATGAGAGTGTTCTGGGAAAAGGCTTTTGAATGCTCATTTTCTAAAGATAATTCAGATGAAGATGCTGGAATGCTGTGCACTGGAGAAGAGAAGTTGGAGAATCTACCCAAGTCTGTGTTTGACACCACCATGACTGGGCAGAGTTACAGCATCTATAATGCAGTCTATGGTGTGGCACATGCTTTACAAGCCATGCTTTCCCCCCAGTCCAAACACAGAGCAAGGCCAGAAGTTGGGAGAGAAACATTGTTGACTCAAAAAGCATGGCAGGTAACAAAAGAATAAATGAACATTTCCTATTGCTCTTCTTTCTAATGCAATGAGCTCCACCACTGTGGATATGAAAACATCAAATTGGTTATTTTTAAGTCTTGTATGACTCAATTTTCCTCATCCTTCCAAGATTTAAAAAGTTTTGCAATTGTGAATAGATAACAACTTATAATAATATGGAGGAAAAGGTTTAGATGCTGCAGCATCTGTCTGGTTGATAGAGGTGCAAAGGATGAAGGTTAGAGGAACATTAATTCTATGAAAGCGCCCAATCATGTTAAAGGGATGACACATAAATTAATACCAATGATTCTTTCTTTCTTTCTTTCTTTCTTTCTTTCTTTCTTTCTTTCTTTCTTTCTTTCTTTTTCTATCTATCTATCTATCTATCTATCTATCTATCTATCTATCATTTATCAAACTATCTATCATTTATCTATCAATCATCTCCCTTTCCTTTCCTTTCCTTTCCTTTCCTTTCCTTACCATTCCATTCCCCTCCCCTCCCCTTAATTTTCTTTTCTTTTCTTTTCTTTTCTTTTCATTTCACTTCACTTATTAATTGTCTACCTCTGTTTCTCTTTAGCTCCATCACTATTTGAGAACCATCTCATTTAATAACACGGCAGGACAGAAAATTTCCTTTAATGAAAATGGGGATCTAGAGACTGGATTTGACATTATCAACTGGGTCACCTTCCCAAATGAGACCTTTGTTAAAGTCAAAGTTGGAAAGATTGACCCAACAACTTCTCCAGATAAGCTATTCACTATTTCTGTACAAGACATCACCTGGCCTACCATGTTTAAACAGGTATTTCCTGCTCTGATTTCGTACTGTGTGTTCTTTCCCTTCTCTTCTTGTTCACATAATTATTGATTTGAATGGATGTTACCCTTAAAGTTGTCAGACCAGAGACAACAGGGAGCTTGAAATACAAAGACTGAAATTTTAAGCCAGGCTCCTTGTCAAATTTTTATGGTTTTAGCAGAACCTAATTCAATACCTAGAGTCTTTTTTTATATTTCAAAATTGCCTTGATACATGCACACACACAAAAGACACACACAAGTTAAAGTCATTAAAGCTAAATATGATGTAATTCACAACATTTCAACACAGAGGGTGTGCCAAATTTAATGCCTGCTGTGCATGCTGGGAGATTTGCATCACAAGAGGATATGTTTGGAAAATCCATGGTTTATTTTGCCAATCATGCTTCTAAATATTATCCAAGCTGCCTTTCCAGAATCTATGCAATTTGAAGTTACGTTTCATTTTCAAGGGGGACTATCTTTTCTGAAATCCTTGATGTTAATGTCATTGAAAAAAGTTGTGAAAAAAGAAGTAAAAAATCATTTGATTGACGACATATTCTAGCTAATGGTTATTATATGCTGTGGTTGGCTAAAGCTGGTCTGCCTCTTTGGAAGGCATGTAGACTTCTGCTTCTCCCTTTTCAGTTATGGCTGTAGTAGTTTCTGAGTGTCTTTGCTCAATCCATCAACAGTTTTGGTCTCAGCTCTTTCACGTACAACTGGCTGCTGTAGCTCTCCAACACTCCAACTCTCTTTTATCTCTTCTACTGCCACCCACCAATCTTCTTTTTAAAGTTATATTTTGTTTCTTTCCAAGGGTTAATTTCTTCTATATGTATTCTGCATTGCTACCTGTTTTTTTCCCTTTCTTGCTGTCTGTTGTATATTCAAGCAAGCATGAAGGAGGTAGATCTACTCTTTTATCTCTTCATTTTTAATCCAGATTTTTCATTTTGCTTTTTGCTTTCTGAACCAATCTTCCTCCTAGGACCAGCAAAAGAATGAGCCATCTACCATTTTGAGTAGACAGGAATTAATAAGTTTATCCTCACCCTGTGGCTAAGGAACTGGGAATGCTATTTCTAGTCACATTTCCTTTCCCTCTTTTAGAAGCAAAAAAATTCTCCACGTTTGCTGGTTCACTCTGACAAGTATCCTCATATGCCATCCTCAAACTCTGCTTTCCTCAGTATCTTATATACTGGGATTCTGGTCTGTCAGATTAGCTCTTTTATTATGGTGTGGGTGGGGTTCAGAAGTGGAGTGGTGACTCGAGCCTTTAAAAAAAAGAATTCAGAATAATGAAATGGGGAATACAGAGATAAATATGATGGGTGGGTGGTGGGTGGATTGGTGGGTGGATGGATGGGTTGGTGGGTTAGTGGGTGCATGGGTAGGTGGGTGGATGGACGGACGGACGGATGGATGGATGGATGGATGGATGGACAGTTGGATAGATAGATGGATGTAGAGATGGATGGACAGTTAGATGGATGGATGGATGGATGGATGGATGGATGGATGGATGGATGCATGGATGGATGGATGGATGGATGCATGGATGGATTGGGTGGGTGGAGACTCTGCCAAGTTCTGGTGTATACTCCAAATGGCAAGAATAATGATAAAACAAAGGAAAGCAATTGAGACTAATATTCCTGGCACGGATGGGAAGGAAAAAAGAAAAATATCCTAGCCAAATATCTTCACATCTCCAATTCTTAGTGTTCCTACCTTCAGTTTTGATTCTAGCTCTCATTTCCTTCAGCGTGTTCACTGATTTGTTATAATTGCTTTAAAACATCACATTTGTTGGGATATCTACAAGGTCTTCAAGGTATGACCATAATGGAATCTGCCCATTAGGTCATATCTCAAAAAAAAAAAATCATCAAATGAATCAAACTCAATTTAACACATTTTTAAAATCAAACTCGTTAATTGATCACTGCCATAGAATAGAATAGAATAGAATAGAATAGAATAGAATAGAATAGAATAGAATAGAATAGAATTCTTTATTGGCCAAGAGTGATTGGACACACAAGGAATTTGTCTTGGTGCATACGCTCTTGGTGTACATAAAAGAAAAGATACATTCATCAAGAATCATAAGGTACAACACTTAATGATAGTCATAGGGTGCAAATAAGCAATCAAATCCTATTAGGAAACAGTCAATATAAATCTTAAGGATGCCAGCAACAAGGTTACAGTCATACAGTCATAAGTGGGAGGAGATGGGTGATAGGAACAATGAGAAGATTAATAGTAATTCAGACTTAGTAACTAGTTTTACAGTGTTGAGGGAATAATTTGTTTAGCAGAGTGATGGTGTTCAGGAAAAAACTGTTCTTGTGTCTAGTTGTTCTGGTGTGCAGTGCTCTATAGCATCGTTTTGGGGGTAGGAGTTGAAACAGTTTATGTCCAGGATGCGAGGGATCTATAAACATTTTCACAGCCCTCTTTCTTACTCATGCAGTATACAGGTTCTCATTGGAAGGCAGGTTGGTAGTAATTGTTTTTTCTGCAGTTCTGATTATCCTCTGAAGTCTGTGTCTGTCTTGTTGGGTTGCAGAACCAAACTAAACAGTCATAGAGGTGCAGATGACAGACTCAATAATTCCTATGTAGAACTGTATCAGCAGGTTCTTGGGCAGTTTGAGCTTCCTGAGTTGGCTCAGAAAGAACATTCTTTGTTGTGCTTTTTTGATGACGTTTTTGATGTTAGCTGTCCATTTTAGGTCTTGAGATATGGTAGAACCTAGAAATTTGAAGTTCTCTAATATTGATACTGTGTTGTCTAGTATTGTAAGAGGTGGTAGTATGGGAGGGTTTCTCCTAAAGTCCACCACCATTTCTACAGTTTTGAGTGTGTTCAGTTCCAGATTGTTCTGGTCGCACCACAAGACTAGTTGTTCAACCTCCCGTCCATATGCGGATTCATCATTGTCTCGAATGAGACTGATCACTGTTGTGTCATCTGCAAACATCAGTATTTTAACAGATGGATAGTTTGAGATGCAGTCATTGGTATATAGAGAGAAGAGAAGTGGACAGAGCACACAGTCTTGTGGGGCCCCTGTGCTAATTGTACAGGTATCTGATGTGATTCTGCTTAGCTTCACCTGCTGTTTCCTGTCTGTTAAGAACCTTATGATCCATTTACAAGTGTGTTCAGGTACCGCTAGCTGATTTAGCTTAGTTAGAAGAATGTCTGGAATGATGGTATTGAATGCTGAACTAAAGTCTACAAAGAGGACCCTTGCGTAGGTCTTTGGAGATTCAAGATGTTGTAGGATGTAGTGCAGAGCCATATTAACAGCATCATCTGTTGATCTATTTGCTCGGTATGCAAATTGCAGAGGGTCTAACAGCAGATCCATGATAGTTTTCAAGTGAGACAGCACTAGCAGTTCAAAGGTTTTCATAAATACAGATGTTAGAGCAACTGGTCTGTAGTCATTCAGTTCCTTGATGGTGGGCTTCTTCGGCACTGGGATGATACATGTATACAATACTCCCTCCCACCCCCCAGTATTGTACAGTATACAATACTGTATTTGGTCCTCTGCTGCTGTGGAAAATGCAAAGAAAGTAAATAGGAATGTGTTTAAGGCTCCAGACAATCCCCGGACAGAATTCAGGTTACAATACTTTACTGTATACAGTGGAACCTGTGGTCAAAAATGCTTCTGACCATGACCAAATCAGGTTCCGACCAAAAAAATTCACAATTTTTTTTTTCGTGGCCGATTTCCCCTCATGCACCATTATTTTTGTAAGCGCCAAATTTCCAAAATTAGATTTGGGTCATGATCAAATTGGGTTGCGACCAAAGTTATGGAACGAATTATGATCATGACCAGAGGTTCAACTGTACTATTTATTGTTTAAATACAAATAAAATAAACAGGTATACATATAAAATGATTTAGAATAAAATAAACATCCTAGATCCATTTTGGCGAACCTATTGAACACATGTTGGAAGCAACACACAGAATCATCCCATGAGGGATGCGCAGCCTCTCTGGCTCCTCATCCATGTTCCTGTGCACACACGTGTGCCAGTCAGCTAGCCTTCATGCGAGCGGGATTGCCAAAACTAGGAAAAGAAGAGTTCCTTCACACATGCGTGAGCCAGCACCCAAACTTCCGGGTTTACGTTGGGAGCATGCGCGATGACCAGCTGTTCGTCGAGTGCATGTCTGTGCTGGAAACTGGAAGTTCAGTTGCCGGCTTGCACATGCATGATGGAATTCTGCTCTTCCAAGTTTCAGATCTCCCACGCATGCGAATGTCAGCGAGGTCATGAGGTCCAGGCAGGATGGTTTTGCATGCCATTTCTGGCATGCAGGCAAGCACGCGATGGTGTAAAAGTTTTGCCATCACTGTCCTAGATCAACAACACCCAACAAAATTAAATTATCTACCACAAATAAAATTCTTTTTTTTAATTAAAAAGTTTTATAGGAAATAAAAGCATTTTCACCCCCACCCTTCCCCCCTCAACCCCTCCCTCCCCTTTCCCACCCCCCCTTCCCCTCCTTCCCCCCCACCCCCTCCCTAGACTTCCCAGAACAAGCACAGGGTATAGCATTCACAAATCAAAAGCTAAAATATGCTAACAAATTATTACATTTCATATTCTCCCTAGATCCTTAACTCCTTATAACTCAAAAAACAAACATAAACTACTTAAAATTACTTCATTCATATGCTATATGAATCTTCTTATTCGGATATTTCTTCTGTATATAATCGATCCATCTTCTCCATTCCGATATGTATCTTTCATTTGAATGGTCTTTAAGATATGATGAAATTTTTGGCATTTCTGCCAAATGCACAACTTTTAATGTCCATTCCTCAGTGGTAGGTGGATCTTCCTTCTTCCAGTACTGTGCCACCAGTAACCTGGCAGCCGTTATTAAGTTCAAAACCAACTTAGTCTCTATTACAGTACAGTCCGTGACTATTCCCAACAAAAAGAACTGTGGTGTAAATTTAATTTTTTTCTTTAAAATGTTTTGAATAATCCACCATATTTTTATCCAAAAAGCCTTAATTTTTTTACATGTCCACCATATATGAAAATATGTAGCATCTTCACACTCACATCGCCAACACTTAGGTTGTAAATTTGGATTCGTACAGGCTAATTTTTTGGGGTCTAAATGCCATCTATAAAACATTTTATAAAAATTCTCCCTTAGATTTTGTGCTTGTGTAAATCTTACATTTCTGATCCATATCTTTTCCCATGTTTCCATCATTATTGGTTCACCTACATTTTGTGCCCATTTTATCATACAGTCCTTGACTAATTCTGTTTCTGAATCTATTTCCACTAATACATTATACAACCCTTTTATATGCATTTGACCTTTATCTCTTGTTTGCTTTATCAGATTCTCATTCTGCTGCAAAATACCAATTTTTTGATCTTCTCTCCATCTGGCCTGCAGATGTCCATACTGAAACCAAGTCCTAATAATTCCTTCTTCTCTTAATTGTTCCATTGGTTTTAATTGTAATCTGACTCCTTCCTTATAAAGGAGTTCCTTATATGTAATCTTATCTTGCTTTTGTTCTAAATTTATATTCTCTATCACGTGTCTGGGTATTGTCCATATTGGTAACTTATCACTTAATTTATATTTATACTTTTTCCAGACATGCAATAGAGCATTTCTTAATATATGACTTTTAAAAGCCTTAACTACTTTCTTGTCATACACTAAATAAGCATGCCAGCCATAGACCAAACCATAGCCTTCAATATTCAATATCTTTTTCTCTGTTAAATTTATCCAGTCCGTGATGGCTGAGAGGGCAGCGGCTTCATAATACAATCTTAAATTGGGCATTTTAAGAACACCTCTTTCTCGAGTGTCTTGCATTATCTTTTGTTTGACTCGAGGTTTCTTCCCTGCCCACACAAACTTATTTATGCCCTTCTGCCATTCCTTCAAATTTTCATCTTTTTTTAATACAGATATCATTTGAAAAAGAAATAACAATTTTGGTAAAATATTCATTTTTACAGCAGCTATCCTTCCCAGCAAAGACAATTGTAGTTTTTTTCCAATTTTCCATCTCTTTTTGTATTTTGTGCCATAATGGTTCATAATTGTGCTGATATAATTTCATATTTGTTGTCATAATATAAACCCCTAAATATTTAACCTTCTTAACTACTTCAAATCCTGTTAACCTTTCTATCTCTTCTTTCTGGCTTCTAACCATATTTTTAGCTATTATTTTCATTTTAGCTGCATTTATTTTAAAACCAGATACTTGTCCATATAAGCAGGTTATATCCATCAAGGCTGTAACCGATTGTACCAGTTGGGTTAAGGTAACAACCAGGTCATCCGCAAATGCTCGTAACTTATACTCATGCTGTCTAATTTTAATTCCCTTTATTGTATCCATCTCACATATTTTACTTAGTAAAACTTCCAGCGTCAACACAAACAATAACGGAGACAAGGGACAACCTTGCCTTGTTCCTTTTTCTATATTAAAAGCATCTGTTAAACCACCATTAACTATTATTTGCGCTGTTTGTTTTTGATATATTGCCTTAATAGATTGTACAAATTGTTCTCAAAATTGCATCCTTTTTATTAATTTTAATAAAAATTGCCAATTCAGTCTGTCAAAGGCTTTTTCAGCATCCAAAAACACTAGCACTGTGGGGACCTGGTTGTTCCTTCCCAAATACTCTAATAAGTTAACAATTTGCCTTACATTACTCTTCATTTGTCTGCCATTTATAAAACCAGTTTGATCATGGTGAATCATTTGCTGCATAACTGTCATTAGTCTATTTGCTAAAATTTTAGCAAAAATCTTATAGTCTGTATTTAAAAGTGAAATCGGCCTGTAGTTTTTAGGATCTGTATAGTCATGCCCTTCTTTTGGGATCAGCGAGATAAATGCTGTCTTCCAAGTTGGAGGTACCTCTCCTCCCTGTTGTATATTGTTAAATAATTCTTTCAATGGTTCCACAATTTCCTCCTGTAAAGTTTTATAATAAATAGCTGTCAGACCGTCCGTCCCAGGAGCTTTACCCACTTTCAACTGCTTGATTGGTAACACAATTTCCTCAGAAGTTATCATTTGATTTAAACTATCCCTCTGCTCATTTGAAATTGTATAAATATTCTCTTTCTGCAAATATCTATCTATATCTATATCTTTAATTTTGTCACCAGTATACAGCCTCGAATAAAACTCTAAGAAAGATTTTTTAATCAATTGTTGCTCATAAACCTCTTTACCCTTATATCTTATTTTCTTTATTGTCCTTGATTTTTGCTTTTTCCTTAACAGGTATGCTAACCACCTGCCTGGTTTATTGGCGTTATAAAAAGTGTTATGTTTTGCATAGCGTAAATTAGTTGCCACTTGATCTGCTATTAACATATTAAATTGACCTTTCAATAAATTGATTGCCTCTTTGATTTTCTTATCTGTTGGATTGACTATTAAAGCCGGTTCCTGTTTACTAATCTCATCTTCTAATTCTTTTCTTTTTGCCCCCTGTTTCTTTCTATGTTTATTATTCAAATATATCCAAATTCCTCGCATATATGCTTTACTTGCATCCCATACCATTTCCATAGATGTACCCTTTTGCATATTCATAACAAAAAATGCTTTCATAAATTTTTTACACTCTTACATTTTCTTCATACCTAAATAAGTTATCATTTAACCTCCAGGACCTCCTAGACCCTTTTCCACACTCCAATTCCAACCAAACTGGACTATGGTCTGTCAATATTCTTGGGCAAATCTTCGTGTTCTTCCCCCTAAATAAGAGATCATTAGTAATTAGTATAAAATCAATCCTTGAAAAGGATTGATGTCTATCTGAGAAGAAAGTAAAATCTTTTTCTTCCAGATTTCTTTCACGCCAAATATCCCTCAACTCCCAATCATCCATCATCTCCCAAAATGCTTTGGGCAATTTTGCTCTTGTTAAAACATTTTGTTTAGGTCCCTTCTTGTCTTTTTTAAGATCCAAGACCCCATTCCAATCACCCAACAGGATACAAGTTTTATATGCCCATTGTGTCAACTTCGAGTGTAGCAAATTGTAGAAGTTTTCTTGTTGTTGATTCGGGGCATAGACTCCAATTACAAGTATTTTTTCTCCTTTAATTAAAAGTTCTATCGCTAAGAATCTTCCTTGGTCATCTGCTTCAATTAATTTAGCAACTAAGTCTCTTTTCAGATATATAACTATACCATTTTTCTTTTCTGGTGCTGCTGCTACGTAGTGTGTACCAAGTCTTTTTGATCTTGTACTCTTATATGAGTCTCTTGTAGACAAATCACATCATTTTTAAATTGTTTAAGATAATGAAATATTTTTCTTCTTTTCTGTGGAGAATTCAAACCGTTAACATTCCAAGTCAAAAATCTAGTTCCCATCTCTGCCCCCCCCTTTTTTAAAAATTTGATTTATATGCCGCCCTTTTCCAGAGACTCAGGGCGGCTTACAATGTGTTAAGCAATAGCCTTCATACTTTTGTATATTTATACAAAGTCAGCTTATTGCCCCCACAAGCTGGGTCCTCATTTCACCTACCTTAGAAAGGATGGAAGGCTGGGTCAACCTTGAGCCTTGGAGAGATTCGAACCAGCAGTAAATTGCAGGCAGCTGTGTTAATAACAGGGTGCGTAGACCACTGTACTATCAAGGCCCTTGAAGCAACTGGAGCAGATTCTGGTGGTCTTGTCTCAATTGACCTTTAGGTCTTGCTCCTCCCACTGCTTCTGTTTTGGTAGATTCTTGAATTGTTTCTTGAGTTGCCATCTGGAATTGTTGCTGTCTTGATACTTCTTTAAGCCTAGCTGTCACTGATCTGCTCTGTCTTTGATCCTTGGGTTGTGCTAAATCAATTAACTCCAAGTCTTGAACAGCCATCTGAATTTGTAATGATTCTTCTCCTTGGCCTGTCAAGACTCCCCCCTGGACTACTGTCAGGAGCTCTTCTTTTTCACCTTCCATCACTTCCTTCTTTCTTTTGCCTTCTGGTGATTTGGGTGATTTGGGTGTGCCAGCCTTTAATACATTAATATAAAAATCTCTTGCTTTCCAAATTCTGTTAAGCCGATGCCTCTCTCCCGAATAGGTCACCACTAGTCCAGCTGGCACCTCCCATCTGTATCTGGAGTTTTTTCAGTTCATCCACCAGAAAAGCATACTCCCTTCTGGCTCTCAAGATCTAAGGGGGGGGATTTCTTTCATTGTCATCACTTCCTGGCCTTCAATCCGAAGTTTGTTTTTAAAAGTAGCCTATAGAATTTCATTACGTACTCTCCTTGTAGTAAAATATATCACAATGTCTCTTGGTAAATGTTTCTTTCTAGCAACCCAAGAATTAACGCGATACAGCTTGTCAATCTGCCAGCCCAGATCATTTTTTGACTCCCCCACCAATGGTGCCAATACCTCAGACATCATTTCTCTCAAGTTCTCTTGTTTGTTCTCCTTCACCCCTCTAAATCTTAAAGCAAATTCCATATCTCTGTATTGTATCATAGTTACATCATTTTCAGCCCTCTGAATTCTGTTCTGAGCTTCTCCTAATTTATTATCCAAGATTACCGTAGATTGTTTAACTTTTTCAACTTTATCATCCACCATTTCAATATTTCCTGCCAAACATTTAAATGTCATTATGATATCATCCCTAATTTGCTGATTCCGAGTTGCAATCTCATCTGACACAACCTGTATTTTTTCATTGGTTTCATTAATTTTTTCATTAATCACAATAGCAAGTTTCTCTTGTGTAACTTGGAGGGCTTGTTGTAACATCTCCAACGTTAAAGTCTGTGGATCTGCTGGAGGGGCAGGAGCTTGTGATCTAGGAATATGAGCTGGGGAGCTGCCAGCACTTCCCGTTCCTTTAATAGGAACAGTCTTTACAGATTTTGAGGCCATCTCCAATTTAAAATTCTTTATATTTTAATCAGAAGCAAAAAAGAAAAGTTCTTCAAGAAAAATTCCAAACTTAATTAGCGTTTTAAAATCCTCCTTCTATCAATACAGAAGTTCTTTCCAGGCAAAGGGCTGCCAGCAAAGCGAAACTTTCTTTAACTTTCACTTTCCCCCACCCCTTCAGGCTTCAATCGCCATCTTGTTGCAAAGTGCTAATTGTTAGTTCCGAAGGAGGCTACAAACGTCGGAGTTAGGTAAAGATACTTGCAGTCTGATTTCTCCTTGCTTGTTCTGCCTGCTGCTGGTTCAAATTGTTAAAGTCCCCTCATTTCCATTCAGCAGAATTGGATGTGGCTTCTAGGTCCACTAATTAGTGGATTCGTCCCTGGTCCAGAGCAGCTTGACAGGCTTTTAGGGAGCGCACACCCTTCGCGTCCCAGGATCCTTCCTAGGGCATTTGGGGGGGGGCTCAACCTACACCTGTCTGCTCTTCTCTCTCCCCTTTGCCCGGGGAGAGGGTTCCAAGCCTCCAGACAGCAGTTTTTCGGCTGTTCTGGGGCTTTAACGGAACCGGGGATCGGGCGCCCGTAAAAGAGCGTCTTCGAGGCTCGCGGAGCCAACCGGAAGTCCACAAATAAAATTCTTACCTTACAGAAATACTGCAATGCAGCATACATTTTAAAATTTTTCTTCCCCTCTTTTTCATTGCAATTGTCTTTTGCTAACTTCAGCTCATTCTGCAGGGTTTTTGTCTGCAATTTTCTTTGCAATTTGAAAATAGGAAACTGAGCTATATCATGTTTCCAAAAAATGTAGTATTTCTACAAATTATCTATAGT
Source organism: Pantherophis guttatus (assembly GCF_059756535.1). Lineage (NCBI taxonomy): Eukaryota > Metazoa > Chordata > Lepidosauria > Squamata > Colubridae > Pantherophis > Pantherophis guttatus. Next base: position 16,723,209 of record NC_142066.1, read on the forward strand.
AATATAAACTAATCTCCAAGATAAAAGCAAGGAAACACAACACTGTAGAATGCTTGGTGTAGATGCTGGCTAGCATTTCTACAAGCAGTTTTAAGGTAAATGCAAAGAAACTTTATTTTTGCAAAGTACTGCACTTACAAAGTACAGTACTTAAAAAGAAGCAGAGCAGTTTCCAAAAGGCTTACAAACAAACAGTACAGTACTATGGAGCAGGGATGTCAAACTAGCGACATTCACGGTGGCGTCATGTGACGTATTGAGACTTTTTTCCTTCACTAAACCAGGCAGGGGCTGGTTTAGTGACCAGCACATGATGCATCCGGCCCGTGGGCTGGGAGTTTGACAGCCCTGTTATAGAGTAACAAAAAAAGAACATTTTAAAATACTTACAGAAGCAATTCTTCAGTCCTCAAGCCAGCAAAAAAACAATCCTCCAGGCAGCCGAAAATCCTCCACGCAGCACAGAAAGAAACAAAAACAACCTCGGCACTGGCTTCAAAATCACCAAATCTTGTTTGGCCATGGGACCAGGAGAAAAAACAACCCAGTTTCAGAAAATTGCATGTCATAACCCCGAAACGCAAAGGGAAGTTACAGAGTAAAAAATGGCTGTCACTGCAGCAGTGACTGAATCCAAGTCACATGGCTACAGAGCCCTCTTTTTGGTCGCAGTTTTGAATTTCTAACAAGTACCCTTTCTGGATACATTCATTCTTGTGAGAATTTGTTAAATTGAGTGGTCGTACCTGGGTATTACCTGTATTTAGATGTAAAATTCACCCTGACATAGAATTTTCTGACAGAAAACTTGTGACTTTTAATAAATCCTGCTTTCACTTCTTGATAGGTTCAACCTCTTTCTGTATGCAATGACAATTGCTATTCAGGGACCAGGAAGAGGAAAATAGAAGGGAAGCCATTTTGCTGTTATGACTGCATTCCATGTGCAAAAGGGAAAATTTCAAACCAGATGGGTAAGAGCTGCTTTGCGGAAAACTATTCAGATTCCTTACAGTAACTGTGATTCAAAATGGTAATATTTAAACCTCTTAAGGCAGGGGTGTCAAACTTGTGGCCCATGGCCCGGATGCGTTACATGCTGGTCATACCCACATCTGGTTTAGCAAAGAGGAAAAAAGTTGTGATATGTCACGTGACGACTCTGTGATGACACAATTTTGACACCCCTGTCCTAAGGAGACTTTTATTGCCATGACTGAATGAATGATATTCCTTCATAAATTTAAAAATGAACAGATATTTAGAGAATCCAAAAATAAATGTTTGGTTTGAATTTTTCTAGATTGTTCAGATAATGGCTTATAATTAATGCAGAACTAAGTAATTAAAAGATAAGCCCAATGAAAATCTATTTCTTTTGTAGGACAAGGGATTTTCCCAAGAATGATAGAAGAGAGAGAGAGAGAATGAATGAAGGAAGGTGGAGAGGGGAAGGGAGAGGGGGGACAATATATACAAAAAAAGAACAGCGTAGAATTGTAATCACAAAACAATGTGTAAGTATTACACATTCTGGCATATTTAAAGCATGGCACTAAATATACAATAAGAGATTATCATTTAATTAATGCCATTACTTAGCTCCTACATGAACCCTCAATCCCAGTACATTGGTATTTCTAGAAATTGACCATGACATTTTCTTTTTTCAGATGCAGTTGATTGCTTTCAATGTTCAGAAGAACACTATGCAAACAAGGCTCAAAATCTCTGTATTCTAAAAACTACAACCTTCCTGTCTTACAATGAGCCACTGGGAATCACTTTGGCCACTGTTAGTCTCTTTTTTTCTTTCTTGACAGCTTTGGTGTTGGGAATCTTCATTAAAAAGCAGGACACACCCATAGTCAAAGCCAACAATAGGAATCTCACCTACATTCTTCTCATTGCCCTCCTCCTTTCCTTCCTTTGCAGCTTACTCTTTATTGGGAAACCTGACCAAATGAAATGTCTCTTGCAACAAACTGCTTTTGGTATCATCTTCTCCATAGCCCTTTCTTGCATTTTGGGGAAAACAACCATTGTTGTTATTGCTTTCATGGCCACTAAGCCAGGTTCCAAAATGAGGAAATGGGTGGGGAACAGGTTGGCCAAAGGTATTATCCTATCTTGCTCCATAGCACAATTCACCATTTGTATAGTATGGTTGGCAATTTCTCCCCCATTCCCAGATTCAGACATGCACTCCATGGCTGAAGAAATTGTCTTGGAATGTAATGAAGGTTCAGCCATCATGTTTTACCTTATCCTTGGCTTTATGGGGTTCTTGGCTTCTATCAGCTTCACAGTGGCCTTTCTAGCCAGGAGGTTGCCTGACAGCTTTAATGAAGCCAAATTTATCACCTTCAGCATGTTGGTCTTTTGTAGTGTCTGGGTATCATTTGTCCCAACTTATTTGAGTACAAAGGGAAAATATATGGTGGCCGTGGAGATCTTCTCCATTTTGGCTTCGGCAGCTGGATTACTGGGCTGCATCTTTTTCCCCAAATGCTATATTATCATTCTTAGACCTGATTTGAATACGAAGGGACAGTTAATAAAGAAATGATTCAGAGTTTGCTTATTGGTGTGATGTATTAAGTGTTCCCCTAATTCCAACAGTAAACGTGGGACTCATTTCATGCCAGAATTGTTGATTCAGTGACATAAATGTAATCATATAATCTCAACACAAATTTCTACTAAAGCTCTCTTGCGCATAGTGAAGAGGATGTCAGGGTTCCAAGTAACAGCCCAGATAAAATAAAAACTCCAAGGCCAGAAGGTTCCTCAAAGTATAGATTTATTAGGCATGTCATATTGGCACAGCCTGTGAAAAACCAACTCTGAAGCTCCCCGGGTTTTCCCCACCCAGTTCAAAATCCAAAGCTCATCTCCCCTCTACACACAACTATCACATGCCCCAATTAGGTCACAGTCCCAGACACTAAATACTCCCATCGATGCCCTGCCAAGTACTGGTAAGAGTGTCCTTGGTTCCCAGGAGAAAGAATGTTAATTTGATTACATGTTTCCCCAACTAGCTCTACTCCCCACTCCCTTTCCCACAACTCTATCCAACCTCGCTGTAGCAACCCTGAAGATATTTCAAGATGGCTCCAGGGTTGACAGAGGAACATTTATATGCAGAAGCCTATAATCAGAAAAGGATTATAAAATTATATCAAGTAACAGTAATTCTCGTTTCCTTGAGAACAATGTTAGTTTGCAGCAATCCAACCAGCACACCAGTAAATAATTCAGCAGGATTCATGTATAAAAGAAACTTCTTTATATACAGTAATATAAACCATGATGCATGTATACAATACCCATGCAGCAGAAGCCAGAACCAGAACTCAGAATCCAGAAGTACAGAATCTATGTAAACACAGAAGCAATAATGCAAGCACAAACCAACTCTTTTATACTAAGCCATTCCCAGGCTCCAATGCCCAGGCTAAGCCATTCCCAGGCTCCAAACTGTCTGAGTCACATAACAGTCCCCATTGGCTCACCTGTTGCCATGTCATTATTGGACAAAAGTTGGACAAAATAAAACTAAACGAGATGCTCCACCAGCAAGAAAAGAGTGGAATTTGGGGAGATATGGTATTCTGTTCCAATTTTGCTCTCTAAAGCTAGCAGACCTGGAAATCACTATTCTTTTGCTCCCATTGCTAAAGCGATAGCTCTTTGAGCCAGGCTAATAGCCTGTAAAACTGAGCTTTCTAGCTTTTGGTTGATCTTTTCTCCTGATTGCTTTAGGAATATGCACCCCTTGCATTGCTTTCAAACACCCTTAAATGTGCCAGAGATGGCTTTCTCCCATATAGCACAGCATATGGCATATCATTAATTGAGGAACTCCACAGCCTATTGATTAAATAATTAACAGTTAACATGGCTTCACCCCAATATGACCAGTTCAGACCAGAATCCTCCAGTAGTGAGTCCTTCATTGTTTGTAAGACTCCATTCCATCTCTCAACAACGCCATTCTCAGCTGCTGTGTATGGATTTTTGCTTCTGTGTTTTATTCCTAATTCCCTCATCCATTGTTGAAAACTTGCTGATGTGAATTCTTTTTCCCCCAATATTTTTTCTTTTTCTTTTTTTACAAACATATCAATGTGTGAACAGTGTGGCAACTGAGTGTCTTACATTTTAGTACAAATAAAATAATATTCATCATATTTACTATGTTTAATTCTGGCAATAGTACATATATTTATGTTAAGTTATAATCTTTCATAATTTAATTATTCAATATTTCAATATATTATTTTTAATTGATTTTTATTAAGTAAACAATATATTACAATTCAACATTTTCGGTTTGGCAACGTGCAATCATGCTATATGCTTATATAAATGATATCTAATAGATTACATAGGTATTTTAAAATTAAAACATAGGATACTTATAGATTATTACATTATGAATTATAGTATTACTATAAAGTATAGATTAGATAAATAGTTAAGCATTGTCCCCATTAATAGTTAACTTTTGCATTTATTTTCTAGCCACCTGTACCACAATTCCCATACCGTGTAAAATTCCGAATCCTCATTCTCATTTAGCACATGTGTTAACCTGCACATTTCTGTGCATTCCAATATTTTACTAACTATCTGTTCCTCGGTTGGACATCCTTTCTCTTTCCAATGTTTTGCATATGACAGTCTAGCGGCTGTAATGATATGTATAATTAGGTATTTCTTCTTGTTCCCATATGCCCATTTTAGTACTCCCAGGAGATAAATTTCTGGCAACAGATTGATATTCTCCTCTATTACTTCTTGAATCCATTTTTGTATTGTTTTCCAAAACTTCCTCGCTTCAGGACACGTCCACCACATATGGTAGAAGGTACCTTGACAATGGCCGCACTTCCAACACTTTGGGCTTGCGTTCGGATATATTTTTGCTATCCTAGATGGCGCTAAGTGCCATCTATACAGCATTTTATACTGGTTCTCCTTATATGTTACTGCTCTTGTCAATTTAAGATTATTATTCCACACGTCTTCCCAATCGTCTAAATTTATCTTCGGTCCAATATTTTTCCCCCAAGCAATCGTCTGATCTTTAAGTATTTCTCCTTCCCTATCATATTCAAGCAAGTACGAATATAATTTAGCTAGTAATTTATTCTCACCTCCCATCCATATCTTATCGAAGCTGTTAGTCCCCATTCAATATGTTATTTTTATGCCAATCACCATATTCTAAATGTCATTCCTTTTACTACAAATAAAATATTAATCATATTTATTACATTTAGCAAGCTTATGTTGTTCTAATAATAATACACATATTTATGTTAAGTTATAATCTTCCATTATTTAATTATTCAATATTTCAATATGATATTTTTATGCCAATCACCACATTCTGAATGTCATTCCTTTCACTACAAATAAAATATTAATCATATTTACTACATTTAGCAAGCTTATGTGGTTCTAATAATAATACACATATTTATGTTAAGTTATAATTTTCCATTATTTAATTATTCAATATTTCAATATTTTTATGCCAATCACCATATTATTCAAGCATACTTGATAATACCATCATTCAAATTCTGATTTCCCCTCTTGTTATTACTTCACCTTAATCCCCCTCTCTCTAGTTTGTATCCCTATTCTAACTTTTAATTATGCCACTATTATATTTAAAAATATTCCCTTTCTATCCATCATCTCTTGCCCGTTTGAAAGCTTTAGTTGTTCTTTTCTTAGATTTTTCTTTTCTCGTTTAGTTTTATTTTGTCCCTCTTTTGTCCAATAATCTAAAAATATTTAATAATAATATTCAAACCTAAAGTCACTTCTCAAAAAGTTCAATATTCATGAATCTTTATATCCCAAAGCTAATTGACCTGTTCCTCTGGATAGTCCAAAGAATTTTTCCATAACCTTCATAAGTCCCTCTATAAATTCAGTCTTGTGTTGTAGCCTTCAGGGGTCACTTTAATAATAGTGTCTTTGTCAGGGTTCCAAGTAACACCCCAACAAAAGAAGACTCCAAGGCCTGAAGTTCCTCAAAGTTCCATTTTATTAGAGATGCTATATTGGCACATCTGGGAAAACCCGAATCTGAAAGCTTCCAGGTTTTCCCCACCCAGAGGAAAGTCCAAGTCCCTACCCAGCACCCACAGGTCCATCACATGGTCAAATCAAGCACCGTCCCAACTGGAGATGCAAGATGTCCTTCACTCTCTGAGAAAGGAATGATATTATGATTATATATCACTCTTGCTCCATACAATCCCCACTCCCAGTTTTCCACAGTAGTAAATGTGGCAAGCCTGAAGATCAAATACAAAAGATGGCTTCCAGGCCTGATAGGCCACCCTCCCTGATCAGAAAATCATGTCCTGCAACACGAGTAACACAGGGGGTTAATTCAACACACTAAACCCTCCCCCCCCAGGAGGACCCTTTGTCTTTCCAGGGTATTTATCATGGAATTGTTTTACTAGCCTGTCTGCTTTCACATCCCAGCTTTTAACCCAAGTAGCCTCAGACAAAGGGTACCCTTTCCAATGCATTAAACATTGCAATCTACCTCTATATAACTTAAAGTCTATTTTTTTTTTTACTTCGTAATGAGTTTCCCCTTGCACCACCATAGGTTTGGGAGGTGGTTGAGCCTACGGTCTTAATGTGGACCCTATGGCTGGTTTAGTAAACTACAGTGGAAAACAGGATGCACTTTCTCTAGAATGCGGGGGAAGTTAAGCTGAACTGTCACTGGGTTAATTATTTCATTATTGGGAATGGACCTAAAAACTTAGGTAGGTCCCAGCTTCTTATGAGGCAGATTCAGTCTTATGTATTTAGTTGATAGATAAACCCGATCCCCCACAGTGATTCTACCTGACAGGTATTCTGCTAATGAAATTTGGGTGAGGACAAAAGTGAAGCCAGTGATCAAGAGATATATCAGTCTGCAATAGGGAGCTTGTTATATCTGCCACAGTGGTCCAAACCAGATATAGCTTGTGCAGTAAGCATCTTTTTTTTTATTTCTTTTATTTCTTTTTTTTTATTGAAAAAGTTTTACAATTACATTTTCTCCCCATTTCCCCCCCCTCCCAAACCTCCCTAACCTCCCTAACCCTCCCTAACCCACCCCTCCCCCCCGGACTTCCACAAAATATAATGCAAATCAAAATCCCCTTTTTATAAAAAACTTGAACCCCTCCACACCCAATATATTCTATCTTTATATAATACTTTCAGTTAAAAGCTATCTGATACTTCCTGGTTTGATATTTGTTCTGCACATAATCTATCCACTTTTTCCACTCCCATTCATAAGTCTCCTGTGAGCAATCTTTTAAATATGCTGAAATCTTCGCCATCTCTGCAAAGTTGGCCATCTTCAATGTCCATTTCTCAATAGTGGGCATATCTTCATTTTTCCAGTATTGACCTATCAGTAGTCTCGCTGCAGTTATCATATACAATATCAGCTTTGTTTCACCCAATGTAAAACCCTTAGCTATACCCAGTAAAAACAATTGTGGAGAAAACTGAATTTTTTTCTTCAAGACATTCTGCATAACCCACCAAATTTTTATCCAAAAAGCCTTCATTTTCTTACAAGTCCACCACATATGATAATATGTAGCATCTAAGCAGTCACATCTCCAACATTTTGGTTGAACATTAGGGTACATACACAACAATTTCTTAGGATCTAAATGCCATCTGTAAAACATTTTATAAAAATTTTCCCTCAAATTCTGTGACTGTGTAAATTTAACATTCTGAACCCAAATTTTTTCCCATGTTTCCAACATCACTGGTTCTGCAAAATTTTGTGCCCACTTAATCATACAATCTTTAACCAATTCAGTTTCTGAATCCCTTTCTAACAAAACATTATTGTTGGCAGGGGGGCAGAGGTCGACCTCAAGGCCTCTTATATGTGGAGTGCCTCAGGGGTCGGTCCTCTCGCCCCTCCTGTTCAACATTTATGTGAAGCCGCTGGGCGAGATCATCCATGGCTTTGGGGTGAGATACCACCAGTACGCTGATGACACCCAGCTGTACATCTCCACCCCAGGCCACCCCAACGATGCCCTTGAAGTGATGTCCCAGTGCCTGGAGGCTGTGCGGATCTGGATGGGGAGGAACAGGCTCAGGCTCAACCCTTCCAAGACTGAGTGGCTGTGGCTCCCAGCATCCTGATATAGTCAGTTGACTCCATCACTGACTATTGGGGGCGAGTCGTTGGCCCCCACAGAGAGGGCTCGCAATCTGGGAGTCCTCCTGGATAGGCAGCTGTCCTTGGAGGAACATCTGACGGCTGTAACCAGGGGGACCTTTTGTCAGGTTCGCCTGATCCGCCAGTTGCAGCCCTTTCTTGATCGGGATTCCCTGTGCACAGTCACTCATGCCCTCGTCACCTCTCGCCTTGACTACTGCAATGCTCTCTACATGGGGCTCCCCTTGAGGAGCACCCGGAGGCTCCAACTGGTCCAGAATGCAGCAGCGCGGGTAGTGATGGGAGCAGCCTGGCGCTCCCATGTAACACCGCTCCTGCGCGAGCTGCACTGGCTCCCAGTGGTCTTCCGGGTGCGCTTCAAGGTGTTGGTTATCACCTTTAAAGCGCTCCATGGCATAGGGCCTAGCTATCTTCGAGACCGCCTGCTGCCACCGACGATCTCCCATCGACCCGTGCGCTCCCACAGAGAGGGCCTCCTCGGGGTGCCATCAGCCAAACAGTGCAGGCTGGTGACCCCCAGGGGGAGGGCCTTCTCTGTGGGGGCACCTACCCTCTGGAATCAATTGCCTCCAGAGATAAGGAGAATCCAAGACCTCAGTGCCTTCCGCCGTGCCCTTAAAACCTTCCTTTTCCAGCAAGCCGGGCTGGCCTAATTTTTTAAGTGTTTTGTTTATTGTTTTTAATTAATGGGGCCAAATTTATATATGTATATTTTAACTGTATTTTAATATTTGTATTTGATGTTTTTATTTGGCTGTTCACTGCCCTGAGTCCTCAGGGAGAAGGGCGGTATACAAATTCAAAAATAAAATAAAATAAATAAAAATAAATTATAAAGCCTTTTAATATGCATTGGACCTTTCTCTTTTATATGTCTAACCAATTCTTCCTCATGTAACATAATACCAGTTTTTTGGTCCTTTTTCCATCTCAGTTGAAGTTGATTATACTGTAACCAAGTTAAGTTAATCCCTTCGTCCAACAATGTTTCTAATGTCTTCAGTTGCCATCTGACCGCATCTGTAAAAAGAACTTCTTTATATAACCCCCCCCCCGAGTGACATTATATTTGTATTCCACATAATATGACCAAGATCCAGCCATAGCGGTATTTTGTAATCCCATTTGAATCAGTGCTTCTTCCAAACTCTCATCAAAGAATCTCTAAGTATATGGCTTTTAAATTCTTTATCCACTTTGTTTTCATAAAATAAGTAAGCATGCCAACCAAATTCAAGATCAAAGCTTTCTATATTCAATATTCCAGTCTTTTTCCTTCCAAACCAATCACTTGCTTGAGTCAAAGCTGCTGCTTCATAATATAATTGTAGGTTTGGAAGTTTAAGGCCTCCCCTTTCTGGAACATCTTGCATAATTTTCAATTTCACTCTTGGTTTTTTTTTGTTCCAAACAAACTTATTCAATCCAGTTTGCCATGCTTTCAGTTGTTTATCACTTTTAAGCACCGGAATCATTTGAAACAAAAAAAGAAATCTTGGCAAAATGTTCATCTTAACTGCTGCTATTCTTCCAAGTAAAGAAAGCTGCAGTTTTTTCCAAATCTCCATATCTTTCTGTACATCTCGCCACAACACCTCGTAATTATTTTGAAACAGTTTCATATTTGATGCTGCAACCTGAACTCCTAGATATTTAACCTTTGGTACAATCTCAAAACCTGCCCTCCTTTCAAGTTCGTGTTTTCGATCTTGTGTCATATTTTTAACTATCATCTTAGTCTTTTTCTGGTTCAATTTAAATCCTGATACTGTACCATAGTCTTTGATAATGTCTTTTATCTGGATTATTGATTCCGTCGGCTCTGTTAGGGTAACAACCAGATCATCTGCAAATGCCCTTATTCTGTAATCATCTTGCCTTATCACTATTCCTTTCAAGGTGTTCGAATCCCGTATTGTATTCAATAAGACTTCTAATGTTAAAATAAATAACAATGGGGATAACGGACAACCCTGTCTTGTTCCTTTCTCAATATTAAAATTTGTTGTCAAACTTCCATTAATAATAATCTGTGCCTTTTGTTCTTGATAAATTGCTGAAACCGCCTGTATAAATTGATCCCCAAAGTCCATCTTTTTTAAAGTCTTTAATAGAAAATTCCAATCCACTCTATCAAAGGCCTTCTCCGCATCCAGGAAAACCAGCACTGCAGGGATCTGTTTATTCTTCTCAACATATTCCAATAGATCTATAACTTGCCTAACATTGTCCTTCATGTATCTGCCTTCTATAAATCCCGCTTGATCACCATGAATCACCTCTTGAATAACTGGCATCAACCTGTTGGCTAATACTTTTGCATATATTTTATAATCATTATTCAAAAGAGATATTGGTCTAAAATTCTCAGGTTTTTTAGGACCTGTTTGTTCTTTTGGTATCAGAGAAATGTAAGCTGTTTTCCATGATGGGGGTATTTTACCCCCTTGTTGTATATTACAAAATAAATCTCTAAGATGTTCAACCATTTCTGCTTGCAAAGTTTTATAATACACCGCAGTTAGACCATCCGTTCCAGGAGGTTTAGCCGTTTTCAATTGTTTAATTGTGACAATAATCTCCTCAACTGTTATAAAATAATCCATTCTGTCCTTTTGTTGATTGGTAATTTTTGTAACTCTTTTATTTTCTAAGTATTTTTCTATAAGTCCATTCTGCATATCATCTTTAGCATATAGTTTAGTATAATAATCTACAAAAACTTCTTTAATTAATTTTTGTTGAAAAATTTCCTTCCCTCCAATATCAATACTGTCAATAGTCCGTATACTCTGCTTCTTCCTTAGTGTGTACACCAACCATCTGCCCGGTTTGTTAGCATTACAAAATATATTATGTTTAGCATATTGTAAATTTGTTGCTGTTTGTTCCGCCATAAGCATCTGAAATTGATCTTTCAAAAGTTTTATAGCAGAACGTATTCTTTCATCTGTTGGATTTTTAATAAGTAACTGTTCTTTGTTCTTTATTTCTGCTTCCATTTCAGACCTTTTCTTTTGCCGATTCAATTTATGTTTAGAATTCATATAAATAAGTACCCCTCTCATATACACTTTGCTTGCATCCCATACAATTTCGATAGGGGTACCTTTATTCAAATTCATTTCAAAAAATTCTTTCATCTTCTTTTTGAGTTCTGTTATATTTTTTTCATATCTAAACAAATTTTCATTTAATCTCCATGATCTTCTCTCAATCTTCCCATCTCCATTTCTATCCATACTGGGCTATGGTCGGTTAGAGTTCTTGGAAAAATCTTTGTTCTTTTTGTCTTAACAAGTAGATCAGCTGATAATAAAATAAAGTCAATCCTAGAAAAGGATTTGTGTCTATCTGAAAAAAAAGTAAAGTCCAAATCTTTTGGGTTATGTATTCTCCAAATATCTTTTAATTCCAAATCTTCTTTCATATCAAAAAAAAGTCTGTGGTAATCTAATCCTTGACTTCGCCAAACTCTTTTTATCTATTTTTGAGTCAATTACTCCATTCCAATCTCTCATAATTAAAATAGATCTATAGTCCCATTGCAATATTTTGGAATGCAAAGTTTTATAGAAATGATCTTGTTGTTGGTTAGGAGCATAAATTCCAATCACTAGAATTTGGCCACTTACTGTATACAGTTCAATTGCTATAAACCTGCCACTTTCATCTGCTTCTATGATTTTAGCTGACAATCTTTTATTTATATAAATAACCACTCCATTCTTTTTTTCCAGATTTGAAGCTATAAAATGAGTTCCTAGTTTTGAATTTATCAAATATTTTTGGTCTTGCGTTCTAATGTGAGTTTCTTGTAAACCGATTATATTATTATTAAATTGTCTCAGGTATGTAAATAATTTCTTCCTTTTCTGTGGTGAGTTTAATCCATTCACATTCCAAGATAGAAGGCTTTTTTGAAGTGATGAGCAGAATTGCTGAATATCTTCCGAAGTCTTCGGCTTTGCTCCCCCCATGGCTTCACATTCTTGTATAGTACTCTTAACTCCTTTCTTATATTGTTGTGACTTGGACCTTTCCTGTTGCTGCTTTTCTTTAAGTTGCTTAGAAATTGCTCGGGTTACACGCTGGTCTTTAGCTTCAGCCGTCCGGACTAGGTCCAAAGCCACATCTCTTGTAGTCAGAATGGGAGAGGGCTCTATCAGGGGCTCCTCCAGAAAACCTCCTATAGCACCCTGTATCTCCGGCTCTGATTCCAACTGCTTAAGCTGCTCTTCCATCTCTTGCTGAGGTTGCTTCTCCTTGTCACTCTCCTTTATCTCCAACACAGTAGATGTATGTGGGGATGGTGATCTCTCTTTAAAAACAGTAGAATAAAATTGTTCTGCCTTCTCAACAGTGTTTAATCAATGTCTCTCTCCATTGTATCTCAAAATTATACCAGTTGGGGCATCCCACCGAAATGGAATTTGTTGTTTTTTTAGTTCATTCACTAAAAATCCAAAATCTTTTCTATCTTTTAACATCTTGGGTGGCAACTCTTTATAGACTCCAGTCTGAGTTCCCTCCACTTGCACAGCAGCAAGAAAAGACTTTTGCAGAATATCATTTCTCATTCTTCTGTCTGTAAAATATATTACCACATCTCTAGGCAATTGTCTTTGTCTGGCCACCCACGAGTTCACTCTGTAAATTTTATCTATTTTGTAAAAAAATCTCTTCAGGATTAATTTTTAACAACACAGCCAGAGCATCAGCACAAATCTGTCTCAAATCTTGTCGTTCATTCTCTCTTATACCTCTAAGCCTTATGGCAAATTCCATGGACCTGAACTGCATCATCGTAATTTCATTTTCGACTCTCTGCATTTTATTATCAGCATCAGAAATTTTATAATCATTGTCCTTCATTTTAACATTCACTTCTGATTTAAATTCTTCCAATTTAGCATCCGTTCTAATAATTGCCTCTGACAAACCAGACACCACAGTCATCAATTTATTAGTCACCTTGTCATATTTCTCTTGCACCACCTCTTTAATTTCATTAATCTCCTGCTTGATTTCCTGTTGTGATTTTTGAAATTTCTCATCCAGAGCCTGAGTAATAAAATCTTTTAAACTTTCAAAATCAAACTCTTTTTTCTGGCTCTGCTGGCTAGAAGACTGCTGCTCAGAATTATGTGTGGGGGATCCCCCCCCCCGCCGCCTTCCCTTCCTGTTTAGGCTTAGAAGCCATTCTGCCACGTAGGCTAGTTTTTCTAAAAAAGGAGATCCTTTTTCCTTTTCCACCACCACAAAGTCCTCTGAAAAATTCCCCCAGGTTTAATCAAATTGGGGATAAGATTCAAATTGAAGCAGGCTCGGACTTATTTTAAATTTTTTTTGCTCTTTTCTTTTCCACCTTGTTACAGACAGCGCAACTTTGTAGCTAGTTGAGATAACAATTACAAATCCACTCTCACTTTCAGCTTGTAACGCTGAAGTCGGGCGCCATTTTCAAGCCGCTTCCGCTCAGTTACGCTTCTATTTTGAGTCAGAAAATCACAAAAGTAGTAATACTTGCAGTTTCGAAGTTAGGGGGTTCAAGTTTTATCTCCCCCTGATTATTGGAGTTTGTTTTGTTCAATTTGAAAAGTTGCTGCTGCCGACTTGCTCTGCGCTTTGGCAGAGTCGTCCCACGCCGTCCGGAGTCTCAGCGAGTTGAAAGGGAGCCGCGCCTGTTTCCTCCCCAGTAACAGTTATCTGGGGGTTCACAGGGGCTCAACCTGCTCCTCGCCCACTCTCTTCCTTTCTTCCTATGGAATTAGGAATTTTCAAGCCGCTTCTTTGGGTCGAAGCGGCTCTACAGACAGCGGGGCTGGCGGTCCAAAAGCAGGACCGTCTTTCGTCGGAGGCAGACAAACCGGAAGTCTCTGTGCACTAAGCATCTTGAGTCACTTTGCTGCTGCACCCACACAATTGCATTGGATGGGTGTAAAAGGGATTCTCAGGTATTTGAAGGGAACTGTGAACTTGGGTCTTCAAATACAGGTCTCTGAAGAATATTAAGTTATTCGGTTTTATGTCTATTCCAGTCATGAAGAGAGGCATGTCAGTGTATAAGAGGTCATGAATTGGAATAGACATGGCAACAGGTCAGCCAAAGGGGACTATTATGTGACTCAGACAGTTTGGAGCCTGGACATGGCTGAGCTTGATTGTTATGTATAAAAGAGTTAGTTTGTCCTTGCATTATTGCTTCTGTGTTTATATAGATTCTGTATTTCTGGATTCTGAGTTCTGGTTCTGGCTTCTGCTGCATGGATATTGTATACATGAATCATGTTTTATATTACTGTATATAAAGAAGTTTCTTTTATACATAAATTCTGCTTAATTATTTACTTGTGTGCTGGTTGGATTGCTGCAAACTCTAACATTGTTCTCAAGGAAATGAGAATTACTGTTGCTTGATAGAATTTTATAATCCTTTTCTGATTATAGGCTTCTGCATATAAATGTTCCTCTGTCAACCCTGGAGCCAGCTGGGGAAACATGTAACCAAAGTAACATTCTTCCTCCTGGGAACCAAGGACACTCTTACCAGCACCTGACAGGGTGTGGATGGGAGTCATTCGGGTCTGGGACTGTGACCTAATTGGGGCATGTGATGGTTGTGTGTAGAGGGGAGATGAGCTTTGGATTTTGAACTGGGTGGGGGAAAATCCGGGGAGCTTCAGAGTTGGGTTTTCACAGGCTGTGCCACTATGACATGCCTAATAAATCTATACTTTGAGGAACCTTCTGGCCTTGGAGTTTTGATTTCATCTGGGCTGTTACTTGGAACCCTGACATCCTCTTCACTATGTGTAAGAGATCTTTAATAGAAATTTGTGTTGAGATTATATGCTTACATTTATGGCACTGAATCAACAATTCTGTCATGAAATGAGTCCCACGTTTACTGTTGGAATTAGGGGAACACTAATTCCACACCAATAAGCAAACTCTGAATCATTTCTTTATTAACTGTCCCTTCGTATTCAAATCAGGTCTAAAAATAATAATATAGCATTTGGGGGAAAAGATGCAGCCCAGTAATCCAGCTGCCGAAGCCAAAATAGAGAAGATCTCCACGGCCACCATATATTTTCCCTTTGTACTCAAATAGGTTGGGACAAATGATACCCAGACACTACAAAAGACCAACATGCTGAAGGTGATAAATTTGGCTTCATTAAAGCTGTCAGGCAATCTCCTGGCTAGAAAGGCCACTGTGAAGCTGATAGAAGCCAAGAACCCCATAAAGCCAAGGATAAGGTAAAACATGATGGCTGAACCTTCATTACATTCCAAGACAATTTCTTCAGCCATGGAGTGCATGTCTGAATCTGGGAATGGGGGAGAAATTGCCAACCATACTATACAAATGGTGAATTGTGCTATGGAGCAAGATAGGATAATACCTTTGGCCAACCTGTTCCCCACCCATTTCCTCATTTTAGAGCCTGGCTTAGTGGCCATGAAAGCAATAACAACAATGGTTGTTTTCCCCAAAATGCAAGAAAGGGCTACGGAGAAGATGATACCAAAGGCAGTTTGTTGCAAGAGACATTTCATTTGGTCAGGTTTCCCAATGAAGAGTAAGCTGCAAAGGAAGGAAAGGAGGAGGGCAATGAGAAGAATGTAGGTGAGATTCCTATTGTTGGCTTTGACTATGGGTGTGTCCTGCTCTTTAATGAAGATTCCCAACACCAAAACTGTCAAGAAAGAAAAGAAGAGACTAACAGTGGCCAAAGTGATTCCCAGTGGCTCATTGTAAGACAGGAAGGTTGTAGTTTTTAGAATACAGAGATTTTGAGCCTTGTTTGCATAGTGTTCTTCTGAACATTGAAAGCAATCAACTGCATCTGGAAAAAGAAAATGTCATGGTCAATTTCTAGAAATACCAATGTACTGGGATTGAGGGTTCATGTAGGAGCTAAGTAATGGCATTAATTAAATGATAATCTCTTATTGTATATTTAGTGCCATGCTTTAAATATGCCAGAATGTGTAATAATTACACATTGTTTTGTGATTACAATTCTACCCTGTTCTTCTTTTATATATATTGTGCCCCCTCTCCCTCTCTGTCTCCCTTTCCCTCCCCCCTCCCTTCATTTATTCCCCCCCCTCCTATCTTTCTTGGGAAAATCCCTCATCCTACAAAAGAACTAGATTTTCATTGAGCTTATCTTTTAATTACTTAGTTCTGCATTAATTAGAAGCCATTATCTGTAACAATCTAGAACAACTCAAACCAAACATTTATTTTTGGATTCTCTAAATATCTGTTCATTTTTAAATTTATGAAGGAATATCATTCATTCAGTCATGGCAATAAAAGTCCTCTTTGGACAGGGGTGTCAAAATTGTATCATCACGGAGTCATCATGTGACATATCACAACTTTTTTCCTCTTCGCTAAACCGGATGTGGGTATGACCAGCATGTAACACATCCGGCACATGGGCCACGAGTTTGACACCCTTGCCTTAAGAGGTTTAAATATTAGCATTTTGAATCATAGTTACTGTAAGGAATCTGAATAGTTTTCCGCAAAGCAGCTCTTACCCATCTGGTTTGAAATTTTCCCTTTTGCACATGGAATGCAGTCATAACAGCAAAACGGCTTCCCTTCTATTTTCCTCTTCCTGGTCCCTGAATAGCAATTGTCATTGCATACAGAAAGAGGTTGAACCTATCAAGAAGTGAAAGCAGGATTTATTAAAAGTCACAAGTTTTCTTTCAAAAAATTCTCTTTCAGGGTGAATTTTACATCTAAATAAAGGTAATACCCTAGGTACAACCACTCAATTTAACAAATTCTCACAAGAATGAATGTATCCAGAAAGGGTACTTGTTAGAAATTCAAAACTGCGACCAAAAAGAGGGCTCTGTAGCCATGTGACTTGGATTCAGTCACTGCTGCAGTGCCAGCCATTTTTTACTCTGTAACTTCCCTTTGCCGTTCGGGGTTATGACATGCAATTTTCTGAAACTGGGTTGTTTTTTCTCCTGGTCCCATGGCCAAACAAGATTTGGTGATTTTGAAGCCAGTGCCGAGTTTGTTTTTGTTTTTTGTTTTTGCTGCTGCGTGGAGGATTTTCGGCTTCCTGGAGGATAGTTTTTTGCTGGCTTGAGGACTGGAGAATTGCCTCTGTAAGTATTTTAAAATGTTCTTTTTTGTGCCTCTATAGCAGGGCTGTCAAGCTCCCAGCCCATGAGTCGGATGCGTCACGTGCTGATCCTGCGCCCACCTGGTTTAGCGAAGGAGAAAAAGTCCTGATACGTCACGTGACACCACCGTGAATGCCACGAGTTTGACACACCTGCTCCATAGTACTGTACTGTTTGTTTCTAAGCCCTTTGGAAACTGCTCTGCTTCTTTTTAAGTACTGTACTTCAGAAACTATCGTATTTGTAAACACAGTACTTTGCAAAAATAAAGTTTCTTTGCATTTGCCTTAAAACTGCTTGTAGAAATGCTAGCCAGCATCTGCACCAAGCATTCTACAGTGTTGTGTTTCCTTGCTTTTTTTTGAAGATTAGTGTATATTACTGATAATTTGTACAAATACTAATTTTTTTGGAAACCTGACATTGCTCAATTTCCTATTTTCAAATTGCAAAGAACTGCAGAGATACAAACCTGCAGAATGAGCTAAAGGTAGCAAAAGAGAATTACAATGAAAAAGAGAGGAACAAAAAAATTAAAAAGTATGCTGTGTTTCATTACTTCTGTAAGATAAGCATTCTATTTGTGGTAGGTAATTTAATTTTAGGGACACGGTGGCTCAGCAGCTAAGACAATGAGGTTGTCGATCGAAAGGTTGGCAGTTCAATGGTTCAAATCCCTAATGCCGCATAACGGGTCAAGCTTCTGTTATGTGTCCCAGCTTCTGCAAACCTAGCAGTTTGAAAGCACATAAAAAATGCAAGTAGAAAAATAGTATCCACATTTGGTGGGAAGGTAACAGCGTTCCATGTGCCTTTGGTGTTTAGTCATGCCAGCCACATGATCACGGAGACATCTTCGGACTGAGCTGGCTCTTTGGCTCTGAAACGGAGATGAGGACCTCCCCCTAGAGTCAGGAATGACTAGCACATATGTGTGAGGGGAACCTTTACCCTTACCTTTAATTTAATCTTGGTGGCTGTTGTTGATCTAGGATGTTTATTTTATTTTAAATCATATATATATATTATTAACATGTTATTAATGTTAATTAATATTAATTTAACAAGGTTAAGTTAACAATGGCAGTGGTCAATTAACAAATTTAATTTTTAAAATGTGTTAAATTGAGTTTGACCCATTTGATGAATTTTTTTGACATATGACCCTAATAGGGTCATATGGGCAGGCTCCATTAGGGTCATATCTCAAGGACTATCTGTAAAAATTGTAGTGTAGACGTCCAAAAATGTGTTGTTTTAGAGCATTTATAACAAATCAGTGAATGTGCTGAAGGAAATGAGAGCTAGAATCAAAACTGAAGGTAGGAACACTAAGAATTGGAGATGTGAAGATATTTGGCTAGGTGAATGTAAATATCTCAAACAAAAATTAGTTGGAAAGAGAGATTAATATCTTTTTCTCCTGAGTTTCAATGCATTTCTCTACTTTGTCTTTAACAATGGTGAGGCATTTTCTGTGGACCATGGTTAACATGATCCCTGACTTTTCTTTTTTCCTTCTCATCCATGCCAGGAATATTAACATCAACTGCTTTCCTTTGGGTGACTATGGCTTTCAAGGACTTGTGGAGAAAGATGCAAATTAGGAGCCACAGTTTTATCATTATTCCTGCCATTTGTGGTATAAACCAGAATTTGGCAGAGTCTCCACCATCCCCCACCCCCCACCACGCCAACTATCCATCCATCCATCCATCCATCCATCCATCCATCCATCTATCCATCTAACTGTCCATCCATCACCCACCCACCCACCCATCCACCCACCCATCCATCTATCCATCCACCCATCCATCATATTTATCTCTGTATTCACCATTTCATTATTCCTTGGCTGAATTCCTTTTTTAAAGGCTCGAGTCACCACTCCACTTCTGAACCCCACCCACACCATAATAAAAGAGCTAATCTGACAGACCAGAATCCCAGTATATAAGATACTGAGGAAAGCAGAGTTTGAGGATGGCATATGAGGATACTTGTCAGAGTGAACCAGCAAACGTGGAGAATTTTTTTGCTTCTAAAAGAGGGAAAGGAAATGTGACTAGAAATAGCATTCCTAGTTCCTTAGCCACAGGGTGAGGATAAACTTATTATTTCCTATCTACTCAAAATGGTAGATGGCTCATTCTTTTGCTGGTCCTAGGAGGAAGATTGGTTCAGAAAGCAAAAAGCAAAATGAAAAATCTGGATTAAAAATGAAGAGATAAAAGAGTAGATCTACCTCCATGCTTGCTTGAATATACAACAGACAGCAAGAAAAGGAAAAAAAAGAGGTAGAAATGCAGAATAGATATAGAAGAAATTAACCCTAGGAAAGAAACGAAATATAACTTTAAAAAGAAGATCGGTGGGTGGCAGTAGAAGAGATAAAAGAGAGTTGGAGTGTTGGAGAGCTACAGCAGCCAGTTGTACGTGAAAGAGCTGAGACCAAAACTGTTGATGGATTGAGCAAAGACACTCAGAAACTACTACAGCCATAACTGAAAAGGGAGAAGCAGAAGTCTACATGCCTTCCAAAGAGGCAGATCAGCTTTAGCCAACCCAGCATATAATAACCATTAGCTAGAATATGTCGTCAATCAAATGATTTTTTACTTCTTTTTTCACAACTTTTTTCAATGACATTAACATCAAGGATTTCAGAAAAGATAGTCCCCCTTTAAAATGAAAGGTAACTTCAAATTGCATAGATTCTGGAAAGGCAGCTTGGATAATATTCAGAAGCATGATTGGCAAAATAAACCATGGATTTTCCAAACATATCCTCTTGTGATACAAATCTCTCAGCATGCACTTTAAACTTTAAGGCAGTAAACTTTTCACACCATCCGTGTTGAAATGTTGTGAATTACATCATATGTAGCTTTAATGACTTTAACTTGTGTGTGTCTTTTGTGTGTGTGCGTGTATCAAGGCAATTTTGAAATTCAAAAAAAAAAAAAAGACTCTAGGTATTGAATTAAGTTCTGCTAAAACCATAAAAATTTGACAATTATTTTAAGAAAATTATTTTAAGCCTGGCTTAAAATTTCAGTCTTTGTATTTCAAGCTCCCTGTTGTCTCTGGTCTGACAACTTTAAGGGTAACATCCATTCAAATCAATAATTCTGTGAACAAGAAGGGAAGGGAAAGAACACACAGTATGAAATCAGAGCAGGAAATACCTGTTTAAACATGGTAGGCCAGGTGATGTCTTGTACAGAAATAGTGAATAGCTTATCTGGAGAAGTTGTTGGGACAATCTTTCCAACTTTGACTTTAACAAAGGTCTCGTTTTGGAATGTGATCCAGTTGATAATGTCAAATCCAGTCTCTAGATCCCCATTTTCATTAAAGAAAATTTTCTGTCCTGCCGTGTTATTAAATGAGATGGTTCTCAAATAGTGATGGAGCTAAACAGAAGCAGAGGTAGTCAATTAATTAGGGAAGCGAAAAGACAAGAAAATGAGGGGGAGGGGAGGGAAGGGGAAAGGAAAGGTAGATGATTGATAGATAAATGATAGATAGTTAGTTAGATAGACAGATAAATGATAGATAGATAGAAAAGAAAGAAAGAAAGAAAGAAAGAAAGAAAGAAAGAAAGAAAGAAAGAAAGAAAGAAAGAAAGAAAGAAAGAATCATTGGTATTAACTTATGTGTCATCCCTTTAACATAATTGGGCACTTTCATAGAATTAATGTTCCTCTATCAACCACACAGATACTGCAGCATCTAAACTTTTCCCTCCATATTATTATAAGTTTTATCTATTCTCAATTGCAAAACTTTTTAAATCTTGGAAGGATGAGGAAAATTGAGTCATACAAGACTTAAAAATCATCAGTTTGATATTTTCATTGGCCATATCTACAGTGGTAGAGCTCATTGCATTAGAAAGAAGAGCAATAGGAAATGTTTAATTTATCCTTTTGTTACCTGCCATGCTTTTTGAGTCGACAATGTTTCTCTCCCAACTTTTGGCCTTGCTCTGTGTTTGGACTGGGGGTAAAGCATGGCTTGTAAAGCATGTGCCACACCATAGACTGCGTTATAGATGCTGTAACTCTGCCCAGTCATGGTGGTGTCAAACACAGACTTGGGTAGATTCTCCAACTTCTCTTCTCCAGTGCACAGCATTCCAACGTCTTCATCTGCATTATCTTTAGAAAATGAGCATTCAAAAGCCTTTTCCCAGAACACTCTCATTAAATGGTCTTCCACTTCAGAAGTTGGATTTCTCATCTGAAGGAATTTGTCGAATCCAGAAATCTCCTTGGAAGAAATTGCAAAAGTTATAACACCATGGAAAATCTCCATAGTGATAGTTTTTTGAAAGGGAAGGGATGTAAACTCCATCTGGGCTGGCAATATCCAAACTTTATCTTTTCTCTCGATGGACATCTCTTCCAATTCTGTATAATAGGGCAACATTCTAAAAATGGCGGTGACTTGGTTTTCACAATAGAGGATAATGACATTGGTAGTGCTCTTCATGATAATCGTGTATATTTTACCAAAGTCTTGAAGTGCTTCTGCAATATCATTAGAAAATGTTTCCTTGCCCATCTCTTCCATGAAGTCAAAGCAGATACCTTTCTGAGAATACAAAGTAATAGCATCTTGTATGAATCTCTTTTCACTCTCCTCAGGTTGGAGAACCAGTCCAATCCATGTCCACCTTAAATGCAGCAACAAGTGGAGAATACCCATAATCTGTTGGTCACCATTTGGGAAAAAACGATGAAAGAAAACAGTTTGTATCTTGTCATCTATCGTTGGAGAAGATCCATATATCAGCTGAATATAGAAAAAAGGGAACATGATTTTCCAAAATGAAATATTCATTGTTTTTGAAAAATATCTGCTCTTAATTTATGATCTTCCATAATAACCAAGATATACTGTATTTTTCACACCACAAGATGTATTTCCCTCCCCCCCCCAAAAAAAAGTGGGTGGAAATGTCTGCGCATCTTATGGAGTGAATATGGTGAATTGCAGCTGGGCCGCGATGGTGGGGTCCTTTTACAGTGCTGAACCCCGCCTCTTCTGTCTCTTTTCCTCAGTGCAGGAATCAATAGGTGGAGCTGGCACATGAGAGGACACCTATCTGTGGTCCTCTCAGGCTCTGCCTCCTGCCGTCACTACACTACTGCTCCATATTCAATGCTCCATATTCACAGTGAGATGGTGCTCCATGTTCATATTTTGTTTTCATCTTTTCCTCCTTGAAACCTAGGTGTGTCTTATGAAGCAAAAAATATGGTAATCATATTCAGAAAGAACTGGTGTGCAGAATTTTCATATTCGTAGGATAAATAAAAAGCCAGAGACCTCAGAAATGCATTAATTCAGGCAAAGTTATACTGAAAATGGACCAGAAATATTAAAGGCTAAAATGGTTTGGTTGGGATTAAGGAAGGAAATCTATCCCAAAATTTCATTAGCCTTTCTTTTCATAGAAAACAGTAAATAAGTAAGTAAATAAATAAATAAATAATAAAGCAATGAAGTCATGGTGAGATGCAGATGAGATCTTATCTCAAATGAACAGCATAAGAACACTGTTTTGTGTTCAATGTGCACCCTACCCATCCTCCAGCTTTGCTTAGTTCCCATCTCATACTTCCTGCATCCTAATGTGAATGCATATGAGTATACATTCAAATATGGATATATGTTGCTATACACCAGTTACTAGAAGGGCAGAGTGAATGTCTATGGAGATTCTCAATCAGGTCATGGTTGTCTCAAATGTGTTTTTTCAAAAGGCAACTGGACTTTCAAAAGGCAACTGGACTTCAACAGGAGTGCTGATTTACCACCAGCCTATTAAGTACTTAGAAGGTGAGGGCAGGGCAACACAAACAAATGACAGCAAATGACGTAAAAGCCAGCCATCAACAAACCCAATCAAGATCTTAAAAACTACTTACAACAAGCACTATAAATACCACACATAGAACAGCACACAATCTGCTAGAGAGAAGTTCCCCAAAGATGGGCTCTAACATGAGTCCAAAAGCTTGGAAGACAAAAACTCTGGCCCTCGTGATTGACCCAGATTGGATCCTGTGGATTTTGCTTTTCTCTGAGGAAGCATATATTTGCTTCTCATCAAAGAAGCTTCTTCAGTCCTGATCAACATCATCACCACCACCACCACCATCATCAGAGTTGGAAGGGACCTTGGAGGTCTTCTATTCCAACCCCCTGCTCAAAGAGGAGACCCTAAACCATTTAGGAAAAATGGATGTCCAATTTCTTCTTAAAAGCCTCCAGTGATGGAACACTCACAACCCCTGAAGACAAACTGTTCCACTGGTCGATTGTTCTCAGTCAGGAAATTTCTCCTTAGTTCTAGGTTGCTTCTCTCCATGATTAGTTTCCGTCCATTGTTTCTGTTTTGCCTTCTGGTGCTTTGGAACATAAGTTGACTCCCTCTTCTTTGTGGCAACTCCTCAAATATTGGAACACTGCTACCATGTCACCCCTAGTCCTTCTTTTCACTAGACTAGACATATCCAATTCCTGCAACTGTTCTTCATATGTTTTAGCTTCCAGTCCCATAATCATCTTAATTGCTCTTCTCTGCTCTCTTTCCAGAGTCTCAACATCTTTTTTATATCATGGTAATCAAAACTGGATGCAATATTCCAAGTGTGGTCTAACTAAGGCCTTATAAAGTGATACTAAGACTTCATGTGAACTTGATTCTATGCCTCTGTTGATGCAGCCTAGGACTGTGTTGGCTTTTTTGGCAGTTGCAGCCAAACCAACTTTGGTTCTGATCAAGTGAGGAAGCTTCTTGAATGAGAAGCGAAAGGTAAAGCAAAGTCCAATTGCTTTTTGAAAAAAGCACCTCTGAAGCACATAGAATGAATTTCCTCTTTTCACTTCAGTTATTTCACATTTGGGTCATGCATCTGCTGCTAACTTTCCATTTTATTTTATAGCAATCCCAAGAGAATGCATACTACAAATCAAAGAATTTCCCTCCCCTCTTTTCGAACAGGGTTTTGAAAATGTGGAGTAGCAACCTTTTTGTGATCTAAATTGCAACTGGTGCTATATCTTGGGATCACTTTTCCCATTTTCAAAAACTCCAATTCAAAATTGGAGAAACAAAAGTTTTGTGGTTTAAAGAGATCCATTTTTTTCCACATATCAAATGTCCCACAATCTTACCACATTTAATATCTGATTAAATTATAATTACTGATATCACATTCTAGTGAATGGAATTGCTCATCTCTAATTAAGCCATTAGCTAGGCTGATTTCAGGAGGGAGGAAGGTAAACCATTCTGCAATTTAAAGAGCAAAATAAGGATTTCCCAAATAATAACACCTTGAATTTCTTAATCATGAATGAATGTGATTATTAAAACATGGTAAGAAAATGTATTCACAAAAATGTATCGATACTTCTATAAAGTGTATTTATAAGTCAGTCAAGAAATCATAGTCTATTAATTGTTTGGATTCAGACTGTATCAAGGACAGTATCTAAAATATCTCATCTAGCCACCACATTTTTTTTCCCATTTCTGTTTGAATGGCCACTTTATTTCCAAATTACAAAATTTAACATAAAATAATTATGTAATTGTTTTCTTGCATTTGTAAATGTAACTTGTTTACAATGTAAAAGGATGTAAAATGTAAAAGGATGGGGAGCATTGATTTCAAACTTGTGGGCTTCTGTAACGGAAACTTACAATAAAAGAATGTTTAGTATTCATGATTTTGGTTTTCTGATTTTTCAAGTCTAAAAGAATTCTCCTCTCCCTTTACATTCGAAAGAACAAGAAAGAGTCCGTTCTGAGTTGCTTTCCAAAATTTCTTTTCTGGTTAGGGCTCAGATGCTTTTGATCAGATCATTGTCTGGACTTTGGCTCTCAAGGCTCTTCTCACAACCCATTACATTTCATTCAAGGGCAAATCTTACCTGGGGCATCTTGTAGACATTCACAACATTTGCCACGTAGGGATAGATGTGAGAGTTAGATCCTGCAATAACAGATATTGCCCTATCCTTAGAATCACACTTATAATTGGGGATGAATCTGCCCCGTGTTGAGAGAAGCTCCATTGAAGCCAAGTATGTCCATCTCGCCATGAAATAACTATTAGAGAGGTGCATACCCAGAGTCACATTGGGTAAAATGTGTTTGTTTTCATTGATCTCTTTCACAGCTAAAGCCAATGCCAGAATATGTTGATAGTTCTGTAGGAAAAATCTGCAAGAAGAGATATATTCCAAAACATATTTCATTTCTCAAAGAATGTGACATTACACATACTTTTTTTTTTGAAAGAAAATTGTGTACACGTTTATGACAAATGCAAATAAAACCATTAGAATAACATAATACATTATAATGGTATATACACTGCTCAAAAATATAAAGGGAACACAAGCAGAAGACACCCGAGATCTGAATGAATGAAACAGCCCCACCAAACACTTTGTTCGTTACATACAGCAGTTTTGTGTTCCCTTTAGTTGTTTGAGCAGTGTATAAACTACTGTATGTAAAGAACAAAGCATTCAATAAGGCTATTTGACCCACCCAGATCTTTTTTAATATATCAACTGAACACTACAAATTTAAATTAATAATGTAAATGCCTAAATTAATTATTTAAATGCACTCAGAAATTGTACAATGTTCTAATATAACGGTATGAAATCTAATGAAATACTTGAATTCAAATAGTCTGCAAAAATATTTCAAAGTATTAAAACATGATTTTTGATAAAGGGGAAAATGCTCTTTGGAAAAACATAAAAGTACATTTTTTTTAGTTGATGAAGGCTGACTGTTATGGCTCTTTCATTCATTATAAACATATTTCATTTCCCACAGAATGTGACATTACATATACTTTATTTTCAGCTAAACACTATACACAAAACTTGATTGTACACACTACCATTCAGGAAATCATGTAAATGCCTCAAAAATGTTTTCCATTTCTACAGATGTACTCAATCATATGAACGATGTGTAAATTACAGGAGAGGTAATGTAAGAGTATGGAATCTAATAAAACACTTGCATAATAATGGAAATTGTCTGCAGAAATATTTCAGAGTGTCCAACACGTTATTTTAGAGGAAAGAGAAAATGCTCTTAGGAAAAACATAGAAGTACAATTTTTCACTAGATGAAGACTGGCTGTTATGATTCATTCATTGTATAGAATTTTCAAAAGGAAACATGTAAATTGCTTTACGTTAATAATCTTATTATCATCTAGCTGTAATTGTCAGACATGCTTCTAGTTTCCTATCTTTAGCTGTTCTATTTTCCCACTGGTTGGTTTTTTGAGAGAGAGAGAGACAGGGAGGGAGGGAGGGAGGGAGGGAGGGAGGGAGAGAGAGAGAGAAAGAATAGAGAAATGTAATATTTCTCTATTCTTGGTGGCGCAGCGGACTAATGTGCTGTTAAGTAGCACTTAGCTGCCAGCTGCCTGCAATTACTGCAAGTTCAAATCTCACCAGGCTCAAGGTTGACTCAGCCTTCCATCCCTCCGAGGTAGGTAAAATGAGGACCCGGATTGTAGGGGCAATAAGCTGACTTTGTATAAAAAGAACACCGCTTGGGGGGCGGGGGCGAAAGCCCTACTAAGCAGGTATATACAAAAGTATAAAGGCTATTCCTTAACACATTGTAAGCCGCCCTGAGTTTCCGGAGAAGGGTGGCATATAAATCGAACCAATAAATAAATAAATAAATAAATATTCTCAAATTGATATAAGGCTATGCTGATGAACCTCTCCATAAAGATCAGATAGAGCAACTAAGTGAAAAATCTGTTTTGAAGCATGCTTGAAGGTAAATGTTATATATGAGTCCCTTCACGCAGCTTCCTTATCCTAAGTATAGAGGTAGCTCTTACATTAGGCCAGACAGACCCTACATCTGTGCTCTTTGAAATCAAGATTAAAGTGCTATATAGTACCATCGTTCCCTAATATTCACAGCAACCATTAAATCATGAAATGTTGACATTCAATGGGCAACAAAGAGTGATTCGATACTAAAGCATTGGTGATTTGTACAAAAGTAAGTAAGTGAGAAAAGCTTTAATATGGATTTTTAATCCAAAAAACACCAAGTGTGTTTATTATTTATTTGGCAGGTGAGAAATATCAGTGGGTAGCAATCTGTATTTAGAATGAAGGAAGTAACCGGCAAGAAACAGAAGAAATAATTTATGTAGCAAGTAATAATACTAATTATGTCAGTCCAAGCATCCTATTACAGAATAATATCTGATTTGAGATATGCTACAGTTAAGAAGAGAAAATCTTTACATGGGCTCATCAACCAATTCTTCAGAGGGATGCCTTCTGAAATGCACTGGATCAGATAACATGTAGAACTGAGATAGTATCCCAGCCATTATAAAATCGCCTGACAAAAAATACTTGTGCTTCATACGGGGAGGTTTCCCCATAGCACATGCATTAATCCGAGGAGTAAGGCATGTCAACCCTGGCAGTAACCCTGCCATTACTGCAATGAAAAATATCATCTTCTTCAAGAATACCTGTGTCACCACATATGAACTAGTTCTGTCTGCAGCAATGAAACATGACAAAATAATAATAATAATAACCCCTCTCACTAATTAGAATAGCTTCCATATATATCTTTTCTCAAGGAACAGATTGTCACGTTTCTAGCTCTCGGGTCCCACAATTAATAAAATTTCCAATCTTGACCTGTTCTTTTGGATTGTCCCTTGGACATCCCCAGGGTTTTGAAAAGAAGCTACAAAGCTAAGACTCTATGGGTAATTATAGGAGAAATCAATAGACGTTCAGCGAAGCTCCCCAGAGACTTTGAGTAGGAAAATAGAATGATGATATTGATGGACTTGAACAAAAGGGTCATAACTGAAAACAATATTGGAAGTAGAGAGAGAGAGAGAGAGAGAGACAGAAAAAAAAGGCAATTCCAGTCAACAAATGCCAAACATGAAACATTTTGCTAGAACTACCCCACTTAAACTTTTTCTAAAGAAGCAAAGAGAAGTTGACCCATCATGTTATATGTTCCCCACCTCCTCTATTTCTTCTTCTGAGAGGCCTTTCAGTACTTGGGTGATTGTATTTGTAATCTAATTATATCATGACATTGACATTTCTTTTTAACTTTGTTAATGGGAGCAGGTCTTTAAGTGGCTCAGAGTCATTTGGGATGGAAACAGTGGGTGGTTCGAAAGAAAGAAAGAAAGAAAAAGAAAGGAAGGAAGGAAGGAAGGAAGGAAGGAAAAAGAAGGAAGGAAGGAAGGAAGGAAGGAAGGAAGGAAGGAAGGAAGGAAGGAAGGAAGGAAGGAAGGAAGGCCAGTAGAGACAAGTTTTTAATTGGGCTACATTTATAAAGTGAATAAATAAATTTCAGAACAGAAAATTTTCTAAAATATGGGAGACCCATATTTTTCCACATTGTATTTGCTGCAAAGAAAAACTTGGTTCTTTTTCTCATTTCAAGTCATTTTTTAAATCCATATCCTTACATTCCTTGTAGACACATAATCAGTAGTGGGTTTCAATTTTGGTCGCTACCGGTTTGCTCGTGGGTGCGCGCACACTGACGCGCATGCACGACACTTCTGCGCATGTGCAGAGACGTCCGGGCGGGTGGGTGGAGCCTCCTGATGCTGCTACTACCAGTTCAGCTGAACTTGGGCAAACCGGTAGAAACCCACCACTGCATATAATGCTTTTTTTTCTTGTCTTGGTTAGTGACATAAGCCTACACTTGATCAAACCAATCAACTTATGCACAATTGATATTTTGCAGTCTGCAATAAGATTTCTTGACAAAGGATATCGGAAAGGGAGTTTAGCTTTCATTCAGAGCAGGGGTCCCCGACTGCGGCTTAGTGTTGGGCCACAGCCCGTTTGGAACTGGCACATGGAAGCAGTGGCTGAGTGTGCAGGTGCGCATGCATATGAAGCTACATTTGTGAAAGCGGCATGCATTTGTGTCCAAAATCATATCTTTCCCCCCCTTTCCTGCTGTCTCCACCAATCCACCAAGATAGGAAGGGCAACAATGCTCATCTGAAATTCTTTAATTCTTTTTTTTATTCTATTCTAGTACTCCTATTACTTCATAGGCAAATAAATTTAATAAATAAAATAAATCTTTTCCTCTCCTCTCCTCTCCTCTCCTCTCCTCTCCTCTCCTCTCCTCTCCTCTCCTCTCCTCTCCTCTCCTCTCCTCTCCCCTCCCCTCCCCTCCCCTCCCCTCCCCTCCACTCCACTCCACTCCACTCCGAACTGGCTGAATACCACCTCTGATGTCCTAGGCCAGTGATGGCTAACCTTTTCTGGACAAGTGCCCAAAGCCTGTGTGCCAAAAGGCAATGCGTGCATGTGCTCTGCATGCGCCCTGCCCCCCCCCCCGTGCATGTGCAGCAGAGACACGAAGACCAACTGGCCAGCAGGAGGCACATGTGCATGCGCGGCAGAGCTGAACTGGGGCAACGGCTCGTGTGCCCACAGAGAGGGCACTGTGTGCAACCTCTGGCACACATGCCACAGGTTCGCCATCACGATCCTAGGCTTTCATTGCTAAAGGAGGGCAAGAGCACCTAG
Organism: Pantherophis guttatus; assembly: GCF_059756535.1. Classification (NCBI taxonomy): domain Eukaryota; kingdom Metazoa; phylum Chordata; class Lepidosauria; order Squamata; family Colubridae; genus Pantherophis; species Pantherophis guttatus. The sequence continues at coordinate 16,753,252 of NC_142066.1, forward strand.
TTCCTTTGTTTCTGGCCTAGCACCATACCTGATAAAGCAAAGTGACTCTCAAACTTTCAGAATTGTGGAAAGGGATGTTAATTTGGATTCTCCTGTATCTCAGAAAATGATTAGAGGGAATATTGGAATATCTTTAAGGGAAAAATAAATCCCTCATGTTATCCCTTTTTTTTTTATTATTGTCAGAATCTCAAAACACAAAAACATGATAAACGTTTGGCTTCACATGTACCAGAGATGCTTTAATTTCATAAATTATGTAAAATAAACTTTTTCTTTCTTTTTGGCAGGGAGGGGAGCTTTTTGCAAAGCTCATGGGCTGCAGTATTTAAACCCATTCATGTTTACCTTAATGCACATTGTATCACTAAAATATTTTTAATATAACAGAGTAAGAAAGTTGGAAGGGACTTTGAGATCTTCTAGTCCAATCCCCATATCATTTAAGATGAATGGTTGTCCAATCTCTCCTTAAAAAACCCCCAGTATTGGAATACCCACAATTTAAGAAGGCAAGTCATTCCACTGATTATTCTAACTGGTAGGAAATTTCTTCTTCGCTCTAGGTTGCTTGTCTCCTTGATTAGTTTGCATCCATTATTACTCATCCTGCCTTCAGGTGCTTTGGGAAATAGGTTGACCTCCTCTTCTTTCTGGCAGCTCCGTAGATATTGGAAGACTGCTATCATGTCTCCCCTAGTCCTTCTTTTCATTAAACTAGACATACCCAGTCCCTGCAGCTGTTCTTCATATGTTTTAGCTTCCAGTCCCCTAATCATCTTTGTTGCTCTTCTCTGCATTCTTACTAGAGTCTCAACATCTTTTTTACATCGTGGCGACCAAAACTGAATGCAGTTTTGCATTCTATTTCTACTTCTATTCTTCACTGATGAATTTAGTGCCAAACTTAATCAATCAAGGAAAAAGTGACATAGAATGAAAGAATAGAATCATATCCCAATAATAGAAATAGTAGAAATGCTTCTGTCTAAAATGCATATTTAGTCTCCAAATAAACTTTGGTTTTACCTGATAGAAATTTCTTTTCTGTGCAGAATGTGATCTGAGCAGTTACACACATACAATACTATAGTGGAATTGGTGTTTTGGACAGAAGCACTGGGAAACTAGAAAGCAGAACATTGAGGAAAACTCAAGGATATCTGTTAAGCAAGACCAAGTACAGTGGTAAAAATTTTATAAAGGTGAAACAAAGTGAGGGGGAAAAGCACTGTTTTACTGTTAACCCAATTATTATTATGTTACTCCTAGTCTTTTTTCATTAAATAGACATATCCAATTCCAGCAATCATTCTTGTTTTAGCCTTCAGTCCCCTAATCATCTCTGTGGCTCTTCTCTGTATTTCTTTCTGGAATCTGGACATTTTTTTTTTTATATCATGTCGATCAAAACCATATCTTCTTCTTTATTAGTTATTGCCTACTATACTGATTAGGACTCAGAATCACTATCTAATATTTCAAAGAAAAGATTAAGGAAAGTTTTCTAAATTCTAAAGTGAACTTCACAGTATTATTGCTTTATATGTCCTATTAATGGAGATGGAAGGAAGAAGGCAGAACCTCAAAATGCAGAAGGGAAAACTATATGCTGAAAGCAACCAATTAGATTACGTTCAAAGGGTATGGTGTTAAAATCAGTTTCATTTTTTCATTAGTTGCTCTTTCTTATTCAGATTAGGTCTCAGAACAATGATATAACATTTGGGCGAAAATATGCATCCCAGTAATCCAGCTGCTGAAGCCAAAATGGAGAAGATCTCCACAGCCACCATGTATTTTCCCTTGGTACTCAAATAGGTGGGAACAAATGATACCCAGACACTGCAAAAAACCAACATGCTGAAGGTGATAAATTTGGCTTCGTTAAAGCTGTCAGGCAAATTTCTGGCTAGGAAGGCCACAGTGAAACTGACAGCAGTCAACAACCCCAGAAAGCCAAGCACTGTATAAAACATAGTGGTTGAACCTTCATTACATTGTAGAACAATTTCTTCAGCCATGGAGTGCATGTCAGAATCTGTGAAGGGAGGAGAAATTGTGAGCCACACCACACAAATGCAGAATTGTGTCAGAGAGCAAGATAGGACAATAGAGATAGCCAGCCTTTTCCCCACCCATTTTCTCATTTTAGATCCGGGCTTGGTGGCCATGAAAGCAAGGACCACTATGATTGTTTTCCCCAATATACAAGAAAGAGCTACAGAGAAGATGACTCCAAAAGCAGTTTGTCGCAAGAGACATTTAACTTGGTCAGGTTGCCCAATGAAGAGCAAACTGCAAAGGAAAGAGAGCAGGAGAGCAGCAAGAAGGATATAAGTGAGGTTCCTATTATTGGCTTTCACAATAGGTGTGTCCTGATGTTTAATGAATATCCCGAGCACCACAGCTGAGATGACAGAAAAGGAGACTGCAATCACTGCCAAAGAAATCCCCAAAGGTTCTTGATAAGTTAAATAAACTATACGTTTTGGAAGGCAACTATCCTTATCCTTGCTTGGATATTGATCCTCTGGGCATGGGAAACAGTCATCTAAGTCTGAAAAAGAAACCATTCATAAAAGCATTATTGTTTGAATCATCTTCATTTCATTTTCAGTATGCTCCAATTTTACAGTATTCTATAGACATAATGAGATCCTAATTTGATAACTAGAATGCCTTTTATATGGTGTGGCCCTCGAAAATCATTTCAAAAACCATAATTGATCTGCAATGCAATGGACCTGCAATTATCTCACCTAGTTTTCTTATTTCCGCATGAGCTATACTGGCTCCAAGTTGCTTACTCCTTGCAATTCAATTTTCTGGTTATCACCATTAGATCCCTGGATGTCACTGGGCCAAATGATAGATGAGATCACCTTTCTTCAATGTATCTGTCTTTCTCAATAAGTCTGGTAGGTAGGCATGCTCCAGATCTTGTCTGAAATATAGCCGTCATGGAGTTTAGAATTCAATCTGATCTATAGCATTCAGCCTTTTCCAATACTCTTCCATCTGAATTATTTGGGTTTCCTACCCTTTTATCCTTGTAGCAAGCTTGGAAACCCTTGTTATTCACTTAAAGTATTATGGTAGAATGGGGATTGACTCAGGAGCTTGATTTTCTGGTACCCTGTAGCAAGGTTTTTTGTTTAAATTATTATTCATGTTTCTAAATATTGTGGTAAGCCACATAGGTTATGCTATATGTGATAGACAATCATATACATTACAGAATCAATCAGTCAATCATTTGGATAGAATAGGAAGTAAAAACAAGTAAAAAATATGGAAAAATTATCAATATAAAATTATGAAGTCTAAAAATTAATTTAATTGTTTCATTGATTCACATTAATATGATGTGAAGCTCAAGATTTTCAATCACCATAATATTTATTAAAAATATTCATTTCTTAAAAATAAATCCCCATTTATATCTATTATATCACTGATACATTGAATATAATCCATTGCTTACCTAATTGGTCAGCTATCTTGCCTTCTGGACATATTTTGCAATCATAGCAACAGGATAATTTTCCTTCCACTTTTATCTTGCTATGGCCAAGAGGACACTCTTCGTTACAGATGGAAAGAGGTAATGCCTGCTCGTAAATAAAATCAGAATTCTCAGAAAGAATTTATTTTTGGTGGATTGTACTTTTCATCAATTATGCATATGTAAATTCTAAGGATTAGTTTCGGGCAATGTACCAGATGCTGATGTGGGAAAACCTTTGTGCTAATCTTGTGGGGGGGGAGGTGTCATCTATAGAATATCTAATAGAGGTTTTCCTTATAGGAAGTTGCTAGCGTGATTTTTAATTTTTTCCCCATAAATTTTGCCAATTGTCCAAATAGATATTGTGCCCAAAATATTTACACCAAATTATCATCGTTTCTTTCACCTGTTCCTCAATCATATCTTGTTCTAATAATATAGTTTACTTATGGTCTTGCCTTCCCTGCTAAATAAAATTTCATCTAATTCTGATGATTCTTGCTTTATGCCCCATTCCTTTTTATCTTTGCTAAATTTAGATTGAATTTGGAGATACGCCCACCATTCCAATTTGATTCCTTCTTCCTTTAAAGTATTACTCGCTTTTAATTCTCCTTTCTCATTCAAAATATCTTTATAGGTGGCAGTTCCCCCTCGTTTTGTCACATTTGGATGTGTATACATTTCTAAATTCTAAGTATTAGTTTCGGGCAATGTATCAGATGCTGATGTGGGAAAACCTTTAACTTGAGATCCCTCTGAGTATGCTCTCTTTAAGGTCCCATTTCTTGTTGGTGTCAAATCAAATCAAATATCTATATTATGGTCTTCGAACAGGCTTGATAAAAGTGCTGTAAAATGGATAGTTTAACACAGCAAAATTATTAGGCCATGAAAAGGGAAAAATGAGAGATACCTGGTTAAACATGAGAGGCCAAACAACATCCTTGGCAGAAATGGTGAGTAGTTTTTCTGGGAGAGCCAGGGGGTCGATTTTTCCAATTTGGACTTTCAGAAAGGACTTGTTTGGAAATGTGACCCAATTGAAAATATCAAATCCAGTTTCTAATTGCCCATTGGGGCCAAAAGAAACCTGTACTCCAGCACTGTTGTTAAAGGAGACTTGTTGCAAGAAACGGTGGAGCTAAAGGAAGAAGAAAAAAAGAAGAGGGGGGAAACCCCAGGAAACTTATCAGGAATCTTTGAAAGGGATGTGAAAATTTCAATTTGATTCTTTCAATTTGGCCTAAATAAACTTGAGATATTCTTCATGCAATTCATTGACAAATTTGCTATTCACTTGGAGTAATACTATTCCTATTTTCACAAGATTTCTTATTATTTTTTTATTATTATAATTCCCTTGCAATCTTAATGTCTAAGGAGATTTTCGGTCATCCAAGCATTGGTTGTCCCTAAGGTGTTTTTTTTCAAAAGGCAACTGGACTTACTTTGTTTTTCCTTGAAGATGTTTTCCTTCTCATCCAAGAAGCTTCTTCAGTTCTGAATAGAAGCAAAACACGTTCGCTTCCGGCGGTGACGTCAGCGTGTTAGGGATGAAAGGAACGGACCTCTGTTCTCCAAGTCCCTAATATCTCCGATTTAGGAGCTGATTTAGGCACTATTGACCCCGGAGAGGTCAATAGAAATAAGGGGAAACTCCGAGGACCTCGGGGAGGGCAGCAATCCCCCCGAAGGTTCAGGAAATCCCCCTTAATCCTGATCGGGGAAAAACCAGCCACCCCGGCTGGCCAGAAACGTTGACAGCTGACTAAGAGGGAAGCGAAAATCAAATAAAGAAGACTTCGGTGGAAAGATCGGGAAGAAAAAGAGCTCAAAAGGTATATTTACAATCCATAATGTGAGAATCGAAGGCGGAAGAAGATAAAACTCCAACTAAGAAGCGAACCTTCGCTAGACAAGCGGCCACTGAGAAATAAGCGGAGACGGCTTCCATCTTGACAGTGACAGCGCACAAATTACAACCGGCGAAAGCGGAGGAAATCCAGGGGAAACTCAGGAGGAGAAAGAGATCCCAGAGAAGCTTGGATTTTGAATATTTTGCTACAGAGGAGAGACGGAATTTAAGGAGAGAAAGGGATTAATTTGATAGACTTTGCCCTTTGTGGAGGTGACAACGAGACAATTAACAAGCAGTCGATACCGGAAGAGAGAGCGGCAGAAAAACTCAGTTTAAAGCAGAAGCTAGTGACTTTTGGAGTTAAATCAAATCAACTTAAGCGGAATATTTTTCTTTGGACTTTTGGACTTTTGGACTTTGGATATTTGGAGGTTTGGACTTTGGATATTTGGAGGTTTGGACTTAGACATTGGGACTTGGACTATTTTACCCTTTACTTTTGCTGAAAGGTGGACACTTGGGAGTCTTGGAGCTTTGGTGGACACTGGACACTCAATCTAAAAGTATTGGGACATTAGACTCTGAACAATAAATAACAAGGATACAAATTTGAAAAAAAAAAAAAAGAGAAGAGAGTGATCCAGAAGAAGAAGAATCAACTGTAAAGTATAATTAATTGTATTATAAGCTGATAACAAATTAGTGATTAAGAAGCATAGAAAGCATTAATATTAAATGTACCGTTTGTGAAATTTCATATATAACCCTATATACTATATATATAACTGTTAACTTAATTTCATATTTACTCTAAATATATATTTATACTTATCTTAGAGCTATATTTTATCTTGGCAGTTAAATATCAGATTGTTTTGTATGTTTAGTTTTGAAAAATTATATTAGACAGATTAATTGAATCTAGGATTGAAATTAAGGGTAATTGATTTGATAAATAGTAATTAATAATAAATTTGAATAAGATAGTAAGTAATTAATTATAAGGATAGCTAACTGATGAATTGCTGAAGTATTAGACTTTTCCCTCACTTCCTCCTCTTATATTTCACCCCCATGTTTAGAGAGTAATATAGGCCAGATATCCATCATGAATTGAAGAACTCTGTAAAATATTGAAAAGTGAAAAATAGAATTTTTAGATAAACTTATATATAGACAGTGATAGTGTGACAAGGAAACTCATTTTAGTTGCTTATCTCCCTGGGATTACTGGGATTACTGAAAGCCACCAATCAAACATAAATACCAAAAGAAATAGAACGGCCCAAATAGTAATCAGTATATGAAATTCTGGGAGAAGATAATAAAAGAAATACAAATGGCAACTACAAGTTCAACAACAATCTCTAAGTTAAGTAAGAAAATACCATCAAGCCAGATGATACTCATGGCCTCCCCAGCACAACAAAAAACAGTTGAAACTACGGAAAAAGATAAAGCAACTCCCACCCTTAGTATGCAAAACATTCACTCCGTATTAATGATGATTCAGGAAGGAATGAATAAAATGCAAGAGACCATGGCCTACAACTATGAGGAGACAAGGAAAAATCACGAGGAACTTAGGATGGATGTGGGAGAGATAAAGGATAACATTAGGAACATGGATGAGAAGATAGGAAAGATACAACATAAAATAGAGGAAAATGAACAGAGGATTTATAAGGTGGAGGAGAGAATAGAACATACGAACAAGAGAATGGAGAAGATGGAATATAACCAAGCAGCCACAAATAAGGACCTAGAGGACACGGTATCATATCTTGAGATGGAGAAGGCATCCTTCTACTTAAGGTTTCAGAACGTAGAAGAGCAAAAGGAGGAGGACCTAGGAGAAATCATGACCGAGATACTTTCAGAAGTGACCCAGAGGGACAAGGAAGAGATACGAAGTGGAATAGACGAAATCTATAGAGTTTACACGAACTACGCCCGGAGAAATAAGTTACCAAAAGAAATACACATCAGATTCACAAAAAAATCTTTAAAAGAAGAGATCTATAGGAAGATGAGAGAGGATACAGCTATGTATAAGGGAAAAGAAATTTTAACCCTCAAACAGATACCAAAAAGGACAAGGGACCAAAGAAGGAACTACAACTTTCTAACGGCACAGTTGAATAAATTTAAAATAAAGTTCCGCTGGCTAATACCGGAGGGTCTACTAATCTCCTGGGAAGACAAAAAATACAGAATTGATAACGTAGGAAAAGCACAGGACTTCTTTGACCAACACTTCGTGCTGGAGGAGGAGCAGGAGAGCAGAAAAGAAGAGGAACTTAAGAGGCAAGAGGAACAGCGGACAGAGAAAGAAGAAAGAGACCGAGAAGAGGGGAGAAGATTGGAAAGAGAAAGAATGGAGAGAGAGGGAGCGAGGGAAAAGACCCAAATGATTACTAGAAACACAAAAAGACTGCAAACAACGGATAGATAAATAAGGAGAGATGGAAAAAGAGCTAAAACTTATTTCAATCAATATAAACGGACTTAATTCACCAGCTAAAAGAAAACAGACATTTACAAAACTTCAAAAGCTAGAAATAGATATTATAACACTCCAAGAGGTACATATCAAAAGACAGCATCAAAAACTATTGGACAACCAAAGATTAGGAAGACTATATGCAGCTCTAGGAGACCAAAAAAAGAGAGGAGTCGTAATATATGTGAAGAAATACCTAAAAACAAAACAAATATATGCAGACACAGAAGGACGTTTCTTAATAATAGAAATACAAACAGGATCCAAAACAATATTATTAATATCCATATATGCACCCAATGGAAACCAAAATGACTTTTTTAAAAAGCTACACAATATAATTAAAGACCTGGAATACGAAACTATCTGTTTGGTAGGAGATTTCAACGCAATCATGGACATAGAAAAAGACTATCGGAGTAATAAACAAAGTAAAACCAGAAAGAAAACTCTACCGGAACCTTTTAAAGACATGATCAACGAACTACACCTACATGACGTATGGAGAGAGGCAAACATGCAAACGAAACAGTATACATATTATTCGAACCCACACCAGTCATGGTCTAGGATCGACATGGCCTGGATGACTTCAGACCTCAGAGAGGAGGTAAAAAATATCGAAATAGCAGTGAACACCTGGGCAGATCATAACCCCATTAAAATAATATGGAAAGGACATCGAAAGCAAAGGAGGTGGATGATGGATACGGGAATAATAAAAGATAAGGAATATATACAGATGATTGAGAAAGAGGTTAAAATGTTCCTACAAATAAACACTAAGGAACAGACATCGCTTCAAAACCTTTGGGACACAATTAAAGCATACATAAGAGGTCTTACAATTGCGTATATGGCAAAAATAAATAAATAAAGAGAAACAACAGTCAAGGAATAAGTTGTTAGAAGAACTTAGAATATTTGAATTAGAATTGCAGAAGGAGCCCCATAACAAAACAATAAAAGGAAAATTAAACCTTACTAAACATAAAATCAATCTGATTACCCAGACAGAAATCGCACAGAAAATCAAATTAGCAAAACAGAAACATTTTGAGCATGCAAACAAAACGGGGCGCTGGTTAGCGTATAAATTGAAAAAAGAAAAAGAAAGGAGAACAATATTTCAATTGCAGGACGAAACAGGACAAATATACCATACCAACCTAGACAAAAAACGTATAGTCAAAGATTTTTTTCAAAGTCTTTACAAGAAAGAAGAGATTCGGGATGAAGACATTAAAGAATACTTATGTAAAATAAACATTACAAAATTAGAGGAGTCCCACAGAGAAGCATTAAATAGACCAATTACGATGTCTGAGCTGGTGGAAGCAAGGAAAAAGCAAAAAAACAACAAGGTCCCAGGCCCGGACGGAATACCAACGGAGTTTTATAAAAACTGTCAAAATGCAATTGATGAACTGTTACTCCAAGTCCTCAATGATGCATTATTAGAAGCAGAAATTCCCAAATCCTGGACTGAAACCATTATTACACTTATTCCTAAAGAAGATACAGACCCCACACAAGTTAAAAATTATAGGCCGATCTCATTGCTCAATGTAGATTATAAACTCTTCATGTTGGTTATAACGCAAAGACTGAAAACAATTATTCATAAATATATACATACAGATCAGAACGGTTTTGTTCCAAGAAGACAGATCAAAAATAACATAAGAACAATTATCAATGTCCTGGAATATTACGAGAAAAGAGTTGATAAACAAGTAGCTTTAATCTTCTTAGACGCACAAAAGGCCTTTGATAATCTAAATTGGAACTTCCTCATATTGCAATTAGAAACCATGGACTTTGGTCCTAAATTTTTACATATGATTAGAAGAGTATATTCCCTCCAAACGGCCAAAATTATGATTAATGGAGATATGACTGAAAATCTGGATATACAAAAGGGTGTGAGACAGGGCTGCCCTTTATCCCCACTATTGTTCATAATTTCATTGGAAATATTACTAAACGAAGTCAGGAAAGATGCCGAAATAAAAGGTTTGAGAACACGGAAAGAAGAGTACAAATTGCAAGCCTTCGCTGACGACGTGGTATTTATAATGGAACAACCGGAAACAACAGGAACCAAACTTCTAGCGAAGATAGAGGAATATGGAAGAGTCGCAGGGCTTAAAATTAACAAACAAAAAACTAAAGTATTAACAAAGAATTTGACAAAGATACAGGAGACAAAACTAGAAGACAAATTAGGAATACAAATTGTAAAGAGAATAAAGTATCTAGGAATCTGGCTTACTGCTAAAGCAATAACAATTAGAGAAGACAATTATAATAAATTAATGAAACAAATTAGAAAAGACCTGGAAACGTGGAACAAATTACAACTGTCATTCCTAGGGAAAATTGCATCCATAAAAATGAATATACTGCCTAGATTACTCTACCTTTTTCAAGTAACCCCAATCTGGCCAGGAAAGAACTTTTTTAAGGACCTTAATAAAATAATAACAAAATTTATCTGGAATGGGAAAAGGGCCAGAATCAAAATAAATTGTATGCAAGATATTCGGGAAAAAGGAGGTTTAGGCCTACCGGACTGGGAGTTATATTATAAAGCAGCGTCGCTAAACTGGATAAGGGACTGGATAGACCTTAAGAATAAAAGAATGCTATCACTAGAGGGCTTTGAATTACAACGCGGATGGCACGCCTTTCTGTGGGAGGGAAAGGACAAGCACCACGGATATTTCCAGCAACATATTATCAGAGAATCATTGTACAAATCATGGCAAGATATTAGGAAACATTATATCAAGATCCCACGATGGCTATCGACAATGGAAGCACTAATCTATCCCAATGCCATGGATATAGAGAAAATGAGGACTTATAAAGAATTACTGAACAGTGAAGGAGAATTACAAACAAGACAAGAATTACAAAATCAGGGTATAGACATTGATTGGTGGCCATACATGCAAATAGAATCAAGATATAAAACTGATCGGGCACAATTCGGATTCCAAAATGAACCAAATGAATTGGATAAAATATTACAAAGTACAGATGAGAAAATGATTACCAAAATTTATAAGTACCTATTAAAATATAAATTAGAAGAGGAGGTTGTCAAAGAGAATATGATAATATGGGCCAAAAATATAGGATATACTATTGAATTGGATAAGTGGGAGAATCTGTGGAAGATAAATTACAGGATGACATTGTCTATACCCTACAAGGAAAACCTTTACAAAATGTTCTACCGATGGCACCTCCCACCGGCGCGCCTAGCCAAGATGTTCCCAAATACATCTCCGATGTGCTGGAAATGTAAATCACAGAAAGGGACATATTATCATCTCTGGTGGCTATGCCGAAGGGCAAAACAATACTGGCAACAAATTAAAACAATGATTGAAGAAATCACGAAACAAAAACTGGAAATGAGGCCGGAAACCTTTTTATTGGGAATAATCACAGCACAATATACCAAAGAAATAAAATATCTGATTATCCATATCCTCACAGCAGCACGTATACTCTTTGCCCAACATTGGAAATCTGAACAGTTACCCACAGAAGACAAAATAATAGCTAAAATTACAGAATGCGCAGAATTGGATAAGCTCACAAAAGAAATACAAGAGAAAGATGATACTGATTACTATTTAGTATGGCAAAGATGGTACAGCTGGCTGGAGGCAAAAATAGGAATATAAAGATGATTTTTCGACTATTCAATGGAAATGCATAGAAGTAAATAAGGAGTCAACTATATATGTACATACATAACTAAGTAAATAGGTGACTGTAGATATTGATACAAATAGAAATATGAAAAATAACCCACCGTTGTAATATCTTCTAAGAGTCAGTCATTGGACTGAATTGATGTGTGTTCGTTTTGTATGTTGTTTCAATGTATTTATGTTGGTTTTGTTTTTTCTTTTTATTATTAATAAAAACTATTAAAAAGAAAAAAATAATAAAAAAGAAGCAAAACACGTTCAAGAAAGATAAAGAAAGTTCCTTTGCCTTTTGAAGAAGCACCTTTGGGATCTTTGAATCTTAGTAACTCCAAAGTTTAGCTGGTGAGGAATAATAATGCTATTCAGTAGCAGAGTAGTTTTCAAGTTTCTACATTGAAAATTGTCAAATATAATGGACTGAATAAGATCCTGCACATACCATTTTAGACATAAAATAAAGTTAGTATGTTACATATTTCTAATGGTCTCTATGTTTAAGGATTAGAATTATATTTATTTTTTATTTTCTTTGATATGAAAGTTTCCAGTACTTCCATATAGTTTTCAAAACTATCTGTAAAGCTTTATATTAGTTAAAACAAAACAAAACAAAAACCAAAAACCTATTCTTATTCTTAATTTCCACTATCTTCAAGCGCTGGTGTGCCTCAGCCCCCAGGACTCCTCTCGCTCCCCGGGCTGTCCAGAGTTGCAGTGCCCGGGCCTTAGGCTGATGTTTTGCAATGCTAGGTCCATGGTGAATAAAGCCCCCCTCATTTGCGACCTTATTCAGGAGGGGGGTGCGGACCTGGCAGGTATTACAGAGACCTGGCTGGGCCAAGAGTGGGGGTTTCCCCTCATAGAGATGTGCCCGGCAGGTTTCCGCGCATTTCATCAGCCAAGGGCCCAGGGTAGGGGTGGGGGGTTGGCGGTCGTTATAAAGGAAAGTCTTGATCCAAGGGAGGCCACTGTACCTCAGATTGCTGGATATGAGTCTCTCCTGGTGAAGTGGGGCCATGGGGTGCAGGTGGGCCTGCTGATCACGTACCTGGCTCCCTGCCACGTGACAGCGGCCCTGCCCGAGTTCCTCAACGTTATTGCCGGGGTGGCAGTTGATACCCCCAGGCTTTTGGTCATGGGGGATTTCAACCTGCCGTCTGCCAGTGAGGCGTCTGGGTTGGCTCGGGAGTTTATGGCTTCCATGACAGCCATGGATCTGACACAACTAATTCTTGGCCCTACTCACACAGGAGGACACACTCTGGACTTGGTTTTTGTCTCTGGTCAGTGGTTGAATGGCCTGGATGTTGGGGATATAGTTATCAAACCCCTGTCGTGGTCGGACCATTCTCTCTGGAGGCTAGACTTTCTGACCGCCGAGCCCCACTGCAGGGAGGCGGAACCGATGAGGTGGTCCCACCCCAGGCGCCTGATGGATCCTGATAGGTTGCAGAAGGAGCTTGGGCCAGTGCCTGTAACTCTGGCTCACGACTCAGCTGAAGACCTGGTGGCTGCCTGGGATAGGACAGCCACTGGTGCTCTGGACCGAGTCGTGCCTTTGCGGCCTCTGACCCGATGCCGAACCTGCCCGGCTCCTTGGTTCTCTGAGGAGCTGAGGGAGATGAAGTGCCAGAAAAGATGCCTAGAGAGTGGTTGGAGGGCTAGTCGATCTGAATCCGACTGAACACTAGTTAGGTCTCATGTTAGGACCTATTTAGTGGCGATAAAAGCAGCAAAGTGTAATTACTTTTCCACTCTTATTGCATCGGCAGATAACTGCCCAGCCACCTTGTTTAGAGTGACCCGCTCCCTCCTACATCAGGGAGTGCAAGAGGACCCCTTGCAAGGGCAGGCTGAGGATTTTACACAGCATCTGCACGATAAAATCTCTCAGATTCAGGAAGGCTTGGACTCTGACTGGGTAAATTCTGGCGAGGTGACTGAGGCCGGCCTTGAGAATGTTATCTGGGATGAGTTCAATCCTGTGACTTCTGAGGACGTGGACAGGATTCTGGGGAGGTTAAACGTAACCACATGTTTATTGGACCCGTGTCCTTCCTGGCTGGTATTGGCCACCCGAGAGGTGACGCGAGGCTGGCTCCAGAGGATTATAAATGCTTCTCTGACTGAGGGTTTCTTCCCTGCCACCTTGAAACAGGCAGTGGTGAGGCCCCTCCTCAAGAAGCCTTCTCTGGACCCGGCTGTTTTGGCAAATTGCCATCCGGTCTCCAACCTTCGCTTCACTGCAAAGGTTTTTGAGAGTGTGGTTGCACTACAGCTCCCGAAGTACCTGGATGAAACCGTCTATCTAGATCCATGCCAGTTCGGCTTCAGACCTGGGTAAGCACGGAGACGGCATTGGTCGCATTGGTGGATGATCTCTGGAGGGCTCGGGACAGGGGTTGCTCCTCTGTCCTGGTCCTGTTAGATCTCTCAGCGGCTTTTGATACCATCGACCATGGTATCATGCTGCGTTGGCTGGAGGGCTTGGGGGTGGCAGGCACCGTGTTGCGGTGGTTCTCCTCCTTCCTCTCTGACAGGTCGCAGTCTGTGTTGGCAGGGGGGCAGAGGTCGACCTCGAGGCGCCTTGTTTGTGGGGTACTGCAAGGGTCGGTCCTCTCACCGCTCCTGTTCAACATTTATGTGAAGCCGCTGGGTGAGATCATCCATGGTTTTGGGGTGCGTTGCCAACTGTATGCTGATGATGCTTAGCTGTACATCTCCACCCTTGACCACCCCAATGATGCCCTCGAAGTGATGTCCCAGTGTCTTGAAGCCGTGCGGGTCTGGATGGGGAGGAACAGGCTTCGACTCAACCCCTCCAAGACCTAGTGGCTGTGGATGCCAGCATCCCGGTATAGCCAGCTGGTGCCATCGCTGGCTATTGGGGGTGAGTTACTGACCCCCACAGAGGGGGATCACAACTTGGGTGTCCTCCTGGACTCATGGCTGTCTTTGGAAGGGCATATGACGGCCGTGGCCAGGGGGGGGCCTTCTATCAGGTCCGCCTGATACACCAGTTGTGCCCCTTTCTGGATTGGGACTCCTTATGCACAGTCACCCATGCCCTCGTCACATCTCGCCTGGACTACTGTAACGCTCTCTACATGGGGCTCCCCTTGAGGTGCACCCGGAGGCTCCAACTGGTCCAGAATGCAGCCGCACGGGTGATTATGGGAGCAAAAGGGCGCTCTCCTGCACGAGCTGCACTGGCTCCCAGTGGACTTCAAGGTGTTGGTTCTCACCTTTAAAGCGCTCCATGGCATAGGGCCAGGATACTTGTGAGACCGCCTGCTGCTACCGATAACCTCCCACCAGCCAATACCTTCACACAGAGAGGGCCTCCTTAGGATGCCGTTGGCTGGTGGCCCCCAGGGGGAGAGCCTTCTCTGTGGGGGCACCCGTCCTGTGGAATGAGCTACCTCCTGAAATACGACTGATCCCGGACCTCCACATTTTCCGCAAGGCCCTGAAGACTTATTTATTCCAACAAGCCGGCCTAGTTTAAATGGTTTTAATGGGGATTTTTAATCTTTTAATTTTATTGGTTCTTGGGTTTTAAATTGGGAATTTTTTGATTTTGTAGATTTAAATTGGTAATGCCGCTGATTTAATCTATTTTAGTTTTTTCTTAACTTTTGTACTATATGTGTTTTGATTTCTGGCTGTCCACTGCCCTGAGTCCCCCGGGGGAGAAGGGCGGTATATAAGTTTAAATAAATAAATAAATAAATAAATAAATAAATAAATAAATAAATAACTTTTCCCCAAATTTTTCATTACACAACATTACTTGCCAAGGTGATTGGAGGAAGAGCTTCCATCTCCTCTCATCCATTTTTTGACCCCCTTTCAGTTTGGAAGAGCGCATGGCCTTCAGAGCATGTGCCACAGCATAGACTGCATTGTAGATGCTGTAACTATGTGCATTCATGGTGGTCTCAAAGACAGAATTAGGAAGCGTCTCCAGCTTCTCTTCTCCAGTGCAGATCCTTTCAGCATTCTCATCTCTAATATCGCTGAAGAATGAGCATTCAAATGCATCTTTCCAGAAATCCCTAATAAACCCATCGTCTTTTTTTAAGTTTGGGTTTCTCTTCTGCATAAATTGTTGGAATCCGGTCAGCTGCTTTGAGTGAATGGCAAAAGAAAGTGCACCATGGAGAAAATCAATGGGCAACTGTCTATGAATTAGAATGGATGTGAATTCCATCTGGGCTGACATGATCCAAATTTTGGCCGTTCTCTCCTTTGGAATATTATCATAATTGAAAAAATAGATCATGAGTCTCAAAGGCAACAAGCCTGCATTTTCAGCACTTAAGATAACTGCAATGACTGTACTCTCCATGATCACTTTGAATATTTTACCTGCATTTTCTATCCACTCAGCAGCTGCATTACCATACCTCATCTGGGGAAGACATTCTGTAAAGTCAAAGCAGATTCCTCTCTCTAAAAACATGGAAAGTCTCTTCTGAATGAATCTGTCTCTATCTTCCTCAAACAGAAAAACTAACCCAACCCAGGTCCATCCAAAATGCAACAATAAATGCAATATTCCTTTCAATTGATAGGTTTCATCTGGGAACATCCATTTGACAAACTTTGCTGTTTCAGTATTAATCAATGGAGCAGATCCATATGAGATCTAAATGGAGAAAGTCAGAAGAACATAGGAATGAAGGATAGCTTCCAAAATAAAAAGGATAATAAAAACCAATGCATGTGTATTTATTAAATCCAATCTCTGGGTTTGAGTGGGATACAAAAATAGGGTGCTTAAAATTAGTTTTAGATGACATCTGTAATTTTGCTCATCAAGCAAAAGGGGACAGTCCTTTCAAGATGGTCTTATTCATGGTTTTGCTCAAATTTCCATTTCAATGACCCACCTTTTGAATGTAATAATTAGCTGGTGAGCAACTCATATTGATCTATTTTTTGTCTCACCTGGGGAACTTTGTAGTTGAATAGAGGGATTGCCATGTTGAGACAGGTGTTACTACGGGGTCCTCCAATGACAGCTACTGTGTTGGTCTGGTCATTGCATTTGTAGTTGGGTATAAATTTATCCTTTGTAGATAGAAATTCCATTGCTAAATGATAAGTTGTAATTTCCACAGGATAGTGTGTAGCGATATGGAAACCAAGGCTAACATTGGGTAAAATCCCAGAATGTTCATTGATCTCCTTTACAGCAAATGCCAGAGCCAAAGTGTGTTGGTAATTATGAGTGATGAACCTTCAGCGAGAGTTAGAAACTGTTAATATTTTTCTGTTTCAGAATTGGACAGCTGTTGTAATCTATACATATAAATTATACATAAATATAATATAAATTAGTGCTTATTTTTTCTTCTGGACACCTGCAATATGGTCACTAACAAATGCCCCTAGATTGTATCAACTAGGAAACACTGACCTACTTGTGGCAACTTAACATTCAGCTAAGGTAACATTTAATCAGACCATATTTGAAATACTGTGTTCAGTTTTGGAGACCTCACTTTAAAAAAAATGTATCGATAAGGTTGAGAGAGTCCAGAGATGGGCAACAAAAAGGCTACAAGAGCAGAGAGAAAATATATCAGGAAATATTAGAGGAAACGAATATATTCATCCTAGAGGGCAGAAGGAAAGGGGGTACATCTCTGAAACTTTTAAATGAATTAAAGAGTGTGAATAAAGTTCTAGAAGACAATATTCTCAATATTAAATACAACATAAGAACATGGGGATATAATCTCACAGTGACAAGAGTGAAGTTCAAAACTAATTTTATTATTTCACAGAAAGAGTAGTGGAACCATAACCAACTTCCAGAGGAGCTAGTGAATTAGTCATTAGTAACTGAGTTAAAACTTGCTAGGGATCACATCAGGCAAAAAAAAATCTGCAATCAGTTTCCTATGTTTCTATCTGATTTCAATATTATCTATATCTTATCCGTATTTTCTGAGAGAATTAAGCCAGTTTGCTTTTCACACCCTAGATGTATAATAGCCTAAAATATCCCCTAGAGGGTTTCTCTTTTATATCTGGATGAAATCAAAGGCAAAAAACCTCAAGATTAACAAGAGAGCTTCTGCAATATTTAGATTAATCAAACTTTTTGCTTTCAACAAGGGACTTTGTTGAATGAAGGAAGCTGTCCGAAGGGAATGAAATTCATATACTTTATGATTAAAACTAATAATATTCATCTCAATTTCAACATCAGTATTAGGATAGGTCTACAATAAAAAAAAAGGACTGCATACGGTCAAAGGAACAGGTCATAAAAACTGACAAGCAACGAATACCTTTAAGCCTAAAAGTTAAAGAAAATGCAGCTTTTAGGTGGCAATGTGGGGGGAAGAGAAGTTTGTGGTATGAGGAGGAGGAGAAGTAGTTGGATACTTACAGGTACTGATCAAGGATGTCAGAAGAAGGAAGGCTTTGAAAAGTGATTTCATTTGTAAGAAATAAAACCTGATAAATAATAGCAGCAATGATTAAATCTCCAGATTGGTAATATTTATGAACAATTGGAAGAGGACTACTAAATTTACAAGTGTTGGGAGGAGAAATGCTCATCATAGTTGGGAAAAAAAGTAAAACTAATGTTCTGAATATAACAAATTCATTGTAATATGTAGTCATTGTAGACATAAAACAGTAAATCCTATGTTACCATAGGATCATAATCTAAAGGTAAAATAATGAACTTTATCTAAAGTTAACAGAATAACAGAACTGGAAGGGAATTTGGAGATCTTCTAATGAAATATCACACATGAAACACAAATCCTTCCCCCACCCCCACATGCATGTCTTCATTTCTAAGCAGATATTAATATAGTGCAGTGACTTAATCCAAGCTCATCATTTTTACAGTGTTTGCTGGAATTCCCTTAAGATTTGGAGAAGAAGGGACAATAACTATCCTTAATTACTAATCAGTACCATTCTTTGCAATGATGCTTTGAGAAATATCAGAAAGAAACATGTTTATCATATCTCAATAGACACTGCTGCACTGCTATGAACCTTTGAAGATGGGAAATAAATATGGGGGAATGAGAGTTCATGTGCTGAGAAGAAAACAAAATAGAACTATAGAAAAGACAAGAATGGAAATAGTTCTGTTAGGGTCATTTTTCTCATTAATTTTGTTATTAACACTTTGCTGAATACAACACTTTGGTTTTTAAAAACAATCTTAAATTATTCTGGTTTTAAAGATTCATTTTATTGATGAAATTGTACACCACCCAGAAGTGCCTCTCTGAAGGAGATGGGAAGCAAAGAAGTGTGAAATAATGAATGAATGAATTAATTAAAGAAAGAAAGAAAGAAAGAAGTAAGGAAGGGAGGGAGGGAGGGAGGGAGGGAGGGAGGGAGGAAGGAAGGAAGGAAGGAAGGAAGGAAGGAAGGAAGGAAGGAAGGAAGGAAGGAAGGAAGGATCTATCTTGAAAAGGAGTACTATAACAATTATTCTCTCTCCAGAAAGACATTATTTTGGAATGTAAAAGATGTAGTCCACCAGAAATGAGGCTCTGGGATGGGAGTTGAGCCTTTTATGGTGGACTTATGGCTTCCCAAAGAGCAGATGAGCATATTCTGAGTGCTCCTTCTGCTGTCTCTTTTTCTCAAGATCCTGTAGTAATCAGGAGCATTTTTGAGAACATCCAAATATCAAAATAACTTTTGGGAGTTTTCTTTTTCTTTTTCTCTTCTCTTCTCTTCTCTTCTCTTCTCTTCTCTTCTCTTCTCTTCTCTTCTCTTCTCTTCTCTTTGTTTCTAATTGTTTGATTGGTTTTCAGTATAGAACATGGGACTCACATCATTACAAGATGAGCATTACAAGAGAGAAGGGATAACCACAAGTCTCTTTCAATTTTCTGACAATATGGACATTGTATCACTTTGGTACACAGCTGTCCCAGAGCTTAGCTAGTCTTGCTAAACCTGAACTCAATTTCTTTATCTCAAAAGTCATAGCTCAAGATAATACTTCTATCACCATTTAGCTAACTATGTCTTAACTAACTACATGGAGCATGGTGGCTCATATGGTTAAGGTACTAGTTTGATGATCAGCAGGATCAATTCAAGATCAGGTTGCTACCGCTTGTTCACACGGGCTCCCATCACTCGCTCCCGCTCTTGCTGACACAACAGTTTGAAAGCAGGTGATTGTGAATAGATGGATGAGTATCATTTCAGTGGGCAACCTATTGAGGACATTAAAGGAACCTCCAACTGAGTGTCCCCCAGATAATGGTGATATCACTGACCAAAGTTTGTAGTATTTGCAGAATGATATCATGATATACCCAATGCCAATATGATATTTATTTATTTAATTATTTGCCAACAAGTATAAGGAAACAAGTCTCAGTATAGACAGACTTGGACACATGGAAAAATGGCACAAATTAATGGATATAAACAGGTAAAACATAGCCATAAACACATAGAAACTAACAACAGGATCTGGTAGAGTGTTCCAGACATTTACTACTCTATTGCTAATGTAATATTTTCTGCAATCAAGATTAGAGCAAATTACATTTAGTTTGTATCTATTGATGGCCCTTGATTATTGAGATTGTAGTTAAAGTAGTCATTAGCAGGTAGGATGTTATGGTAGATAATCTTGTGTACTAAGCTTAAGTCGGAACATAGACAGCTTAGTTCAAGGTTATCCAGGCCTAAAATTTCAAGCCTGGTGGTATAAGGCATTTTATTGCGAGCAGAGGAGTTGAGTAGTCTTCTTGTAAAATACCTCTGACTCTCTCTAATGCAGTGGTCACCAACCTTTTTATCGCCGCGGCCCGCTGAGCGCGCGCAGGGGTGGAGGCACGGCCCAGGAGCTTTTGCGCACGGCCCATTGCGCACGGCCCAGGAGCCTTTGCGCTGCAGCGTTCATGTCCCCCGGCCGCTGCGCGGCCCGGTGCCAGGTACTCTACGGCCCGGCACCGGTCCGCGGACCGGGGGTTGGGGACCACTGCTCTAATGTACTAATGTGTAAAATACAGTGTGGGTTCCAGGCAGGTGAGAAGTATTCAAGGATAGATCTGGCAAATGTTTTGTATGCCCTAGTTAGAAGTACAGCATTACCAGAGAGAAAACTTCATAAAATAAGGTTGACAACTCTTAATGCCTTTTTAGCAATGTTGTTACAGTGAGCTCTGGGACTTAGATCTTTTGAAATGAGTACTCCTAGGTCCTTGACAGAGTGTGGGTCATCTTTTAGAGCATTTCCGCCTAGCTTGTATTTGATGTTCTGATTTTTATTGCCAATGTGCAGGACTGAGCATTTGTTAGCAGAGATTTGGAGTTGCAAATTGCTTCACCATTCAAATACATAATCTAAGTCATTTTGTACGGTAGTAGAATTGTCTGTGGTGTTAAATCGTTTTACATCATTGGCAAAGAGGATGCAGCTGCTTGCAAAATCATCACAAAGGTCGTTAATATAAAGCAGAAAGAGTGTTGGTCCTAGAATGTTAACTGGTGCAGGGTTTGATATAGTGTTTCCACTTTTAACTACATGATAGGGACTGTCCCTTCCCTCCAAGTACCTATTTGCATAGGACTAAAGGATTGTTGTGTCTTCTTTGAAATAAATGTGTGTGTGTGTGCTTAGGAGAGAGACAGAGAGAGACAAATGTGGGGTAGGCATACTATTTATACATCAACTGTTGAGTTAAAAATTACGTGAATAACTGCATCTCCTTAATAAGATGTCATTGTTCGGGGCTTCCGGTTGGCGCCGCCATCGTCACCAGATGGTCTTTTAGGACTGCCAGCCCCGCCGCCCGTAAAGAGCCGCCTCCAAAGCTGAGAGGCAGCTCTAAAAACTCTGTTTCTTTTAGGTAATGTGAGAAGAGCCGGTGAGGTCAGGTAGAGCCCCCTGTGAAGTCCGCAGATTTTTTTTTTTTTTTTTTTGCTTCTGGGGAGGAAACAGGATGAGGCTCCCTATCCAGCTTGCCATGGCTCCGGACTTCGGGGGAACTCTGCATGTAGCAGAGCCAGACGACGCGACCAACGTAACAAGCGAAAGTCAAAGGATTTATTAAAATAAACAGGGTGAAATCTGGATCTGGAACTCAAAACTGCAATTATATATAATAGCCCTGTGATTGAATTTAAGAATGAAGAAAGAGTGAAGAAAGAGTGAAAGTTTAAAATGGCCTCCGGCTTTAGCTGTTTGAAAAGAAAAAAAACTGAAAGCGAAAGTGGATATGCCTGATTGTCTCAGTATGCTACAAAGTATCTAAAATAACAGCGCTGGTTAGAAGAAAAGGAAAAAGTCTTTTTTTCCCAAACTGTCTTTATGTTCTATCTCCCTTAGAGACTTGATTAACTCTGAGAGGATTCTGTGCTGGTAAGAAGGGAGAGAAGACTTCCTTTTTAAAAAAGAGTTTGTCTGCGTGGCAGAATGGCTTCAAAGCCAGATAACAAAGCTGTATGGGGGGGGGGGTTTCTCCTATTCATAAGTCACAAGAGCAGTTTTTAAGCTTGCAGACTCAGAACCAAGACTTGAAGGAATTTATTATTGCGGCTCTGATGAGACAAGATGTGCTTATGGACCAGAAGTTTGAGAAATTTCAACAGGAAACTAAGGAGGTGATTCAAGAAAAGTATGATAAGATGAAGCGAGATATTTTGACAGTCTGGACTGGCTTCTCAGAAGTAATTGTCCAGATTGATAAAAAAAAATGGAAGAAATCAGTCTAGAAGTAGAGTCTAAAATGAAGGAAGCTGATTATAAGATCTATAATGTGGATAATAAAATGCAAAGGATTGAAAATGAAGTGACAATGATGCAGCTCAAATTTATGGAATTTGCTGTAAAACTGAGGGGGATAAAGGAAAACAACAGAGATTTGAGAAGGATACAAATCCTTCTCTGGAAAGGATCAGCATTTGCTGATGCTTTGGCTGTGATGTTAAAGGTTAGCCCTGAAGAGGTTTTGTCCAAAATTGACAAGATTTACAGAGTGAATTCTTGCGTGGCAACGCAAAGGCAATTGCCCAGAGATGTAGTGATATACTTTACAGATAAAAGAATAAGAAGTGACATCTTGCAAAAGTATTTTGTTTCTACCCTACAAGTGGATGGAAGGCAGATTGGGATTTATAAAGAGTTGCCACCTAAGATGCTAAAAGACAGAAAAGATTTTGGATTTTTGGTGACTGAACTAAAGAAACAACAAAATCCATATAGATGGGATGCTCCAGTTGGTATAAGATTGACGTATCAAGGAGAAAGATACCGATTAAATACTGTTGAAAAAGCAGAAGAATTTTATCGCAGTGTTTTTAAAATTGGCCCAACATCTCCATGTATATTTTCAGCGTCAGGAATACAGGAGGGAGATAAAGAAAAGCAAATTGAACAAGAGATTGAAGCCCAGTGGAAGCAGATGGAGGTGGAGCCAATGGAAATACAAGGAACTACAGGGGGCTTTTTGGATGACCCATTCTCGGATCATCCTTTAAAGGTTATAGGTGGACCACCTAAAAACACAAGAGACGTGGCTTTGGATCTTGATCTGATGTCCCACAAAGTTAAAGATCAGCATATAACTCGAACAGCATACAAACAAATTCCAGAAAAACAACAACAGCAGAGGTTTAAACCAGCACAAGGCAAGAAAAGAAGCAGGTTCCACAAAACTAGAAAATTTTAGACCAATATCTCTTTTGAATATGGATTAAATTTTTTTTTGTAAAGTTATTAGCCAACAGATCAATGCCAGTTATCCAAGAACCGAATCATGTTTAAGCAGGATTTATAGAAGGCAGATATATGAAAGACAATGAGAGGCAAATTATAGATTTATTGGACTATCTTGAGAAGAATAAACAGATCCCTGCAGTGCTGGTGTTCTAGGATGTGGAGAAGGCCTGTAATTGAGTGAATTGGAACTTTCTATTATAGATTTTAAGAAAGATGGATTATGTGTACGTTGAAGGGAATAGTCATGAGGCAAGAGGACTATGTAACAAGGGCATTTGCAGTTGATCTGGTTGTTACCTAACATGGTCAATGGAATTAATAATCTAGATGAAAGACTTTACAGAAGATATCATATGGAATATAAATATAAAGTCACTCGGGGGGGTTTTATATATAAAAGTACTTTTCAATAATGGGAGCAGATGACAACTAAAGACACTAAATATACTGTTGGGAGAAGGACTTGATGTGATTGTTTAGACTTTATAAATTATTATATATGGCGGACCTGCGGGAAAGTGGGTGAGACAAAATTGATATGGTATATGGTGATAGGCTAGGTTACTGATTGCTCAATACTGAAAGGGATGTTATGTTTACTATTGAAGAATGGACTCTGAAGCTGGCCAGTTTCGCAGAAATGGTGAAGTTATCAGCATATATAATAGACTGGACACAAGAGATCTATGTAAGGGAGTGGAGGACATGGATAGATTATGTGCAGAATAAATACTAAACTAGGAAGTAACAGATAATTTTTAGTTTAATGTTGTGTAGAAATGTATAGTTTACAGGGGATAGTATACTAGAATGTCAGGAAGAAATGTATACCATACAGGGGGTAGAGTAGATGGGCGGTAAAGTATTATATAATATGATTTGGATCTGGATTTCATCCTGGGGAAGCCATGGGGGGAGGGGAAGGCAAGGGAGGGCTAGGGAGGGAAAGGGGGGGGAAGGGGAAAAATTTGTATTTGTAAAACTTTTTCAATAATAATATAAAAAAGATGTCATTGTCCATATAAGATTATGTATAGAAAGAGGAGACAATATAAGGAAACAGAAATACAGAATTGCTAAACAATCTCATGTTTTTAATTTATATAATAGAACTACTTCAGGAGCTAAATGGATTATTTCTAATTACACTAGTTGCAATTCAAATTGCTGGATGTCGCCCTTCAAGCTAAACAGGGCACAGAACTATGGACCAGGTATGGGTTAGAAAGATCTTCCAGGAGAGAGATTAGTCGAAAACTGAGTTAGTGCACACTAATATAAGCCAAGGATCAAGTTTTAAAAAAACTGAGGTTCCAGAAGCACATAGATCGCCCACACTAAATAATGAATCTGAGGTTGGTGCAAATTTTCTGACAAGGTGCAGCTATTGGCAACAAAGGACAGGACTCATTTAAACTGTCGACACCATTCTTTTTAAGGAGAGAGTACCATGTGTCAGCTTGGCTCTACAAATTTCACAAAATGTCCTGAGGCTGGGGGTGTATGTGTTCAAGACCTTGATTGGCTGACTTCCCTTGTACCTTGTCTGGCTGATAAGAGATGGAGTCTGACATTATGTTCAGAAAAGTTCTTCTGTTTCTCTAAAAAAAGCAGATAAGATGTTGAAACATACAGCCATATCATTGCTTTCTGTCACACTTCCAAAGTTGGCAGGGTGAAAAATCTGAATCCCTTGCATTTGTGGAATGACCTTTATTTTTAGGGAAGTAAATGTCAAAAAACCTTGAAAATCTGTCAAAACTATTCGAAAGATCAACTTAATCCCAGCAAAATGGAGGAAAAGATATTCTGAATCCCTTTCTTATGGCCTGCCTTTCTTTTACTGAGGAGAATGAAGAATATTTTGACAGAGATGTTGTGAAGCTCATGGGCTGCAGGATTATTATTATTTTTAATTGTATTTATATGCCGCCCTTCTCCGGAGACTCAGGGCGGCTTACAGTGCGTTAAGCAATAGCCTTCATACTTTTGTATATTTTATACAAAGTCAGCTTATTGCCCCCACAAACTGGGTCCTCAATTTACCTACCTTAGAAAGGATGGAAGGCTGAGTCAACCTTGAGCCTGGCAAGATTCGAACTTACTTTAATTGCAGACAGCTGGTGTTAAATTACAGTGCCTTGTCTGCAGAGCCACCCAGGCTCCCAAATCAGGCTCTTAAATCAATTCATTTTTTTATTCATGCATATTTTATCCTGTTCTTGATTAGCTATTGCCTACTATTCTGATTTGGGCTCAAAATCATTATCTAACATTAAAAAAAGATTAAGGGAACATTCTAGCTTCTGAAGTGAACTTCTCAGAATTATTGCTTTGTATGTCCTATTGATGTGGTGATGGACAGAAAAAGACAGAACCTCAAATTGGGCAAAAAAAATCCCATTATGCTAAAAGCAGCCAATAAGGTTTCATTCAAGGGATATGGTGTTAAAATCAGTTTCATTTTTTCATTAGTTGCTCCTTCTTATTCAGATTAGGTCTCAGAACAATGATATAGCATTTGGGGGAAAATATGCAGAGCAGTAATCCAGCTGCTGAAGCCAAAATGGAGAAGATCTCCACAGCCACCATGTATTTCCCCTTGGTACTCAAATAGGTGGGAACAAACGATACCCAGACACTGCAAAAGACCAACATGCTGAAGGTGATAAATTTGGCTTCATTAAAGCTGTCAGGCAAATTCCTGGCTAGGAAGGCCACAGTGAAACTGACAGCAATCAAGAACCCCAGAAAGCCAAGCACTGTATAAAACATGGTGGTTGAACCTTCGTTACATTGTAGAACTATTTCTTCAGCCATGGAGTGCATGTCAGAATCTGGGAAGGGAGGAGAAATTGTGAGCCATACTACACAAATGCAGAATTGTGTCAGAGAGCAAGATAGGACAATAGAGATAGCCAGCCTTTTCCCCACCCATTTTCTCATTTTGGATCCAGGCTTGGTAGCCATGAAAGCAAGGACCACTATGATTGTTTTCCCCAATATACAAGAAAGAGCTACAGAGAAGAGGATGCCAAAGGCCGTTTGTCGCAAGAGACATTTGACTTGGTCAGGTTGCCCAATGAAGAGCAAAGTGCAAAGGAAAGAGAGCAGGAGAGCAGCAAGAAGGCTATAAGTGAGGTTCCTATTATTGGCTTTCACAATAGGTGTTTCCTGATGTTTAATGAATATCCTGAGCACCACAGCTGAGATGACAGAAAAGGAGACTGCAATCACTGCCAAAGAAATCCCCAAAGGTTCTTGATAAGTTAAATAAATTGTACTTTTTGGAAGGCAACTATCCTTATCCTTGTTTGGATATTGATCCTCTGGACATGGGAAACAGTCATCTAAGTCTGAAAAAGAAACCATTCATAAAAGCATTATTGTTTTGAATCATCTTCATTTCATTTTCAGTATGTTACAATTTTACAGTATTCTATAGACATAATGAGATCCCAATTTGATAACTGGAGTGCCTTTTATATGGTGCTACCCTCAAAGACCATTTCAAAATCCATAATTGATCTGCAATGTGATGGACCTGCAATTACCTCACCTAGTTTTGTTATTTCCGCATGAGCTATACTGGCTCCAAGTTGCTTACTCTTTGCAATTCAAATTTCTGGTTATCACCATTGAATGCCTGGATGTCACTGGATGAAATGATAGGTGAGATCACCTTTCTTCAATGGTATCTGTCTTTCTCAATAAGTCTGGTAGGTAGGCATGCTCCAGATCTTGTCTGAAATATTGCTGTCAGGGAGTTTAGAGTTTAGTCTGGTCTATAGCATTCAGCCTTTTCCAATACTCTTCCATCTGAATTATTTGGGTTTCCTATTCTTTTATCCTTGTAGCAAGCTTGGAAACCCTTGTTATTCACTTAAAGTATTATGGTAGAATGGGGATTGACTCAGGAGCCTGAATTTCTGGTACCTGGTGGCAAGGTTCTTTTGTTTAAATTATTATCCGTGTTTCTAAATATTGTGGTAAGCCACATAGGTTATATTATATGTGATAGGCAATAACAGACATTGCAGAATCAATCAATCAATCAATCAATCAATCAATCAATCAATCAATCATTTGGAGAGAATATGAAGTAAAAACAAGTAAAAACTATGGAAAAAAATTAACAATGCAAAATTACGAAGTATAAAATTAATTTAATTGTTTCATTGATTCACATTAATATGAAGTGAAGCTCAAGATTTTCAATCACCATAATATTTATTAAAAATATTCATTTATTAAAAATAAACCCCCATTTATATCTATTATATCATTGATACATTGAATATAATCCTTTCCTTACCTAATTGGTCAGCTATCTTCCCTTCTGGACATATTTTGCAATCATAGCAACAGGATAATTTTCCTTCCACTTTTATCTTGCTATGGCCAAGGGGACACTCTTCGTTACAGATGGAAAGAGGTAATGCCTGCTTGTAAATAAAATCAGAATTCTCAGAAAGAATTTATTTTTAGTGGATTGTTCTTTTCATCAATTATGCATATGAAAATTCTAAGGATTAGTTTCGGGCAATGTACCAGATGCTGATGTGGGAAAACCTTTAACTTGAGATCCCTCTGAGTATGTTCTACTTAAGGTCCCATTTCTTGTTGGTGTCAAATCAAATCAAACATCTATAATGTGGTCTTTGAACAGGCTTGACTGAAAAAGGAGTACTGTAAAATGGATAGTTTAACATAGCAAAATTATTAGTCCATGAAAAGGGAAAAATGAAACTACCTGATTAAACATGAGAGGCCAAACAACATCCTTGGCAGAAATGGTGAGTAGTTTTTCTGGGGGAGCCAGGGGGTCGATTTTTCCAATTTGGACTTTCAGAAAGGACTTGTTTGGAAATGTGACCCAATTGAAAATATCAAATCCAGTTTCTAATTGCCCATTGGGGCCAAAAGAAACCTGTACTCCAGCACTGTTGTTAAAGGAGACTTGTTGCAAGAAACGGTGGAGCTGAAGGAAGAAGAAAAAAAGAGGGGGGAAACAACCCCAGGAAACTTATCAGGAATCTTTGAAAGGGATGTGAAAATTTCAATTTGATTCTTTCAATTTGGCCTAAATAAACTTGAGATTTTCTTCATGCGATTCATTGACAAATTTGCTATTCACTTGGAGTAATACTATTCCTATTTTCACAAGATTTCTTATTATTTTATTATTATAATTCCCTTAGAATCTTAATATCTAAGGAGATTCTTGGTCATCCAAGCATTGGTTGTCCCTAAGGTGTTTTTTTTCAAAAGGCAACTGGACTTTCTTTGTTTTTCCTTGAAGATGTTTTCCTTCTCATCCAAGAAGCTTCTTCAGTTCTGAATAGAAGCAAAACACGTTCAAGAAAGATAAAGAAAGTTCCTTTGCCTTTTGAAGAAGCACCTTTGGGATCTTTGAAACTCAGTAACTCCAAAATTCAGCTGGTGAGGAATAATAATGCTATTCAGTAGCAGAGTAGTTTTCAAGTTTCTACATTAAAAATTGTCAAATATAATGGACTGAATAAGATCCTGCACAACCATTTTAGACATAAAAGAAAGTTGGAATGTTACATATTTCTAACAGTCTCTACATTTAAGGATTAGAATTATATTTATTTTTTATTTTCTTTGATATGAAAGTTTCCAGTATTTCCATATAGTCCTCAAAACTATCTGTAAAGCTTTATAATAGTTAAAACAAAAGAAAACAGAACAAAAACCGAAAACCTATTCTTATTCTTAATTTTCCCCGAATTTTTCATTACACAACATTACTTGCCAAGGTGATTGGAGGAAGAGCTTCCATCTCCTCTCATTCATTTTTCATGCAGTTTTCATTTTCTACATGTAAAATTGTCAAATATAATGGATTGAATGACATCCTGTACATACCATTTTAGACATAAAATAAAGTTCATATGTTACAAATTCTTGTGTCTTTATCTAAGCCTTAGATTTATATTTTATTTTTTCATTTTCTTTCATATGAAAATATCAACTACTTCTATATAGCTTTCAAAGCTATCTATAAAGAATTCTAACTGTTAAAACAACAGAACGCAACAAAACAACACAAAACACAAAACCAGTCTCCTAGTCTGGTACTTGGTGATTTCCCCAAATTTTGTATTAGCCAACATTACTTGCCAGGGTGATTGGAGGAAGAGCTTCCATCTCCTCTCATTCATTTTTTGTCCCCCTTTGAGTTTGGCAGAGCGCATGGCCTTCAGAGCATGTGCCACAGCATAGACTGCATTATAAACACTGTAACTATGTGCATTCATATTGGTCTCAAAGACAGAATTAGGAAGAATCTCCAGCTTCTCTTTTCCAGTGCAGATCCTTTCAGCATTCTCATCTCTAATATCACTGGACAAGGAGCATTCAAATGCATCTTTCCAGAAATCCCTAATAAGCCCATCATCTTTTTCTAAGTTTGGGTCTTTATTCTGCATAAATTGTTGAAATCCGGTCAGCTCCTTTGAGTGAATTGCAAAAGAAAGTGCACCATGGAGAAAATCAATGGGCAACTGTCTATGAATTAGAATGGATGTGAATTCCATCTGGGCTGACATGATCCAAATTTTGGCCGTTCTCTCCTTTGGAATATTATCATAATTGAAAAAATAGATCATGAGTCTCAAAGGCAACAAGCCTGCATTTTCAGCACTTAACATAACTGCAATGACTGTACTCTCCATGATCACTTTGAATATTTTACCTGCGTTTTCTATCCACTCAGCAGCTGCATTACCATACCTCATCTGGGGAAGACATTCTATAAAATCAAAGCAGATTCCTCTCTCTGAAAAGATGGAAAGTCTCTTCTGAATGAATCTTTCTCTTTCTCCTTCAAACAGAGAAACTAACCCAACCCAGGTCCATCCAAAATGCAACAATAAGTGCAATATTCCTTTCAATTGATAGGTTTCATCTGGGAACATCCATTTGACAAACATTGCTGTTTCAGTATTAATCAATGGAGCAGATCCATATGAGATCTAAATGGAGAAAGTCAGAAGAACATAGGAATGAAGGATAGCTTCCAAAATAAAAATGATAATAAAAACCAATTAATGTGTATTTATTTAATCCAATATCTTGGTTTGAGTGGGATACAAAAATAGGGTGCTTAAAATTAGTCTTAGATGACATCTGCCATGTTGGTCATCAAGCAAAAAGGGACAGTCCTTTCAAGATGTTCTTATTCATGGTTTTTCTCAAATTTTCATTTTAGTGACCTATGTTTTGAATATAATAAATAGCTGGCGAGCAACTCATATTGATCCATTTTTTGTCTCACCTGGGGAACTTTGTAGTTGCATAGAGTTATTGCCATGTTGAGACAGGTGTTACTACGGGGTCCTCCAATGACAGCTACTGTGTTGGTCTGGTCCTTGCATTTGTAGTTGGGTATAAATTTATCCTTTGTAGATAGAAATTCCATTGCTAAATGATAAATTGTAATTTCCACAGGATAGTGAGTAGCGATATGGAAACCAAGGCTAACATTGGGTAAAATCCCAGAATGTTCATTGATCTCCTTTACAGCAAATGCCAGAGCCAAAGTGTGCTGGTAATTATGAGTGATGAACCTTCAGCGAGAGTTAGAATCTGTCAATATTTTTCTATTTCAGAATTGGACAGCTGTTGTAATGTATACATATAAATTATACATAAATATAATATAAATTAGTGCTTATTTTTTCTTCTGGACACCTGCAATTTGGTCACTAACAAATGGCCCTAGATTGTATCAACTAGGAAACACTGACCTACTTGTGGCAACTTAACGTTCAGCTAAGGTAACATTTAATCAGACCATATTTGAAATATTGTGTTCAGTTTTGGAGACCTCACCTTAAAAAAAATGTATCGATAAGGTTGAGAGAGTCCAGAGATGGGCAACAAAAAGGCTACAAGAACAGAGAGAAAATATATCAGGAAATATTAGAGGAAACAAATATATTCATCCTAGAGGGCAGAAGGAAAGGGGGTACATGACTGAAACTTTTAAATGAATTAAAGAGTGTGAATAAAGTTCTAGAAGACAATATTCTCAATATTAAATACAACATAAGAACATGGGGATATAATCTTACAGTGACAAGAGTGAAGTTCAAAACTAATTTTATTATTTCAGAGAAAGAGTAGTGGATCCGTAACCAACTTCCAGAGGAGCTAGTGGATCAGTCATCAGTAACTGAGTTAAAACTCGCTGGGGATAAACATATGACACAGACAAAACATTTCTGCCATCAGTTTCCTATGTCTCTATGTGATTTGAGCATTATCTCTATCTTATCCATATTTTCTGAGAGAATAAAGCCACTTCTCTTTTCACACCCTAGATGTATGATAGCTTAATATATGCCCTAGAGGGTTTCTATTTTATATCTGGATGAAATGAGAGGCAAAAAAGCTCAAGATTAACCAGAGAGCTCCTGCAATATTTAGATTAGTCAAACTTTCTACTTTCATCAAGGGACTTTGTTGAATGAAGGAAGTTTCCTGAAGGCAATGAAATTCATATACTTTATGATTAAAACTAATAATATTGATCTCAATTTCAACATCAGTATTAGGATAGGTCTACAATAAAAAAAAAAGGACTACATACGGTCACTGGAACAGGTTATAACAAGTGACTAGCAACCAATACCTTTAAGCCTAAACATGAAAGAAAATGCATCTTTTAGGTGGCAATGTGCCGGAAACGGAGGTTGTAGTACGAGGAGGAGGAGAGTAGTAGGATACTTACAGGTACTGATCTAGGACATCATAAGAAGGAAACCTTTGAAAAGTGATCTCGTTTGTAAGAAAGAAAACCTGAGAAATAATAGCAGCAATGATTAAATCTCCAGATTGGTAATATTTATGAACAATTGGAAGAGGACTACTAAATCTACAAGTGAAGGGAGGAGAAATGCTCATCATAGTTGGGGAAAAAAGTAAAACTAATGTTCTGAATATAACAAATTCATTGTAATATGTACTCATTGTAGACATGAAATAGTACCTCCCATGTTACCATTCAACTAACTCATTAAGTGTATCTAAAGTTAAGGTAATGAACTTTATCTAAAGTTAACAGAATAGCAGAACTGGAAGGGACTTTGGAGATCTTCTAATGAAATATCACAGATGAAACACAAATCCTCTCCCTCCCCCCAAACACACACATTCATGTCTGTATTTCTAAGCAGATATTAATATAATGCAATGTCTTAATCCAAGCTCATCATTTTTACAGTGTTTGCTGGAATTCCCTTAAGATTTGGAGAAGAAGGGACAATAACTATTCTTCATTACTAATCACTACCATTCTTTGCAATGATACTTTGAGAAATATCAGGAAGAAACATGTTTATCATATGTCAATAGACAGTGCTGCACTGCTATGAACAGTGGTGGGTTCCACCCGGTTCCTCCCGGTTCCGTCAAGCCGGTAGAAGTGACGAAATGATGTCACCGAACCGGTTCTGACCCCCACACCCCATGCCCCCCATGCGTTAGTCTTACCTTTTATTTAGCCCCACCCCCAATCTATTGCTGCCTCCTGAGTCCCAGCTGATGGGCTATAAGGAAAAACTGTTTAAACTCTTGCCCTGGGGCTTCAAAGGGCGGCCCTACAGCTGATCAGTGGTAAAAGGCAGATTGGTGGTAAACCGGTGCCTCCAAAAACAAATGAGTAGACCAGTGCCTGCAAAAATAAATGGGCAGACCAGTGCCTGCAAAAATACATGAGTAGACCAATGCCTGCAAAAATAAATGGGTAGACCAGTGCCTACAAAAATTCATGAGTAGACCAGTGCCTGCAAAGATAAATGGGTAGACCGGTACAGCTCTGCAAGCAGTTAAAAGCCTGGTAGACCAGTACCTCTGCCAAATCCTAAAGATTTGTCACATGACCATCAAGCCACTCCCACAAAATAAGCCACGCCCACAGAAAGTAAAAAAAAATAGAACCCACCCCTGGCTAGGAACATTTGGAAGACGTGAAATAAATATGGGGGAATGGGAGTTCATGTGCTGAGATGAAAGCATAATAGAACTATAGAAAGGAAAAGAATGGAAACAGTTCTGTTGGGGTCATTTTTCTCAATAATTTTGTTATTAACACTTTGCTGAATACAACACTTTGGTTTTTAAAAACAATCTTAAATTGTTCTGGTTTTAAAGCTTCATTTTATTGATGAAATGGTACACCACCCATTTCTGAAGGAGATGGGAAGCAAAGAAGTGTGAAATAATGAAGGAAGGAAGGAAGGAAGGAAGGAAGGAAGGAAGGAAGGAAGGAAGGAAGGAAGGATCTATCTTGAAAAGGAGTACTATAACAATTATTCAGTCTCCAGAAAGACATTATCTTGGAATGTAAAAGATGTAGTCCATCAGAAATGAGGCTCTGAGTTTCGAGTTGAGCCTGTTATGGTGGATTTACAGTTCCTGAAAGAGCAGATGAGCATTTTCTGAATGCTCCTCCTGCTATCTCTTTTTCTCAAGATCCTGTAGCAATCAGGAGCATTTTTGACAACACCCAAATATCAGAATAACTTTTGGGAGTCTTCTCTTCTCTTCTCTTCTTTTCTCTTCTCTTCTCTTCTCTTCTCTTCTCTTCTCTTCTCTTCTCTTCTCTTTTCTCTTTGTTTTTTTTTTCAATTGTTTGACTGGTTTTCAGTATAGAGCCTGGGACTCACATCATTACAAGAGAGAAGGGATAACCAGAAGTCTCTTTCAGTTTTGTGAAAATATGGACACTGTATCACTATGCTACACAGCTGCCCCAGAGCTTAGCTAGTCTTGGTAATCCTGGACTCAATTTCTGTATCACAAAATTCATAGCTCAAGATAATACTTCCCAAGTACTTGAAGCTCTTACATTTGTCATAAAGAAACTAAAGAATGTTTGCTGAGTAATCATTTGAAAGAGGAAAGTAATGCTGAAGTGATGGTACTAGTCAATGAGTTAAGGTGTATTTAGGCTTTCCAAAAAGAGCAAGAATCTCATCTCATCTCATCTTCTATCACCATTTAGCCAACTATGTCTCAACGAGCTACATGGAGCATGGAGGCTCATATGTTTTAGGTACTAGTTTGATAATCAGCAGGATCACATTCAACATCAGATTGCTACCTCTTGTTCACATGGGCTCCCATCACTCGCTCCAGCTCCTGCTGACACAACAGTTTGAAAGCAGGTGACCCTGAATAGATAGATGTGTACCATTTCAATTGGCAATTTATTAAGGACATTAAAGGAGCTTCCAACTGAGTGTCCCCCAGACAATGGTGATATCACCAACCAAAGTTTGCAGTATTTACAGAATGATGTCATGAGATACCTAATGGTGATATGATATCACAGGTACTGCCCCTTTCCTCCAAGTACCATAGAACTAAAGGATTGTTGTGTCTTCTTTTAAAATAAATGTGTGTGTGTGTGTCTCTGTGTAGGAGAGAGACAGAGAGAATGATGTGGGGTAGGCATACTATTCATACACCAATTATTGAGTTAAAAACAATGTGAAGAATTGCATGTCCTTAATAAGATGTTATTGTCCATATATGATTAGGGATAGAAAGAGAAGAAATAAGGATACAGAAATACAGAATTGCTAAACAATCTCATACTTTTAATTTATATAATAGAACTACTTCAGGAGCTACATGGATTATGTCTAATTACACTGGTTGCAATTCAAGCTGGATGTCACCCTTCAAGCTAAGCAAGGCACAGGATATGGTAACTATGGACCAGGTATGAAAAGATATTCTGAATGTTTTTCTTATGCCCTGCCTTCCTTTCACTGAGGAATATTTTAACAGTGAAGCTCATAGGATGCAGGATTTAAATCAATTCACTTTTGTATTCATGCATATTTTATCTTGCTCTTGATTAGCTATTGCTTACTATTCTAATTAGGTCTCCAAATGATTATCTAACATTAAAAAAAGATTAATGGAACATTCTAGGTTCTGAAATGAATTATTGCTTTGTATGTCCTGTTGATGTGGTGATGGACGGAAAAAGACAGAACCTCAAATTGGGCAAAAGAATCCCTACATGCTGAAAGCAACCAATAAGGTTTCATTCAAGGGATATGGTGTTAAAATCAGTTTCATTTTTTCATTAGTTGCTCCTTCTTATTCAGATTAGGTCTCAGAACAATGATATAGCATTTGGGGCAAAATATGCAGAGCAGTAATCCAGCTGCTGAAGCCAAAATGGAGAAGATCTCAACAGCCACCATGTATTTCCCCTTGGTACTCAAATAGGTAGGAACAAATGACACCCAGACACTGCAAAAGACCAACATGCTGAAGGTGATAAATTTGGCTTCATTAAAGGTGTCAGGCAAATTTCTGGCTAGGAAGGCCACAGTGAAACTGACAGCAGTCAAGAACCCCAGAAAGCCAAGCACTGTATAAAACATGGTGGTTGAACCTTCATTGCATTGTAGAACAATTTCTTCAGCCATGGAGTGCATGTCAGAATCTGGAAAGGGAGGAGAAATTGTGAGCCACACCACACAAATGCAGAATTGTGTCAGGGAGCAAGATAGGACAATAGAGATAGCCAGCCTTTTCCCCACCCATTTTCTCATTTTGGATCCGGGTTTGGTGGCCATGAAAGCAAGGACCACTATGATTGTTTTCCCCAATATACAAGAAAGAGCTACAGAGAAGATGACCCCAAAAGCAGTTTGTCGCAAGAGACATTTCACTTGAGTAGGTTGCCCAATGAAGAGCAAACTGCAAAGGAAAGAGAGCAGGAGAGCAGCAAGAAGGCTGTAAGTGAGGTTCCTATTATTGGCTTTCACAATAGGTGTGTCCTGATACTTAGTGAATATCCTGAGCACTGCAGCTGAGATGAACGAAAAGGAGACTGCAATCACTGCCAAAGAAATCCCCAAAGGTTCTTGATAAGTTAAATAAATTATACTTTTTTGAAGGCAACTATCCTTATCCTTGTTTGGATGTTGATCCTCTGGACAAGGGAAACAGTCATCTAAGTCTGAAAAAGAAACCATTCATAGAAACATTATCTCATCATTTCATTTTCAGTATATTCCAATTTTGCAGCCATCTGTAGACTTAATGAGATCTCAGTTTGATTACTGGAATGACCTTTATATGGTGCTGCCCTTGAAGACAATTTCAAAAGCATAACTGGTTTGCATTGGACATGCACTTAACTCACCTAGTTCTATTACTCTGCATGAGCTATACTGGTTCCTAATTGTTTACTCTATGCAATTCAATTTTCTGATTATCACCACTAAATCCCTGGATATCACCTGGCCAAATTATAGGCTAGACCACCTTTCTTCAATGGCATTTGTCTTTTTCAATAAGTCTGACAAGTAGGCATGTTCCAGCTCTTTTGTGTTAAATGTTGCATTAGGGGAGTTCAGAGTTGTATCTGGTCGGTAGTGTCCACTTTTTTCCAATATTTTTCCATGAATTATGTGAGTTCTCTACCCTTTTATCCTGGTAGCAGGTTAGGAAAATTTTATTGTTCCCCTAAAGCATTAGGCTAGAATGGGAGTTCACTCAGGAGCCTGATTTCTCTGTTACCTGGTGACTTGTGTTTCTAAAGATTTTGGTAAGCCACCGAGGTTTACTATATGAGATAGGCACCCATATACATTCCAGAATCAATCAATCAATCAATCAATCAATCAATCAATCAATCAATCAATTATTTGGGTGGAAAAGAATGTAAAAATTAGTATAAACCATTGACAAATTACCAAAGCAATATTACCTTTATTTCCATTCTAATATATTATAAAAATTTTACAGGACTATTGGTACCAAAGATGAAGTTAACGTTTAATAAAATAATGGAAGGGGAAAATATTCCAAGTTCCTGGAAGGAATCTTTGATAATACTGACAGCGAAACCAGATAAAGTTCATAGAAACCCAGCATTATATAGAGCCGTGATGGCGAACCTATTACACACATGCCATAGGTGGCATGCGGAGCCATATCTGTGGACATGCGAGGATTGCATTAGATCAACTCCAGCGCACATGTGCGCACCAGCCGCCTAATTTTTGGCCTTACGGGCCCATCGGAAGTTGGGAAATAGGCTGTTTTTGTCCTCCAGGGGTGGTGGGGAAGGCCATTTTTGTCCCCACCCCCAGGCTCCTTGAAAGCCTCTGGAGCCTGGGGAGTGCAAAAAATGGGCCTTCCAGTCCCACTGGAAGTTGGGAAATGGGTCATTTACAGCCTCTAGAGGGCCTCCGGGGGGTGGGGAAGGCTGTTTCTGCCCTCCCCATGCTCCTAGAAAGCCTCTGGAGCCTGGAGAAGACAAAAAACGGGCCTTCAGGTCTCACCGGAAATCAGAAAACGGACTATTTTCGGCCTCTGGAGGGCCTCCGGGGGTTGGGGAAGGCCATTTTCACCCTCCCCAGGCTCAAAGAAAGCCAGACTCAAAGAAAGCCAGGCTCTGGAGCCTGGGGAGGGTGTAAAATCGGCCTACTGGGCCCACCATGCCATCGCGTGCCAAAAGCAGGGGGTGCATGGGGAGTTGCACACGCATGCACGGGAGGGCAGGCACATTGAATCATGGGTATAGGCATGCATGCGTGTGACACCTCTGCGCTCCCCCCGCTTTTGGCACGCGACGGCAAAAAGGTTAGCCATCACTGATATAGAGCAATATCCCTTATTAATCAGGATGCTAAGATTGTTACAGCAATATTGGCAAATAGATTGAATATATTTATATTCAAATTTTTAAATATAAAATTATATTTAAAATGACCAGTCTGGATTTTTAAGAGGCTGACAAATGTCAGATGTAGTAAGAAGGGTATTAAATAAAGGTTAGTATATAAAGAATTGTATATAAAAAATTGTATATAAAAAATAGTATATAAAAAATTGAAGGCAGGTTTATTTCCATTAGATGTATTTAAGGCCTTCGATTGTGTGGAATGGCCTACATTGAAGATATTAATAGAGAAGTTAGGTTTTGGAAAAAATATTAGAAAAGTGATAAATCAACTATATTCAGAGAATAAAGCGAGAATAGTTATAAATGATGGTGTTACAGAGAGAATAACCTTACACCGGGAAATGAGACAGGGTTGCCCTTTATCCCCAGTTTTATTTGCATTCTTGATGGAGGTTTTGGCAAATGCAATTAGGGAACATTCATTGATTGAAGGAATTGGTGTACATAAGAAAACTAAAATAAGTTTATTTGCAGATGATACATTTTTGTATTTAGAGCTATATGTATTATGTTTGTATTATTTGTATTCAAAATTTAAGAAAATATTATTAAAAAAATAAAATGTTTCAATATGAGGTCACGCTCAATATTTTCAATCACCATAATATTTATTAAAAATATTTATTTATTAAAATAAACGCCCATTTATATTTATTACAATTGATACATTTAATATAATCTTTTCCTTACCCAATTGATCAGCTATTTTCCCTTCTGGACATAGTTTACAGTCATAGCAGCAGGAAAATTTTCCTTCCACTTTTATCTTGCTATGGCCAAGAAGACATTCTTTGTTACAGATGGAAAGTGGTAATGCCTGCTTGTTAATAAAACCAAAATTCACAGAAAGAATTTATTTTTGGCGGATTGTTCTTTTCATCACTTACACATATGCTAACTCTTCATATGTAATCCAAACATTGGTGTTGCAATTTCCAGTTTTATTCCTGGTGTAAATTCACTGCTGAATGTTCAACTGTTTCTTATTTCATACCTATTACATTAATCGATTGATCATTCCCAATAATTAGATAGAACAGAACAGAACAGAATATCACAGTTGGAAGGGACCTTGGAGGTCTTCTAGTCCAACCCCCTGCTTAGGTAGGAAACCCTACACAACTTCAGACAAATGGTTATCTAATCTCTTCTTAAAAACTTCCAGTGTTGGAGCATTAACAACTTCAGGAAAAGGGGGAAATGAGACATTACCTGGTTAAATATGAGAGGCCAAATGGCTTCCTTGTCAGAAATAGTGAGGAACTTTTCTGAGGGAGCCTTGGGGTCGATCTTTCCAATTTGGATTTTCAGAAAGGACTTGTTTAGAAATGTGACCCAATTTAAAATATCAAGCCCAGTTTCTAATTCACCATTGGGGCCAAAAGAAATCTGATCTCCAACACTGTTGTTAAAGGAAACTTGTTGCAAAAAATGGTGGAGCTAAAGAAAAATGACAAAAAAGAGGAAAGAAACAGGAAAGTTATCGGAACTCTTTGAAGGGGATGGGAAAATTTCAATTTGTTTCTTTCAATTTGGCCTAGGCTTAAAGAAAAGTAAGCTGTTCTATTTTGCCTCGGTCAAACTATTTCAAACTGGTAAAAAAATATATTTTTATCAAATACATTTTTAACTCTCAGCTAAAAAACTGTGAGATGAGAATTCCAACAGAAAATCAAGAAAGGGATAGATCTGGGAAATCACTTTGCTTTGATAGAGCATTTCAGAAATGGGGAATTCAGTGTTCTGCCATATAAAAGGCAAGATAGAGAATGACATGGTGACCTAGTGGTGAAGACCCCTGCATCCAATTTAGAAGGTTAAGAGTTCAATCCTAGACAGTGAAAACTGTTTCTCTATGAGGGCCTAAAGAGAAAATAGCTGCTGTGAACAATGTGTGGTGTCAGGAAGGGCATCCGGCCAGTAAACACTCAGGTCCATTCAGTTGTTCCAGACTACCCTGAATTAAGGGATTACAAGGTCATGAAAAGAGACTTAATGCAGGCAAGGTAGAATTCTCTGAGACAGACAATTCTAGGTCAAGATGTCTTTTACTTCCATCCAGGGGTAATGCCAGGTGTTATTTTTGAAAAAAATAAATAAACTTGAAATATTCTTCATGCCATTCATTGACAACTTTGTTATTCACTGGAAGTAGCACTAAGTATAGTTGCCTTTTGAATACGTACATTTAACACCTTTGAATCTTAGTAATTCAAAAATTAAGCTGGTGAGGAGTAATAATGCTATTCAGTAGTAAAGCAGTTTTCATTTTCTACATGTAAAATTGTCAAATATAATGGATTGAATAACATCCTGTACATACCATTTTAGACATAAAAATAGTTCATATGTTACAAATTCTTGTGTCTTTATCTAAACCTTAGATTTATATTTTATTTTTTCATTTTCTTTCATATGAAAATATCAACTACTTCTATATAGCTTTCAAAGCTATCTATAAAGAATTATAACTGTTAAAACAACACAACACAACAAAACAAAACAAAACACAAAACCAGTCTCCTATTCTGGTACTTGGTGATTTCCCCAAATTTTGTATTAGCCAACATTACTTGCCAGGGTGATTGTAGGAAGAGCTTCCATCTACTCTCATTCATTTTTTGTCCCCCTTTGAGTTTGGCAGAGCGCATGGCCTTCAGAGCATGTGCCACAGCATCGACTGCATTATAGACACTGTAACTATGTGCATTCATATTGGTCTCAAAGACAGAATTAGGAAGAATCTCCAGCTTCTCTTTTCCAGTGCAGATCCTTTCAGCATTCTCATCTCTAATATCACTGGACAAGGAGCATTCAAATGCATCTTTCCAGAAATCCCTAATAAGCCCATCATCTTTTTCTAAGTTTGGGTCTTTATTCTGCATAAATTGTTAAAATCCGGTCAGCTCCTTTGAGTGAATTGCAAAAGAAAGTGCATCATGGAGAAAATCAATGGGCAATGGGCTTTGCATTTGAATGGATGTGAATTCCATCTGGCCTGTCATGATCCAAACTTTGGCCTTTCTCTCCTTTGGAATATTATCATAATTGGAAAAATTGAACATTATTCTCAAAATCACCATGCCTGCATTTTCAGCACTTAAGATAACTGCAACGACGGTGCTTTCCATGATCACTTAGAATATTTTATCTGCATTTTCCATCCACTCAGCAGCTGCATTACCATATATCATCTGGGGAAGACATTCTATAAAGTGAAAGCAGATTCCTCTCTCTGAAAACATGGAAAGTCTCTTCTGAATGAATCTTTCTCTTTCTTCCTCAGTCAGAAAAACTAACCCAACCCAGGTCCATTCAAAATGCAACAATAAGTGAAGTATTGCTTTAAATTGATGGGTTTCATCTGGGAACATCCATTTGACAAACATTGCTGTTTCAGTATTTACCAATGGAGCTGATCCATATGAGATCTAAAGGGAGAAAGTCAGAAGAACATAGAAATAAAGGATATCTACCAAAATAATATTAATAATAATAAAAACCAATGCATGTGTGTTTACTTAATCCAATCTTTTGTGGGATACAAAAAGAGGGTGCTTAAAAATTAGTCTTATATGACATCTACAATGTTGCTCATCAAGCAAAAGGGGACAGTCCTTTCAAGATGGTCTTATTCATGGTTTTGCTCTAATTTTCATTTCAGTGACCCACGTTCTGAATATAATAAATAGCTGGTGTCCTCTCATATTGATCCATTTTTTGTCTCACCTGGGGAAATTTGTAGTTGCACAGAGTGATTGCCATGTTGAGACATGTTTTAATATGTCGTCCTCCAATGAAAACTACTGTGTTGGTCTGGTCATTGCATTTGTAGTTGGGTATAAATTTATCCTTTGTAGATAGAAACTCCATTGCTAAGTGATAAGTTGTAATTGACGCAGCATAGAGAGTAGCGATATGGAAACCAAGGCTAACATTGGGTAAAATCCCAGAATGTTCATTGATCTCCTTTACAGCAAATTCCAAAGCCAAAGTGTGCTGGTAATTGTGAGTGATGAACCTTTAGCGAGAGTTAGAAACTGTCAATATATTTCTGTTTTAGAATTGGACAGGTGTTTTAATTTATACATATGTATTCATAAAGATATTCATTAGTGCTTATTCTTTGTTCTGAACACTTGCAATTCGGTCACTAAGAAATAGCTTTGATCTAGCTTTGATTACTTAACATTCAGTCAGATCATATTTGAAAAATGTGTTTAGTTCTGGAAACCTTATTTTTAAAAAATGTATCGATAAGATTGAGCGAGTCTAGAGATATGCAACAAAAATTGTACAAGAGCAGAGAGACAAATTATATTAGGAAATATTAGAGGAAGTGAATATATTAATCCTAGAGGGCAGAAGGAAAGGGGGTACATGACTGAAACCTTTAAATGAATTAGAGCGTGTGAATAAGGTTCTAGAAGGCAGTATTCTCAATATTAATTACAACATAAGAACATGGGGGCATAATCTCACACTGACAGAAGGGAAGTTCAGAACTAATTTTATTATTTCACAGAAAGAGTAGTGGAACCATAGTCAACTTCCAGAGGAAGTTCAGGGGGAAAACT
Organism: Pantherophis guttatus; assembly: GCF_059756535.1. Taxonomy (NCBI): domain Eukaryota; kingdom Metazoa; phylum Chordata; class Lepidosauria; order Squamata; family Colubridae; genus Pantherophis; species Pantherophis guttatus. Next base: position 16,795,921 of record NC_142066.1, read on the forward strand.
TGCTGAGGAGAAATATATGACACCAGACAAAAAAATTCTGCCGTTAGTTTCCTATGTTTCAATTTGATTTCAACATTATCTCTGTCTTATCTGCATTTTCTGAGAGAATTAAGCCAGTTCTCTTTTTACACCCTAGATGTATAATAGCCTAAAATATGCCCTAGAGGGTTCCTATTTTATATCCGGGTGAAATGAAAGGCAAAAAAGCTCAAGATTAACCAAAGAGCATCTGTAATATTTGAATTAATCAAACTTTTTACTTTCAACAAGGGACTTTGTTGAATGAAGGAAGTTTCCTGAAGAGAATGAAATTCATATATTTTATGGTTAAAATAATAATATTCATCTCAGTTTCAACATCAGTATTAGGGAAGGTCTAGAATTTAAAAAGGACTAAATACGGTCACTGGAACAGGTCATAACAAATGACTAGCAACCCATACCTTTAAGCCTAAAAGTGAAAGAAAATGCAGCTTTTAGGTGGCAATGTCTGGGAAGAGGAGGTGCATAATAAGGAGGAGGAGAAGTTGTAGGATACTTACATCTACTGATCAAGGATGTCATAAGAAGGAAGGCTTTGAAAAGTGATCTCATTTGTAAGAAAGAATATCTGAAAAATAATAGCAGCAATGATTATATCTCCAGACTGATAATATTTATGAACAATTGGAGAAGGACTACTAAGGTTGCAGGTGTAGGGCAGAGAAATACTCATTGTAGTTGGGGAATAAAGTAAAACTAATGTTCTGAATATAACATAGTCTTTGAAATATGTAGTCATTGTAGACATCAAAGAGTAACTCCTATGTTACCATTCAACTAACTCATTAACTGTATCTAAAGTTAAGATAATGAATTTTATCTAAAGTTAACAGAATAACAGAGCTGGAAGGGACTTTGAAGATCTTCTAATGAAATATCCCAGACGAAAAATAAATCCTTTTTCTCCCTACATGCATGTCTGTATTTCTCAGCAGATATTAATAGAATGTAATGTCTTAATCCAAGGTCTACTTTTTACAGTGTTTGCTGGAGTTCCCTTAAGATTTGGAGAAGAAGGGACAATAACTATCCTTAATTACTAATCAGTACCATTCTTTGCAATGATGCTTTGAGAAATATCAGAAAGAAACATGTTTATCATATCTCATTAGACACTGCTGCACTGCTATGAACTTTTGGAAGACATGAAAGAAAAATGGGGAATGATAATTCATGTGCACAGGAGAAAATAAAATAGAACTGTAGAAAAGAAAAGAATGGAAATAATTCTATTGGGGTCATTTTTCTCAATAATTTTGTTATTAACACTTTGCTGAGTACAACACTTTGGTTTTTAAAAACAATCTTAAATTATTCTGGTTTTAAAGATTCATTTTATTGATGAAATTGTACACCACCCAGAAGTGCTCTCTGAAGGAGATGGGAAGTAAAGAAGGGTGAAATGAATGAATGAATGAATGAATGAAGAAAGAAAGAAAGAAAGAAAGAAAGAAAGAAAGAAAGAAAGAAAGAAAGGATCTATCTTGAATAATAACAATTATTCAGGCTCTAGAAAGACATCATCTTGGAATGTGAAATATGTAGTCCATCAGAAATGAGGCTCTGGGATCGGAGTTGAGCCTGAAAGAGCAGGTGAGCATTTTCTGAGTGCTCCTCCTGCTATCTCTTTTTCTCAAGATCCTGTAGCAATCAGGAGCATTTTTGAGAACATCCAAATGTCAAAATAACTTTTGGGAGTGTTCTTTTTCTCTTCTCTTCTCTTCTCTTCTCTTCTCTTCTCTTCTCTTCTCTTCTCTTCTCTTCTCTTCTTTTCTTATCTTTTTTTTCTTGTTTGTTTTTCTTTAAAATTTTTGATTGGTTTTCAGTATAGACTGTGAGACTCATACCATTACAAGAGAAAAGAGGTAACCAAAAATCCTTTCTCAATTTTGTGACAATATGGACATTGTATCACTATGGTAAACAACTGCCCCAGACCTTAGCAGGTCTTGCTAATCCTGGACTCAATTTCTTTATCCCAAAATTCATATCTCAAGATTATACTTCCCAAGTACTTGAAGCTCTTACATTTGTCATAAAGAAACTAAAGTATGTTTGCTGAATACTCTTTTGAAAGAGGGAAGTAAAGCTGCAGTGATGATATTTGTCAATGAGTTAAAATGTATTTAGGTTTTCCAAAAAGAACAAGAATCTAATCTAATCTAATCTAATCTAATCTAATCTAATCTAATCTAATCTAATCTAATCTAATCTAATCTAAATCTTCTATCACTATTTAGCTAACTCTCTATGTCTCAACTAGCTACACGGAGCATGGTGGCTCATATGGTTAAGGTACTAGTTTGACAAACAGAACAATCACATTCAAGATCAGGTTGCTACCACTTGTTCAAATGAGCTCCCATCACTTGCTCCAGCTCCTGCTGACACAACAGTTTAAAAGAAGGTAACCATGAATAGATAGATGAGTAAAATTTCAGTGGGCAACTTATTAAGGACATTTCTGCCAGACAATGCTTATACCACTGACCAAAGTTTGCAGTATTTGCAGAATGATGTCATGATATACCCAATGGTGATATGGTATCACAGGTACTGCCCCTTCCCTCCAAGTAAAATAGGACAAAAGGATTATTGTATCTTCTTTGAAAAAAATGTGTGTGTGTGTGTGTGTGTGTGTCTATGTGTAGGAGAGAGATAGAGAGAGAGAATGATGTGGGGTAGGCATACTATTCATGCACCAACTATCGAGCCAAAAACTATGTGAAGAATTGCATGTCCTTAATAAGATGTCATTGTCCATATAGGATTAGGGATAGAAAGAGGAGAAGAAATAAGGATTTCAATCAATTCATTTTTGTATTCATGCATATTTTATCCTGTTCTTGATTAGCTATTGCCTACTATTCTGATTAGGGCTGAGAATCATTATCTAACATTAAAAAAAGATTAAGGGAAAATTCTAGCTTTTGAAGTGAACTTCTCAGAATTATTGCTTTGTATGTCGAATTGATGTTGTAATGGATGGAAAAAGGCGGAACCTCAAATTGGGCAAAAAAACCTTATATGCTAAAAACAACCCATTAGGTTTCATTCAAAATATATGGTGTTAAAATCAGTTTCATTTTTTCATTAGTTGCTCCTTCTTATTCAGATTAGGTCTCAGAACAATGATATAGCATTTGGGGGAAAATATGCACCCCAGTAATCCAGCTGCTGAAGCCAAAATGGAGAAGATCTCCATAGCCACCATGTATTTTCCCTTGGTACTCAAATAGGTGGGAACAAACAACACCCAGACACTGCAAAAGACCAACATGCTGAAGGTGATAAATTTGGCTTCATTAAAGGTGTCAGGCAAATTTCTGGCTAGGAAGGCCACAGTGAAACTGACAGCAGTCAAGAACCCCAGAAAGCCAAGCACTGTATAAAACATGGTGGTTGAACCTTCATTGCATTGTAGAACAATTTCTTCAGCCATGGAGTGCATGTCAGAATCTGGAAAGGGAGGAGAAATTGTGAGCCACGCCACACAAATGCAGAATTGTGTCAGGGAACAAGATAGGACAATAGAGATGGCCAGCCTATTCCCCACCCATTTTCTCATTTTGGATCCAGGCTTGGTAGCCATGAAAGCAAGAACCACTATGATTGTTTTCCCCAATATACAAGAAAGAGCTACAGAGAAAATGACTCCAAAAGCAGTTTGTCGCAAGAGACATTTCACTTGGGTAGGTTGCCCAATGAAGAGCAAACTGCAAAGGAAAGAGAGCAGGAGAGCAGCGAGAAGGCTATAAGTGAGGTTCCTATTATTGGCTTTCACAATAGGTGTGTCCTGATACTTAATGAATATCCTGAGCACCACAGCTGAGATGAAAGAAAAGGAGACTGCAATCACTGCCAAAGAAATCCCCAAAGGTTCTTGATAAGTTAAGTAAATTATACTTTTTCGAAGGCAACTATCTTTATCCTTGTTTGGATATTGATCCTCTGGACAAGGGAAACAGTCATCCAAGTCTGAAAAAAAAAACATTCATAGAAACATTATCTCATCATTTCATTTTCAGTATATTCCGATATTACAGCAATCTGTAGACTTAATTAAATATCAGTTTGATTACTGGAATGACTTTTATATGGTGCTGCCCTTGAAGACCATTTGAAAAGCACAAGTGGTTTGCATTGCAGTGGACATGCACTTAATTCATCTAGTTCTATTACTCTGCATGAACCATACTAGTTGCTTACTCTATGTAATTCAATTTTCTGATCATCACCATTAAATCCCTGGATTTCACTGGACCAAATTATAGATGAAACCACCTTTCTTCCATGTTATCTGTATTTTTCAATAAGTTTGACAGGTAGGCATGTTCCAGCTCTTTTGTGTTAAGTTTTGCCATAGGATACTTCAGAATTGAATCTGGTCTATAGGGTCCATCCTTTTCCAAGGCTGTTTTTGCCCTCCCTAAGCTCCTAGAAAGCCTCTGGAGCCAGGGGAGGGCAAAAAACAGGTCTTCTTGCCCCATCAGAAGTTGGGAAATGAACCATTTCCAGCCTCCAGAGGACCTCTGGGGAGTGGGGAAGGCTGATTTTGCTCTCCCAAGGCTCAAAGAAAGCCTCTGGAGCCTGGGGAGGATGAAAACTGGGCCTACTGGGCATATCGTGTCACCGCGTGCCAAACGTAGGGGTGTGTGGTGAGTTGCGAAGGCATGCACGGGGGGTGGGGCACATTGAATTATGGGTATGGGCACACATGCGCCTTACATTCCTGCGCTCCCCCCCCGCTTTTGGCACGCAAGGGCAAAAAGGTTAGCCATCATTGATATAGAGCAATATCCCTTATTAATCAGGATGCTAAGATTTTTACAGCAATATTGGCAAATAGATTGAATATATTTATAGAGAATTATATTTAAAATGACCAGTCTTGATTTTTAAGAGGCTGATAAATGTCAGATGTAGTAAGAAGGGTATTAAATATAGGTTACTATATAAAGAATCAAAAATTGAAGGCAGGTTTATTTCCATTAGATGTATTTAAGGCCTTTGATTGTGTGGAATGGCCTACATTGAAGAAATTAATTGAGAAGTTAGGTTTTGGAAAAAAATTAGAAAAGTGATAAATCAACTATATTCAGAGAAAAAAGTGAGAATAGTTATAAATGATGGTGTTACAGAGAGAATAACCTTACACCAGGAAATGAGACAGGATTGCCCTTTATCCCCAGTTTTATTTGCATTCTTGATGGAGGTTTTGGCAAATGCAATTATGGAACATTCATTGATTGAAGGGATTGGTGTAGATAAGAAAACTAAAATAAGTTTATTTGCAGATGATACATTATTAACATTTCAAAATTGTGTAGTTATTATATGGGGGATATCTTTACACCTGAACAAATTTGGATTAAAAATAACCTGGGAAAAATGAGAAATTTTCTATCCCAATATTATATTGTATTATAAGTCATAAGTTTAAATTTACAGTATAAGCAAATTGAATTGGTAAATACAGAGAATAAAAAAAGAGTACATATTTACTCATAGATATATAAGGAGGAAAGATAGAATAATATTCGATTGTAGTAATAGATTGATAATATCTTAGGAATTGAATAGATAACAGTATTATAACAAATATCTTATTTTCCTTCTTGTCTTTCCCCTTTCCCACTGATTTAATTTAATATAAACCTGAGTCATTGATATATTATTATATTGATAAATTGAAATAGAGTGAAGCAGTTTTTTAAAAATATGCATAGTGTGTTTATCATATATATAATTTATAGTAATCATAGATATACTATTGTTTAAGATAAGAATTGACATTTAATACTGGTAAGATTTAACAAACAGGCAAGAATTTAATAGTATATTTAAGATAGAATAGATACATGATTTGCTGAAATATTTGATTTTTTCCCTGCTCCCCAATAAATACCTTCTGACCCTTATATAACGATATTGAAAAGTGAACTACAGAAGAATTGACACGAAAGTTAAACAACTATATCGTGTTCCCACAATTAATATAAATATAATATAAACCATTTGAAAAAAATTATCAACAATAAATCCCAACGAATTGACTTCATAACATAGATTGTGTATGAAAATTTGGGAAGCGGTAAAACAGAAAATTAAGATGATAACTACGGGCCCACCTGCGACAACCAAAACAAGCAAAAGGATAATTTCCAACCAGACATCGACCATTGCATCACCGATGCAACAAAAAACGATAGACACAATGCTATCTATAGAAAAAGAGAAAACTCCCCCAACATTTAATATTCAAAATATACATTCAGTCTTGGCAATGATATAAGAGGGGATGAACAAAACACAAGAATCAATAGCTAACAATCATGAGGAAACCAGGAAGAACCATGAAGAACTGAAATCAGATGTAGGAGAAATAAAGGGCAATATTAAAAAAATGGATGATAAGATGGAAAAGATACAACAAAACATTGCAAAAAATGAACAACAGATTCAAAATATTGAAACAAAAATGGATCAAGCAGAAAAAAAGTGGATAATATGGAAAGTAATCAAATAGCATTGAATAAAGAACTGGAAGATTCAATATCTTACTTAGAAATGGAGAAGGCATCCTTCTACTTAAGATTTCAAAACATCGCTGAGAATAGAGAAGAGAATCTGAGAGATTTGATGGTGGGGTTTTTAGCAGAGGCGACCCAAAAAGATAAGGAGGAAACTAATAAATTAAGGAAATTAACAGGATTTGAAATTGTACAAAAAGTTAAGTATTTAGGGGTCTATATTATGACATCAAACGCAAAATTATTTAAGCATAATTATGATCCGTTGTGGCAAAAAATACAGAGAGAGATGGAAAACTGGAAAAAATTACAATTATCCTTGTTAGGAAGGATAGCAGCAGTAAAAATGAATGTTTTGCCTAAGTTTTTGTTTCTTTTTCAAATGATACCAATACTTTAAAAAGATGAGAATTTGAAGATATGGCAGAAGGGTATTAATAATTTTGTCTGGGCAGGGAAGAGACTGAGAATAAAACAAAAAATAATGCAGGATACATGTGAAAGAGGAGGTCTCAAAATGCCTAATTTAAGATTATATTATGAGGCAGCTGTTTTATCAGCAATGAGTGATTGGATGAATTTAACAGAAGAAAGAATATTGAATATTGAGGGATATGATTTGGTTTACAGGTGGCATGCTTACTTATTATATGATAAGAAAGTGGACAAGACTTTTAAAAGCCATATATTAAGGAATGCACTATTGCGTGTCTGGAAAAAGTATTCGAATCCGCATCAATCATGGTCCAGAATCGACATGGCCTGGATGACAGCAGAGCTCAGATTAGATATCAAATAAATAGAAATTGCAACAAATACATGGGCAGATCATAGTCCGATTGGAATAACATGGAAGGGTCATCAAGCACGGAGAAGATGGATGATGGACAAAGACATCATAAAGGATAAACAATACGTGGAAATGATTCAAAGAGAATTAAAAATATTTTTCCAAATTAATGTAAAAGAACATACTAGTATTCAAAATCTATGGGATACAACCAAAGCTTATATAAAAGGCCTAACAATCGCTTACATAGCGAAACAATAAAAATAAAATAAAGACAAACAACAAACAAAAGAGAATTTATTGACACACCTGCAACAATCCGAATTAGACTTACAGGAAGAGCCACATAACAAAGAAATTAAAGAGAGAATTAACCTTATAAGACATAAAATAAATCTAATTACAACAATGGAGATAGCAAGGAAAATTAAAATGGCTAAACAAAATCAATTTGAACATGCAAATAAAACTGGCCGGTGGCTGGCCTACAAACTGAAAAAACAAAAAGAGAAGAAAATGATACAGCAATTAAAAGATGAAGACAGACAAATATACCATAATAATGAGGATAAAAAATGACTCGGAAGGGACTTCTTTCAAAACCTATATGCAAAAGAAGAAATTCGAGAGGAAGACACTATAGAATATTTAAGTAAAATAAATATTCAGGAATTAAAAGAAAACCATACCGAATCATTGAATAGACCGATTTCCATGTTAGAACAAGGAAGAAACAAAAAAACAACAAAACACCGGGACCAGATGGCATACCATCCGAATTTTATAAGACATTCCAGCAATCACTAGATGACATTCTAATACAGGTATTTAACGACGCACTTCTAGAAGCTGAAATTCCACAATCATGGAATAAAACAATAATTACGTTAATACCAAAATAAGATTTGGATCCTGCTGAAATTAAGAATTATAGACCAACAATTTGATATAAAGAAAGGAGTGAGGCAAGGATGCCCCCTATCCCCCATATTGTTCATATTAACATTGGAAATATTATTGGAAGAAATTAGGGAAGATAAACAAATAACGGGATTAAGGATAAAGAACCAGGAATATAAACTGCAAGCATTTGCGGATGATATAGTACTCATCTTACAACAACCATTACAATCAGGATCCAAATAATTGACAAAAATAGAACAATATGGGGAAGTAGCAGGCCTGAAAATCAATAAACAAAAAACAAAAATGTTAACGAAGAGAAATTATGTTATATAAGCATAGTAAAGAAGAAGTGGACGTTCTGAAAGGAATTAACAAAAATACTAGATAGTATTAAATATTTAGGTATTGACATCCCAAAAAAGGGTAGGCTTCCAAATGTTAGAAATTATTGGGTAGTTAATCAATTAAAGGCGGTCCCAGATATTATAGCATTTACTAGAGATTTAATATGGAGGGATATAGAGTTGAAAGAATTAAGGGAAATAGGTGATCTTATAGAAATAAATTGGTTTAAAAAGGATATTTAAAAATTGCTAAGAGGAACTGTATTTCTGGCAACTGTTATCTGTGGGGGTTTTTTCATTAAGGTGAAATTTATCCTCCAAAGATAAACTAGCTTATGAGGAAATCTTTCTCCGATTTCCTCATGCTAAATGGCCCTCTAAATCTTCATCTTAAAAAAAGACCTGTGTATTTTATTAAGAGTATTTCAAAACAGCTTCAACTACAAAAAAATAAATAAATCCTTTTATTTCAGTTCCTGCACTTTAAATATGTTAAACTTGATACTTTTTTGGGGTTTATGTGTCAGTCTATATTTTTTTGAACCAAATTTGTATCGCTATTTTGAGTAGCTGTTAACTGTTATACTTTGGTTCCAAATATAAACAAATACATGAAACCTGAAGAACATCAACAATATTTCAGCAATTCTTTGAACTTGGTTTAGTGTCCCACTAGGTTTCAAGAAGTATAACTGTATCATTAGTGCTTAATTCTCAAAGTTACTTCAGCAATAAAGAACGGCGGCATTTAAAAAAAAATTGCTAAGAGGATTCCAAATCCCTTTCTAAAAAATTTGATAGAACTATGCAATAAATGGAGATACAGGTTAAGGCCAGGAATTACTCCTTTAACACCAGTGATAGAAATGGAGAAATTCCCTAAGATTGAATTGAAAGAATGGATTAGTAAATTAAAAGAAAATCAGATATATAAATGGGAATAATGGAAGAACAAGATAAAGAATATAACCCAACTGAAGAACGTTTTATCAGATATTAAATTAAATTGATTGATTTAATACAATTAGAGAAATAGATAAAAATGGAAGAAAGTTTCGAGGGGAAAGATAAACTGTTAACCAAACTGGAAATGATTATAAAACAATGTGAGGTGAATGAAGAATATATAGGTAAAGGAAGAATTGGGAAAATATATAGAATATTAACTGAATTAGAAGACCAGGCAAAAGGTTTAAAATTAATTTTGGAATCAGATTTAGGAGAAATAAATGATAATGATTGGAAAAATATTTGGACAGGAAGAGTATATACATAAGAATATGTCAGAGTTAAGGAAAATGGATATAAAGTGATATGGAGGGGCTATCTAACACCATGTAAATTAAATCAAATAGATGTTAAATATCCAAATATCTGTTGGAAGTGCGAGAAAGAGGTTGGAACAAATGAACATATGTGGTGGGATTATGATAGTGCACAAAAAGTATGGGGCATGGTCAGTGGTGGGATTCAAATAATTTAACAACCGGTTCTCTGCCCTAATGATTTCTTCCAACAACCAGTTCACCAAATTGCTCAGAAAGTTAACAACCGGTTCTCCCGAAGTGGTGCAAACTGGCTGAATCCCACCACTGGGCATGGTGTTTAGAGAAATTAGAGCACTTTTGAATGTAAATTTAGATATGTCACTGGGGATTGCATTACTGTTGCTGCTGGAAAAGCTGGATATAAATGAAACGAAAAAGGAATTGATTGTAAAGTTGGCATATATTGTATATCTTTTAGTTGTTAGAGAAGAAGAACTATAAGGGGAAAAAATGGTCTCGGGGTGTGTGTGCACTGTAATATTTGTATTTTTTCTCTCTTTTTTTGGTAAGTATTATGTTTGTATTATTTGTATTCAAAATTTTAAAAAAATATTTTAAAAAATCAAATGTTTCAATATGATGTCAAGCTCAATATATTCAATCACCATATTTATTAAAAATATTCATTTATTAAAATAAACCCCCATTTATATTTATTATATCAGTGATTCATTTAATATAATCTTTTGCTTACCCAATCGATCAGCTATTTTCCCTTCTGGACATATTTTGCAGTCATAGCAGCAGGATAATTTCCCTTCCACTTTTATCTTGCTGTGGCCAGGAGGACACTCTTTGTTACAGATAGAAAGAGGTAATGCCTGCTTGTAAATAAAACCAAAATTCACAGAAAGAATTTATTTTTGGCGGATGATTTTTTGCATCAGTTACAGATATGCCAACTCTTCATATATAATCCAAACATTGGAGTTGCAATTTCCAGTTTTATTCCTGGTGTAAATTCACTGCTGAATGTTCAACTGTTTCTTATTTCATACCTATTACGTTAATAGATTGATCATTCTCAATAATGAATAGAATAGAATAGAATAGAATAGAATAGAATAGAATAGAATAGAATAGAATAGAATCACACAGTTGGAAGGGCCCTTGGAGGTCTTCTAGTGCAACCCCCTGCTTAGGCAGGAAACCCTACTCCACTTTAGACAAATGGTTATCCAACATCTTCTTAAAAACTTCCAGTGTTGGAGCATTCACAACTTCTGGAGGCAAGTTGTTCCACTGATTATTTTTTCTAAGAGTCACAAAGTTTCTCCTGAGTTCTAAGTTGCTTCTCTCCTTGATTAGTTGCCACCCATTGCTTCTTGTTCTACCCTCAGGTGCTTTGGAGAATAGCTTGACTCCCTCTTCTTTGTGGCAACCCCTGAGATATTGAAACACTGCTATCATGTCACCCCAGTCCTCCAATATATAGATATTATATTTTCTCTAATCAAAAAAATTGATCAACCATCCCCTATTTCAGAAGAGGTTATTAAAAAGTTAATTTTAAAGTGTTGAAATCATGAAATTTGTATTTTTTAAATAATCATTCTGTTATAGTAAATTGTGTTTATCTTAAAGTACATACACCTCTAAAGTATTTTGCAAATGCACTTAGAAAGACATCCTGTATAATAAGATATCTTAGCATTGGAACTACAGAAATACTTTGGACATTGAAATCTTTGATCCCAGTAAAGGAGAACATTTGTAGCTCTTGATGCTTGATGCTCTCTGAATTTAGTACCACAAGGATGATATTATCTAGTTTGGGTAATGAACTGTCTGCAAGAAAGCAAACAAACTCAAGAAGCACCAAGGACACCCCTTTCCCCCTTCCCCCCTCACACACACACACTCACACCACTTTGACTTTAGAAGTTTGTGTCCAGATCACATTCACTCCTGATTTATTCCATCAAACCATGGCTAATAATTTCAGGAAAAGGGGAAAATGAGACATTACCTGGTTAAATATGAGAGGCCAAATGGCTTCCTTGTCAGAAATGGTGAGGAACTTTTCTGAGGGAGCCTTGGGATCGATCTTTCCAATTTGGATTTTCAGAAAGGACTTGTTTGGAAATGTGACCCAATTTAAAATATCAAGCCCAGTTTCTAATTCTCCATTGGGGCCAAAAGAAATCTGTTCTCCAGCATTGTTGTTAAAGGAGACTTGTTGCAAAAAATGGTGGAGCTAGAGAAAGTCGACAAAAAAGAGGAAAGAAACAGGAAAGTTATCAGGACTCTTTGAAGGGGATGGGAAAATTTTTAATTTGTTTCTTTCAATTTGGCCTAGGCTTAAAGAGAAGTAAGCTGTTCTATTTTACCTCGGCCAAACTATTTCAAATTGGTAAAAAAATATAGTTTTATCAAATACATTTTTAACTCTCAGCTGAAAAACTGTGAGATGAGAATTCCAACAGAAAATCAAGAAAGGGACAGATATAATAAATCACTTTGCTTTCATTGAACTCTGTGTGGTGTCAGGAAGGGCATCCGGCAAGTAAACACTCAGGTCTATTCAGTCGCCTCAACTCTACCCTGAGTTAAGGGATTACAGGGTCATGAAAAGAGACTTAATGCAGGCAAGGTAGAATTCTCTGAGACAGACAATTCTAGGTCAAGATGTTTTTACTTCCATCCAGGGGTAATGCCAGGTGTTACTTTTGAAGAAAAAAAAATATATACTTGAAATATTCTTCATGCAATTTATTGACAACTTTGTTATTGACTGGAATAAGAAAGTTTAGTTGCCTTTTGAATACGTATCTTTAACACCTTTGAATCTTAGTAACTCAAAAATTAAGCTGGTGAGGAATAATAATGCGATTCAGCAGTAAAGCAGTTTTCATTTTCTGCATGTAAAATTGTCAAATATAATGGGTTGAATAAGATCTTGTACATACCATTTTAGACATAAAATAATGTTCATATGCTACATATACTTCCATCTTTATCTAAGCCTTAGATTTATACTCTATTTTTTTATTTACTTTCATATCAAAATATCAACTATATTTATATAGCTTTCAAACTATCTAGAAATCATTCTAACAACACAACAAAACAAAACACAAAACCAGTCTCCTATTCTGGTACTTGATGATTTCCCCAAATTTTGTATTAGCCAACATTACTTGCCAAGGTGATCGGAGGAAGAGCTTCCATCTCCTCTCATTCATTTTTTGTCCCCCTTTGAGTTTGGCAGAGCGCATGGCCTTCAGAGCATGTGCCACAGCATAGACTGCATTGTAGACGCTGTAACTTTGTGCATTCATATTGGTCTCAAAGACAGAATTAGGAAGAGTCTCCAGCTTCTCTTCTCCAGTGCAGATCCTTTCAGCATTCTCATCTCTAATATCCCTGAAGAATGAGCATTCAAATGCATCTTTCCAGAAATCCCTAATAAACCCATCGTCTTTTTCTAAGTTTGGGTCTTTATTCTGCATAAATTGTTGGAATCCGGTCAGCTGCTTTGAGTGAATTGCAAAAGAAAGTGCACCATGGAGAAAATCAATGGGCAACGGTCTATGAATTAGAATGGATGTGAATTCCATCTGGGCTGTCATGATCCAAATTTTGGCCGTTCTCTCCTTTGGAATATTATCATAATTGAAAAAATAGATCATTAGTCTCAAAGGCAACAAGCCTGCATTTTCAGCACTTAAGATAACTGCAATGACGGTGCTTTCCATGATCACTTTGAATATTTTATCTCCATTTTCTATCCATTCAGCAGCTGCATTACCATACCTCATCTGGGGAAGACATTCTATAAAGTCAAAACAGATTCCTCTCTCTAAAAACATGGAAAGTCTCTTCTGAATGAATCTTTCTCTTTCTTCCTCAATCAGAAAAACTAACCCAACCCAAGTCCATCCAAAATGAAACAATAAGTGCAATATTCCTTTCAATTGATAGGTTTCATCTGGGAACATCCATTTGACAAACTTTGCTGTTTCAGTATTAATCAATGGAGTGGATCCATATGAGATCTAAATGGAGAAAGTCAGAAGAACATAGGAATGAAGGATCGCTTCCAAAATAAAAATGATAATAAAAACCAATCCATGTGTATTTATTTAATCCAATCTCTGGGTTTGAGTGGGATACAAAAATAGGGCCTTAAAATTAGTTTTAGATGACATCTGCAATTTTGCTGATCAAGCAAAAAGGGACTGTCCTTTCAAATTAGTCTTATTCACGGTTTTGCTCAAATTTCCATTTCAGTGACCCACCTTTTGAATATAATAAATAGCTGGTGAGCAACTCATATTGATCCATTTTTTGTCTCACCTGGGGAACTTTGTAGTTGTATAGAGGGATTGCCATGTTGAAACAGGTGTTACTATGGGGTCCTCCAATGACAGCTATTGTGTTGGTCTGATCATTGCATTTGTAGTTGGGTATAAATTTATCCTTTGTAGATAGAAATTCCATTGCTAAATGATAAGTTGTTATTGTCACAGAATAGTGTGTAGCGATATGGAAACCAAGGCTAACATTGGGTAAAATCCCAGAATGTTCATTGATCTCCTTTACAGCAAATGCCAGAGCCAAAGTCTGCTGGTAATTTTGAGTTATGAACCTATAGAGAGAGTTAGAATCTGTCAATATATTTCTGTTTCAGAATTTGACAGCTGTTTTAATGTATACATATAAATTATACATACAGAAAGATATAAATTAGTGTTTATTGTTTCTTCTGTTCACCTGCAATTTGGTCACTAACAAATAGCCCTAGATTGTATCAATTAGGAAACACTGAACCAACTTGTGGCAATTTAATGTTGAGCTAAGGTAGCATTTAATCAGACAATATTTGAAATACTGTGTTCAGTTTTGGAGACCTCACTTTAAAAAAATGTATCGATAAGGTTGAGAGAGTCCAGAGATGGGCAACAAAAAGGCTACAAGAGCAGAGAGAAAACATATCAGGAAATATTAGAGGAAAAGAATATGTTCATCCTAGAGGGTAGAAGGAAAGGGGGTACATGACTGAAACCTTTAAATGAATTAAAGAGTGTGAATAAGGTTCTAGAAGACAATATTCTCAATATTAATTAAAACATAAGAATATGGGGATATAATCTCACAATAACAAGAGTGAAGTTCAAAACTAATTTTATTATTTCACAAAAAGAGTAGTGGAACCGTAACCAACTTCCAGAGGAGCTAGTGGATCAGTCATCAGTAACTGAGTTAAAATTCACTGGGGATAAACATATCACACCAGACAAAACATTTCTGCCATCAGTTTGCTATGTCGCTATCTGATTTCAGCATTATCTCTATCTTATCCATATTTTCTGAGAGAATTAAGCCAGTTTGCTTTTCACACCCTAGATGTATAATAGCTTAAAATATCGCCTAGAGGGTTTCTCTTTTATAACTGGATGAAATGAAAGGCAAAAAAGCTCAAGATTAACAAAAGAGCTTCTGCAATATTTAGATATTTAGATTATATCTAATCAAACTTATCTAAGATTAATCAAAATTTTTACTTTCAACAAAGGACTTTGTTGAATGAAGGAAGTTTCCTGAAGAGAATGAAATTCATATATTTTATGGTTAAAATAATAATATTCATCTCAATTTCAACATCAGTATTAGGGAAGGTCTAGAATTAAAAAAGGACTAAATACGGTCACTGGAAGAGGTCAAAACAACTGACTAGCAACCC
The DNA here is from genome assembly GCF_059756535.1 of Pantherophis guttatus. Lineage (NCBI taxonomy): Eukaryota > Metazoa > Chordata > Lepidosauria > Squamata > Colubridae > Pantherophis > Pantherophis guttatus. Next base: position 16,811,550 of record NC_142066.1, read on the forward strand.
ATACCTTTAAGCATAAAAGTGAAAGAAAATGCAGCTTTTAGGTGGCAATATGGGGGAAGAGGAGGTACGTTATAAGGAGGAAGAGAAGTAGTAGGATACTTACAGGTATTGATCAAGGACATCAGAAGAAGGAAGGCTTTGAAAAGTGATTTCATTTGTAAAAAAGAAAATCTGAAAAATAATAGCAGCAATGATAAAATCTCCAGACTGGTAATATTTATGAACAATTGGAAGAGGACTACTAAGTCTGCAGGTGTAGGGAGGAGAAATGCTCATCATAGTTGGGGGAAAAAAAGTAAAATTAATGTTCTGAATATAACAAATTCATGGTAATATGTAGTCATTGTAGACATCAAACAGTACATCCTATGTTACCATTCAACTAACTCATTAACTGTATCTAAAGTTAAGAGAATGAACTTTATCTAAAATTAATAGAATATCAGTGCTGGAAGGGACTTTGGAGATCTTCTAATGAAATATCACAGTTGAAACACAAATCCTCCCCCCTCTTCCCGCCACATGCAATGTCTGTATTTCTAAACAGATATTAATAGAATGCAATGTCTCAATACAAGGTCATCATTTTTACAGTGTTTGCTGGAATTCTCTTAAGATTTGGAGAAGAAGGGATAATAACCCTCCTTAATTACTAATCAGTACCATTCTTTGCAATGGTGTTTTGAGAAATATCAGAAAAAGACATGTTTATCATATCTCAATAGAGTCTATTGAATAGACACTGATGCACTTCTATGAACCTTTGGAAGACGTGAAATAAATATGAGGGAATGAGAGTTCATGTGCACAGAAGAAAACAAAACAAAACTATACAAAAGTAAAGAATGGAAATAGATCTGTTGAGGTCATTTTTCTCAATAGTTTTGTTTAATACTTAATACTTTGCTGAATACAACACTTTGGTTTCTAAAAAGCAATCTTAATTTTTTCTGGTTTTAAAGCTTCATTTTACTGATGAAATTGTACACCACCCAGAAGTGCCTCTCTGAAGGAGATGGGAAGTAAAGAAGTATCAAATAAATAAACCAACCAGCAAACAAACAAACAAATAAAAGATCTACCTTGAAAAGGAGTACTATCACAATTATTCAGGCCATAGAAAGAAATCATCTTGGAATGTGAAAGATGTAGTTCATCAGAAATGAGGCTCTGGGATGGGAGTTGAGTCTGTCATGATGGACTTACGGCTTCCCAAAGAGCAGATGATCATTTTCTGAGTGCTCCTCCTGCTATCTCTTTTTCTCAAGATCCTGTAGCAATCAGGAGAATGTTTGAGAACATCCAAATATCAAAATAACTTTTGGGAGTTTTCTTTTTTTCTTCTTCTCTTCTCTTCTCTTCTCTTCTCTTCTCTTCTCTTCTCTTCTCTTCTCTTCTCTTCTCTTCTCTTCTCTTCCCTTCCCTTCCCTTCCCTTCCCTTCCCTTAACTTTCCTTCCCTTAACTTCCCTCCCCGTTTCTCCTCTCCTTTCCTTTCCTCTCCTCTCCTCTATTCTCTTTTCTCTTCTTCATTTTTCTTTCTAATTGTTTGATTGGTTTTCAGTATAGAGCCTTGGATTCACATCATTGCAAAAGAGAAGGGATAACCACAAGTCTTTTTCAGTTGAGCCTGTTATGGTGGACGTACGGTTCCTGAAAGAGTAGATGAGCATTTTCTGAGTGCTCTTTCTGCTATAACTTTTTCTCAAGATCCTGTAGCAATCAGGAGGATTATTGAGAACATCCAAATATCAAAATAAATTTTAGGGGTTTTCTTTTTCTCTTCTCTTCTCTTCTCTTCTCTTCTCTTCTCTTCTCTTCTCTTCTCTCTTCTTTCTTTTTCTTTCTAATTGTTTGATTGGTTTTCAGTATCAGGGATTCACATCATTACAAGAGAGAAGGGATAACTACAAGTCTCTTTCAGTTTTTTGAAAATATTGATATTTTATCACTATGGTACACAGCTGCCCCAGAGTTTAGCTAGTCTTGCTAATCCTGGACTCAATTTCCTTATCCCAAAATTCATAGCTCAAGATAAAACTTCCCAAGTACTTGAAGCTCTTACATTTCTTATAAAGAAACTAAAGAATGTTTGCTGAGTACTCCTTTGAAAGAGGGAAGTAAAGCTTCAGTAATAATATTAGTCAATTTATTATTTATTTTATTATTTAAATTTTTATACCGCCCTTTTCCCAAGGGACTCAGGGTGGTGCACATCCACAATAAAATACATAAATCCATAAAATTTAAAAACAATTTAAAACATATTAAATAATTTTGGCCCTATATTAAAACTAAAACACCCATTAAAATTTGTTATAAAGCCAGCCCAGCCTGTTGAAACAGTAGAGTCTTAAGGGCACGGCGAAAGGTATATTGGTCAGGGATCATACGAATCTCCGGGGCAATTTGTTCCAGAGGGCAGGTGCCCCCACAGAGAAGGCTCTCCCCCTGGGGATTGCCAGTCAGCATTGTTTGACCGATGGCACCCTGAGGAGTCCCTCTCTGTGGGAGCATATTGGCCAGTGGGAGGCTATCGGTGGCAGAAAGCGTTCTCGTAAGTACCCAGGTCCTAAGCCATGGAGCACTTTGAAGGTGTTAACCAGCACCTTGAATCACACCCAGAAGACCACTGGGAGACAGTGCAGATCACGCAGGAGCGATGTTACATGGGTGCGCCATGTTGCTCCCATAATCACCTGCGTGGCCGCATTCTGAACCAGTTGGAGCCTCTGAGTGCTCTTCAAGGGGAGCCCCATATAGAGAGCATTACAGTAGTCCAGACGGGAAGTGACGAGGGCATGAGTGACCATGAGCAAGGTGTCCAGTCCAGAAAGGGACACAACTGGTGAATCAGGTGAACCTGATAAAAAGCCCCCCTGGCCATAGCTGTCACATGATCTTCTAAAGACAGCCATGCATCAAGGAGGACACCCAAGTTGTGAGCCCTCTCTTAGGGGGCCAAGATCTCACCCCCAATAATCAATGATGGAACCAGCTGGCTATACCTGGACGCCGGAAAACACAGCCATTCGGTCTTGGAGGGGTAGAGTCTGAGCTTGCTTCTCCCCATCCAGATCCGCAGGGCCTCCAGGCACCGGGACATCACTTTAAGGGCATCATTGGGGTGGTCTGGGGTGGAGATGTACAGCAGATTGTCATCAGCGTACTGATGAAACTTCACCCCCAAACCACAGATGATCTCACCCAGTGGGTTCACATAAATGTTGAACAGAAGGGGCGAGAGGACCGACCCTTGCGGCACCCCACAAACAAGGCACCTCAAGGTCGACCTCTGTTCCCCTGCCAACACAGACTGTGTGCAGTCAGAGAGGAAGGAGGAGAACCACCGCAACACGGTGTCCCCCATTCCTAACCCCTCCAACCGGCGCAGCATGATACCATGGTCGATGGTATCAAAAGCCGCTGAGAGGTCTAATAGGACTAAGACAGAGGAACAACCTCTGTCCCGAGGCCTCCAGAGATCAGCAACCAATGTGACCAATGCTGTTTCTGTGCTGTACCCCGGCCTGAAGCCTGACTGGTACGGATCTAGATAAACAGCTTCATCCAGGTACTGGGGAAGTTGTCGTGCCACCACACTCTCAACAACCTTCGCCACAAAGCGAAGATTGGAGACTGGACGATAGTTTGCTAATAGAGCCCATCAAGGGCGGAGGGGAAGAAACCCTCACTCAAAGAAGCATTAATAATCACCTGGAGCCAGCCTCGTGTGACCGCCCGGGAGGCCAGCACCAACCAGGAGGGACACGGGTCCAATAAATATGTGGCAGCACTAAGTCTACCCAGAATCCTGTCCATGTCCTCGGGAGTCACATGATCAAGATAACCCTCTCAGGACCTACCTCCGTCACCCCATCTGAACCTACCCAGTCAGAGTCCAGGCCTTCCCGAATCTGAGTGATTTTATCATGCAGATATTGCACAAAATCCTCAGCCCTACCCTGCAAGGGGTCTTCCCGCACTCCCAACTGAAGTAAGGAGCGGGTCACCCTAAACAGGGCGGCTGGGCGGTTCTCTGCAGATGCAATAAGAGTGGAAAAATAATTAGATTTTGCCGCTCTTATCACCACTAGGTAGATCTTAATAAGAGACCTCACCAGTGTTCAGATTCAGACCAGCTGGCCCTCCAATCGCTCTCCAGGTGTCTTTTCTGGCACTTCATCTCCCTCAGCTCCTCCGAAAACCAGGGAGCCAACTGGGATCGGCACCGGGTCAGAGGCCGCAAAGGCACGAGCGATCCAAAGCTCCAGCGGCCGCCCTATCCCAGGTGGCCACCAGTTCTTCAGTGGAGTCATGAGCCAGAGCCTCAGGGAATGGCCCAAGCTCCATCAGGAACCTGTCCGGATCCATCAGGCGCCTGGGACGGAACCACTGTCCCAGGCGCCATTTTAACAATGAGTTAAAATGTATTTAGGCTTTCCAAAAGGAGCAAGAATCTAATCTAATCCAATCCAATCCAATCCAATCTAACCTAAATCTTCTATCACCATTTAGCTAACTCTCTATGTCTCAACTAGCTACACGGAGCATGGTGGCTCATATGGTTAACGTACTAGTTTGACGATCAGACAGATCACATTCAAGATCAGGTTGCTACTGCTTGTTCACATGGGCTCTAATCACTTGCTCCAGCTCCTTGCTGACCCAACAGTTTAAAAGCAGGTGACCATGAATAGATAGATGAGTAACATTTCAGTGGGCAACTTATTGAGGACATTAAAAGAGCCTCCAACTGAGTGTCCCCCAGATAATGGTGATATCACCAACCAAAGTTTGTAGTATTTGCAGAATGATGTCATAATATACCCAATGGCAATATGATATTTATTTATTTAATTATAAACAAGTATAAGGAAACAACTATCTGTATAGACATAGACATGGACACATGAAAAAATAAATGGATATAAATAGACAAAACATAGCCATAAACACATAAAATGATTATATATAAATGGGAACAGTAGGACAGGGATGGTAGACACACTGGTGTCCTTATCCACTCCCCCTTAGGGACCTCTTAAGAAATGTGTAAGGTCCACAGTAGACAGTTTAAGGTGAAAGGTATGGGGGTTAGAGAAACTAACAACAGGATCAAGTGGAGTGTTCCAGACATTTACTACTCTATGTGTGAAGTCATATTTTCTGCAATCAAGATTAGAACAAATTACATTTAGTTTGTATGATAGCCCTTGTGTTATTGCGGTTGAAGTTAAAGAAATCATTAACAGGTAGGATGTTATGGTTGATAATCTTGTGTACTAAGCTTAGGTCTGAATGTAGGCGGCATAGTTCAAGGTTACTCAGGCCTAAAATTTCAAGCCTGTTAGTATATGGAATTTTATTGCGAGCAGAGGAGTTGAGTACTGTTCTTGTAAAATACTCTGGACTCTCTCTAATGTATTAAAGTCAGAAAAACAGTGTGGGTTCCAGGCAGGTGAGCAGTATTCAAGGATAGGTCTGGCAAATGTTTTGTATGTCCTAGTTAGAAGTATAGCATCACCAGAGAGAAAACTTCGTAAAATAAGGTTGCCTAAAAAGGCAACTCTTAATGCCTTTTTAGCAATGTCGTTACAGTAAGCTCTAGGGCTTAGATCTTTTGAGATGAGTACTCCTAGGTCCTTGACAGAGTGTGGGTCATCTTTTACAGCATTTCCGCTCAGCTTGTATTTGATGTTCTGATTTTTATTGCCAATGAACAGGACTGAGCATTTGGAGTTGCAAATTGCTTGACCATTCAGATACATAATCTAGGTCATTTTGTAGGGTAGTAGAATTGTCTGTGGTGTTAAATAGTGTTACATCATCGGCAAAGGACCCAGCTGCTTGTAATATGATCACAAAGGTCATTAATATGAAGCAGAAAGAGTGTTGGTCCTAGAAGGCTGCCTTGGGAAACACCACTGTTAACTGGTACAGGGTTTGATATAGCGTTTCCACTTTTAACTACATCATAGGGACTGTCCCTTCCCCTCCAAGTACCTATTTGCATAGGAATAATAATAATAATAATAATAATAATAATAATAATAATAATAATAATAATAATAATATTTATATACCGCCCTTCTCCCGAAGGACTCGGGGCGGTGTACAGCCAAATTTTAAAACCCAATATTAAAACCCAATTTAAAATCATTCAGTTAGACAGCCCCGCCTGTCGGAACAGTAGGGTCTTGAGGGCACAGCGAAAGACCTGGAGGTCAGAGATGTTACGAATATCCGGGGGCAATTCATTCCAAAGGGCAGGAGCTCTGACAGAGAAGGCTCTCCTCCTGGGTATCGCCAGCCGACATAACTTGGCCAATGGCACCCTGAGGAGTCCCTCTCTGTGGGAGTGGACTGGTCGGTGGGAGGCTATTGGTAGCAGAAGGCGGTCCCGTAAATAAACTAAAAGATTGTTGTTCTTTGAAATAAATAGGTGTGTGTGGGTGTAGGAGAGAGACAGAGAGAGAAACATGTGGGGTAGGCATACTATTAATACATCAGTTGATTCATACATCAACTGTCAACTTAAAAATTACGTGAATAGCTGCATCTCTTTAATAAGATTTCATTGTCCATCTAGGATTATGTATGGAAAGAGAATAAATATGGATACAGAAATACAGAATTGCTAAACAATCTCATGTTTATATAATAGAACTACTTCAGGAAGTAAATGGATTATGTCTAATTACACTGGTTGCAATTCACGTTGCTGGATGTCACCCTTCAAGCTAAGCAGGGCACAGAATATGGTAATTTTGGACCAGGTATGGGTTAGAAATATCTTCCAGGAGAGAGATTAGTTGAAAACTGAGTTACTGCACACTAGAATAGGCCAAGAATTGAGTTTAAAAAACTGAGGTTCCAGAAGTACATAGATCGCAAATGAATCTGAGCTTGGTGCAAATTTTCTGACAAGGTGCAGCTATTGGCAACAAGGGGCAGGACTCATTTAAGCTGTCAACAACATTCTTTTTAAGGAGAAAGTACCATGTGTCAGCTTGGTTCTACAATTTTCACAAAATGTCCTGAGGCTGGGGGTGTATATGTTCAAGACCTTGATTGGCTGACTTCTCTTGTACCTTGTCTGGCTGATAAGAGATGAAGTCTGACATTATGTTCAGAAAAGTTCTTCAGTTTCTCTAAAAAAGCAGAGAAGATGATGCAATGTACAGCCGTATCATTGCTTTCTGTCACACTTTCAAAGTTGGCAGGGTGAAAAATAGAAATCCCTTGTATTTGTGGAATGACCTTTATTTTTAGGGAAGTAAATGTCAAAAACTCTTGAAAATCTCTCAAAACTATTCGAAAGATCAACTTAATCCCAGCAAAATGGAGGAAAAGATATTCTGAATCCCTTTCTTATGGCCTGCCTTTCTTTTACTGAGGAGAATGAGGAATATTTTGATAGAGATGTTGTGAAGCTCATGGGCTGCAGGATTTTTTTTTTGTTTTTAATTGTATTTATATGCCGCCCTTCTCCGGAGACTCAGGGCGGCTTACAGTGCGTTAAGCAGTAGCCTTCATACTTTTGTATATTTTATACAAAGTCAGCTTATTGCCCCCACAAACTGGGTGCTCAATTTACCTACCTTAGAAAGGATGGAAGGCTGAGTCAACCTTGAGACTGGCAAGATTCGAACTTACTTTAATTGCAGACAGCTGGTGTTAAATTACAGTGCCTTGTCTGCAGAGCCACCCAGGCTCCCAAATCAGGCTCTTAAATCAATTCATTTTTTTATTCATGCATATTTTACCCTGTTCTTGATTAGCTATTGCCTACTATTCTGATTTGGGCTCAAAATCATTATCTAACATTAAAAAAACATTAAGGGAACATTCTAGCTTCCTAAGTGAACTTCTCAGAATTATTGCTTTGTATGTCCTATTGATGTGGTGATGGACAAAAAAAGACAGAACCTCAAATTGGGCAAAAAAATCCCATTATGCTAAAAGCAGCCAATAAGGTTTCATTCAAGGGATATGGTGTTAAAATCAGTTTCATTTTTTCATTAGTTGCTCCTTCTTATTCAGATTAGGTCTCAGAACAATGATATAGCATTTGGGGCAAAATATGCACCCCAGTAATCCAGCTGCTGAAGCCAAAATGGAGAAGATCTCAACAGCCACCATATATTTTCCCTTGGTGCTCAGATAGGTGGTAACAAACGATACCCAGACACTGCAAAAGACCAACATGCTGAAGGTGATAAATTTGGCTTCATTAAAGCTGTAAGGCAAATTCCTGGCTAGGAAGGCCACAGTGAAACTGACAGCAGTCAACAACCCCAGAAAGCCAAGCACTGTATAAAACATAGTGGTTGAACATTCATTACATTGTAGAACAATTTCAAGTTGCTTACTCTTTGCAATTCAATTTTCTGGTTATCACCATTAAATGCCTGGATGTCCTTGGGTAAAATGATAGGTGAGATCACATTTCTTCAATGGTATCTGACTTTCTCAATAAGTCTGGTAGGTAGGCATGCTCCAGATCTTGTCTGAAATATTGCCGTCAGGGAGTTTAGAGTTCAGTCTGGTCTATAGCGTTCAGCCTCTTCCAATACTCTTCCATCTGAATTATTTGGGTTTCCTACCCTTTTATCCTTGCAGCAAGCTTGGAAACCCTTGTTATTCACTTAAAGTATTATGGTAGAATGGGGATTGACTCAGGAGCCTGAATTTCTGGTACCTGGTGGCAAGGTTCTTTTGTTTAAATTATTATTCGTGTTTCTAAATATTGTGGAAAGCCACATAGGTTATGTATAGGCAACCATATACATTACAGAATCAATCAATCAATCATTCAGATAGAATAGGAAGTAAAAAGAAGTAAAAACTATGGAAAAAATTACCAATGCAAAATTATGAAGTATGAAAATAATTCAAATATTTCATTGCTTCACATTAATACGATGTGAAGCTCAAGATTTTCAATTACCATAATATTTATTAAAAATATTCATTTATTAAAAATAAACCCCCATTTATATCTATTATATCATTGATACATTGAATATAATCCTTTCCTTACCTAATTGGTCAGCTATCTTCCCTTCTGGACATATTTTGCAATCATAGCAACAGGATAATTTTCCTTCCACTTTTATCTTGCTATGACCAAGGGGACACTCTTCGTTACAGATGGAAAGAGGTAATGCCTGCTCGTAAATAAAATCAGAATTCTCAGAAAGAATTTATTTTTGGTGGATTGTTCTTTTCATCAATTATGCATATGAAAATTCTAAGGATTAGTTTCGGGCAATGTACCAGATGCTGATGTGGGAAAACCTTTAACTTGAGATCCCTCTGAGTATGTTCTCCTTAAGGTCCCATTTCTTGTTGGTGTCAAATCAAATCAAACATCTATAATGTGGTCTTTGAACAGGCTTGACTGAAAAAGGAGTAGTGTAAAATGGATAGTTTAACATAGCAAAATTATTAGTCCATGAAAAGGGAAAAATGAGACTACCTGATTAAACATGAGAGGCCAAACAACATCCTTGGCAGAAATGGTGAGTAGTTTTTCTGGGGGAGCCAGGGGGTCAATTTTTCCAATTTGAACTTTCAGAAAGGACTTGTTTGGAAATGTGACCCAATTGAAAATATCAAATCCAGTTTCTAATTGCCCATTGTGGCCAAAAGAAACCTGTACTCCAGCACTGTTGTTAAAGGAGACTTGTTGCAAGAAACGGTGGAGCTGAAGGAAGAAGAAAAAAAGAGGGGGAAACAACCCCAGGAAACTTATCAGGAATCTTTGAAAGGGATGTGAAAATTTCAATTTGATTCTTTCAATTTGGCCTAAATAAACTTGAGATTTTCTTCATGCGATTCATTGACAAATTTGCTATTCACTTGGAGTAATACTATTCCTATTTTCACAAGATTTCTTATTATTTTATTATTATAATTCCCTTAGAATCTTAATATCTAAGGAGATTCTTGGTCATCCAAGCATTGGTTGTCCCTAAGGTGTTTTTTTTCAAAAGGCAACTGGACTTTCTTTGTTTTTCCTTGAAGATGTTTTCCTTCTCATCCAAGAAGCTTTTTCAGTTCTGAATAGAAGCAAAACACGTTCAAGAAAGATAAAGAAAGTTCCTTTGCCTTTTGAAGAAGCACCTTTGGGATCTTTGAAACTCAGTAACTCCAAAATTCAGCTGGTGAGGAATAATAATGCTATTCAGTAGCAGAGTAGTTTTCAAGTTTCTACATTAAAAATTGTCAAATATAATGGACTGAATAAGATCCTGCACAACCATTTTAGACATAAAAGAAAGTTGGAATGTTACATATTTCTAACAGTCTCTACATTTAAGGATTAGAATTATATTTATTTTTTATTTTCTTTGATATGAAAGTTTCCAGTATTTCTATATAGTTTTCAAAACTATCTGTAAAGCTTTATAATAGTTAAAACAAAAGAAAACAGAACAAAAACCGAAAACCTATTCTTATTCTTAATTTTCCCCGAATTTTTCATTACACAACATTACTTGCCAAGGTGATTGGAGGAAGAGCTTCCATCTCCTCTCATCCATTTTTTGACCCCCTTTGACTTTGGAAGAGCGCATGGCCTTCAGAGCATGTGCCACAGCATAGACGGCATTGTAAACGCTGTAACTATGAGCATTCATGGTGGTCTCAAAGACAGAATTAGGAAGAGTCTCCAGCTTCTCTTCTCCAGTGCAGATCCTTTCAGCATTCTCATCTCTAATATCACTGGAGAAGGAGCATTCAAATGCATTTTTCCAGAAATCCCTAATAAGCCCATCGTCTTTTTCCAAGTTTGGGGTTCTCTTCTGCATAAATTGTTGGAATCCGGTCAGCTGCTTTGAGTGAATTGCAAAAGAAAGTGCACCATAGAGAAAATCAATGGGCAACTGTCTATGAATTAGAATGGATGTGAATTCCATCTGGGCTGACATGATCCAAATTTTGGCCGTTCTCTCCTTTGGAATATTATCATAATTGAAAAAAATAGATCATGAGTCTCAAAGGCAACAAGCCTGCATTTTCAGCACTTAAGATAACTGCAATGACTGTACTCTCCATGATCACTTTGAATATTTTACCTGCGTTTTCTATCCACTCAGCAGCTGCATTACCATACCTCATCTGGGGAAGACATTCTATAAAGTCAAAGCAGATTCCTCTCTCTGAAAACATGGAAAGTCTCTTCTGAATGAATCTTTCTCTTTCTCCTTCAAACAGAGAAACTAACCCAACCCAGGTCCATCCAAAATGCAACAATAAGTGCAATATTCCTTTCAATTGATAGGTTTCATCTGGGAACATCCATTTGACAAACATTGCTGTTTCAGTATTAATCAATGGAGCAGATCCATATGCGATCTAAATGGAGAAAGTCAGAAGAACATAGGAATGAAGGATCGCTTCCAAAATAAAAATGATAATAAAAACCAATTAATGTGTATTTATTTAATCCAATATCTTGGTTTGAGTGGAATACAAAAATAGGGTGCTTAAAATTAGTCTTAGATGACATCTGCCATGTTGGTCATCAAGCAAAAAGGGACAGTCCTTTCAAGATGTTCTTATTCATGGTTTTTCTCAAATTTTCATTTTAGTGACCTATGTTTTGAATATAATAAATAGCTGGCGAGCAACTCATATTGATCCATTTTTTGTCTCACCTGGGGAACTTTGTAGTTGCATAGAGTTATTGCCATGTTGAGACAGGTTTCAATATGGGGTCCTCCAATGACAGCTACTGTGTTGGTCTGGTCATTGCATTTGTAGTTGGGTATAAATTTATCTTTTGTAGATAGAAATTCCATTGCTAAATGATAAATTGTAATTGTCACAGTATAGTGAGTAGCGATATGGAAACCAAGGCTAACATTGGGTAAAATCCCAGAATGTTCATTGATCTCCTTTACAGCAAATGCCAGAGCCAAAGTGTGCTGGTAATTATGAGTGATGAACCTTCAGCGAGAGTTAGAATCTGTCAATATTTTTCTATTTCAGAATTGGACAGCTGTTGTAATGTATACATATAAATGATACATAAATATAATATAAATTAGTGCTTATTTTTTCTTCTGGACACCTGCAATTTGGTCACTAACAAATAGCCCTAGATTGTATCAACTAGGAAACACTGACCTACTTGTGGCAACTTAACGTTCAGCTAAGGTAACATTTAATCAGACCATATTTGAAATATTGTGTTCAGTTTTGGAGACCTCACTTTAAAAAAAATGTATCGATAAGGTTGAGAGAGTCCAGAGATGGGCAACAAAAAGGCTACAAGAACAGAGAGAAAATATATCAGGAAATATTAGAGGAAACAAATATATTCATCCTAGAGGGCAGAAGGAAAGGGGGTACATGACTGAAACTTTTAAATGAATTAAAGAGTGTGAATAAAGTTCTAGAAGACAATATTCTCAATATTAAATACAACATAAGAACATGGGGATATAATCTTACAGTGACAAGAGTGAAGTTCAAAACTAATTTTATTATTTCACAGAAAGAGTAGTGGATCCGTAACCAACTTCCAGAGGAGCTAGTGGATCAGTCATCAGTAACTGAGTTAAAACTCGCTGGGGATAAACATATGACACAGACAAAACATTTCTGCCATCAGTTTCCTATGTCTCTATGTGATTTGAGCATTATCTCTATCTTATCCATATTTTCTGAGAGAATAAAGCCACTTCTCTTTTCACACCCTAGATGTATGATAGCTTAATATATGCCCTAGAGGGTTTCTATTTTATATCTGGATGAAATGAGAGGCAAAAAAGCTCAAGATTAACCAGAGAGCTCCTGCAATATTTAGATTAGTCAAACTTTCTACTTTCATCAAGGGACTTTGTTGAATGAAGGAAGTTTCCTGAAGGGAATGAAATTCATATACTTTATGATTAAAACTAATAATATTGATCTCAATTTCAACATCAGTATTAGGATAGGTCTACAATAAAAAAAAAAGGACTACATACGGTCACTGGAACAGGTTATAACAAGTGACTAGCAACCAATACCTTTAAGCCTAAACATGAAAGAAAATGCATCTTTTAGGTGGCAATGTGCCGGAAACGGAGGTTGTAGTACGAGGAGGAGGAGAGTAGTAGGATACTTACAGGTACTGATCTAGGACATCATAAGAAGGAAACCTTTGAAAAGTGATCTCGTTTGTAAGAAAGAAAACCTGAGAAATAATAGCAGCAATGATTAAATCTCCAGATTGGTAATATTTATGAACAATTGGAAGAGGACTACTAAATTTACAAGTGAAGGGAGGAGAAATGCTCATCATAGTTGGGGAAAAAAGTAAAACTAATGTTCTGAATATAACAAATTCATTGTAATATGTACTCATTGTAGACATGAAATAGTACCTCCCATGTTACCATTCAACTAACTCATTAAGTGTATCTAAAGTTAAGGTAATGAACTTTATCTAAAGTTAACAGAATAGCAGAACTGGAAGGGACTTTGGAGATCTTCTAATGAAATATCACAGATTTATTATTTATTTATTTATTAATTAAATTTCTATACTGCCCTTCTCCAATAGGACTCAGGGCGGTGCACAGCCAAGATAAAAACAAAGCATACAAAATTTAAGAACAGTATTAAAATAATTAAATATTTTGGCCGAAATTAAGATAACCCAATTTAAAATCAATTTAAAATTTAACTCAGGCCAGCCCAGCTTGTTGAAATAAATAGGTTTTCAGGGCCCGACGAAAGATGAAACACAAATCCTCTCCCTCCCCCCAAACACACACATTCATGTCTGTATTTCTAAGCAGATATTAATATAATGCAATGTCTTAATCCAAGCTCATCATTTTTACAGTGTTTGCTGGAATTCCCTTAAGATTTGGAGAAGAAGGGACAATAACTATTCTTCATTACTAATCACTACCATTCTTTGCAATGATACTTTGAGAAATATCAGGAAGAAACATGTTTATCATATGTCAATAGACAGTGCTGCACTGCTATGAACAGTGGTGGGTTCCACCCGGTTCCTCCCGGTTCCGTCAAGCCGGTATAAGTGACGAAATGATGTCACCGAACCGGTTCTGACCCCCACACCCCATGCCCCCCATGCGTTAGTCTTACCTTTTATTTGGCCCCACCCCCAATCTATTGCTGCCTCCTGAATCCCAGCTGATGGGCTATAAGGAAAAACTGTTTAAACTCTTGCCCTGGGGCTTCAAAGGGCCGCCCTACAGCTGATCAGTGGTAAAAGGCAGATTGGTGGTAAACCGGTGCCTCCAAAAACAAATGAGTAGACCAGTGCCTGCAAAAATAAATGGGCAGACCAGTGCCTGCAAAAATACATGAGTAGACCAATGCCTGCAAAAATAAATGGGTAGACCAGTGCCTACAAAAATTCATGAGTAGACCAGTGCCTGCAAAGATAAATGGGTAGACCGGTACAGTTCTTCAAGCAGTTAAAAGCCTGGTAGACTAGTACCTCTGCTAAATCCTAAAGAATTGTCACATGACCATCAAGCCACTCCCACAAAATAAGCCACGCCCACAGAAAGTAAAAAAAAATAGAACCCACCCCTGGCTATGAACATTTGGAAGACGTGAAATAAATATGGGGGAATGGGAGTTCATGTGCTGAGATGAAAACATAATAGAACTATAGAAAGGAAAAGAATGGAAACAGTTCTGTTGGGGTCATTTTTCTCAATAATTTTGTTATTAACACTTTGCTGAATACAACACTTTGGTTTTTAAAAACAATCTTAAATTGTTCTGGTTTTAAAGCTTCATTTTATTGATGAAATGGTACACCACCCATTTCTGAAGGAGATGGAAAGCAAAGAAGTGTGAAATAATGAAGGAAGGAAGGAAGGAAGGAAGGAAGGAAGGAAGGAAGGAAGGAAGGAAGGAAGGAAGGAAGGATCTATCTTGAAAAGGAGTACTATAACAATTATTCAGTCTCCAGAAAGACATTATCTTGGAATGTAAAAGATGTAGTCCATCAGAAATGAGGCTCTGAGTTTCGAGTTAAGCCTGTTATGGTGGATTTACAGTTCCTGAAAGAGCAGATGAGCATTTTCTGAATGCTCCTCCTGCTATCTCTTTTTCTCAAGATCCTGTAGCAATCAGGAGCATTTTTGACAACACCCAAATATCAGAATAACTTTTGGGAGTCTTCTCTTCTCTTCTCTTCTCTTCTCTTCTCTTCTCTTCTCTTCTCTTCTCTTCTCTTCTCTTCTCTTCTCTTCTCTTTTCTCTTTGTTTTTCTTTTCAATTGTTTGACTGGTTTTCAGATTAGAGCCTGGGACTCACATCATTACAAGAGAGAAGGGATAACCACAAGTCTCTTTCAGTTTTGTGAAAATATGGACACTGTATCACTATGCTACACAGCTGCCCCAGAGCTTAGCTAGTCTTGGTAATCCTGGACTCAATTTCTGTATCACAAAATTCATAGCTCAAGATAATACTTCCCAAGTACTTGAAGCTCTTACATTTGTCATAAAGAAACTAATCTGAGTAATCATTTGAAAGAGGAAAGTAAAGCTGAAGTGATGGTACTAGTCAATGAGTTAAGGTGTATTTAGGCTTTACAAAAAGAGCAAGAATCTCATCTCATCTCATCTTCTATCACCATTTAGCCAACTATGTCTCAACAAGCTACATGGAGCATGGAGGCTCATATGTTTTAGGTACTAGTTTGATAATCAGCAGGATCACATTCAACATCAGATTGCTACCTCTTGTTCACATGGGCTCCCATCACTCGCTCCAGCTCCTGCTGACACAACAGTTTGAAAGCAGGTGACCCTGAATAGATAGATGTGTACCATTTCAATTGGCAATTTATTAAGGACATTAAAGGAGCTTCCAACTGAGTGTCCCCCAGACAATGGTGATATCACCAACCAAAGTTTGCAGTATTTACAGAATGATGTCATGAGATACCTAATGGTGATATGATATCACAGGTACTGCCCCTTTCCTCCAAGTACCATAGAACTAAAGGATTGTTGTGTCTTCTTTTAAAATAAATGTGTGTGTGTGTGTGTCTCTGTGTAGGAGAGAGACAGAGAGAATGATGTGGGGTAGGCATACTATTCATACACCAATTATTGAGTTAAAAACAATGTGAAGAATTGCATGTCCTTAATAAGATGTTATTGTCCATATATGATTAGGGATAGAAAGAGAAGAAATAAGGATACAGAAATACAGAATTGCTAAACAATCTCATACTTTTAATTTATATAATAGAACTACTTCAGGAGCTACATGGATTATGTCTAATTACACTGGTTGCAATTCAAGCTGGATGTCACCCTTCAAGCTAAGCAAGGCACAGGATATGGTAACTATGGACCAGGTATGAAAAGATATTCTGAATGTTTTTCTTATGCCCTGCCTTCCTTTCACTGAGGAATATTTTAACAGTGAAGCTCATAGGATGCAGGATTTAAATCAATTCATTTTTGTATTCATGCATATTTTATCTTGCTCTTGATTAGCTATTGCTTACTATTCTAATTAGGTCTCCAAATGATTATCTAACATTAAAAAAAGATTAATGGAACATTCTAGGTTCTGAAATGAACTTCTCAGAATTATTGCTTTGTATGTCCTGTTGATGTGGTGATGGACGGAAAAAGACAGAACCTCAAATTGGGCAAAAGAATCCCTACATGCTAAAAGCAACCAATAAGGTTTCATTCAAGGGATATGGTGTTAAAATCAGTTTCATTTTTTCATTAGTTGCTCCTTCTTATTCAGATTAGGTCTCAGAACAATGATATAGCATTTGGGGCAAAATATGCACCCCAGTAATCCAGCTGCTGAAGCCAAAATGGAGAAGATCTCAACAGCCACCATGTATTTCCCCTTGGTACTCAAATAGGTAGGAACAAATGACACCCAGACACTGCAAAAGACCAACATGCTGAAGGTGATAAATTTGGCTTCATTAAAGGTGTCAGGCAAATTTCTGGCTAGGAAGGCCACAGTGAAACTGACAGCAGTCAAGAACCCCAGAAAGCCAAGCACTGTATAAAACATGGTGGTTGAACCTTCATTGCATTGTAGAACAATTTCTTCAGCCATGGAGTGCATGTCAGAATCTGGAAAGGGAGGAGAAATTGTGAGCCACACCACACAAATGCAGAATTGTGTCAGGGAGCAAGATAGGACAATAGTGATAGCCAGCCTTTTCCCCACCCATTTTCTCATTTTGGATCCGGGTTTGGTGGCCATGAAAGCAAGGACCACTATGATCGTTTTCCCCAATATACAAGAAAGAGCTACAGAGAAGATGACCCCAAAAGCAGTTTGTCGCAAGAGACATTTCACTTGAGTAGGTTGCCCAATGAAGAGCAAACTGCAAAGGAAAGAGAGCAGGAGAGCAGCAAGAAGGCTGTAAGTGAGGTTCCTATTATTGGCTTTCACAATAGGTGTGTCCTGATACTTAGTGAATATCCTGAGCACTGCAGCTGAGATGAACGAAAAGGAGACTGCAATCACTGCCAAAGAAATCCCCAAAGGTTCTTGATAAGTTAAATAAATTATACTTTTTTGAAGGCAACTATCCTTATCCTTGTTTGGATGTTGATCCTCTGGACAAGGGAAACAGTCATCCAAGTCTGAAAAAGAAACCATTCATAGAAACATTATCTCATCATTTCATTTTCAGTATATTCCAATTTTGCAGCCATCTGTAGACTTAATGAGATCTCAGTTTGATTACTGGAATGACTTTTATATGGTGTTGCCTTTGAAGACCATTTCAAAAGCATAACTGGTTTGCATTGGACATGCACTTAACTCACCTAGTTCTATTACTCTGCATGAGCTATACTGGTTCCTAATTGTTTACTCTATGCAATTCAATTTTCTGATTATCACCACTAAATCCCTGGATATCACCTGGCCAAATTATAGTCTAGACCACCTTTCTTCAATGGCATTTGTCTTTTTCAATAAGTCTGACAAGTAGGCATGTTCCAGCTCTTTTGTGTTAAATGTTGCATTAGGGGAGTTCAGAGTTGTATCTGGTCGGTAGTGTCCACTTTTTTCCAATATTTTTCCATGAATTATGTGAGTTCTCTACCCTTTTATCCTGGCAGCAGGTTAGGAAAATTTTATTGTTCCCCTAAAGCATTAGGCTAGAATGGGAGTTCACCCAGGAGCCTGATTTCTCTGTTACCTGGTGACTTGTGTTTCTAAAGATTTTGGTAAGCCACCGAGGTTTACTATATGAGATAGGCACCCATATACATTCCAGAATCAATCAATCAATCAATCAATCAATCAATCAATCAATCAATCAATCAATCAATTATTTGGGTGGAAAAGAATGTAAAAATTAGTATAAACCATTGACAAATTACCAAAGCAATATTACCTTTATTTCCATTCTAATATATTATAAAAATTTTACAGGACTATTGGTACCAAAGATGAAGTTAACGTTTAATAAAATAATGGAAGGGGAAAATATTCCAAGTTCCTGGAAGGAATCTTTGATAATACTGACAGCGAAACCAGATAAAGTTCATAGAAACCCAGCATCATATAGAGCCGTGATGGCGAACCTATTACACACATGCCATAGGTGGCATGCGGAGCCATATCTGTGGACATGCGAGGATTGCATTAGATCAACTCCAGCGCACATGTGCACAGCCACCGCCTAATTTTTGGCCTTACGGGCCATCAGAAGTTGGGAAATAGGCTGTTTTCGGCCTCCGGGGGTGGTGGGGAAGGCCATTTTTGCCCCCACCCCCAGGCTCCTTGAAAGCCTCTGGAGCCTGGGGAGCACGAAAAATGGGCCTTCCAGTCCCACCGGAAGTTGGGAAATGGGTCGTTTACAGCCTCTAGAGGGCCTCCAGGGGGTGGGGAAGGCTGTTTTTGCTCTCCCCATGCTCCTAGAAAGCCTCTGGAGCCTGGAGAAGACAAAAAACAGGCCTTCAGTTCCCACAAGAAGTCGGAAAATGGACTATTTTCTGCCTCTGGAGGGCCTCCAGGGTTGGGGAAGGCATTTTCACCCTCTCCAGGCTCAAGGAAAGCCAGACTCAAAGAAAGCCAGGCTCAAAGAAAGCCAGGCTCTGGAGCCTGGGGAGGGTGTAAAATCAGCCTATTGGGCCCACCATGCCATCGCGTGCCAAAAGCGGGGGGGTGCATGGGGAGTTGCACACGCATGCACGGGAGGGCGGGCACATTGAATCATGGGTATATGCATGCATGCGTGTGACACCTCTGCGCTCCCCCCGCTTTTGGCACGCAACGGCAAAAAGGTTAGCCATCACTGATATAGAGCAATATCCCTTATTAATCAGGATGCTAAGATTGTTACAGCAATATTGGCAAATAGATTGAATATATTTATATTCAAATTTTTAAATATAAAATTATATTTAAGATGACCAGTCTGGATTTTTAAGAGGCTGACAAATGTCAGATGTAGAAGGAAGGGTATTAAATAAAGGTTAGTATATAAAGAATAAAAAATTGAAGGCAGGTTTATTTCCATTAGATGTATTTAAGGCCTTCGATTGTGTGGAATGGCCTACATTGAAGATATTAATAGAGAAGTTAGGTTTTGGAAAAAATATTAGAAAAGTGATAAATCAACTATATTCAGAGAATAAAGCGAGAATAGTTATAAATGATGGTGTTACAGAGAGAATAACCTTACGCCGGGAAATGAGACAGGATTGCCCTTTATCCCCAGTTTTATTTGCATTATTGATGGAGGTTTTGGCAAATGCAATTAGGGAACATTCATTGATTGAAGGAATTGGTGTACATAAGAAAACTAAAATAAGTTTATTTGCAGATGATACATTTTTGTATTTAGAGCTATATGTATTATGTTTCTATTATTTGTATTCAAAATTTAAGAAAATATTATTAAAAAAATAAA
Organism: Pantherophis guttatus; assembly: GCF_059756535.1. Taxonomy (NCBI): domain Eukaryota; kingdom Metazoa; phylum Chordata; class Lepidosauria; order Squamata; family Colubridae; genus Pantherophis; species Pantherophis guttatus. The sequence continues at coordinate 16,831,454 of NC_142066.1, forward strand.
ATGTTTCAATATGATGTCAAGCTCAATATTTTCAATCACCATAATATTTATTAAAAATATTTATTTATTAAAATAAACGCCCATTTATATTTATTACAATTGATACATTTAATATAATCTTTTCCTTACCCAATTGATCAGCTATTTTCCCTTCTGGACATAGTTTACAGTCATAGCAGCAGGAAAATTTTTCTTCCACTTTTATCTTGCTATGGCCAAGAAGACATTCTTTGTTACAGATGGAAAGAGGTAATGCCTGCTTGTTAATAAAACCAAAATTCACAGAAAGAATTTATTTTTGGCGGATTGTTCTTTTCATCACTTACACATATGCTAACTCTTCATATGTAATCCAAACATTGGTGTTGCAATTTCCAGTTTTATTCCTGGTGTAAATTCACTGCTGAATGTTCAACTGTTTCTTATTTCATACCTATTACATTAATCGATTGATCATTCCCAATAATTAGATAGAACAGAACAGAACAGAATATCACAGTTGGAAGGGATCTTGGAGGTCTTCTAGTCCAACCCCCTGCTTAGGTAGGAAACCCTACACAACTTCAGACAAATGGTTATCTAATCTCTTCTTAAAAACTTCCAGTGTTGGAGCATTAACAACTTCAGGAAAAGGGGAAAATGAGTCATTACCTGGTTAAATATGAGAGGCCAAATGGCTTCCTTGTCAGAAATGGTGAGGAACTTTTCTGAGGGAGCCTTGGGGTCGATCTTTCCAATTTGGATTTTCAGAAAGGACTTGTTTGGAAATGTGACCCAATTTAAAATATCAAGCCCAGTTTCTAATTCACCATTGGGGCCAAAAGAAATCTGTTCTCCAACACTGTTGTTAAAGGAAACTTGTTGCAAAAAATGGTGGAGCTAGAGAAAGACGACAAAAAAGAGGAAAGAAACAGGAAAGTTATCGGAACTCTTTGAAGGGGATGGGAAAATTTCAATTTGTTTCTTTCAATTTGGCCTAGGCTTAAAGGAAAGTAAGCTGTTCTATTTTGCCTCGGTCAAACTATTTCAAACTAGTAAAAAAAAAATATTTTTATCAAATACATTTTTAACTCTCAGCTGAAAAACTGTGAGATGAGAATTCTAACAGAAAATCAAGAAAGGGATAGATCTGAGAAATCACTTTGCTTTGATAGAGCATTTCAGAAATGGGGAATTCAGTGTTCTGCCATATAAAAGGCAAGATAGAGAATGACATGGTGACCTAGTGGTGAAGACCCCTGCATCCCATTTAGAAGGTTAAGAGTTCAATCCTAGACAGTGAAAACTGTTTCTCCATGAGGGCCTAAAGAGAAAATAGCTGCTGTGAACAATGTGTGGTGTCAGGAAGGGCATCCGGCCAGTAAACACTCAGGTCCATTCAGTCGCCCCAGACTACCCTGAATTAAGGGATTACAGGGTCATGAAAAGAGACTTAATGCAGGCAAGGTAGAATTCTCTGAGACAATTTATTTATTTATTTATTTTTAAATTTATATACCGCCCTTCTCCCTGAGGACTCAGGGCGGTGTACAGCCAGAATTAAAAAACATGAAATACAAATATTAAAAACAATTAATATATATATAAATTTGGCCCAAAATTAAAAATACAAACCAATTAAAACATTTAAAATTTCTTCTTAAACCAGCCCGGCTTGCTGGAAAAAATGGGTTTTAAGGGCACGGCGGAAGGCACTAAGGTCTTGGATTCTCCTTATCTCTGGGGGCAACTGATTCCAGAGGGTAGGTGCCCCCACAGAGAAGGCCCTAACCCTGGGGGTCACCAGCCTACATTGATTGGCTGATGGCACCCTGAGGAGGCCATCTCTGTGGGAGCGCACGGGACGATGGGAGATCGTCGGTGGCAGCAGGCGGTCTCGAAGATAGCTAGGCCCGATGCCATGGAGCACTTTAAAGGTGATAACCAACACCTTGAAGCGCACCCGGAAGACCACTGGGAGCCAGCGCAGCTCGCGCAGGAGCGAAGTTACATGGGAGCGCCATGCTGCTCCCATCACTACCCGCGCTGCTGCATTCTGGACCAGTTGGATCCTCCGGGTGCTCTTCAAGGGGAGCCCCATGTAGAGAGCGTTGCAGTAATCAAGGCGAGAGGTGACGAGGGCATGAGTGACTGTGCACAGGGAATCCCGATCAAGAAAGGGCCGCAACTGGCGAATCAGGCGAACCTGACAAAAAGTCCCCCTAGTTACAGCTGTCAGATGTTCCTCCAAGGACAGCTGCATATCCAGGAGGACTCCCAAATTGCGAGCCCTTTCTGTGGGGGCCAAAGACTCGCCCCCAATAGTCAGTGATGGAGTCAACTGACTATATCGGGATGCCGGGAGCCACAGCCACTCAGTCTTGGAAGGGTTGAGCTTGAGCCTGTTCCTCCCCATCCAGATCCGCACAGCCTCCAGGCACTGGGACATCACTTCAAGGGCATCATTGGGGTGGCCTGGGGTGGAGATGTACAGCTAGGTGTCATCAGTGTACTGGTGGTATCTCACCCCAAAGCCACGGATGATCTCGCCCAGTGGCTTTACATAAATGTTGAACAGAAGGGGCAAGAGGACCGATCCCTGAGGCACTCCACAGATGAGAGGCCTCGAGTTCGACCTCTGCCCCCCTGCCAACACAAACTGCGACCGGTCGGAGAGAAAGGAGGAGAACCACTGCAACACGGTGCCTCCCACCCCCAACTCTTCCAGCCGGTGCAGCATGATACCATGGTTGATGGTATCAAAAGCCGCTGAGAGATCTAACAGGACCAGAACAGAGGAGCAGCCCCTGTCCCGAGCCCTCCAGAGATCATCAACCAACACGACCAATGCCATTTCCGTGCTGTGCCCAGACCTGAAACCCGACTGGAACGGATCTAGATAAGATGTTTCCTCCAGGAATTGTGGGAACTGTTGTGCGACCACACTCTCAACAACCTTCGCCATGAAGCGAAGGTTGGAGACAGGATGATAGTTGGCCAATATTGCCGGATCCAGGGATGGCTTCTTGAGGAGAGGCCTCACCACCGCCTCTTTCAAGGCAGCGGGGAAGTGGCCCTCACTCAGCGAAGCATTGATAACACCCTGGAACCAGCCTCATGTAACCTCCCAGGAAGCCAGTACCAACCAGGAGGGACACGGGTCCAGTAAACATGTGGCTGCATTAAGTCTCCCCAAAATCCTGTCCACATCATCGGGAGTCACAGCGTCAAACTCCTCCCAGATAACATTCTCAAGACTATTCCTCGTCACTCTGCCCTGATCTACCCAGTCAGAGTCCAAATCCCCCCGGATCTGAGCGATTTTGTCATACAGGTATCCGCTCTGCCTTCCAAGGGATCCTCCCACACTCCCGGATGGAGCAGGGAGCAGATCACCCTAAACAGGGCGGCCGGACGATTCCCTGATGACGCAATAGAGGCGGAAAAGTAATTAAACTTTGCCATCTTTATCGCCACTAGGTAGGCCTTAATATGCGACCTTACCAGTGTTCGATCAGATTCAGCGAGACTGGCCCTCCAACCGCTCTCCAGGCATCTTTTCCAGCGCTTCATTTCCCTCAGCTCCTCAGTGAACCAAGGAGCTACACGGGATCGGCATCGGGTCAGAGGCCGCAAAGGTACGACTCGGTCAAGGCCCCACCAGCCGCCCGATCCCAGGCAGCTACCAGGTCCTCGGCCGAGTCATGTGCTAGAACCTCAGGAAATGGCCCAAGCTCCATCTGGAACCTCTCAGGATCCATCAGGCACCTGGGGCGGATCCATCTAATTGGATCCGCCTCCCTGCGGCGGGGGGCAGTGGTTCGAACATCCAGGTGAAGGAGTGAGTGGTCTGTCCATGATAAGGGTTCCATGTCTATATCCCGAATAACAAGACCACTCAACCACTGGCCAGAGGCAAAATTCAGGTCCAGAGTGTGACCTCCCCTGTGAGTAGGGCCATGAACTAACTGGGTCAGGTCCATAGCCATCATGGAAGCCATGAACTCCCGAGCCACCTCAGACATTTCACCAGCAGATGGCAAGTTGAAATCACCCATGACTAAAAGCCTGGGTGTATCTACTGCCACCATGGCTATCACATCGAGTAGCTCAGGTAGGGCTGTTGCCACGCAGCAGGGAGCCAGGTACGTAAGCAACAAGCCCATCTGAACCCCATGACCCCATTCTAGGTCAAGATGTCTTTTACTTCCATCCAGGGGTAATGCCAGGTGTTATTTTTGAAAAAAAAAAAATTGAAATATTCTTCATGCCATTCATTGACAACTTTGTTATTCACTGGAAGTAGCACTAAGTATAGTTGCCTTTTGAATACGTACATTTAACACGTTTGAATCTTAGTAATTCAAAAATTAAGCTGGTGAGGAGTAATAATGCTATTCAGTAGTAAAGCAGTTTTCATTTTCTACATGTAAAATTGTCAAATATAATGGATTGAATAACATCCTATACATACCATTTTAGACATAAAATAAAGTTCATATGTTACAAATTCTTGTGTCTTTATCTAAGCCTTAGATTTATATTTTATTTTTTCATTTTCTTTCATATGAAAATATCAACTACTTCTATATAGCTTTCAAAGCTATCTATAAAGAATTATAACTATTAAAACAACAGAACGCAACAAAACAACACAAAACACAAAACCAGTCTCCTAGTCTGGTACTTGGTGATTTCCCCAAATTTTGTATTAGCCAACATTACTTGCCAGGGTGATTGGAGGAAGAGCTTCCATCTCCTCTCATTCATTTTTTGTCCCCCTTTGAGTTTGGCAGAGCGCATGGCCTTCAGAGCATGTGCCACAGCATAGACTGCATTATAGACACTGTAACTATGTGCATTCATATTGGTCTCAAAGACAGAATTAGGAAGAATCTCCAGCTTCTCTTTTCCAGTGCAGAGCCTTTCAACATTCTCATCTCTAATAGCACTGGAGAAGGAGCATTCAAATGCATCTTTCCAGAAATCCCTAATAAGCCCATCGTCTTTTTCCAAGTTTGGGTTTCTCTTCTGCATAAATTGTTGAAATCCGGTCAGCTGCTTTGAGTGAATTGCAAAAGAAAATGCACCATGGAGAAAATCAATGGGCAATGGTCTTTGCATTAGAATGGATGTGAATTCCATCTGGGCTGACATGATCCAAACTTTGGCCTTTCTCTCCTTTGGAATATTATCATAACTGAAAAAATTGAACATTATTCTCAAAATCACCATGCCTGCATTTTCAGCACTTAAGATAACTGCAATGACTGTACTTTCCATGATCACTTTGAATATTTTATCTGCATTTTCCATCCACTCAGCAGCTGCATTACCATATATCATCTGGGGAAGACATTCTATAAAGTGAAAGCAGATTCCTCTCTCTGAAAACATGGAAAGTCTCTTCTGAATGAATCTTTCTCTTTCTTCCTCAATCAGAAAAACTAACCCAACCCAGGTCCATTCAAAATGCAACAATAAGTGAAGTATTGCTTTAAATTGATGGGTTTCATTTGGGAACATCCATTTGACAAACATTGCTGTTTCAGTATTTACCAATGGAGCTGATCCATATGAGATCTAAAGGGAGAAAGTCAGAAGAATATAGAAATAAAGGATATCTACCAAAATAAGATTTAATAATAAAGAAAAACAGTGCATATGTGTTTATTTAATCCAATCTTTTGTGGGATACAAAAATAGGGTGCTTAAAAATTAATTTTACATGACATCTGCAATGTTGCTCATCAAGCAAAAAGGGACAGTCCTTTCAAGATGTTCTTATTCATGGTTTTGCTCAAATTTTCATTTCAGTGACCCATGTTCTGAATATAATAAATAGCTGGTGTCCTTTCATATTGATCCATTTTTTGTCTCACCTGGGGCACTTTGTAGTTGTATAGAGTGATTGCCATGTTGAGACAGGTGCTTATATGGGGTCCTCCAATGAAAGCTACTGTGTTGGTCTGGTCATTGCATTTGTAGTTGGGTATAAATTTATCCTTTGTAGATAGAAACTCCATTGCTAAATGATAAGTTGTACTTTTCACAAGATAGTCAGTAGCAATATGGAAACCAAGGCTAACATTGGGTAAAATCCCAGAATGTTCATTGATCTCCTTTACAGCAAATTCCAGAGCCAAAGTGTGCTGGTAATTATGAGTGATGAACCTTCAGCGAGAGTTAGAAACTGTCAATGTATTTCTGTTTTAGAATTGGACAGGTGTTTTAATTTATACATATGTATTCATAAAGATATTCATTAGTGCTCATTCTTTGTTCTAAACACTTGCAATTTGGTCACTAACAAATAGCCCTAGATTGTATCAACTAGGAAACACTGATTTAGTTTTGGTTACTTAACATTTAGTCAGATCATATTTGAAATACTGTGTTTAGTTCTGGAGACCTTATTTTTAAAAAAATGTATCGATAAATTGAGCGAGTCTAGAGATATGCAACAAAAATTGTACAAGAGCAGAGAGACAAAACATATCAGGAAATATTAGAGGAAATGAATATATTAATCCTAGAGGGCAGAAGGAAAGGAGGCACATGACTGAAACCTTTAAATGAATTAGAGAGTGTGAATAAGGTTCTAGAAGGCAGTATTCTCAATATTAATTACAACATAAGAACATGGGGGCATAATCTCACAGTGACAGAAGGGAAGTTCAGAACTAATTTTATTATTTCACAGAAAAAGTAGTGGAACTATAATCAACTTCCAGAGGAGCTAGTGGTTCAGAGTGAAAACTTGCTGAGGAGAAATATATGACACCAGACAAAAAATTCTGCCATCAGTTTCCTATGTCTCAATCTGATTTCAGCATTATCTCTGTCTTATCCGCATTTTCTGAGATAATTAAGCCAGTTTTCTTTTCACACCATAGATGTATAATAGCCTAAAATATGCACTAGAGGGTTTCTATTTTATATCTTGGTGAAATGAAAGGCAAAAAAGCTCAAGATTAACCAAAGAGCATCTGTAATATTTGAATTAATCAAACCTTTTAATTTCAACAAGGGACTTTGTTGAATGAAGGAAGTTTCCTGAAGAGAATGAAATTCATTTACTTTATGATTAAAACTAATAATATTCATCTCAATTTCAACATCAGTATTAGGGTAGGTCTAGAATTAAAAAAGGACTAAATACAGTCACTGGAACAGGTCATAACAAGTGACTAGCAACCAATACCTTTAAGCCTAAACGTGAAAGAAAATGCATCTTTTAAGTAGCAATGTTGGGGAAGAGGAGGTGCATGGAGGAGAAGTAGTAGGATACTCACATGTACTGATCAAGGACTTCAGAAGAAGGAAGGCTTTGAAAAGTGATCTCATTTGTAAAGAAGAACACCTGAAAAATAATAGCAGCAACAGTTAAGTCTCCAGATTGATAATATTTATGAACAATTGGAGAAGGACTACTAAAGTTGCAGGTGTAGGGCAGAGAAATGCTCATCGTAGTTGGTGGGGGGGAAGTAAAACTAATGTTCTGAATATAACAAATTCTTTGTAATATGTAGTCATTGTAGACATGAAACAGTAACTCCTATGTTACCATTCAACTAACTCATTAACCGTATCTAAAGTTAAGATAATGAATTTTATCTAAAGTTAACAGAATAACAGAGCTGGAAGGGACTTTGGAGATCTTCTAATGAAATATCCCAGACGAAAAACAAATCCTTTTTCTCCCTACATGCATGTCTTCATTTCTAAGCAGATATTAATAGAATGCAATGTCTTAATCCAAGCTCATCATTTTTACAGTGTTTGCTGGAATTCCCTTAAGATTTGGAGATTAGTACTAATTACTAATCAGTACCATTCTTTGCAATGATGCTTTGAGAAATATCGGAAAGAAATGTGTTTATCATATCTCATTAGACACTGCTGCACTGCTATGAGCATTTGGAAGACATGAAATAAAAATGGGGAAATGATAATTCATGTGCACAGAAGAAAACAAAATAGAACTATGGAAAAGAAAAGAATGGAAATAATTCTGTTGGGGCCATTTTTCTCAATAATTTTGTTATTAACACTTTGCTGACTACAACACTTTGATTTTGAAAAACAATCTTTAATTGTTCTGGTTTTAAAGCTTCATTTTATTGATGAAATTGTACACCACCCAGAAGTACCTCTCTGAAGGAGATGGGAAGTAAAGAAGTGTGAAATGAATGAATGAATGAATGAATGAATGAATGAATGAATGAATGAATAAATAAATAAATAAATAAATAAATAAATAAATAAATAAATAAATAAAGGATCTACCTTGAAAAGGAGTACTCTAACAATTATTCAGGCTCTAGAAAGACATCATACTGGAATGTAAAAGGTGTAGTCCATCAGATATGAGGCTCTGGGATGGGAAATGAGCTTTCATGGTGGATTTACGGCTTCCCAAAGAGCAGATGAGCATATTCTGAGTGCTCCTCCTTGTATCTCTTTTTCTCAAGATCCTGTAGCAATCAGGAACATTTTTGAGACCATCCAAATATCAAAGTAACTTTTGGGAGTTTTCTTTTTCTCTTCTCTTCTCTTCTCTTCTCTTCTCTTCTCTTTTCTTCTCTTCTCTTCTCTTCTCTTCTCTTCTCTTTCTTCCCTTCTCTTCTCTCTTCTTTGTTTTTCTTTCTTTTTTTATTAAAAAATTATAAATTTTATTAAAACACAAATTTGACATTTACACAACATACGACTTATAAATAGCTTATCCTTTTTAAGCATTGTTTCATAGTGGTTTTCCATCTGATATTTTATACTCTTCCCCTTTTTCTTAGTCTAATACTCCTTCTTTTTCCCCTCCTTCTCTTTTTCTTCTCTTCTCTTTTTTTCTCCTCCTCTTTCCCCCTATAAAGATCTATATATTTTGATTATATCTTTACATTTACATTTCTACATTCTTATTATATACATATAAAATAATAATAATTATTATATACATAATTGCTCCACTCAATACATATAATATATATATATAGTATTTCTGTTCTTTTCTTCTTGTATTTATTTTTCTTTATTAATAGTGTTAAGCCAGGGGTGAAATCTAAAAATTTTCGCTACCGGTTCTGTGGGCAGGGCTTAATTAGTGGGCAGGGCTTGGTGGTAAGGTGACTGGGTGGGCGTGGCTTGGTGGTCAGGTGGGCATGGCCAAGTCAATGTCACTTCTTTGCCCTCTTTTTTTTAAAATTTTTTTTTATTTATAAGTACAAACTAAACAAAACAATGAAACATACAAAACATAAAAACATATAAACACCAATTTCAGTACGTGTCCAGTTTATTGCAACTGTAACATACATTTCTCTTTGTATTTTGACTCTTTCTTATTTGGTCATTCCCTTTTATCTATCTACTATAGATCTTTATTGACCTATATCTGTTTTTTGTTTCCATCATACTATGTTTGGTCATTTTATTTACTTCCTATTGCTTTATCTCTTTCCTATCTTTCAACCAACTATACCACTTTTCCCATATCAGGTAATAGTCATGTTCTTCCCTGTTTTGTAGTTCCTTTGTGAGTCTATCTAATTCCGCACATTCCACGGTTTTATTGATTACTTTATCTAGTGTTGGTATATCACTACTCTTCCAGTGTTGCGCGTATAGTATTCGTGCTGCTGTTATCATATGTATAATTAAATATGTTATTTCTTTTTCATAGTGTCCGTTCACTATGCCTAGTAGGAAGGTTTCTGGTCTTAGTTCTATCCTTTGGTGTGTTATTTCCTCTATTTGTGTTTTGATTCTTTGCCAATATTGTTTCGCCATTGGGCAGGTCCACCACATGTGATAATTGGTGCCTTTGTGGTGGTTCCATTTCCAACAAGTTGATGGCGTGCCAGGGAACATTCTTGCCAATCTGGCTGGTGGCAAAGTGCAACCTATAAAACATTTTATAGAGATTTTCTTTATAGGGTACAGACATTGTCAATTTATAATTTATTTTCCATAGTTTTTCCCATTTGTCTAATTGAATACTATAACCGAATTTTTTTGCCCAAATTATCATATTTTCTTTCACTACTCTTCTTCTAATTTATATCCTCGTAAGTAATTGTAAATTTTTCTCTTCTCTTCTCTTTCTTCCCTTCGCTTCTCTCTTCTTTGTTTTTCTTTCTTTTTTTTATTAAAAAATTATAAATTTTATTAAAACACAAATTTGACATTTACACAACATATGACATATAAGTAGCTTATCCTTTTTAAGCATTGTTTCATAGTGGTTTTCCATCTGATATTTTATACTTCTTCCCCTTTTTCTTAGTCCAATACTCCTTCTTTCCCCCCCCTTCTCTTTTTCTTCTCTTCTCTTTTTTTCTCCCCCTCTTTCCCCCTATAAAGATCTATATATTTTGATTATATCTTTACATTTACATTTCTACATTCTTATTATATACATATAAAATAATAATAATTATATACATAATTGCACCACGGGTGAAATCTAAACATTTTCGCTACCGGTTCTGTGGGCAGGGCTTAATTAGTGGGCAGGGCTTGGTGGTAAGGTGACTGGGTGGGCATGGCTTGGTGGTCAGGTGGGCGTGGCCAAGTCAATGTCACTTCTTTGCCCTCTTTTAACCTACAAAACACAACACAACACAACTGGCTCACGCACAATGTAAAAGCAGCTGTGCTAGACCCAAAATGGCCCCTGCAACAAGCAGGAACCTCACACAGCCACAAAAAGCCCAAAAAAACAAATTTCACACTTTACACACACACAAAACAACACAACTGGCTCACCCACAATGTAAAAGCAGCTGTGCTAGACCCAAAATGGCTCCTGCAACAAGCAGGAACCTCACACAGCCACAAAAAGTCCAAAAAAACAACTTTCATACTTTACACACACAAAATTCCACATACAGCTTTGTGAGATTTTGTGTGTTTGTATAGTTAGAGTGAAACACTACAGAAACACACTAAATCTCAGAAAGCTGCATAAAATAAAATATTATTTTATTTTAATTTATTTTTATTTTTATATAAAAGCAGCTAAATTTAAAACTTTCTAAACTTTAAATGGCTAGGTCTCAAAAAAGAACAACTAAAAAAAACCCCATTAACTATTTTTTTTAAAGCTCCCAAAGGGGGAAAAATCTTACCCAACAGAACAGAGGTCTCCAACCTTAGCAACTTTAAGACTTGTGGACGTCAACTCCCAGAATTCCTCAGCCAGCAAAGCAGGCAGATAGAGCTGCTCATCGATGAGCTTGATTGCAGGCAGGGAGATTCAGTTGCTTGCTGATGCAATGGATTGCAATGGATTGCAGGAAGCAAGCAAAGCAAGGCAGGCATTGCGACCAGCAGCTAAGGTAAGCAAGCTGGGGGCTGGGGGGGAGGGGGGAGGGATTTTTGCTACCGATTCTCCAAACTGCCTGCCGCCATCACTACCTATTCGCTCGAGCCGTTCCAAACCGGGAGCATTTCACCCCTGTGTTAAGCCAATTATACCATTTATTCCATATTCTGTAATAGTCTGTCACTTCTTTTTCTTTAATTTCTTTTGTTAATCCGTCCATCTCAGCACATTCTAAGATCTTATCTATTAGTTCTTCTTCAGTTGGGATTTTTTCCTGTTTCCAATTTTTTGCATATGTTATTCGTGCTGCTGTTAAGATATGTAGTATCAAATATTTTATTTCTTTGGGGTATGGTTTTGTAAAGTTTCCTAACAGGAATGTTTCTGGTTTCTTTTCTATTTGTTGTTTTGTTATTTGTTCTATCCATTTCTTAAAGTTTGACCAATTTTTTTTTTGCTGCCGGGCACGTCCATAGATGGTAATAAGTTCCTTGCGATTTCTTACATTTCCAACATGTTGCACTATTGTTCGGGTGTATTTTTGCCAGCCTTGTGGTTGACAGATGCCATCTGTAGAATATCTTCAACTGATTTTCCTTGTATGCCACCGCTAGTGTTAATTTTGTATTCACTTGCCATAATGTTTCCCACTTCTCCAAGTCTATTGTGTACTTAAAATTTTGTGCCCATTTGATCATTGTATCCTTCACTGTTTCCTCCTCCATTTTATATCGTAATAAAAATTTATAAGTTTTGCTAATTAGCTTCTCTTCTGATTCTAATATAATTTTATCTAGTTCTTGTTTCTCTCTATGGATTTCGTATGCTTTTATATGTTCCTTGTGTTTAGATTGGATTTGTGTGTAAGTCCACCAGTCGATTTCTCTATTTAGGTCTATTTCCAACTGTTGTTTTGATTTCAATTTTCCTTGTTGTTCAATTAAATCTTTGTATCTAATTACTTTTTTAAGTTCTGTTAGATTTGGATGTCTTACTGCTTCTAGTGGCGAAAGCCAGATTGGTATATTTTCATGTAACGCTGTTTTATTAATTTTTAACCAAATTTGCAATAGCGCATTCCTTATTGTGTGTCTTTTGAAATAGGTATGTGTTTGTGTCTCTCATTCCAGAGGAATGAATGCCAACCCACTTGTATTTCATGTCCTTCAATTGTTAATATTCTATTATTTTTTAATTCCATCCATTCTTTTACCCAGGATAACACAGCCGCTTGGTAGTAAATTTCCCATTCAGGGAGTGCTGTTCCTCCTCTATCTTTTGTATCTTGTGGTAGTTTAAGTTTAATTCGTGGACGCTTCCCCTGCCATATAAATTTGGATGTTATTTTATTCAGCGTTTCAAAAAAGTTTTTTTTCTAATTTTATTGGTATGACTTGAAATAGAAATAAGAGTTTTGGTAAAATATTCATTTTAATGGTGAAAATTCTTCCCATTAGTGATATCTGTAAGTTTCTCCAATTATCTAAATCTTTCTTTATCTGTATTATTAATTTATCGTAATTGTTTTCTTTTATTGATGAACTTCTTGCTGATAGCCAAATCCCTAGGTATTTTATTTTCTTAGTTGTTTGAATTTGTATAGTATTCTCCAATTCTTTTTCTTGTTTCTTTGTGAGTTTTTTGTTATTAATTTCGATTTATTTTTATTTATTTTTAATCCTGCCACTTCTCCAAATTCTTCTATTTTCTTAAACAGTTTTGGTGCTGATTCTAGTGGTTCCTCTACTATAAACACAAGGTCATCAGCGAAGGCCTGAACCTTGTATTCTTCTCTCCTTATCCTTAACCCTTTAATTTCTTGGTCTTCCCTAACCCTTTTTAAAAGGATCTCCAATGTTAAGATATACAATAGTGGAGAAAGTGGGCATCCTTGCCTAACCCCTTTTGTTATGTCGAATTGATCTGTAGTATCATCATTCATAATTGTTCTTGCTGTTTATTTGTATAAATTTCTCCTATGATTTTTTCAAATTTTCAATTGCATAATTTTTAATTGCCCCATTAGAAATTTCCAATTTACATTATCAAATGCTTTTTGGGCATCAAGGAAAACCAGTGAAGCTTGTTTATCCAGATGTGATTCGTAATATTCTAATGTGTTTATTATTATTCTCATATTATTCTTGATTTGATGGGCTGGCAGAAATCCATTTTGGTCTGAGTCTATATGATTATTTAATACTTTTTAAATTCTTTCCGCTATAATTACTGCAAATATTTTGTAATCTGTGTTCAGCAAGGAGATTGGTCTGTAGTTTTGAATTAACTGGTGGTCCATATCTTCTTTGGGTACGATAGTAATTATTGCCTCTGTCCAAGTTGTCGGAATTTTTGTCTTCTTCAAAGCCTCATTATTTTATTAATTCAACTTGTTATAGCTATATTATATAGCTCTAACATGGTTTCTCCCACTATTTCCTGTACGGTTTTATATAATTCCACCCGTAGCCCATCTGGCCCCGGTGGTTTTTTTTTTTTTTTTTTTTTGGTTTTTTTTTACTTTTTCAGTGCCAATTCCAATTCCAGTTTAGTTATTGGTCTATTTAATATTTCACAGAGACCTTTGTTTTTCTTTCTAATTGTTTGATTGGTTTTCAGTATAGAGCCTGGGACTCACATCATTACAAGAGAGAAGGGATAACCACAAGTCTCTTTCACTTTATGAAAATATGGACATTGTTTCTCCTATGGTACACAGCTGCCCCAGAGTTTAGCTAGTCTTGCTAATCCTGGACTCAGTTTATCCCAAAATTCATAGCTCAAGATAATACTTCCCAAGTACTTGAAGCTCTTACATTTTTCATAAAGAAACTAAAGAATGTTTGCTGACTACTCATTTGAAAGAGGGAAGTAAAGCTGCAGTGATGGTATTAGTCAAAGAGTTAAGATGTATTTAGGCTTTCCAAAAAGAGCAAGTACCTAATCTAATCTAATCTAATCTAATCTAAATCTTCTATCACCATTTAGCCAATTTCTATGTCTCAACTAGCTACATGGAGCATGGTGGCTCATACGGTTAAGGTACTAGTTTGACAATCAGGACGATCACATTCAAGATCAGGATTCTACCGCTTGTTCACATGGGCTCCCATCACTCGCTCCAGCTCCTGCTGACACAGCAGTTTGAAAGCAGGTGACGTGAATAGATACATGAGTAACATTTCAGTGGGCAATTTATTAAAGACATTAAAGAAGCCTCCAACTGAGTGTCCCCCAGACAATGGTGATATCACCAACCAGGTTTGCAGTATTTGCAGAGTACCATAGGACTAAAGGATTGTTGTGTCTTCTTTGAAATAAATGTGTGTGTGTGTCTGTGTGTAGGAGAGAGACAGAGATAGAATGATGTGGGGTAAGCATACTATTCATACACCAACTATTGAGTTTAAAACTATGTGAAGAATTGCATGTCCTTAATAAGATGTCATTGTCCATATAGGATTAGGGCTAGAAAGAGAAGAAATAAGGATATGGAAATACAGAATTGCTAAACAATTGTTGTGGCTCTGTCCTCCGAGCCTATCTTATCGGAGGAAGAAGGCTCCGAACATGAAGGAGAGGAGACGGCCAGGCCTCCCTCTCCAGGACCCTCCTCTCTGGCAATGCCTCAGGTGTCTCCCAAAGAAGAAGAGATTGGCCAGGAGCCAGGTGTTTCCGAGCCGTCAGATAGTGACGAAGAAACATTGTGGTTGGACCCACGCCAGCATCGGAGAGACAAGCATGCGCAGCAGAAAATGAGGCGTGCCAGAGATTAAGCTGAGTCACTGGACCACACCCCACAGGCTATAAAAGGGAGTGTGGTAGCCATTCAGACTCTGTGACGGACAAACCTAAATCTCTGGCGAGTCACTTTGCACCTTTGGACACAACGCCTATTTGCTGTGGATTTAATTACAAACTGGACTATTCAAACTGTGTGTATTTTTGTCTGTGTTATCGGAGTAAAAGTTCTTGGCAGGCAGCTACGGAGTTGCTGCCAAGTTCCTTATCATTGACGTTGAGTTTTTGAAAAGTTTATTTAACCCTCGGCTGGCTGGTTGGGTGCATGTGTGGGACGGGGACAGAACAGCTACGGAGTTGCTGCCAAGTTCCTTATCACTGACAATAAGTGTTTGAAGAGTTTATTTAACCCTCGGCTGGCTGGTTGGCTGCGTGTGTGGGATGGGGACAGAACAACAATCTCATATTTTTAATTTATATAATAGAACTACTTCAGGAGCTACATGGATTATGTCTAATTGCACTGGTTGCAATTCAAGTTGCTGGATCTCACCCTTCAAGCTAAACAGGGCACAGAATATGGTAACTATAGACTAGGTATGAATTAGAAAGATCTTTCAGGAGGGAGATTAGTCGAATACGGAGTCAGTGCACACTAGAATAGGCCAAGGATTGAGTTTAAAAAAACTGAGGTTCCAGAGCACATAGATCACCCACACTAAAGAATGAATCTGAGGTTGGTGCAAATTTGCTGACAAGGTGCAGCTAATGGCAACTAGGGGGCAGGGCTCATTTAAGATGTCAACACCATTCTTTTTCAGGACAGAGTACAATCTGTCAGCTTGGCTCTACAAATTTCACAAAGTGTCCTGAGGCTGGGGGCTGTATGTGTTCAAGATCTTGATTGGCTGACTTCTCTTGTACCTTGTCTGGCTGATAAGAGATGGATTCTGACATTATGTTCAAATAAGTTCTTCAGTTTCTCGAGAGAAGCAGAGAAGATGATGAAATATACAATCATATTATTGCTTTCTGTCAGGCTTTCAAAGTTGGCAGGGTGAAAAATAGGAATCCCTTGCATTTGTGGAATGACCTTTATTTTTAGTGAAGTAAATGTGAAAAAAACCTTGAAAATCTCTGAAAACTATTCTAAAGTTTAACTTATTCCTAACTTGTTCTTAAATAGCTATTGCCTACTATTCTGATTAGGGCTCAGAATCATTATATAACATTAAAAAAAATTCTAGCTTCTAAAGTGAACAACTCAGAATTATTGTTTTGTATGTCCTATTGATGTAGTGATGGACAGAAAAAGGCAGAACCTCAAATTGGGCAAAAAAATCCCTATACGCTAACAGCAATCAATAAGGATCATTCAAGGGATATGGTGTTAAAATCAGTTTCATTTTTTCATTAGTTGCTCCTTCTTATTCAGATTAGGTCTCAGAACAATGATATAGCATTTGGGGGAAAATATGCACCCCAGTAATCCAGCTGCTGAAGCCAAAATGGAGAAGATCTCCACAGCCACCATGTATTCTCTCTTGGTACTCAAATAGGTGGGAACAAATGACACCCAGACACTGCAAAAGACCAGCATGCTGAAGGTGATAAATTTGGCTTCATTAAAGGTGTCAGGCAAATTCCTGGCTTAGAAGGCCACAGTGAAACTGACAGCAGTTAAGAACCCCAGAAAGCCAAGCACTGTATAAGACATAGTGGTTGAACCTTCATTATATTGTAGAACAATTTCTTCAGCCATGGAGTGCTCCGCTACCTACCTGCCTGAGCTGGTCTGAACCGGGAGCATTTCACCCCTGGATGAGGCTGAGGAAGAACATGGACCAGTCCTGGAGGGTGGGGAAGGGCCAGATGAGGGCTCTGCATCGGAGGCAGAGATGGGGCCAGGGCTATCGGGGAGTGATGTGCAGACTTTGGAGCCTCCAGAGGCTGACAGTAGAGAGACAGAGGAACAGGAGGAGCCTGTTCCTAATGCACGTATGAGAAGAGCTGCTATAAGGCAGGAGAAGCAGGACAACTCGGGAGTAGGGCCAAGAGATGATTGGCCCCTCCCATAAGGCTTAAAAGACCAGAAATGGCTCTTGGCCTCTTTGCCAGAAAACAACCATTGAGAGAATTGCTTCTTGCGTAGCTATTTCTGTTCCTGAACTGTTGCCAGAAAAGCCTTTGGCAGTTTGCCTAATTATCCCAAGATCAGAGATAAACTAAAGACTGGTGTTTTGAGGACTTTGCTTTCATTTAATTTAGTATACGCTGATAATGAGTTAATTCTCAGCTGTTTTAATAAAATCTGTTTGTTTTTTGGAACTGTTTTGCATTTAATATTCACTATGTGGGCCTGGGTCACAACACTTACTCTTTGCAATTCAATTTTCTGGTTATCACCATTAAATGCCTGGATGTCACTGGACCAAATGATAGGTAATATCACCTTTCTTCAATGGTATCTGTCTTTCTCAATAAGTCTGGTAGGTAGGCATGCTCCAGATCTTGTCTGAAATATTGCTGTCAGGGAGTTTAGAGTTCAATCTGGTCTATGGTGTTCAGCCTGTTCCAATACTCTTCCATTTGAATTGTTTGGGTCCCCTACCCTTTCATCCTTGTAGCAGGCTAGGACACCCTTGTTGTTCACTTAAAGTATTATAGTAGAATGGCGATTGACTCAGGAGCCTGATTTGTCTGGTACCTGGTGGCAAGGTTTTTTGTTTAAATTATTATTCGTGTTTCTAAATATTGTGGAAAGCCACATAGGTTATGTATAGGCAACCATATACATTACAGAATCAATCAATCAATCATTCAGATAGAATAGGAAGTAAAAAGAAGTAAAAACTATGGAAAAAATTACCAATGCAAAATTATGAAGTATGAAAATAATTCAAATATTTCATTGCTTCACATTAATACGATGTGAAGCTCAAGATTTTCAATTACCATAATATTTATTAAAAATATTCATTTATTAAAAATAAACCCCATTTATATTTATTATATCATTGATACATTTAATATAGTCCTTTGCTTACCTAATTGACCAGCTATGTTCCCTTCTGGACATATTTTGCAGTCATAGCAACAGGATAATTTTCCTTCCACTTTCATCTTGCTATGGCCGAGAGGACACTCTTTGTTACAGATGGAAAGAGGTAATGCCTACTCATAAATAAAACCAGAATTCCACAGAAAGAATTTATTTTTGGCAGATTGCTCTTTTCATCAATTCTACATATGCAAACTCTTCCTGTATAATCCAAACATTGGTGTTGTATTTTCCAGGGGTAAATTCACGACTGAATCTTCAACTGCTTCAACACATATTACATTAATCGATTCATCATTCCTAATAATTATATTCTAAAGATCAATTTGGGGCATGGTGGAAAACCATTAGCTCTGTATCCCTCTGAGTATGCCCTTCTTGAGCACCCTTTGTATGTGTGCGTATGTTGTGGTGTCAAATCAAATGAAATATCGATATTATGGTCTTTGAACAGGCTTGATTTTTAAAAAGGGAGTGCTGTGAAATGGATAGTTTAACATAGCAAAATTATGAGACCATGAAAAGGGGAAAATGAGACATACCTGGTTAAATATAAGAGGCCAAACAGCTTCCTTGGCAGAAATGGTAAGTAGCTTGTCTGAGGGAGCCAGGCGGTCAATCTTTCCAATTTGGACTTTTAGAAAGGACTTGTTTGGAAATGTGACCCAATTGAAAATATCAAATCCAGTTTCTAATTCCCCATTGGGGCCAAAAGAAACCTGTTCTCCAGCGCTGTTGTTAAAGGAGACCTGTTGCAAGAAACAGTGGAGCTAAAGGAAGAAGAAAAAAAGAGGGGGAAAACAACCGCAGGAAATTTATCAGGAATCTTTGAAGGAGATGTGAAAATTTCAATTTGATTCTTTCAATTTGGCCTAAATAAACTTGAGATTTTCTTCATGCGATTCATTGACAAATTTGCTATTCACTTGCTATTCCCATTTTCACGATATTTCTTATTATTTTATTAGTATTATAACTCCCATTGAATCTTAATGTCTAAGGAGATTCTTGCTCATCCAAGCATTGTTTGTCCCTATGGGTTTTTTTTTTTTAAAAAAAATAAGGCAACTGGACTTACTTTGTTTTTCCTTGAAGATGTTTTCCTTCTCATCGAAGAAGCTTCTTCAGTTCTGAATTGAAGCAAAACACTTTCAAGAAAAATAAAGAAAGTTCAGTTGCCTTTTGAAAAAGCACCTTTGGGACTTTTGAATCTTAATAACTCCAAAATTCAGCTGGTGAGGAATAATAATGCTATTCAGTAGGAAAGTAGTTTTCAAGATTCTACATTGCAAATGGTCAAATATAATGGATTGAATATGATACTCTACATGCCATTTTAGACATAAAATAAAGTTGGTATGTTACATATTTCTAATGGTCTTTAAGCATTAGAATTATATTTATTTTTTATTTTCTTTCATATGAACGTTTCAAGTGCATCCATATAGTTTTCAAAACTATCTGTAAAGCATTATAATAGTTAAAACGAAGCAAAAACCCAAAACCTATTCTTATTCATTTTCCCCAAATTTTTCATTACACAACATTACTTGCCAAGGTGATCAGAGGAAGAGCTTCCATCTCCTCTTATCCATTTTTTGACCCCCTTTGAGTTTGGAAAAGCGCATGGCCTTCAGAGCATGTGCTGCAGCATTGACTGCATTGTAGACACTGTAACTATGTGCACTCATGGTAGTCTCAAAGACAGAATTAGGAAGAGTCTCCAGCTTCTCTTCTCCAGTGCAGATCCTTTCAGCATTCTCATCTCTAATATCCCTGAAGAATGAGCATTCAAATGCATCTTTCCAGAAATCCCTAATAAACCCATTGTCTTTTTTTAAGTTTGGGTTTCTCTTCTGCATAAATTGTTGGAATCCAGTCAGCTGCTTTGAGTGAATGGCAAAAGAAAGTGCACCATAGAGAAATTCAATGGGCAATGGTCTATGAATTAAAATGGATGTGAATTCCATCTGGGCTGACATGATCCAAATTTTGGGCGTTCTCTCCTTTGGAATATTATCATAATTGAAAAAATAGATAATTAAAGGCAACAAGCCTGCATTTTCAGCACTTAAGATAACTGCAATGACTATACTCTCCATGATCACTTTGAATATTTTACCTGCATTTTCTATCTACTCAGCAGCTGCATTACCATACCTCATCTGGGGAAGACATTCTATAAAGTCAAAGCAGATTCCTCTCTCTAAGAACATGGAAAGTCTCTTTTGAATGAATCTTTCTCTTTCTCCTTCAAGCAGAGAAATAAACCCAGTCCAGGTCCATCTAAAATGCAACAATAAATGAAGTATTGCTTTAAATTGATGGGTTTCATCTGGGAACATCCATTTGACAAACGTTGCTGTTTCAGTATTTACCAATGGAGCTGATCCATATGAGATCTAAATGGAAAAAGTCAGAAGGACAGAGGAATAAAGGGACTCCTCCAAAAAAAATAATAATGATGATGAAAAGCAAATAATGTGGGTTTATTTAACTGAATCAATGGGTTTGAGTTGGATACCAAAATAGGATGCCTTAAAAAAATCTGCAATTTTGCTCAAGAAGGAAAAAAGGGACAGTCCTTTCAAGATATTCTTCATGTCTTATAACGTAATCATGGTCTTGCCTCAAATATTTCATTTCAACTTTTCAATATAATAATTAGCTGGTGAATTTCTCATATTGATCCATTTTTGTGTCTCACCTGGGGAAATTTGTAGTTGCACAGAGTGATTGCCATGTTGTGACACGTGTTACTACGAGCTCCTACAATAACAACTACTTTGTTGGTCTGGTCATTGCATTTGTAGTTGGGTATAAATTTATCCTTTGTAGATAGAAATTCCATTGCTAAATGATACATTGTAGTTTCCATAGAATAGTCAGTAGCAATATGGAAATCAAGGCTAATGTTGGGTAAAATCCGAGAATGTTCATTGATCTCCTTTACAGCAAATGCCAGAGCCAAAGTCTGCTGGTAACTATGAGTGACGAACCTTCAGCGAGAATAAGAAACTGTCAATATATTTCTCTTTCAGAATTGGACAGCTGTTTTAATGTATATATATACATTTTACATAAATAAAGATATAAATTAGTGCTTATTGTTTCTTCTGGACAATTGCAAATTGGTCACTAACAAATAGCCCTAGATTGTATCAACCAGGAAACACTGACCTAGTTGTGGCTACTTAACATTGAGCTAAGGCAGCATGTAATCAGACCATATTTGGAATTCTGTGTTCAGTTCTGGAGACCTCACTTAAAAAATGTATCAATAGATTGAGCGAGTCCAGAGATGGGCAACAAATATGGTGCAAGAGGAGAGAGACAAAACATATCAGGAAATATTAGAGGAAGTGAATATTTTCATCCTAGAAGGCAGAAGGAAAGGGCGTACATGACTGAAACCTTTAAATGAATTAAAGAGTATGAATAAGGTTCTAGAAGGCTGTATTCTCATTATTAATTAAAACATAAGAACATGGGGATATAATTTCACAGTGACAGGAGGGAAATTCAAAACTAATTTTATTATTTCCAGAAAGAGTAGTGGAACCATAACCAACTTCCAGAGGAGCTAGTGGATCAGTCATTAGTAACTGTGTTAAAACTTGCTGTGGATAAACATATCACACCAGAAAAAAAAATTCTGCCATCAGTTTCCTATGTCTCAATTTATTTCAGCATTATCTCTATCTTATCTTTATTTACTGAGAGAATTAACCCAGTTCTCTTTTCACACCCTAGATGTATAATAGCCTAAAATATGC
Organism: Pantherophis guttatus; assembly: GCF_059756535.1. Classification (NCBI taxonomy): domain Eukaryota; kingdom Metazoa; phylum Chordata; class Lepidosauria; order Squamata; family Colubridae; genus Pantherophis; species Pantherophis guttatus. The sequence continues at coordinate 16,853,337 of NC_142066.1, forward strand.
CCTAGAGCAGTGGTTCTCAACCTGGGGGTCACGACCCCTTTGGGGGTCAAACGGCCATTTCACAGGCGTTGCCAAAACCCTCTCTCGCCCCCCCCCACCTTCACTTACCCTCACCCTCTGCCTCTGTTGGATCGCCCAGTCGCCGTTTGCTTTCCCCGCCCACTCCCAATCTATTGCTGCCTCCGGAGTCACAGCTGATGGCTAGAGGGAAAAAAACTTTAAATTCTTGCCATGGGGCTTCAAAGAGCTAGCTGCAAAGAGGTAAATTCCTGGAGCAATTTTTTTCCCCCTAGCTATGCTGAAAAGCGAAATTGAAAGTAAAGAAGGGTCTTTGCTGCAACGTGACAAAATGAGGCAGACAGATTTCTTTTTCTTTTTCCTCCCCAAAAAAGGTAGGTACAAAACTGCAAACAATGGGAAATTTAGGGCAAGAGGAGGTTCAAGATTTTAAAACACAAAAGAAAAAAAGCTCTATTTAACTAGGGAATTGTAATAATTGAGATACTATTAATTGTATATTGTGCTGAAAGCAGAAATGGTTAAGTTGTGGTTTGGAGGAATATATGGGGGAAATTATTTGGTTTATTATTATTGGTAAATATAATTAATTGATTTGTAAGAAATTGGATTGCATGGAAATAATTGGAATATTCATGTTCATATTGATTAATATAAAAAAGATAGTTATATAACTAATTGATTTATATTAAAATGTTGAATTTGTATTAAACAACTGTATTACATAATTAACCAATGTGAGGATGGATATAAAAATAGATGACAATGTGAAGGGGTATAATATAGAATAGAAGGGAAAAATTGAATTTGATTAAGATTAGAGATGAGGATGAAGGGTAATATTGGTTTTTTAAAAAATAGATGAGGAATAAATATGGTAAAAAGGAAATATAGAAATTGTAAATTTAATTGAAGTGACTAAATACTGTGTTGGAAGAAATATCCTTCTGGGTTCTGCTCCAAGTGGGGAAAAAGACACTGGAAACATGGAGACTGCTTGGAAAGATGGTTTAATAGTGGACAGGATCACATGGTTTGATGGGGCCGATTGTGTTAGTTTCTGTTGCTATTGTGTTGCAAATGTCCTTTGACAAAGGATTGATTTTCTGCCTCTGGCCCATTAACAAAGGGTAGGGGGCAGGAAGGTGGGAGCTGCTTTGTCTGTAAAATATGCTTCTCCATTTCTCATCCAGGGAAATATAATATTCTGCCTTTTTAATATTTCCCAAAATATTTCATTCTTCTAGGAAAGGGGTGGGTGCTAACCTCCTACAACTGTTTAAATTTGTGAACCGGCCAAATACTCTGTTCAAAGAAAATACGTTGTATGTTTGTATGTGTGTTTCTAATTATTGCTATTTATTGCTATTTGTTCTCTTTTATTCTTTAAAGTTTAACAATTCATTCTTTATCTTAATATCTTAATATTTGTTTGGGGTTGGCTTTCTTCCCTTTCATCTTTTTTATTGTACAGCAATCTTTCTCCTCAAACCTTCCACCTCTGTCTTTTCTTTCTTTCTTACTTTCTCTTCCCCCCCTCTTCTTCTCCCTACTTCCTCTTTCTCCTTCTCCTCCTCTCTTCCTCCCTCTCTTACCTTCACTCCTACTCTAATTTCCCTTCCCTTCCTTCATCCCTCTCTATTGCTGTATCCTTTTATGCATATGGACTACTCAGAGGGCTGAAAAAGTTATTTTTGACTGGTCCTCGCACTTTTGACCAGTCCTCGAACTTACGACTGTCCTCACATTTTACGTTTTTTGCCCTATTTTATACCATGTTGAAAAGAAGCAGTTGTGAAATGAGTGACACGGTTGTTAAGAATGGTACAATGGGCATAAATGATGACCAGTCATAACTGCGAAGACCAGTCAAAAGTGCGAGGACCTGTCAGAAATCACATTTTTTAGCCCTCTGGGTAGTCCTTTTGTGCACAGGGACTACTCAGAGGACTGAAAAAGTTATTTTTGACTGGTCCTTGCACTTTTGAGCAGTCCTCGAATTTACGACTGTCCTCACATTTTACGTTTTTTGCCCTATTTTATACCATGTTGAAAAGAAGCAGTTGTGAAATGAGTGACACGGTTGTTAAGAATGCTGCACAGGCATAAATGTGAGGATGGTCATAAGTGTGAGGACCAGTCAAAAGTGCGAGGACCTGTCAGAAATGACTTTTTTCAGCCCTCTGAGTAGTCCCTATAAACATAGCCACGCCCACCCAGTCACATGACCTCCAAGCTACACCCACAAAATAAGCCATGCCCACAGAACTGGTAGTAAAAAAATTTAGAACCCACCCCTGGTTGGGGGTCACCATAAGATGAGGAACTGTATTAAAGTGTCGCGGCATTAGGAAGGTTGAGAACCACTGCCCTAGAGGGTTCCTATTTTATATCAGGATGAAATGAAAGGCAAAAAAGCTCAAGATTAACCAGAGAGCATCAGTAATATTTAGATTAATCAAACTTTTTACTTTCAACAAGGGACTTTGTTGAATGAAGGTAATTTCCTGAAGAGAATGAAATTCATATATTTTATGGTTAAAATAATAATATTCATCTCAATTTCAGGGGGGCTGGGGAGGGCAAAAATGCCTGTTTTTACAAAAAACTGACCCGTTTTTAACCTCCCAAAACTCCATGTCATGTTTGTGCCCTTCCCAGCCCCCATGAGCACTCTGCAGGTCTCCCAAACCCTCTGCAGGCCCCATTTTTTGGGGAAAAAATGGGCCTTTTTTAGCCAAAATGGGACACGCGGGGCAGGGTTTCGGGAGACCAAAATTGGCTGTATTCGGTGTATAAGATGCACCAATATTTCCACCCTCTTTTAGGGGGGGGGAAGTGTGTCTTATACTCCAAAAAGTATGGTATATGGGTTATGTCTAATACAATAGTTGTAATTCAAGTAGCATTTAGTTAGAACACATTTGAATTACTGTGTTCAGTTCTGGAGACCTCACTTTTAAAAAATGTATCAATAAGATTAAGTGAGTCCAGAGATGGGCAACAAAAGTGATACAAGAGCAGAGAGAAAATGTATCAGGAAATATTTGACGAAGCAAATATATTCATCGTAAAGGGCAGAATGGGGTCCATGACTGAAACCTTTAAATGAATTAGAGAGTGTGAATAAGGTTCTAGAAGGCAGTATTCTCGGTATTAATTACAACATAAGAACATGGGGGCATAAACTCACAGTGATAGGAGGGAACTTCAGAACTAATTTTATTATTTCCAGAAAGAGTACTGGAACCATAACCAACTTCCAGAGGAGCTAGTGGTTTTAACCGAGGTAAAACGTGGTGAGGAGAAATATATGACACTAGACAAAAAAATTCTGCCATCAGTTTCCTATGTCTCTATCTGATTTCAGCATTATCTCTATCTTATCTGTATTTTCTGAGAGAATTAACCCAGTTCTCTTTTTACACCCTAGATATATAATAGCCTAAAATATGGCCTAGAAGGTTTCTATTTTATATCTGGATGAAATGAAAGGCAAAAAAGCTCAAGATTAACAAGAGAGCTTCTGCAATATTTAGATCAGTGAAAAATTTTACTTTCATCAAAGGAATTTGTTGAATGAAGGAAGTTTCCTGAAGAGAATGAAATTCATATATTTTATGGTTAAAATAATAATATTCATCTCAATTTCAACATCAGTATTAGGGTAGGTCTAGAATTAAAAAAAGGAATAAATACGGTCACTGGAACAAGTCATAACAACGGACTAGCAATCAATACCTTTAAACCTAAAAATGAAAGAAAATGCAGCTTTTAGGTGGCAATGTGGGGGAAGAGAAAATGCATTATAAGGAGGAGGAGAAGTAGTAGGATACTTACAGGTACTGATCAAGGACTTCAGAAGAAGGAAGGCTTTGAAAAGTGATCTCATTTGTAAGAAAGAACACCTGAAAAATAATACCAGCAATGATTAAATCTCCAGACTGATAATATTTATGAACAATTGGAAAAGGACTACTAAGTTTGCAGGTGTAGGAAGGAGAAATGCTCATCACAGTTGGGGAAAAAATTAAAATTAATATTCTGAATATAACAAATTCTTTGTAATATGTAGTCATTGTAGACATCAAACAGTAGCTCCTTTGATACCATTCAACTGGGGGGCCACTCATTAACTGTATCTAAAGTTAAAATAATGAACTTTATCTAAATTTAACAGAATAACAGCGATGGAAGGGACTTTGGAGATCTTCTAATGAAATATCTCAGATGAAACACAAATCCTTTTTCTCCCTTCATGCATGTCTGTATTTCTAAGGAGATATTAATATAATGCAATGTCTTAATCCAATGTCTAGTTTTTACAGTATTTGCTGGAGTTCCCTTAAGATTTGGAGAAGAAGGGACAATAACTATCCTTAATTACTAATCAGTACCATTCTGTGCACTGGTGCTTTGAGAAATACAGAAAGAAATATGTTTATTATATCTGAATAGATACTGCTGCACTGCTATGAACCTTTGAAGATGTGAAATAAAGATGGGGGAATGAGAGTTCATGTACACAAAGGAAAACAAAACACAACTGTAGAACAAAGTATGGAAATAGATACTTTGCTGAATAGAACAATTTGTTTTTTCTAAAAAAACAATCTTAAATTGTTCTGATTTTAAAGCTTCATTTTGTTGATGAAATTGTCCAGCACACAGAAGTGCCCCTCTGAAGGAGATGGGAAGTAAAGAAGTGTGGAAGTAACAAACAGACAAACAATCAATCAAACAAACAAACAAACAAACAAACATATATATGGCATCTACCCTGAAAACCTGTACTATAACAATTATTCACGCTCTGAAAGGACATCATTTTGGAATGTGGAAGGTGGAGTCCATTAGAAATGAGACTCTGAAATGAGAATTGAGCCTGTTCTGGTGGACGTCTGGTTCCCAAAAGATCAGATGAGCATTTTCAGAGTGCTCCTTCTGTTGTTCTCAAGATCCTGGAGCAATTAGGAGAATGTTTGAGAACATCCAAATATCAAAATAACTTTTCTTTTCTTTTCTTTTTCTCTAATTGTTTGATGTGTTTTCAATATAGAGCCTGGGACTCACATCATTACAAGAGGAAAGGGTTAACCACAAGTCTTTTTCAGTTTTGTGAAAATATAGACATTGTATCACTCCAGTACACAGATGCCCCAAGAGCTTGAAAGAAGGTAGTAAAAGCTGAAGAGATTATATTAGTCAATGAGTTAAGATGTATTTAGGCTTTCCAAAAAGAGCAGTAATCTAATCTAATCTAATCTAATCTAATCTAATCTAATCTAATCTAATCTAATCTAATCATCTAATTCTTCGGTCACCGTTGAGCTTGGTTAGGGTGCTAGTTTGATAATCAGCCAGCTCACATTCAAGATCAGGTTACTGCCGCATGTTGCAGAGGAGATGGGCTCTATTCACTTCTTCCACCTCCTGCCGACACAACAGTTTGAAAGCAGATGGCCATGAATAGATAGATCAGTACCATTTCAGTGGGAAACCTATTGAGGACTTGAAAGGGGCCCCCAACTGAGTGTCCCCCAGACAATGGCGATATTGCCGGCTGATCCTTTCACCATGGAAGCACTTCAGTGCTTCTGATATGGGGGGAAAAAACTATCTATATGTTGTAAGATGCACCAGAGTATAAAACACATCATGATTTTGAAGAGGTAAACAAGAAAAAAAAAGTGTTTGCTCTCCTCGACCCCAGGAGCACTCTGCAGGCCTCCCAAACCTTCTGTGCATCCCATTTTTTCACAAAAATGGGGCCTGTGGAGGCTTTGAGAGGCCTGCAGAGCGCTCCTGGGGGCTGGGGAGGGCAAAAATGCCTGTTTTTACAAAAAACTGACCCGTTTTTAACCTCCCAAAACTCCATGTCATGTTTGTGCCCTTCCCAGCCCCCATGAGCACTCTGCAGGTCTCCCAAACCCTCTGCAGGCCCCATTTTTTGGGGAAAAAATGGGCCTTTTTTAGCCAAAATGGGACACGCGGGGCAGGGTTTCGGGAGACCAAAATTGGCTGTATTCGGTGTATAAGATGCACCAATATTTCCACCCTCTTTTAGGGGGGGGGAAGTGTGTCTTATACTCCAAAAAGTATGGTATATGGGTTATGTCTAATACAATAGTTGTAATTCAAGTTGGATGTCGCCCTTTAAGCTAAGCAGGGCACAGAATATGGTAACTATGGACCCCCTTTTTGTAATTATGTCTGCCTTGCCTATGAGATCTGGAGGAATATGTTTCTTGTGTGCACCTTTTCTTAGGGAATGTATTAACCAGGATGCAAAGTATAGGCCTTTCCAAATATTTTCTTCCATGTATGGAACAACAATTGCCTGGAGATTTTATGGCCCCAACCCTTTTGGAATTCAGGAAAGCCATGAATTCTTGGCTGTTCCCATAGACCTTTGAAGTTTGGATGCTATTTCCTCTTGTAATACTATTTGATTAATATAAGAAATGGTTCTTGGGATATTTTTTTTTCAATAGTAACAATAACTATTTTATTAGTTTGTCAAACATGTACAAGATAGCAGGTAGGGAACCGGAAGCTGATGTCCCAGCGATACGAGTGAGAATTTCTGGTGCTCCAGAAATTCCGCCAAAAGCCCCCCCATTGGACGGTCCATCCCAGACCCCAAGTCTTGTTTTGACTTGGTAGTGGAGGGCACATCCTGTCGATCCCAGGGACACCGCAAAGTCCCAGGTCGATCCAGAAAAGCCCTTTTTCCAGCGACGGGGCGGCAGCCATTAAGCTGCTGAGGTTGTGACAGTTTCAGGAAGGAGGAAAGAGGAATGACAGGAACAGATCGATGAGAGACTTTTTACTTTTTTTAAAAACAATACAAAGAGCACCCTAAGTGATAAATGATATGGAGATTGAGAGTAAATGATGAGAAGCGGCGAACTTTAAGTGGGATTAATTTTTTTTACCCAAATATACAACTTAAATGACTTGGAAATTGCTTTACTTTTATTACTGATTTAAACTGGACTGGACTGAAGAAGAAAAGATAACATGGAACTGTTTAAACTTTGTCTTTTTTTAGATTGATATTGATTGGACTATCTGAACTGGAGCCTTTCTTTTTTAGGCAATTTTTGATTAATTTTAAATGAAAAGAATTTTTAAAAGAACAGGAGAGACAGGAGAGTTTGTATTGCTAACATTTGCTGCCATCTGCTGGAGAAGAAACTTTGTTTCTATGTTTAAGTAGCAGAAAAAAGAGACTTGTAGCTATAATAAACAAAGAGGCTCTGGACTGAGTGATAAGAGTGGAGAGCAACTGAAGTTGTTTACACAGGTGCTCTCGTTAGATTCAATTGAAGAAGGAGCTGGGAAATATACTAGAAGGCTTTTGATCTCTTTTGAGCAGCCATTTCTTTTCTCTCTTTTTTTTTTGTTTGTGGTTTGAATAAAGGAAAAAATCACTCTCTGTATGCTCTCTGGATTTAAAGGAGTTTGAAGGATTACTTATATTTTTTCTTTCTTTTTCTTTTTTCCCTTGCATTTTCCTTTTAACTTAACTTTTTAGATTTGAGACTTAAGATTAAGGCACTCAAGAGCCTAAAGACTTCTCTTTTGTTTGTTTGTTTGTTTTTTTGCTTTTTTTTTTTTTTTTTGCTTTTTCTTTTTATATTTCCCCTTTTGTTAATATCCTAAGACTTAGGGTTTTGGAAGAACCTGAAGAAATATATTTCTTTTTTTACTTGTTACTTTTATTTTTTTCCTTTTATTTTTACCCATCTTGAATTATCTCCCTTTTTCTACTTGGCCTTTTTAAATTTATACATTTTTTTGTCTTTTGAAAGTGGTTTTGGTTGAAAATTGAACAAAATGAGCAGAAAAGTAGCGACAGTGGGAGCTACAGCGACTACACCGTCTTCGTCACCATCTGGAGGCCAACGTACTATCCAGGCAATGAAACAGCAAGAGAAAGAGAAATAATCATCGACACAAACAATCATACAAACGCTTCAAAGGATGGAACAACAATTATTGAAGACAGATGAAAAAGTTCAGAGAATAGAACAACAACTTCTCAAGACAGATGAAAAGGTGGTTAATATTCAACAAACAATGTCAAAATATGAAGAAAGATTGGCAAAATTAGAAGAAAAAGATGACCAAAAAGAAGAAAAAATGAAGGAAATAGAGAATAGACTGGAGGGGTTGAACTAGAAACAACTGGCTTAATTGGATGGGAAATGGACAAAGCAGAATTTTATTTAAGATTCCAAAATGTTGAAGAAGAAAAAGGGGAAAATCTAGCAGATATTATGAATGGAATCTTGGCCAAGGCCTTAGAAGTCACTAAAGAGAAGATGATGGAGGGGGTCGATGAGATTTATTGAGTCTACACAAGATACGCAGTGCATAATAAACTGCCAAGAGAAGTACATATAAGATTTACTAAGAAATTGATTAAAGCACAAATTCTCCAGGCAACCCGAGAAAAGACTCTGAAATATAGGGGAAAGAAGTGACAGTTCTGAAACAAATTCCAAGAAAAGTGAGAGATTTGAGAAGAGGTTATCAATTCCTGACTAAAATCTTGAGGCAAAAAGGACTTAACTGTAGATGGTTAATTCCAGAAGGATTAGGTTTAACATGGCAACTTCAAAGATATAGGCTGAACATGATTGATAAAGTGAGAGCTTTTTATGATGAATTCCTTAAAGAGAAAGAAGCAGAAATGGAAGTAGAAACTCAACCTACAGTAGCTCCAATAAAATCTACAAAAGAAGAATTGGCAATGCTTGAATCAACAGAAGGTGCTGTTGGCAGGGTTATGGAATATAAGGAACAATGTGAAGTTAGATCAATTAGAACAACAAAGCCTATGTATAAAGTATGAATATGGAAGAAAGAAAATTAATTTCAATAAATGTAAATGGACTTAATTCGGCCAGTAAAAGAAAGAAAGTATTTCATAAACTAGAAAAATTAAAATTTGATATAATTTGTTTACAGGAAGTAAATATTAAAAAACTACATGAACAATTATTGATTCAACCAAAACTCAGGGAAACTTTTTTATCCTTGTCACAAAATAAAAAAAGAGGAGTCACTTTATATGTTAAAAATGTAATAGCGGCAAAGCAGGAATATGTAGATCCAGAAAGTAGAATTTTGACGGTGGAAATAACTGATAATAATACAAAATTACTCTTCGTAGCAATTTATGCTCCAAATAACCATCAACATGACTTTTATAGAAAACTACATAACAAAATAATTGAAATGGCCTATGACAATATTTGTATGATAGGAGATTTTAATGGAATTGCGGATGAAAAGTTGGATTACAAAACGTACAAAACAACAAAACATAATAGAAAGATATTACCGAGATCCTTTTTCAAAATGATAGAAGAAATAAACTTAAAAGATATTTGGAGGGAGAGAAATGGGAAAAATAGACAATATACTTTTTATTCCGATAGACATTCATCTTGGTCGAGATTAGATATGATATGGACAACAATGGACTTGACTTTGAATATAGAACAAACGAAAATAGAAACAAATCTATGGGCGGACCATAATCCCATAACTGCCATTTGGAAAGGGTGGAAAGTAAGATCTAGATGGACCTTAAATAATACAATATTAAAAGAGAAAGACTTTGTACAGAAAATGGAAAGAGAGTTGGACTTTTTCTTTAAAGAAAATAAGAAAGAAGAAACATCGACACAAATTTGTTGTGATACAATGAAGGCCTATGCCAGAGGATTAATCATAGATTATACAAGGAAAAGAAATGTGAAGAAACGACAAGCCTTTAAAATATTAACTGATGATTATAAAGGACATGAAAAGGAACTCCAGAAAGATCCAAAAAAGAAAGAGGTAAACATTAAAATGGATATAATAAATGGACCTACTGGAGAAGGAAGAATTAGCACAAAAAATAAGAAACCAGTACGCTCACACAGAGTGGGCCTCCTCAGGGTGCCGTCCGCCAGACAATGTCAGCTGGCGACCCCCAGGGGGAGAGCCTTCTCTGTGACGGCGCCCACCCTCTGGAATAACCTTCCCCCAGAGTTACGTATAATAACAGACCTCCGGATTTTTCGTCGGGCCCTGAAAACCTATTTATTTCAACTAGCTGGGCTGGCTTGAGCTAAATTTTAAATTGATTTTAAATTGGGTTGTTTTAATTTACGGCCAGAATATTTAATTATTTTAATACTGTTTTTAAATTTTGTATGCTCTGTTTTTACTTAGGCTGTGCACCGCCCTGAGTCCTATTTGGAGAAGGGCGGTATAGAAATTTAATAAATAAATAAATAAATAAATAAATAAATAAATAAATAAATAAAGAAAGAAAGAAAGAAAGAAAGAAAGAAAGAAAGAAAGAAATGCCAAACAGAATTACTTTGAAAATGCAAATAAACCAGGAAGATGGTTAGTATATAAACTGAAAAAGGAAAGAGAGTCAAGAAAAAATAATACAACTGATTGATGATCAAGGACAAAGTAAATTTGGAAATAAAGAGATGGGGAAAATAATACAAGAATATTATACACAACTTTATAAGAAAGAGATAATAGAGGAGGAAAAAGTGGCAAAGTATCTGCATAATGCAAAATTACCACAGATTCCCAAAGATATTGGGGAATGTTGGAAGGGCCTATAATGATGATGGAACTAACAGAGGCAATCAAGAAGCAGAAAAATGGGAAGGCACCAGGATTCTGCTGGTCGAATACTATGGGACGCTACAAGAATCCCTAAGTCTCCCGCTACTGGACGTTATGAATGAAGTAATGACAAAAAAGGAAATACCTAAATCATGGACTGAGGCTTATATTACACTGATCCACAAAGAAGACACAGACCCACAACAAATAAAAAATTATAGGCCTATATCATTAATTCAGACTATAAAATTTTTGCTTCAATACTAGCAGAAAGACTCAAGAGATATTTGAATAATTTTTAGCACTCAGATCAAAATGGATTCCTGCCAAAAAGACAAATTAGAGACAATATAAGAACAATTTTGGATACTTTAGAATATTATGAAGCACACCCTGAAAAACAGATGGCCCTGGTATTCCTAGACACACAAAAAGCCTTTGACAATGTGAACTGGCGATTTATGATGCTTCAAATGGAAGAGATGGGCTTTGGCAGGAAATTTCTTCAGGCAATTGAAGCCATATATTCTAAACAGACGGCAAAGATAATGATTAATGGAGAATTGACTGACTGATAGAAAAAGGCACTAGACAAGGCTGCCCACTGTCCCCATTGTTGTTTATATTAACGCTGGAAGTTTTAAATAGAAATATTAGAGAAGATAAAAAGATAAAAGGTATGAAAATATGAAAAGAATAATATAAATTGCAAGCTTTTGCAGATGATCTGGTCTTTATTATTGAAGAACCACTACTATCAATAAGTAAGCTGATATAAATTATTGGAGAGTTTGGGAAGGTAGCTGGTTTGAAAATTAATAAAGATAAGACAAAGTTAATGACTAAAACTATGCTGAAAAAGCAGAAAGAAGAATTGATGGAGATCTCCAAGTTGCAGGTCACAAACAAGGTAAAATATTTGGGGATACAATTGAGAGCAAGGTGTAGCTGACTTAAATAAAATCATTATAATAAGCTTAAGCAACAGATAGGACAGGATTTGGTGAAATGGGGAAATATGCAGTTATCTTTGATTGGTAGGATTGCAACTATCAAGATGAATATTTTGCCTAGAATTCTGTATTTATTTCAGACAATTCCAGTTAAATTGGATAAGGTTTTTTTGCAGATTTGAATAAAATGATTTTGAAATACATTTGGCAGGGAAAGAAAGCTAAAATAAAACTTAAGCTGCTAAAAGATGCTAAAATGAGAGGTGGTTTTGGCCTACCTAATTTTGAACTTTATTATCAAGCAGCTAGTTTAATGTAGATTAAAGAATGGATATCTTTGAAAAATACTAGACTATTGAATTTGGAGGGACATGATTTATTGTTGGGATGGCACACCTTTTTATCGTATAAAGGAACTAAAGCACAGGGATATTTTCGAAGATATCAGTTACGGGAAGCCTTATGGTTGAATTGGGAGAAGATCAACATATATCACTATTTGAAGATTCCAGTCTGGGTATCTACAATTGAAGCTTTTTCATATCCAGTGACATTTAGAAGGGAACAAATTATTAGATATAGGGAATTATTGGATGAAAAGGGTGAACTCAAATTAAAGCAGGAAATAGAAGAACAAGGATGTAAGATGGATTGGTTTTCATATATGCAAATATTTTCTAGATATCGAGAAGATCTCAAACAAGAAGGTTTTTATAATGCTTTGACTAATTTGGATAAGATCTTATTTGGTTCTGATGATCATGTAATTAGAAAGTTATATGGATACTTGTTGGAGGTAAAATTGGAAGATGAACAAGTTAAAGAATCAATGATAGTGTGGGGAACAATTTTGGCTTTGGTATTGATTTAGAGAAATGGCAAAAATTGTGGTCACATAACTATAAAATTTATTTTATTTATTTATTATTCGAATTTCTATACCGCCCTTCTCCTTTCGGACTCAGGGCGGCAACAGCCAAAATAAAAACATTTATACATAAATACAATTAAAAATAGATTTAAAATATTTAGATTTGGCCCATAGTTTAAAATTTATCAATTTAAAATCCATATCAAAATTTAAAACCAACCATAAAATCATAAAATCAAGAGAGACCGGCTAACTGAAAGAGATGAGTTTTTAGGGCCTGACGAAAGGTCCGGAGGTCGAAAATCACTCGTATCTCTGGGGGTAGATTGTTCCAAAGGGTAGGTGCCACCACAGAGAAGGCTCTCCTCCTGGGGGTCGCCAGCTGGCATTGTCTAGCCGACGGCACCCTGAGGAGGCCCTCTCTGTGGGAGCGAACTGGCCGCTGGGAGGCTATTGGTGGCAGAAGGCGGTCCTGTAAGTACCCTGGCCCTAAGCCATGGAGCACTTTAAAGGTGATCACCAACACCTTGAAGCGCACCCGGAAGTCCACCGGAAGCCAATGCAGCTCGCGCAGGAGAGGAGTCACATGGGAGCGCCCAGTCGCTCCCATAATCCCCCGCGCATCCGCATTCTGCACCAGTTGGAGCCTCCGGGTGTACCCCAAGGGGAGCCCCATGTAGAGAGCGTTACAATAGTCCAGACGAGAAGTGACGAGTGCTTGAGTGACTGTGCATAGGGAGTCCCGATCCAGAAAGGGGCGCAACTGGCATATCAGGCGAACCTGATAAAAAGCCCCCCTGGCCACGGCCGTCATATGCCCTTCTAAGGACAGCCGTGCATGATAATGTTTGCCGCCTCTAAGGAGAATTTGTATAAGATGTTTTACAGGTGGCATCTACCCCTGATGAGGATAACAAGGATGTTCCAGAATAATGCCCAGAAGCAAAGAGATATCAGACTAAGATACACACGTGGTTGGAAAAAATGATAAAGAGACATATTGACTTGAAACCAGAGATATTTTTATTAGGGATCTTACCAGAGACATATAACAAAGACTTGCAATATTTAATTGTGAACCTTTTAACAGCGGCTAGAATTGTATTTGCCAAAAATTGGAAAGGAGAAAAGATCCCTATTGATAAAGAAATTATTAAGAAAATGATGGAATGTGCTGAAATGAGCAAATTGACATTAGAAATAAGAGAACAGGAAGATAAGCAATACTATTTGATATGGGACTTATTTTATCAATGGATGGACAACAGAACTTGGAGATAATTATGAAACTATTTATAATTTTAAATAAGTGGAAACTGAGATAAAATAAGTGAAAAAAGTTATATGGAAATAAGTTGAGATGTTTAGTGATACTGTGAAAAGAGGAGGAGCACAAAAATGTTACCAATCGACATACTGTCTATAATTGTTTGAAATGACAATGTTTTTATGTTTTGTTTTTGTTTTAAAAATAAAAAAGTTGATATTTAAAAAAAGGTATAAATATGAACATGGACATGAATGAAGGAAATGAATACAAATAAATGGGGACAGTAGGACAGGGATGGTAGGCACGCTGGTGGGCTTATGCAAACCCCCCTTACGGACCTCTTAGGAATGGGGTGAGGTCCAGGGTAGACACTTTAAGGTTGAAGCTGTGAGGGTTTGAGGATGTAACAACGGAGTTGGGTAGAGCATTCCAGGCGTTCAAGAATTTTTCATGTCTGTTGCTGCAATTTAAAATTATTTTAGCCATAATGATAAACGTCAAGTGTGGATCATGGTGGGAGTAGATAAAGATTAGACCTCAACAAATAAATATAAAAAACTGTCTTTTGAACTTTTAAAAGGAATGGCAACAAAAGCTCATGGGCTGCAGGATTTAAATCAATTCATACATATTTTATCTTGTTCTTGGTTACTTATTGCCTACTACTCTGATTAGGGCTCAGAATCATAATCTAGCATTAAAAAATAGATTAAGGGAACATTTTTAGGTTCTGAAGTGAACTTACAATTATTGCTTTGTATGTACCAATTAGGTTTCATTCAAGGGATATGGTGTTATAATCAGTTTCATTTTTTCATTAGTTGCTCCTTCTTATTCAGATTAGGTCTCAGAACAATGATAAAGCATTTGGGGGAAAATATGCACCCCAGTAATCCAGCTGCTGAAGCCAAAATGGAGAAGATCTCCACAGCCACCATGTATTTTCCCTTGGTACTCAAATAGGTGGGAACAAATGACACCCAGACACTGCAAAAGACCAACATGCTGAAGGTGATAAATTTGGCTTCATTAAAGGTGTCAGGCAAATTCCTGGCTAGGAAGGCCACAGTGAAACTGACAGCAGTCAAGAACCCCAGAAAGCAAAGCATTGTATAAAACATGGAAGTGGAACCTTCATTACATTGTAGAACAATTTCTTCAGCCATGGAGTGCATGTCGGAATCTGGGAAGGGAGGAAAAATTGTGAGCCACACTACACAAATGCAGAATTGTGTCAGGGAGCAAGATAGGACAATAGAGATAGCCAGCCTTTTCCCCACCCATTTTCTTATTTTGGATCCGGGTTTGGTGGCCATGAAAGCAAGGACCACTATGATTGTTTTCCCCAATATACAAGAAAGAGCTACAGAGAAGATGATGCCAAAAGCAGTTTGTCTCAAGAGACATTTGACTTGGTCAGGTTGCCCAATGAAGAGCAAACTGCAAAGAAAAGAGAGCAGGAGAGCAGCAAGAAGGCTATAAGTGAGGTTCCTATTATTGGCTTTCACAATAGGTGTGTCCTGATGTTTAATGAATATCCCGAGCACCACAGCTGAGATGACAGAAAAGGAGATTGCAATAACTGCCAAAGAAATCCCCAAAGGTTCTTGATAAGTTAAATAAATTATATGTTTTGGAAGGCAACTATTCTTATCCTTGTTTGGATGTTGATGTTGATCCTCTGGACAAGGGAAACAGTCATCCAAGTCTGAAAAAGAAACCATTCATAGAAACATTATGTCATCATTTCATTTTAAGCGTGCTCCAATTTTACAGCATTCTGTAGACTTAATGTGATCCCAATTTGATTACTGGTATGCCCTTTATGTGGTGCTGCCCTTGAAGACCATTTCAAAAGCATAAGTGGTTTGCAATGCAGTGGACATGCACTCAACTCACCTAGTTCAATTACTATGCTTGAGCTATACTGGCTCCTAGTTGCTTACACTATACCAGTGATGGTTAACCTTTTTGGTGCCGAGTGCCCAAAGCGCGCACATGCATGTGTGAATGCCAGTGGTGAGTTCCTCCCGGTTTCGTCTGGTTCTGCCAAGCCAGTAGCGGTGACCGAACCGGTTCTCCCCCCGCCCTCCCACCCACCCCCACCCCCCATGTTATTCTTACCTTTTATTTGGTCCCACCCTCAATCTATTGCTGCCTCAGAGTCCCAGCTGATGACTAGAGGGAAAAAAACTGTTTAAACTCTTGCCGCGGGGCTTCAAAGGGCCGTCCTACAGCTGATCGGTGTTAAAAGCAAACAAATGAGTCGGGTCGTAAGTGCGAGGACTTGTCGTAAGTGCGAGGACCTTCCAGAAATGACTCTGACCAGCTAGCCATGCCCACCTAGTCACATGACCTCCAAGCCACACCCACAAAATAAGCCACGTCCACAGAACCGGTAGTAAAAAAAATTAGAACCCACCCCTGTGAATGCATGAGCGTGTGCCCAAACCCCCAAAATGTAATGTGAGCACCCCCCCTGCACAAGCGCCCCATCCATGCATGCGCCCTGCCCCACGCATATACGCATGTCCCCCACGCATGAGCCCCAGCTGAACCCCGTTTCCCTGCATGTGCGGCAGAGACCCAAAGATCACCATCACAGCTCTATAAAATTCAATTTTCTGATTATCACCATTGTCTGATAGATGTGCATGCTCCAGATCTTTTGTGTTAAATGTTGTCATCTGAGAGTTCAGTGTTGTATCTGGTCTTTAGTATCCAGCCTTTTCCAATACTTTTCCATCTAAATTATCCCTAACCTTTTATCCTTATAGCAGGTTTGGAAAACTTTATTGTACCCCTAAAGTATTAGAATACAATGGGAGTTGACTCAGGAGTCTGATTTGTCTGATACCTGGTGGCAACAGTGGTTTTTTAAATGATTGTGTTTCTAACTATTGTGGTAAGCCACATAGGTTTATTATGTGAGATAGGCAACCATATACATTGCAGAAGTCAATCAGTAAATTAATCAATAATCTGGGTAGAAGAGGAGGTAAAAACTTATAGAAAACATTGAAAAAAAACTTACCAATTCAAAATTACCTCTATTTCCAATAATAAGGAACAAAAGTTTCTGGAAAAAATTGTTTTTAATTTTTGAGTAAAATATAACAAGGAATAATTGAAATCTGAGACATCTACCAATACTCCAAGTTAGAATGAAGTGATTCGTTTTATCATTAAGTAGCTCATTGAAATATGGAAAGAATTTCAAACGTCTCATTGGTGTCAATATGTTGTAAAGCTCAGCCCGCATTTATGTTTATTGTATCATTGATACATTTAATATATGACTTAGAGCAGTTCATTAAGTAACTGTTGGACATTACAATGGCTCTAAAAAAAGTGACTTATGGCCGTTTTTCACACTTACGATCATTGCAGCAGCCCCATAATCACATGTCAAAATTCAGAACTGACTTGTTTTTTTATATTTACAGTGTCCTGGGATCATGTGATCACTTTGTGAGACCTCCTGGCAAACAAAGTCAATCCAGATTCCCTTAACAACTGGTTACAAACTTAACAACTGCAGTGATTCCCTTAACAGCTGTGGCAAGAGAGGTTTTAAAATAGGGCAAAACTCACTTAGCAAACATCTCATTTTGCAACAGATGTTTTGAGATCAATTGTAGTCATAACTCTAGGACTTCTTTGCTTACCCAGTTGGTCAGCTATCTTCCCTTCTGGACATGGTTTACAGTCATAGCAGCAGGATAATTTTCCTTCCACTTTTATCTTGCTATGGCCAAGAGGACATTCCTTGTTACAGATGGAAAGAGGTAATGCCTGCTCATAAATAAAACCAGAATTTACATAGAATTTATTTTTTGTGATTATTCTTTTCACACACAAACTCTTCCTATTTAATCCAAACATCCATGTGGCAATTTGCAGTTTTCTCCCTGAGGTAAACTCCCTGCTGTATCTTTAACTGCTTATTTCAAACCTATTACATTAACCAATTGATTAATCATTCCCAATAATTGTATTCTAAACATCAGTTTGGGGCAATATACCAGAAGCTGATTTGGGAAAATCTTTAAATCTGGCTCCCCTCTGAGTATGCCCTCCTTGAGGTCCCATTTTGTTGTGGTGTCAAATCAAATTAAATATCTATATTATGGTCTTTGAACAGGCTTGATTAAAAAAAAGGGAATGCTGTAAAATGGATAGTTTAACATAGCAAAATTATTAGGCCATGAAAAGGGAAAAATGAGACATACCTGGTTAAACATGAGAGGCCAAATGGCTTCCTTGGCAGAAATGGTGAGTAGCTTTTCTGGGGGAGCCTGAGGGTCGATCTTTCCAATTTGGACTTTCAGAAAGGACTTGTTTGGAAATGTGGCCCAGTTGAGAATATCAAATCCAGTTTCTAATTCCCCATTGGGGCCAAATGAAACCTGTTCTCCAGCACTGTTGTTAAAGGAGACTTGTTGCAAAAAATGGTGGAGCTAACGGAAGAAGAAAAAAACAGAAAAGTTATCAGGATTCTTTGAAGGGAATGTGAAAATTTCAATTTGTTTCCTTCAATTTGGCCTAGGCTTAATGAAAATTAAGCTGTTCAATTTTGCATCAGTCCACAAAATTTCCACCAGCAAAAAAATAGTTTTCATCAAATGCATTTTCTATTTAGAAATGAAAAACTGTCAGATGAGAATTCCAAGAGAAAATGAAGAAATTGATAGATCTGAGAAATCACTGCTTTGATTGAGCATTTCAGAAGTTGTGAATTCAGTTTTCTGCCATAAAGAATAAGCAAGATATAATTCACTGAGATAGACAATTCTAGGAGAAGATCGGTTTTAATTCCATCAAGGGGTGATTCCAGGTGTTGCTTTTGAAAAAAAATAATAAAACAAACTAAACTTGAAATTTTCTTCATGTGATCCACTGACAACTTTTACTTGATAATTAGATTTATATATATTTTTTTACTTTCTTTGATACGAAAATTTCTATTTTGGTCTCTATATTTAAGCATTAGATTAATATCTATTTTTTTTATTTTCTTTCATATGAAAATATCAAGTACTTCCATATAGGTTTCAAAAATATCTGTAAAGCATTATAATTGTTAAAGCAAAAAATGACAAAACAAAAAAAAACCCAAATTATATTTGTTTTTCCCCAATTTTTCATTACACAACATTACTTGCCACGGTGCTTGGAGGAAGAGCTTCCATCTCCTCTCATTCAGTTTTCGACCCCCTTGGAGTTTGGAAGAGCGCATGGCCTTCAGAGCATGTGCTACAGTATAGACTGCATTGTAGACACTGTAACTATGTCCATTCATGGTGGTGTCAAAGACAGAATTAGGAAGAGTCTCCAGCTTCTCTTCTCCAGTGCAAATCCTTTCAGCATTCTCATCTCTAATATTACTGAAGAATGAGCATTCAAATGCATCTTTCCAGAAATCCTTAATAAACCCATCACCTTTTTCTAAGTTTGGGTTTCTCTTCTGCATAAATTGTTGGAATCCGGTCAGCTCCTTTGAGTGAATTGCAAAAGAAAGTGCACCATGGAGAAAATCAATGGGCAATGGTCTTTGCATTAGAATGGATGTGAATTCCATCTGGGCTGTCATGATCCAAACTTTGTCCTTTCTCTCCTTTGAATTATTATCATAATTGAAAAAAGACATCATTACTCTCAAAGGCACCAAGCCTGCACTTAAGACAACTGCAATTGCTGTACTATCCATGATCACTTTGAATATTTTACCTGCATTTTCTATCCATTCAGCAGCTGCATTACCATATATCATCTGTGGAAGACATTCTATAAAGTCAAAGCAGATTCCTCTCTCAGAAAACATGGAAAGTCTCTTCTGAATGAATCTGTCTCTTTCTTCCTCATACAGTGAAACTAACCCAGCCCAGGTCCATCCAAAATGCAACAATAAGTGCACTATTGCTTTAAAGTGATGGGTTTCCTCTGGGAACATCCATTTGACAAACATTGCTGTTTCAGTATTTACCAAAGGAGCGGATCCATATGAGATCTAAATGGAGAAAGTCAGAAGGACATAGGAATGAAGAATCTCTTCCAAAATAAAAATGAAAATAAAAACTAATGCATGTGTATTTATTTAATCCAATTTCTGGGTTTGAGTGAGATACAAAAATAGGGTGCTTAAAAATTAGTTTTACATGATATCTGCAATATTGCTCATCAAGCAAAAAGGGACAGTCCTTTTTGTCTCACCTGGGGAAATTTGTAGTTGGATAGTGTGATTGCCATGTTGA
This sequence comes from Pantherophis guttatus, assembly GCF_059756535.1. NCBI lineage: Eukaryota > Metazoa > Chordata > Lepidosauria > Squamata > Colubridae > Pantherophis > Pantherophis guttatus. The sequence continues at coordinate 16,873,356 of NC_142066.1, forward strand.
GACAGGTGTTACTACGGGGTCCTCCAATGAAAGCTACTGTGTTGGTCTGGTCATTGCATTTGTAGTTGGGTATAAATTTATCCTTTGTAGATAGAAATTCCATTGTCAAATGATAAGTTGTAATTTCCACAGTATAGTGAGTAGCAATATGGAAACCAAGGCTAACATTGGGTAAAATCCCAGAATCTTCATTGATCTCCTTTACAGCAAATGCCAGAGCCAAAGTGTGCTGGTAATTTTGAGTGACGAACCTTTAGCGAGACGTAAAATCTGTCAATATATTTCTGTTCCAGAATTTGACAGCTGTTTTAATGTATACATATACATATTATACATACATAAAAATATAAATTAGTGCTTATGGTTTCTTCTGGACACCTGCAATTTGCTTACTAAGAAATAACCCTAGATTGTATCAACTGGGAAACTTAATGCATAAATTAAGCTTAATGCATTGTAAGCCGCCCTGAGTCTCCGGAGAAGGGCGGCATATAAATCGAACTAATAAATAAATAAATAAACACTGACCTAGTTGTGACTACTTAATGTTGAGCTAAGGTAGCATTTAGTCATACCATATTTGAAATACTGTGTTCAGTCCTGGAGACGTCACTTTAAAAAATGTATCGATAAGATTGAGTGAGTCCAGAGATGGGCAACAAAAATGGTACAAGAGCAGAGAGAAAATACATTAGAAAATATTAGAGGAAGCGAATATATTCATCCTAGAGGGCAGAAGGAAATGGGGTACATGACTGAAACCTTTAAATGAATTAGAGAGTGTGAATAAGGTTCTAGAAGGCAGTATTCTCAATATTAATTACAACATAAGTACATGGGGGCATAATCTCACAGTGACAGAAGGGAAGTTCAGAACTAATTTTATTATTTCCAGAAAGAGTACTGGAACCATAACAAACTTCCAGAGGAGCTACTGGTTCAGTCATCAATAACTGAGTTAAAACTTGCTGAGGAGAAATATATGACACCAGACAAAAAGATTCTGCCATCAGTTTGCTATGTCTCTATTTGATTTCAGCATTATCTCTATCTTACCTATATTTTCTGAGAGAATTAAGCCAGTTCTCTTTTCACACCCTAGATGAATAATAGCCTAAAATATGCACTAGGGGGTTCCTATTTTATATCTGGATGAAATGAAAGGCAAAAAAGCTCAAGATTAACTAGAGAGCTTCTGCAATATTTTGATTAGTCAAAATTTTTACTTTCAACAAGGGACTTTGTTGAATGAATGAAGTTTCCTGAAGGGAATGAAATTCATATACTTATGGTTAAAATAATAATATTCATCTCAATTTCAACATCAGTATTAGGGTAGGTCTAGAGTTAAAAAATGACTAAATACGATCACTGGAACAGGTCATAACAACTGACATTAGCATTAAGCATAAAAGTGAAAGAAAATGCAGCTTCAGGTGGCAATGTGGGGGAAGAGGAGATGCTTTATATGTAGGAGGAGAAGTAGTAGGATACTTACAGGTATTGATCAAGGACATCACAAGAAGGAAAGCTTTGAAAAGTGATCTCATTTGTAACAAAGAACACCTGAAAAATAAGAGCAGCAATGATTAAATCTCCAGACTGATAATATTTATGAACAATTGGAGAAGGACTACTAAGTTTGCAGGTGTAGGGTGGAGAAATGGTCATCATAGTTGGGGAAAAAAGTAAAATTAATGTTCTAAATATACAAATTTATATAAATTCTTTGTAATATGTAGTCATTGTACACATCAAACAGTATCTCCTATGTTACCGTTCAACTAACTCATTAACTGTATCTAAAGTTAAGATAATGAACTTTATCTAAAGTTAACAGAATAACAGAGCTGGAAGATCTAATGAAATATCCCAGATGAAAAACAAATCCTTTTTTCCCTACATACATGTCTGTATTTCTAAGCAGATATTAATAGAATGCAATGTCTTAATCCAAGGTCTAGTTTTTACAGTGTTTGCTGGAGTTCCCTTAAGAGTTGGAGAAGAAGGGACAATAATTATGCTTAATTTCTAATCACTACCATTCTTTGCAATGATGCTTTGAGAAATATCAGAAAGAAACATGTTTATCATATCTTATTAGAAACTGCTGCACTGCTATGAACTTTTGAAAGACATGAAATAAAAATGGGGGAATGAGAGTTCAAGTGCTGAGAAGAAAACAAAATAGAACTATAGAAAAGAAAATAATGGAAATAATTCTGTTGGGGTCATTTTTCTCAATAATAATAATAATAATAATAATAATAATAATAATAATAATAATAATAATAATTTTATTTCTATACCGCCCTTCTCCCGAAGGACTCAGGGCGGTGTACAGCCAATTTAAAAACACAAGACACAACAATAATTAAAAATTAAAATAATTAAATAGATTTGGCCAATTTAAAACCCCAAATATTAAAATACCCCAATTTAAAATTATTATATTGACAGCCCTGCCTGGCGGAACAACAGGGTCTTCAGTGCGCAGCGGAACACCCGGAGGTCGGAGATCTTACGTATTTCCGGGGGCAGTTCATTCCACAGGGTTGGGGCTCCCACAGAGAAGGCCCTCCCCCTGGGTGTCGCCAGCCGACATAACTTGGCTGATGGCACCCTGAGGAGACCCTCTCTTTGGGAACGGACTGGTCAGTGGGAGGCTATTGGTGGCAGAAGACGGTCTCGAAGGTACCCGGGTCCTGTGCCATGGAGCGCTTTAAAGGTGGTAACCAATACCTTGAATCGCACCCGGAAGACCACTGGGAGCCAGTGCAGCTCGCGCAGGAGGGGTGTCACACGGGCACAACGAGGTGTGCCCATAACCACCTGCGCAGCCGCATTCTAGACCAGCTGGAGCCTCTGAGTGCTCTTCAAGGGGAGCCCCATGTAGAGAGCATTACAATAGTTCAGCCGGGAGGTGACAAGGGCATGAGTGACCGTGCGCAAGGCGTCCCGGTCCAGAAAGGGCTGCAACTGGCGGATCAGGTGAACCTGATAAAAGGCCCCCCTGGCCACGGCCGTCATATGCTCTTCTAAAGACAGCCGTGCATCCAGGAGGACACCCAGATTGCGAGCCCTCTCTGTGGGGGGCAGAGATTCACTCCCAATAGTCAGCGATGGCACCTGCTGACTATATCGGGACGCCAGTAGCCACAGCCACTCGGTCTTGGAAGGGTTGAGTCTGAGCCTGTTCCTCCCCATCCAGACCCGCACAGCCTCCAGGCAGCGAGACATCACATCAAGGGCATCGTTGGGGTGGTCTGGGGTGGAGATGTACAGCTGAGTATCATCAGCGTACAGGTGACAAAAATAATTTTGTTATTAACACTTTGCTGAGTACAACACTTTGGTTTTTAAAAAGCAATCTTAAATTGTTCTGGTTTTAAAGCTTCATTTTATTGATGAAACTGTACGCTGCTCAGAAGTGCTCTCTGAAGGTGATAGGAAGTAAAGAAGTGTGAAATTAATGAACAAATAAATAAATAAATAAATAAATAAATAAATAAATAAATAAATGATCTACCTTGAAAAAGTGTACTATAATCATTATTCAGGCTCTAAAAAGACATCATCTTGGACTGTGAAAGATGTAGTCCATCAGAAATGAGGCTCTGGGATGGGAGTTGAGCCTTTTATGGCAGACGTATGGTTCCTGAAAAAGTAGATGAGCATTTTCTGAGTGCTCCTTCTGCTATCTCTTTTTCTCAAGATCCTGTAGCAATAAGCAGCATTTTTATTTTTATTTTATTTTTTAAGAAAGTTTTTTATTAATAATTCAAATTAAAAACAATGGACATGGTTTAACGTCACTGGTTTTAAACATTGTTGTCAAATTTAAGCTAATAAATGATATATTTCTTTATCTTTGTACAAATTTTCATTACTTCTTACATGTCTAGTATGTAGGTTGATTCCTCTTAGTAGTTGATTCCTACATCCATATTAAATATAATCATATCCCTCATACAAGTTTAACATACATTGACCTATCCACTTCTAGACATTCATTACTTCATCTTAGCATTCCTCTTCCTGTCCAACCATTCATAAAACTTAATCCAGATTTCATAATACACTGATTCAGTTTTATCCTTGAGCTCCAAGTCTCTCCATTTCTACACAATTAAAGATTTTAGTTAGCACTTCATCTTCCGAGGGGGTTTCTTTGCTCTTCCATTATTGGGCAAAAACTATTCTTTCTGCTGTTAATATATGTATTTAATATGTAATATCAAATAAATTGTATTCTTATTATATTTGCTCTCTATAATGCCTAACAAGAAAAATTCCAGTTTAACTTCTATTTTTAATGTTAAGATCTCTTCTAACCAACACCTTATTTGATGCCAAAATTTTTTGGCCTTAACCACCACAGATGGTTAAAAGTTCCTGGAACTACCTCACATTTCCAACACATTGAAGAGTATTTTTTATTTATTCTTGATAATCTTTGGATTGGAAATGCCACATGTAAAACATCTTATATAACTTTTCTTTGTATGATGTTGTTAAAGTAATTTTTATGTTTTTTTCCCCATAAGTTCTGCCAATTTTCCAAATCAATACTATAGCTGAAATATTTGCTCCAAATTATCATGGTGTCCTTCACTTGCTCTTTTAACATTTCCTGTTCTAATAAATAGTGATATAGCTTTCTTATGGCCTTCTCCCCCGTACCTAGTAGAATTTTGTCCAGTTCTGTTAATTCTGTTTTTATACCCCATTCCTTCTTGTTCTTCATATATTTAAATTGTATTTGAAGCAGGGGTGAAATCTAAAATTTGTTACTACCGGTTCTGTGGGTGTGGCTTGGTGATGGTGGGGTAATGTGACTGGGTGGGCGTGGCCAACTTTTTTTTTTTTTACTTTTAAAGGCATTTTTTTTCTACAACCTCTTCGGCCGAATCTGAAATGCAAAATCCAAATCCAAAATAAAAGCCTCTCCCATCAGAAATCCAGCAAAGAATCATCCCCGAGAGAAATCATCCAGATGCCCCAAGCTCTATGGCCTCCCCAAGATACACAAAGAAGGAACACCACTCACACCCATAGTCAGCTCCATAGGCTCACCTCTACAGAATCTTGCCAAATTTCTTGCCAAACAACTTCAGCCCTACGCAGAATCGATCACCTCACATGTACAAAACTCATTCCACTTCATAGAAACAATAAAGAAACAAAACCTACAACCCGGCGACCTACTCGTGAGCTTCGATGTCATATCCCTCTTCACCCAAATTCTTATTAAAGAAGCCTTGACAGCTATCCAAAACAAATACAACCCCCCTAAGCACATCCTAGATCTGACCAACCACTGCCTAACCAACACATACTTCATCCACAATGGACAAAGATACAAACAGATAGAAGGAGCACTTATGGGATCACCCCTCTCACCCGTCATCGCAAACCTATACATGGAACACTTTGAAACCAACGCTTTAGATAAATCTGAACACAAACCCAAACTCTGGTTTAGATATGTAGATGACACTTTTGTAATTTGGCCACACGGAAAAGAAAAACTGGACAACTTCCTCACACATCTCAACAGCCTACATCCCCAAAATACAATTTACTATGGAAATAGAAGCTAACAACCGACTCCCCTTTCTGGATGTCCTAATCTACAAAAAACCCAATGGCTCCCTAGGACACACCATCTACCGGGAAAAAAAAAACACACCAATCACTACTTAAACGCACAATCACATCACCACCCTGCACAGATCAACTCCATAGCCAAGACTCTCATCTCCAGAACCAAGCGCCTAGCCGACAAAGACCACCTGAAAACTGAATTACACACTCTCACAAATGTATTAATTTCTAATGGATTCCAAAGAAACACTATCACCAACCTAATCCAAAGGGAGACATCCCCCAAGAACCGAGACACAGAACAGGACAACAGCATCGCCCTCCTCCCCTACATCAAAGGCACCACAGATAAAATCAGCAAAATTCTCCACAAACACAATATCAAGACAGCCTTCTGCACTGACCAAAAAATAGCCAACATCTTAAGAAACCCCAAAGACAAGATCCAGCTAGAAAACCAAGGAGTCTATGAAATACCATGCAAAATCTGCCCAGCCACATACATTGGACAAACTAATAGGAGAATAAATGCACGCATTGCAGAACACAAGAATGCAATCAGAAAAGAAGAAAAAACTTCCTCCCTTTTCCAACACCTTAAAACAACAGGACACGAAATTGACTTTGAAGGAACCAAATTAATCTCCAAAACTGAATACTTCAACAAGAGAATAATCATGGAAGCCATCAAAATAGAGAAACACCCCCATAACATGAATAAACGTGATGATACCTCCCGCCTACCGGACATCTGGAAACTAGCCCTAGTCAACAGAAGAGTCCCAGCTACGAAGATTAACACCGGACCCAAGATAACACTTGACACCACCCCCAATCATCCTCACTAGATTCAAACCCAAACCCATCCCATAGACAAAATACAACCACCATCCAGAAGCCAGACCATGGCGGCATCACCAGCTGCTGCACCCCCCTCTGATCCCCACACAAAGCAAACTGACACACGCCATGAACACATGGCAAGACCTCAAACTCGGAGCCAAACCAAAGCCCGGGATGTGGCATCACAGCCATCTGCTCAGGACATTATATTAAAAAACTCAGGATATCACAACACTAGAACTCAGGATGTTAACACACAGCCCATTACCCAAGTCGTTACAACACAAAAGACTAATGGGCACACATCAAGGACCTCACCCACACAGGATGTTATGAAACAGCTGACTAACCTGCAAACATCAACTCCATCAACTAATCAAGATGTAACAACACAGGCAACCAACCTACTCACAGCAACAAAGCCAGCATCCCACACCTCCCTACCAGTATTTATAGAGAGACGGCAGCTCCGATCATGCTTTGCTCGTACAGGCATGAAGCCGAAGGCACCAGATGACGAATGGGACTTCATCAAAACGTCGCCAAGATACTCTCAATCTTACACGGGAAAAGACCCGAATACACCAAAACTTGCATACGTCTTCCCCTGAAAATCTACAATATGTGTGTGTGTGTGTGTGTGTGTGTGTGTGTGTGTGTGTGTGTGTATATATATATATATATATATATATATATATATATATATATATATATATATATATATATATATCTTTTTTCTTTTTTCATAGGCTTTTATGTGCATATTCTCTCTAGCCAGGTTTTACCTATGTAAACTTAGTTGTTCTTCAGCCCTAGGTTCTGTGAAATCTCATTCACAAGTTCTTGGGCCCTTTTTCTGCTGACAAACTGCAACTCTGTGTTTCTCCCAGAAAGCAACACAGAGTTGCAGTTTGTCAGCAGAAAAAGGGCCCAAGAACTTGTGAATGAGATTTCACAGAACCTAGGGCTGAAGAACAACTAAGTTTACATAGGTAAAACCTGGCTAGAGAGAATATGCATATATATATATGTATATGTATATATATATATATATATATATGTCATATATATATATGAATAAGAAATAAAAATCTGATTATTAAAATGCACTAAAAAGACAATAAGTAGAAGAAAAAAGAGTAATTATCCCAAATACAAAATATTAAATGTCAAGAAATGCAAAATCCCCCCCCCCAAAAAAAGGGGGGGAAAGAAAGAAAAATATAATATCCCAATTTTAGCTTTCCACATTTTAGGTTTTAAAGAGCAAAAAATAAATAAATAAAATAAATTAGGAGAAAGGAAGAGAAAAAATCCAAAAATTTGCACTACAGATAGCAAAAATAATATATCAGCAGAAAAAACAATTCCAACAAAATAGTCTTTGAACTTTGAACTATTATTCAGTTGCTAATCTTTTTCCTTCTTCCCCTTCTCCTCTTTTACTCCAACTAAGTCATAAAACAGTTTAGCTCAAATGTTACTCAAGGTCATTTTATCATTCATTCCACTCTTCCCCCCCCCAAAAAAGATTTTTTTTCACCACTAGATGGCACTGTATACCTTCTCAACTTATTTTCACTGATATAAAGTTTATTTCTTCCAACAGATCTTTATTTTTTTTTTATTTTTATTTTTTATTTTTAATTTGATTTATATGCCGCCCTTCTCCGAAGACTCAGGGTGGCTTACAATGCATTAAGCAATAGCCTTCATACTTTTGTATATTTTATACAAAGTCAGCTTATTGCCCCCACAATCTGGGTCCTCATTTTACCTACCTTAGAAAGGATGGAAGGCTGAGTCAACCTTGAGCCTGGTGAGATTTGAACTTGCAGTAATTGCAGGCAGCTGATATTAACAACAGTGCTTTAGTCTGCTGCACTACCAGGGCTCTTTCTGGTTTCTAATTTCTAAAAAATTTTTTTTTAAAAATCCATCTTTCAATCTTATTGCCCACTCTGCTTTCCCTTGTTTTTGCAATCAGTTCATATTCTTTGAAAATATTAATTTTTATATTTGGCCAGCATCTTATAATGCTGCTGGTTCAAAAATGGAGAGGTTGCCAGATAGCTGCTTCCTCCCCTTTCGCTCTTGTTGTTCCTTTTCATTCTAATTAATTTTCTACAGTTCAGGTTATCTCTTGAAAGATAGAAGTCTTATTCCAAGGCAGCAATTATCTCACCCAGATGAAATGCCTCGTTCCTCTTTCTTTCTCTTCACTCGTGACTGCTCCGGCTTTGTGACAGCTCTCAATGGCTGTCTTCCCAGCTGCAGAGTCGAAGGCTCTTCGCTGGTGCTACAGGGAACTTGGGGAATCCCCTGACCACACCAGCCTGTTCCCTCTTTCTTCACTGATCCTACGGATCAGCTATGGTCTCCTATGGACCCCCAAAACAGCTGAGATATCGACACTTACTCTGAGCTCCAGAGTTTGTGTTGTTCTGCCAGTCACAAGCCCCTCCCCTCCCCAATCCTCTAAATCAATAGTATGCCCTATGTTTTTAGCCCATGCAATCATTGGTTCTTTCAAAAAAAAAATAAATCCTTTTTTAACCGAATTGGTATACATTGGAATAAGACTAATATTTTAGTGAAACATTCATCTTAATAGTAGCAATCCTCTCCATGAAGGAGAGTTGTAACTTTTTCCACCTTTCTAAGTCGGTTTTAATTTGTTCAATTAATTTATCGTAATTATCTCCTTTAAGTGTAGTGCATCTTGAAGTCAATTGAATTCCTAAATATCTTTTTTTTTTTTTTTGGTTATCTGAATGTTTATTTTCTCATCCATTTTTTTTTTTTTTTTTGCACTTCGGTCATATTTTTAACTAACATTTTTGTTTTGTCTTTATTTATCTTTAGGCCAACTACTTCTCCATATCTTCCAGTACTTCCATCAGCCTTACACCAAATTGCACAGGGTCTTCAATGATAAAGACAAGATCGTCCACAAAAGCCTGTACCTAAAAGTTTCTTTCCTAATGTTTAAGCCTCTAATTTGTTTATCTTCTTGTATTATTCTAGTCAAGATCTCTAATGATAATATAAACAATAGCAGTGATAGTGGACAACCTTATATTGTACCCTTTTGGATTTGAAGATTTTTTGTTGTTTCTCCATTAATTACAACTTTTGCCTCTTGTTTGGAATAAATTGCTCCTCACATCCCTATAAACTTTCCCCCAAATTCCATATAACTTAATTGATTAAGAATAAATTCCCATTTAACATTATCAAAGGTTTTCTGCGCATAGGCAAATATTAATACCATCTGTTTCTCGTTATGTATCTCATAATATTCTATAATATCTAGTATAGTTCTAATATTATTCCTTATATGCCTTCTGGGCAAGAAACCTTTTTGGTCACTATGGATAAAGCAATCAGCAGCATTTTTGAGAACATCCAAATATCAAAATAACTTTTGGGAGTTTTCTTCTTCTCTTCTCTTCTCTTCTCTCTTCTCTCTTCTCTCTTCTCTCTTTTTCTTTCTAATTGTTTGATTGGTTTTTAATATAGAGCCTGGGACTCACATCATTACAAGAGAGAAGGGATAACCACAAATCTTTTTCAGTTTTGTGAAAATATGGTTATTTTTAAAAAAAATTTGATTTATATGCTGCCCTTCTCCGGAGACTCAGGGCGGCTTACAATGCGCTAAGCAATATTGTATCACTATGGTACACAGCTGCCCCAGAGTTCAGCTAGTCTTGCTAATCCTGGACTCAATTTATTTATCTCAAAATTCATAGCTCAAGATAATACTTGAATCTCTTACATTTGTCATAAAGAAACTAAAATATGTTTGCTGAGTACTAGTTTGATGATCAGCAGGATCACATTCAAGATCAGGTTGCTACCACTTGTTCACATGGGCTATCATTACTCCAGCTTCTGCTGACACAACAGTTTGAAAGCAGGTGACCATGAATAGATAGATGAGTACCAACTCAGTGCGCAACTTATTGAGGACATTAAAGAAGCCTTCAGCTGGATGTCCCCCAGACAATGGTCATATCACCAACCAAAGTTTGCTGTATTTGCAGAATGATCTCATGATATACCCAATGGCAATATGATATCATAGGGACTATCCTTTCCCTCCAAGTACTTATTTTCATAGGACTAAAGGATTGTTGTGTCTTCTTGAAATAAAGGGGTGTGTGTGTGTGTGCGTGTGTGCGTGTAGGAGAGAGACAGAGAGAAAATGATGTGGGGTAGGCATACTATTCATACATCAACTATCAAGTTAAAAACTATGTGAAGAATTGCATGTCCTTAATAAGATGTCATTATCCATATAGGATTAGGGATAGAAAGAGAAGAAATAAGGATACAGAAATACAGAATTGCTAAACAATCTCATGTTTTTAATTTATATAATAAAACTACTTCAGGAGCTAAATGGATTATGTCTAATTACACTGGTTCCAATTCAAGTTGCTGGATCTCACTCTTCAACCTAAGCAGGGCACAGAATATGGTAACTATGGACCAGGTATGAGTTAGAAAGATCTTCCAGGAGAGAGATTAATCAAAAATTGAATCAGTGCACACTAGAATAGGCCAAGGAGAGAGTTTAAAAAACTGAGGTTCCAGAAGAACATAGATCACCCACACTAGAGAATGAATCTGAGGTCGGTACAAATTTTCTGACAAGGTGCAGCTATTGGCAACAAGAGGGCAAGGCTCATTTATGCTGTCGACACCATTCTTTTTCAATATAGAGTCCCATGTGTCAGCTTGGATCTAAATTTCACAAAATGTCCTGAGGCTGTATGTGTTCAAGACCTTGATTCGCTCACTTCTCTTGTGCCTTGTCTGGCTGATAAGAGATAGATCTGAGATTATGTTCACGTAAATTCTTCTGTTTCTCTAGAGAAGCAGAGAAGATGGTGAAATATACAGCCATTTTATTGCTTTCTGTCATGCTTTCAAAGTTGGCAGGGTGAAAAATGGAAATCCTTTGTATTTGTGGAATGACCTTTATTTTTCATGAAATAAATGTGAGAAAAATAAAACAAAGAAAATAACATTACCTGACACATTTCACGAGATGACCCACGAATTATGTTTACAAGACACCTGGAGGGAAATAAATAAAGAAAAAAAAAAACCAGTATACATTCTATTCTAGTCTACATCAATCGTGGTCTAGGATAGATATGGTATGGATGATGACAGAACTTAGAAAGGAAATATGAGAAGTGGAATGGCCAATATGTGGGCAGATCATAATCCAGTAAAAGTAATATGGAAAGGCCAGAAGAAAAGAAAAAGATGAATGTTGAATAAAGAAATATTAAAAGATAAAGAATATATTCAAATGATTGAAAGGGAAATTAACATATTTTTTAGGATAAACACAAAAGAAGAAATATCTCTCCATTGTGGGATACCGCAAAAGCATATATAAGAAGTCTAATAATTGCCTATACAGCAAAGAGAAACAAAAATAAAAACCACGAACGGGATAATTTCTCTCAAAACTATTCTAAAGATGAATTTATTCCTAGCAAAATTGAGGAAAAGATATTCTGAATCTTTCTTATGCCCTGCCTTTGTTTTACTGAGTAATATCTTACTTTGGCAGTGAAGGTCATGGACTTCATGATTTAAATCAACTCATTTTTGTATTCAAGCATATTTTATTCTTGATTAGCTATTGCTTACTATTCTGATTAGGGCTCAGAATTACTATCTAAGATTAAAAAAAGTTTAAGGGAACATTCTAGGTTCTGAAGTGAACTTCTCAGAATTATTGATTTGTATGTCCTATTGATGTGGTGATGGACAGAAAAAGGCAGAACCTCAATTTGGGTAAAAAAAATCCCTATACACTAAAAGCAACCAATTAGGTTTCATTCAAGGGTTATGGTGTTAAAAACAGTTTCATTTTTTCATTATTTGCTCCTTCTTATTCAGATTAGGTCTCACAACAATGATATAGCATTTGGGGGAAAATATGCACGCCAGTAATCCAGCTGCTGAAGCCAAAATGGAGAGGATCTCCACAGCCACCATGTTGGTACTCAAATAGGTGGGAACAAATGACACCCAGACACTGCAAAAGACCAACATGCTGAAGGTGATAAATTTGGTTTCATTAAAGATGTCAGGCAAATTCCTAGCTAGGAAGGCCACAGTGAAACTCACAGCAGTAAAGAATCCCAGAAAGCCAAGCATTGTATAAAACATGGAGGTGGAACCTTCATTACATTGTAGAACAATTTCTTCAGCCATGGAGTGCATGTGAGAATCTGGGAAGGGAGGAGAAATTGTAAGCCACACCACACAAATGCAGAATTGGGTCAAGGAGCAAGATAGAACAATAGAGATAGCCAGCTCTTTCCCCACCCATTTTCTCATTTTGGATTCAGGCTTGGTGGCCATGAAAGCAAGAACCACTATACAAGAAAGAGCTACAGAGAAGATGACTCCAAAAGAAGTTTGTCGCAAGAGACATTTCACTTGGTCAGGTTGCCCAATGAAGAGCAAAGTGCAAAGGAAAGAGAGCAGGAGAGCAGCAAGAAGGCTATAAGTGAGGTTCCTATTATTGACTTTCACAATAGGTGTGTCCTGATGTTTAATGAATATCCCGAGCAGCACAGCTTAGATGACAGTAAAGGAGACTCCAGTCACTGTCAAAGAAATCCCCAAAGGTTCTTGATAAGTTAATTAAATTGTACGTTTTGGAAGGCAACTATCCTTATCCTTGTTTGGATATTGATCTTGAAAACAGTCATCCAAATCTGAAAAAGAAACCATTCATAGAAGCATTATTGTTTTGAAGCATCTTCATTTCATTTTCATTTGCACTGATTTTACAGTGTTCTGTAGACTCAATTAGATTCTCATTTGATTACTGAAATGACTTTTATATGATGCTGCCCTTGAAGAAGCAATGCACTTAACTCACCTATTTCTTTTTTTTTTTAAAAAGTAATTTTTATTGAACTTTTGACTTTTAAAAACAAAATAAAGAAAAATACAACAAAAACAAAAACACATTAAAAACACATAACAAATTTATGTATACATATGATACATACATCATATATTATTTTACAGCTTACTGTATTGATATATATATATATATATATATATATATATATATATATATACATTCTCTATTTTTATTCAATTGTTCATTTACGTACTTATATTTACATTTGTATCTATTTGACACAACCTTCACTGTCAGGTTAATGTTATTCAGTAATTTACACTTCTTAGTTTTAACCCAATTAAATTAACATTCCGAATTATTGTTTTGATTCCTTTTTCTAACCATTCATATAATTTGTTCCACACTCTATAATATTCTGACTCTTCCCTCTCCTTAATTTCCAGTGTCATTTTATCCATTTCTGCACATTGTAACATTTTTCAAATTACTGTTTCCTCTCCTGGTACGTTATTTTGTTTCCATCCATATGCAACAGTAATCCTTACTGCCTTTAAAATATGTAGTATTAGATATTGTGAAGATTTGTCTATTTTTGGGTTGATTATTCCTAATAAATAGAGTTCTGGTTTAAATTCCATTTTTAATTGGGTAATTTCCTCCAACCAATTTTTAATTTTATGCCAATTTTTTTTTTATTTTGCGGCACATCCACCACAGATGGTAGTATGTGCTAATTTGTATCCACATCCCCAACAATTAGGTGATAAATTTGGTAACATTTGGCCAATCTCGCTGGTGCTAAGTGCCATCGATGGAACATTTTATACAAATTTTCTTTATAGGCTACTGCCATTGTTAATTTATAATTTCTGGCCCACAATTTGTCCCACTTTTCTAATTCTATATTGTGCCCGAGGTTTTTTGCCCAACAAATCATCGTTTCTTTTACCATTTCATCTTCCATTTTGTATTTTAATAAGAGATTGTAAATTTTTGTGATCATTTTCCCCCCCGGTCCTAATAGAATTTTATCTATATCCAATTGTTCTCTGTGTATAACATATTGCTCCTTATCTTTTTTTGAATCTAGTTTTTATTTGTAAATACGGCCACCATTCCATGTTTAGACCTTATTGTTTCAAGTCTTGAATTGATTTTAATTCCCCCTTTTCATTAAGTAGTTCTGCATATCTTATCATTTTACTCAAGTCTGTGGTGTTTGGGTGTAATATTGCTTCCATAGTTGATAGCCAAATTGGGACTTTTGTGTAGTGATTCTTCTTGATTTTCTCCCAGACTTGTAAAAGGGAGTTTCTTAATAAATGTCTTTGAAAACTGTGCCAACCAATCTGGAGGTTGTGACCTTCTATCGTTAGTACTCGTTTGTTTTGTAGCTGAATCCATTCTTTAAGCCATGTTAGTGCTTCAGCCTGATAATAGAGCTCCCAATTTGGGAGACCAAAGCCGCCCCTACTTCTACTATCTTGCATTATTTTAAATTTGATGCGAGGTTTCTTCCCTGTCCAAACGAATTTTGATTTAATTTTATTTAATTGTTCAAAGAATTTTTTCTCTAACTTGATCGGTATAGTTTGAAACAAATATAGCAGTCTGAGTAATATATTCATCTTTATCATTGAAACTCTACCAATCCACGATATTTGCAATTTGGACCAAATAAGTCCAGTAGGTGGGCATGTTCCAGCTCTTTTGTGTTAAATGTTGTCATCTGGGAGTTCAGAGTTGTATCTGGTCTGTAGTGTCCAGCTTTTTCCAATACTTTTCTATCTGAATTATGTGAGTTCCCTATCTTTTTATCCTTGTACAATGCTGGGAAGACCTTGTTCACTTAAAATGTTAGGCTAGAATAGGGATTGACTCAGGAGCCTGATTTGTCTGGAACCTGATGGCAAAAGTGATTTTTAAAATTATTATTTGTGTTTCTAAAGATTGTGATAAGTCATTGAGGTTTATTATATGAGATAGGTAACTATATACATTCCAGAATCAATCAATCAATTATTTGGGATGAATAGGAAGTAAAAACAAGTAAAAGCCATGGAAAAATTACCAATGCAAAATTACCTTTATTTCCAAAAAGCAATGACAAAAAGTAATGACAGTTTTCTGGAAAAAAACTGTTTATAATTTTTTTAAAGAAAACGTAAGAAGGAATAATTCAAATCTACTGATGAGCTCCATGTTAGAATGAACTAATTGGTTTTATCAAAAAAAACCCCAAATTTCAATATGATGTGAAGCTCAATATTTTAAAACACTATAATATTTATTTAAAATATTTATTCATTAAAATAAAACCCCATTTATATTTATTATATCATTGAAACATTTAATATAATTCTTTCCTTACCAAATTGGTCACCTATCTTCACTTCTGGACCATTCTTTTTAAGGAGAGAGTCCTTTGTATTTGTGGAATGACCTTTATTTTTCATGAAATAAATGTGAGAAAAATAAAACAAAGAAAATAACATTACCTGACACATTTCACGAGATGACCCACGAATTATGTTTACAAGACACCTGGAGGGAAATAAATAAAGAAAAAAAAAACCAGTATACATTCTATTCTAGTCTACATCAATCGTGGTCTAGGATAGATATGGTATGGATGATGACAGAACTTAGAAAGGAAATATGAGAAGTGGAATGGCCAATATGTGGGCAGATCATAATCCAGTAAAAGTAATATGGAAAGGCCAGAAGAAAAGAAAAAGATGAATGTTGAATAAAGAAATATTAAAAGATAAAGAATATATTCAAATGATTGAAAGGGAAATTAACATATTTTTTAGGATAAACACAAAAGAAGAAATATCTCTCCATTGTGGGATACCGCAAAAGCATATATAAGAAGTCTAATAATTGCCTATACAGCAAAGAGAAACAAAAATAAAAACCACGAACGGGATAATTTCTCTCAAAACTATTCTAAAGATGAATTTATTCCTAGCAAAATTTAGGAAAAGTTATTCTGAATTTTTCTTATGCCCTGCCTTTCTTTTACTGAGGAATATCTCATTTTGATAGGGATGTTGTGAAGCTCATGGGCTGCAGGATTTAAATCAATTCATTTTTCTATTCATGCATATTTTATCTTGTTCTTGATTAGCTATTGCCTACTATTTTGATTAGGGCTCAGAATCATTAAAAAAAAATATTAAGGGAACATTTAGGTTCTGAAGTGAACTTCTCAGAATTATTGCTTTGTATGTCCTATTGATGTGGTGATGGACAGAAAAAGGCAGAACCTCAAATTGGACAAAAAAAATCCATATACACTAAAAGCAACCAATAAGGTTTCATTCAATGGAAATGATGTTAAAATCAGTTTCATTTTTTCATTAGCTGCTCCTTCTTATTCAGATTAGGTCTCAGAACAATGATATAGCACTTGTGGGAAAATATGCACCCCAGTAATCCAGCTGCTGAAGCCAAAATGGAGACGATCTCTACAGCTACCATATATTTTCCCTTGGTACTCAAATAGGTGGGAACAAACGACACCCAGACACTGCAAAAGACCAACATGCTGAAGGTGATAAATTTGGCTTCATTAAAGGTGTCAGGCAAATTCCTGGCTAGGAAGGCCACAGTGAAACTGACAGCAGTCAAGAACCCCAGAAAGCCAAGCATTGTATAAAACATAGTGGTTGAACCTTCATTACATTGTAGAACAATTTCTTCAGCCATGGAGTGCATGTCAGAATCTGGGAAGGGAGGAGAAATTGTGAGCCACACCACACAAATGCAGAATTGTGTCAGAGAGCAAGATAGGACAATAGAGATAGCCAGCCTTTTCCCCACCCATTTTCTCATTTTTGAGCCAGGCTTGGTGGCCATGAAAGCAAGGACCACTATGATTGTTTTCCCCAATATACAAGAAAGGGCTACAGAGAAGATGATGCCAAAAGCAGTTTGTTGCAAGAGACATTTGACTTGGTCAGGTTGCCCAATGAAGAGCAAACTGCAAAGGAAAGAGAGCAGGAGAGCAGCAAGAAGACTATAAGTGAGGTTCCTATTATTGGCTTTCACAATAGGGTGTCTTGATGTTTAATGAATATCCCAAGCACCACAGTTGAGATGACAGAAAAGGAGACTGCAATCACTGCCAAACAAATCCCCAGAGGTTCTTTATAAGTTAAATAAATTATACGTTTTGGAAGGCAACTATCCTTATCCTTGTTTGGATATTGATCTTGAAAACAGTCATCCAAATCTGAAAAAGAAACCATTCATAGAAGCATTATTGTTTTGAAGCATCTTCATTTCATTTTCATTTGCACTGATTTTACAGTGTTCTGTAGACTCAATTAGATTCTCATTTGATTACTGAAATGACTTTTATATGATGCTGCCCTTGAAGAAGCAATGCACTTAACTCACCTATTTCTTTTTTTTTAAAAAAAAGTAATTTTTATTGAACTTTTGACTTTTAAAAACAAAATAAAGAAAAATACAACAAAAACAAAAACACATTAAAAACACATAACAAATTTAAGTCTGAAAAAGAAACCATTCATAGAAACATTATGTCATCATTTCATTTTCAGTATATTCCAATCTTACAGCAATCTGTAGACTTAATGAGATCCCAGTTTGATTACTGGAATGACCTTTATATGGTGCTGCCCTTGAAGACCATTTCAAAAGCATAAGTGGTTTTCAATGCAGTGGACATTCACTTAACTCACCTAGTTCTTTTACTGTGTCTGAGCTATACTGGCTCCTAGAAAATTCAATTTTCTGATTATCACCATTAAATCCCTGGATGTCATTGGGCCAAATTATAGGTGATGTTCCATTTCTTCAATTGTATCTGTCTTTCTCAATAAGTCTGATAGGTGTGCATATTCCAGGTCTTTTGTGTTAAATGTCATTTGTGAGTTCAGAGTTGTATCTGGTCTGTAGTGTCCAGCCTTTTCCAATACTTTTCCATCTCACTTATGTGGGTTCCCTACCCTTTTTGTGAGCCATATTTCTTTGGTATCTGGTGGCAAGAGTGATTTATGTTTCTAAAGATTTTGGTAAGCCACATAGGTTTATTATATGAGATATGCAACCATATACATTCCAGAATAAAATCAATCAATCAATCATTTGGATAGAATAGGAAGAAAAACAAGTAAAAACTGTGAAAAAAATTACCAGTGCAAAATTCCCTTTATTTCAAAAAAAATAAAGACATGGGTTTCTGAAAAAAACTGTTTATAATTTTAGAGAGAAACATAAGAAGCGATAATTAAAATCTGAGGAATCTACTGATACTCCAAGTCAGAATGAATTGATTGGTTTTATCATTAAGTAGATCACTGAAGTATGAAAAAAAATTGAAATATTTCTTTGGTGTCAATATCAATATATTGCAAAGCTCAGCCTCCATTTATATTTATTGTATCATTGATACATTTAATATATGACTTACAGCAGTTCATTTAGTAACTGTTGGAAATTACAACGGCAATGAGAAAAGTGACTTATGACTGTTTTCCACACTTACAACCATTGCAGCATCCCCATAGTTATGTGTCAAAATTCAGAACTGACTTGTTTTTTATATTTGCAGAGTCCTGGGATCATGTGATCACTTTGTGAGACCTTCTGAAAAGCAAAGTCAATCTGATTCACTTAACAACTGGTTACTAACTTAACAACTGAAGTGATTCACTTAACATCTGTGACAAGAGAGATTTTAAAATAGGGCAAAACTCTCTTCACAAATATCTCATTTAGCAAAAGAAGTTTTGAGATCAATTGTAGTCATAACTCGAGGGCTACCTGTATTCCTTTGCTCACCCAATTGGTCAGCTATCTTCCCTTCTGGACATAGTTTACAGTCATAGCAGCAAGATAATTTCCCTTCCACTTTTATCTTGCTATGGCCAAAAGGACATTCCTTGTTACAGATGGAAAGAGGTAATGCCTGTCCTTAAATAAAATCAGAATTCACAAAGAATTTATTTTTGGGGATTGTTCTTTTCATCAACTGTGCACACACAAGCTCTTCCTATTTAATCCAAACATCCGTGATACATTTTCCAGTTTTCTTCCTGATGTAAAGTCCCAACCGTATCTTTGACTGCTTCCTATTTCATACCTATTACATTAACCGATTGATCATTTCCAATAATTGTATTCTAAGGATCAGTTTGGGGCAATATACCAGAAGCTGATGCGGGAAAATCTTTAACTCTGTGTATGTGCTCCTTGAGGTCCCATTTTGTTGTTGGTGTCAAATCAAATCATATATCTAAATTATGGTCTTTGAACAGGCTTGATAAAAAAAGGAGTGCTTTAAAATGGATAGTTTAACATAGCAAAATTATTACACCATGAAAAGGGGGAAATGAGACATACCTGGTTAAACATGAGAGGCCAAACTGTTTCCTTGGCAGAAATGGTGAGTAGCTTTTCTGGGGGAGCCTGGGGGTCGATCTTTCCAATTTGGACTTTAAGAAAGGACTTGTTTGGAAATGTGACCCAATTCAAAATATCAAGTCTAGTTTCTAATTCCCCACTGGGGCCAAAAGAAACCTGTTCTCCAGCACTGTTGTTAAAGGAGATTTGTTGCAAAAAATGGTGGAGCTAAAAATAAAAGAAAAAAACAGGAAAGTTATCAGGACTCTTTGAAGGGATATAAAAATATCAATTTGTTTGTTTCAATTTGGCCTAGGCTTAATGAATTGTAAGCTGTTCAATTTTGCATCACTCTACACAATTTCAACCTGGGAAAGAATATAATTGTTATCAAATGCATTTTCTATTTTCAGATAAAAAATTGTTAGATGAGAATTCAAACAGAAAATCAAGAAAGGGGTGGATCTGAGAAGTCACTTTGTTTTGATTGAGCATTTCACAAATTGTGAATTCAATTTTGTGCTATAAAGCATAGGAAAAATATAATTCAGTGAAATAGACAATTCTAGGACAAGAATTTAATTCCATACATGGGGAATTCCAGTTGTTACTTTTGAAAAAAAAGAACAAATTAAACTTGAAATTTTCTTCATGTTTTTTATTGACAAATTTGCTATTCCCTTGAAGTAATACTGTTCATATTTTCAGAAGATTTATTATTATTTTATTATTATTATAATTCCCTTGGAATCTTAATGTCTAAGGAGATTCTCTCTCATTCAAGCATTGGTTGTCCCTAAGGTCTTTTTTTTCAAAAGGCAACTGGACTTTCTTTGTTTTTCCTTACAGATGTTTTCCTTCTCATCCAAGAAGCTTCTTCAATTCTGAATTGAAGCAAAACACTTTCAAGGAAAAACAAAGTTTAGTTCACTTTTGAAAAAGCACCTTTGCGACTTTTGAACCTTAATAACTCCAAAATTCAACTGGTGAGTAATAATAATGCTATTCAGTAGCAAAGTAGTTTTCAGGTTTCTACATTAAAAATTGTCAAATATAATGGATTGAATAAGATTCTGCACATACTATTTTAGACATAAAAGAAAGTTGGCAAGTTACATATTTCTAACTGTCTCTATATTTAAGTATTATATTTATATTTTATTTTATTTCATATGAAAGTATCAAGTACTTCCATATAGCTTTCAATGTATGTATGCATTATAATAGTTAAAAGAAAACAAAATAAAAAACTAAAACATTCTTATTCTTAATTTTCCCCAAATTTTTCATTACACAACATTACTTGCCAAGGTGATCAGAGGAAGAGCTTCCATCTCCTCTCATCCATTTTTTGACCCCCTTTGAGTTTGGAAGAGTGCATGGCTTTCAGAGCATGTGCCACAGCATAGACTGCATTGTAGATGCTGTAACTATGTGCATTCATGGTGGTCTCAAAGACAGAATTAGGAAGAGTCTCCAGCTTCTCTTCTCCAGTGCAGATCCTTTCAGCATTCTCATCTCTAATATCACTGGAGAAGGAGCACTCAAATGCATCTTTCCAGAAATCCCTTATAAACCCATCGTCTTTCTCTAAGTTTGGGTTTCTCTTTTGCATGTATAGTTGGAATCCGGTCAGCTGCTTTGAGTGAATTGCAAAGGAAAGTGCACCATGGAGAAAATCAATGTGGAACTGTCGTTGTATCAGAATGGAGGTGAATTCCATCTGGGCTGTCATGATCCAAACTTTGGCTGTTCTCTCCTTTGGAATATTATCATAATTGAAAACATTGATCATTACTCTCAAAAACAACATGCCTATAATTTCAATACTCAAGATGACTGCAGTGACCGTCATCTGACGGTCCAAATGACTTTGTATAATTTTTCTCCATTTTCCATCATTTCACCAGCTTCACTACCATACATTATTTGGGGATAACATTCTATAAAGTCAAAGCAGATTCCTCTCTCTGAAAATGAGGAAAGTCTCCTTTGAATGAACCTGTCCATATCTTCTTCGTACATAGAAACAAACCCAACCCAGGTCCATCCAAAATGCAACAATAAGTGCAATAGTCCTTTAAATTGGTGGTTCTCATTTGGGAACATCCATTTGACAAATATTGCTGTTTTCGTATTCATCAATGGAGCTGATCCATATGAGATCTAAATGGAGAAAGTCAGAAGAACATAGGAATGAAGGATCTCTTCCAAAATAAAAATAAAAATAAAAATAAAAACTAATGCATGTGTGTTTATTTAATCCAATTTCTGGGTTTGAGTAAGATACAAAAATAGGGTGCCTAAAAATTAGTTTTACATGACATCTGCAATTTTGCTCATCAAGCAAAAAGGGACAGCCCTTTCAAGATATTCTTACTTGTGGTTTTGCTCAAATTTTCATTTCACCTTTTGAAATGAAAATGACTCTCCTTTTGAATATAATAAATAGCTGGTGAACTTCTCATATTGATCCATTTTTGTGTCTCACCTGGGGAAATTTGTAGTTGCACAGAGTGATTGCCATGTTGTGACAGGTGTTACTTCGGGCTCCTCCAATGACAACTACTGTGTTGGTCTGGTCATTGCATTTGTAGTTGGGTATAAATTTATTCTTTGTAGATAGAAATTCCATTGCTAAATGATAAGTTGTACTTTCCTCATTATAGTCAGTAGCAATATGAAAACCAAGGCTAACATTGGGTAAAATTCCAGAATGTTCATTGATCTCCTTTACAGCAAATGCCAGAGCCAAAATGTGCTGATAATTATGAGTGACAAACCATCAGTGAGAGTTAGAAACTGTCAATATACTTCTGTTGCAGAATTGGACAGCTGTGTTAATTTATACATATGTTTAATTTGTAGATATAATAATAACTTTATTGTCATTGTACATTTATACACAGTGTACCCATACAACGAAATTCACTTAACACCCAAAAACCAGGTCCAACACATATAACATAACAAACCCCAAACACACTCCCACCCACCACAATTCCCCACCCCTAAACCACCCAAATATCCATACAACAGACCAAGTAATGCTGTCCAACAGCTCACGGATGGTGGTCCATTGTTGAGTGCAATTATAACTCTGGGATAAAAAGTATTCAGAAAATGTGAGGTCCGACTTTTAATTGTTCTGTATCTTCTGCCAGAAGGCAACAATAAATTATACTTACATAAAGATATAAATAAGTGTTTATTTTTTGTTCTGGACACCTGCAATTTGGTCACTTACAAATAGCCCTAGATTGTATCAACTAGGAAACACTGACCTAGTTGTGGCTACACGGTGGTGCAGTGGTTAGAGTGCAGTATTGCAGACTATTTCTGCTGACTGTTGGCTGCCTGCAATTTGGCAGTTCAAATCTCACCAGGCTCAAGGTTGACTCATCCTTCCATCCTTCCGAGTTGGTAAAATGAGGACTCAGATTGTTGGGGAATATATGTTAACTCTGTAAACTGCTTAGTGAGGGCTGTAAAGCATTGTAAAGCAGTATGTAAGTTTAAGTCTAAGTGTTATTGCTATTGCTACTTAACATTGAGCTAAGGTAGCATTTAGTCAGATCCTATTTGAAATACTTTGTTCACTTCTGGAGACATTACTTAAGAAAATGGATTCATAAGATTGAGTGAGTCCAGAGATGGGCAACAAAAATGGGGCAAGAGCTGAGAGACAAAACATATCAATAAATATTAGAGGAAGTGAATATATTCAGCATAGAGGAAAGAAGGAAAGGATGACTGAAACCCTTAAATATATTATCAAATTATTATATCTGTCAAGAGCTATGGACATTAGTGTGAATAAGATTCTAGAAAGCAGTATTCTCAATATTAATTCAAACATAAGAACACGGGGGCATAATTTCACCATGATAAGAGGGAAGTCCAAAAGTAATATTATTATTTAACCATAACTAACTTCCAGAGGAGGTGGTAGATCTGTCATCAAAAACTGAAATTAAACTCACTGGGGATAAACATATGACAAAAGATTTTTGCGATCTGATTTCAATATTATCTATATCTTATTCATTTTCTGAGAGGATTAAGCCAGTTTGCTTTTCACACCCTAGATGTATAATAGCCTAAAATATGCCCTAGAGGATTTCTATTTTATATCTGGGTGAAATGAACGGCAAAAAAGCTCAAGATTAACAAGAGAGCTTCTGCAATATTTATATTTGTTGTCATTGTTAGTTGCGAAGTCATGTCCGACCCATCGCGACCCAATGTACAATGTTCCTCCAGGTCTTCCTGTCCTCAACCATCCCTTCATATCTCCAATTTTCTTGAAGAGATCTCTGTCCTCCCTATTCTATTGTTTTATTCTATTTCTTTGCACTGCATATTTAGATTAGTCAAACTTTTTACTTTCAACAAGAGAATTTGTTGAATTTGTTTTCTGAAGAGAATGAAATTCATATACTTTATGATTAAAACTAATAATATTCATTTCACTTTCAACATCAGTACTAGGATAGGTCTAGAATAAAAAAAAAGGATTAAATACGATCACTGGAACAGGCCATTACAACTGACACGCAGCCAATACCTTTAAGCATAAAAGTGAAAGAAAATGCCGCTTTTAGGTGGCAATGTGGGAGAAGAAGAGATGCATTATGAGGAAGAGGAGAAGTAGTTGGATACTTACAGGTACTGATCAAGGATGTCAGAAGAAGGAAGGCTTTGAAAAGTGATCTCATTTGTAAGAAAGAACACCTGAAAAATAATTGCAGCAATGATTAAATCTCCAGACTGATAATATTTATGAACAATTGGAAGAGGACTACTAAGTTTGCAGGTGTAGGGAGGAGAAATGTTCATCATAGTTGGGGGGAAAAGTAAAACTAATGTTCTGAATATAACAAATTCATTATAATATATAGTCATTGTAGACATGAAACAGTAACTCCTATGTTACCATTCAACTGAGGACCACTTATTAACTGTATCTAAAGTTAAGATAATGAACTTTATTTAAAGTTAACAGAATAACAGAGTTGGAAATGACTTTGGAGATATTCTAATGAAGTATCACAGATGAAACACAAATCCTCCCCCCCCCACATGCCTGTCTGTATTTCTAAGCAGATATTAATAGAATGCAATGTCTTAATCCGAAGTCTAGTTTTTACAGTGTTTGCTGGAGTTCCCTTAAGATTTGGAGAAGAAGGGACAATAACAATCCTTAATTAGTAATCAGTACAATTCTTTGCAATGGTGCTTTGAGAAATATCAGAAAGAATCATATCTCATCAGACACTGCTGCACTGCTATGAACCTTTGGAAGATGTGAAGAAAAAATTGGGGAATGAGAGTTCATGTGCACAGAAGAAAACAAAACACAACTATAGAACAAAGTATGGAAATACATCTGTTGAAGTCATTTTTCTCAACAATTTTGCTTAAGACTTAATACTTTACTAAATACAACACTTCATTTTTTTAAAAAAGCAACCTTAAATTGTTCTGGTTTAAAAGCTTCATTTTATGTGAAATTGTACAGCACCCAGAGTGCTTCTCTGAAGGAGATGGGAAGTAAAGAAGTGTGAAAGTAACAAACAAAGAAAAATTAAATAAATAAATAAATGAATAAGAGATCTACCTTGAAAAGGAGTACTATAACAATTATTCACGGTCTAGAAGGACATCATTTTGGAATATAAAAGATGGAGTCCATTAGAAATGAGACTCTGAGATGGGAGTTGGGCCTGTAAGGTTGATGTATTTATATTTATTTGTATTTATTAGTTTGTCAAACATGTACAAGATAGCAGGTATAAATATAAACATGGATATGAATGAAAGAAATGAATATAATTAAATGTAACATTAGGACAGGGAAGGTAGGCACACTGGTGCGCTTATGCACACCCCCTTTACGGATCTTTTAGGAATGGGGTGAGGTCCATGGTAGACAGTTTAAGGTTCAAGCTATAAGGATTAAATGATGTAACAACTTAGTCGGGTACAGCATTCCAGGCATTGACCACTCTGTTGCTGAAGTCATATTTTCTGCAATTGAGTTTGGAGTGGTTTAGCATGAGTTTGTACCGATTGTTTGCCCGTGTATTATTGAGGTTGAAGCTGAAGAAGTTGTTGACAGGTAAGACATTGTAGCAGATAATTTTGTGTACTGTTCGTAGATCATACCACAAATGGCGCAGTTCCAAATTGTCCAAGCCTAAAATTTGAAGTCTGGTGGCATAGGGAATTCTATTGTGAGTAGAGGAGTGGAGTACTCTTCTTGTGAAATACATCTGGACCTGCTCAATCGTATTAATGTCCGATATACAGTGTGGATTCCAGGTGGATGAGCTGTATTCAAGAATTGGTCTGGAATTTGTATGCCCTAGTTAGCAATACAATGTTACCGGAGAAGAAGCTTTGTAAAATTAGGTTAACAACTCTTAATGCCTTTTTGGCAATGCTGTTACCGTAGGCTCTGGGGCTTAGATCATTTGAGATGCATACTCCTAGGTCCTTGACAGAGTGGGTAAGATTACCCACAAAGTGCATTTTTTAGTTCCTAGAAGACCTGCACAAAGCAACACCAGAGTTGATTGTCTGGATAGCTGAATTGGACATCCAATTATGAAGCCACTGTGATATCCCATATATGTTTTGTATATAATTATGTGGCTTGTCTGTATATGTTTACTGCTCTTATGTCATGTTCTCATCATAAACTAAATAATAATAGCCATAATGGTAGGATTCCACAGGATCCTCTCTCCTCCTCTGGCCCCAATATTGTGAACCCATCCAGGAACACATTCAGCTGAGATTAACCTAATAGATTCCAGGACAATATATCATTGCAGATCACACCAAATTTCCAATTCCTTTTTTAAAAAGACACATCCAGATGAATGAAATAATGAATTGGATGTCTATAATAATTGCCTTCACCATCCAGCTTAACCCAAAATAATCAAGGCTCAAGGCTCTCTTTATGCATTAATCTCAGTAGGGCAGAATTAGATCTCATCCAAGCACTGTAATAATAGTGACATCATAATTAAGTAAGAAGACAAAGGTGGGACAGTAGTCATTATGAATAAGAGAAGTTTCTCGGGGAAGCTGAAAAGCAGTTCTCCAATGCCATTTTCTTCAAACATATCTCCCCTGTTCCACAACAACATTTCTTTTAGACTTTCATGGCTAAAAGAATAAGAACACATTGTCCCCCTGTTTTTGACCCAGCACCTTACCTGCTATACCAAAGTGACTCTCAAACTTTCAAAATTGTGGAAAAGGATGTTAATTTAGATTTTCCAGTACTTTAAAAAAGGATTACAGGGAATACGGAGGAGCTTTGAGTGGTAAATAAGGCACATGTTATCCCTAGTTTTCTTCTTTATTAACAGCATCTTAAAACACCCAAAAAGATGACAAACCTTTGCCTTCACACATACCAGGGATGGTTTTTAATTTTATGAGTGATATAAAATAGGCATTTTTAAAAAAATTTGATAGGGATATTGTGAAGCTCATGGTCTTCAGGATTTAAATCCATTGATTTTTACATTCGTGCATATTATATTTTCTTCTTGATTGAAATGAAATTCAGTGTAAAGAAAAGTAAAGTCTTACACTTAGGCAAGAAAATCCAAAAGTAGACATATAGACTGGATGAAATCAGGTTTAATAGCAGTAATGTGAGAGGGATCCTGGGGTCTTAGTGGACGACCAATTAAATATAAGCCAACAGTGTGTGGCGGTAGCCAAAAAAGGCAATGCAATCCTAAATTGCATTAACAGAGGGATACAATCAAGATCAAGTGATGTATTAATACCACTCCATAAAGTCTTAGTAGGACCATACCTAGAATACCACATCCAGTTTTTGTCACCACACTATAAATAAGTTATTGAGACTCTAGAAAGAGTGCAGAGAAGAGCAACCAAGATGATTAAGGGATTGGAAGCTAAAACATACGATGAATGGTTTCAGAAACTGGGCATGATTAGTCTAGTGAAGAGAAGGACTTGGGAAACATGATAGCAGCGTCCCAATATTTGAGTGGAGGGAGTCAACCTATTTTCCAAAGCACCAGAAGGCCAGACATGAAACAATGTACGGAAACTGAACAAGGAGAGATTCAACCTGGAAATAAGGAAAAATTTTCTGACAGTGAAAGCAATCAACCAATGGAACAGCTTGCCTTCAGAAGTTGTGAGAGCTTCATCACTGGAAGCGTTCAAGAAGAAACTGGACTGCCATCGGTCAGAAATGGTGTAGGGCAGGGGTGAAATCTAAAATTTTTTGCTACCGGTTCTGTGGGCGGGGCTTAATTAGTGGGCGGGGCTTGGTGGTAAGGTACTGGGAGGGCGTGGCTTGTTGGTCAGGTGGGTGTGGCCAAGTCAATGTCACTTCTTTGCCCTTTTTTAAGCTACAAAACACAACACAACACAACTGGCTCACCCACAATGTAAAAGCAGCTGTGCTAGACCCAAAATGGCCCTTGCAACAAGCAGGAACCTCACACAGCCACAAAAAGCCCAAAAAACCACCTTTCACACTTTACACACACAAAATTCCACATACAGCTTTGTGAGATTTTGTGTGTTTGTGTAGTTAGAATGAAACACTACAGAAACACACTAAATCTCAGAAAGCTGCACAAATATTATTTTATTTTAATTATTTATATTTTTATATAAAAGCAGCTAAATTTAAAACTTCCTAAACTTTAAATGACTAGGTCTAAAAAAAGAACAACTAACCTCCCTCCCAATTAACTATTTTTTTAAAGCTCCCAAAGGGGAAAAAAACTTACCCAATAGAACAGGGGTCTCCAACCTCAGCAACTTTAAGACTTGTAAACTCCAACTTCCAGAATTCCTCAGCCAGCTTTGCTTTGCTGGCTGAGGAATTCTGGGAGTTGAAGTCCACAACTCCCTGCCTGCTTGATTGCAGGCAGGGAGATTCAGTTGCTTGCCGATGCAATGGATTTGCAATGGGATTACAGCAAGGCGTTGCGACCAGCAGCTAAGGTAAGCAAGCTGAGGGGGAGAGGGGGAGGGATTTTTGCTACGAGCCATTTAAAAGAAAAAAAGTTTTTTTTCTTTTACATGGCTCTGGCGATCCAAGCTGAGTTGCCTGATTAGCAGGCAACTCACCTGGGATCGTCAGAGCTTGGCTGGTCAGAGCCATTTAAAAGAAAAAAAAGTCTCTGATGATCGCGCAGCTCAGCTGGGAACGGGGGGCGGGGGCAGGGATTTTTGCTACCGGTTCTCTGAACTGCCTGCCACCATCGCTACCTACTCGCCCGAGCCGGTTCCGAACCAGGAGCATTTCACCCCTGGTCTCCTGCTTGGGCATGTGGTTGAATAGAATAGGATAGAATTCTTTATTGGCCAAGTGTGATTGGACACACAAGGAATTTGTCTTGGTGCATATGTTCTCAGTGTACATAAAAGAAAAGATACGTTCATCAAGAATTATAAGGTACAACACTTAATGATAGTCATAGGGTACAAATAAGCAATCAGGAAACAATATCAATATAAATCGCAAGGATCCAAGCAACAAAGTTGCAGTCATACAGTTATAAGTGGAAGAAATGGATGGTGGGAACAATGAGAAGATTAATAGTAGTGCAGACTTAGTAAATACTTTGACAGTGTTGAGGGAATTATTTGTTTAGCAGAGTGATGGCATTTGGGAAAAAACTGTTCTTGTGTCTAGTTGTTCTGATGTGCAGTGCTCTGTAGCATCGTTTTGAGGTAGGAGTTGAAACAGTTTATGACCAGGATGCGAGGGGTCTGTAAATATTTTCCCAGACCTCTTTTTGACTCGTGCAGTATACAGGTCCTCAATGGAAGGCAGGTTGGTAACAATTGTTTTTTCTGCAGTACTAATTATTCTCTGAAGTTTGTGTCTGTCTTGTTGGGTTGCAGAACCAAACCAAACAGTTATAGAGGTGCAGATGAGAGACTCAATAATTCCTCAGCAGCTCCTTGGGCAGTTTGAGCTTTCTGAGTTAGTGCAGAAAGAACATTCTTTGTTGTGCTTTTTTGATGATGTTTTTGATGTTAGCTATCCATTTAGATCTTGTGATATGGTAGAACCTAGAAATTTGAAGGTCTCTACTGTTGATACTGTGTTGTCTAGTATTGGGAGAGGTGGAAATACAGAAGGGTTTCTCCTAAAGTCTACCACATTTCTACGGTTTTAAGTATGTTCAGTTCCAGATTGTTCTGGTCGCATCACGAGGCTAGTTGTTCAAACTTCCATCTGTATGCAGATTCATCATTGTATCGAATGAGACTGATCACTGTTGTGTCATCTGCAAACTTCAGTAGTTTAACAGATGGATCGTTTGAGATGCAGTCATTGGTATACAGAGAGAAGAGAAGTGGGGTGAGTGAACAGCCTTGCGGGGCTCCTGTGCTAATTGTACAGGTATCTGATGTGATTCTGCTTAGCTTCACCTGCTGCTTCCTGTCTGTTAGGAAGTCTGTGATCCACTTACAAGTTGGACTAGATGACCTATAACGTCCCTTTCAACTCTGTTCATCTGTTAAAAAAGCTATTGCCTGCTGTTCAAAAAGAAGCTACTCTGAAAATCTAAAGAATCAGTTCTCAACAAATGAACCAGCAAACATGTGGAAAACTCTTCAAAATATCACCGGTTATGGCAAACCTCCTTCCCAAGTAGAAGGAAATCAACAACTGGCAGATGACCTGAACATGTTTTACTCCAGGTTTGAAAGGAAACTACAGCCACCTATCTCTACAACCCCCATCTCTGACACACTAACAACAGCCAAGCCTCCTACAACTGACCCCATCTCAGACACACCAATGACAGCCAAACCTCTAAAACTGACTCCATCCCATTGGGTTCACAATCCCTAGTGATTACAGAAAAGGAAGTGCAAGACCCATTTCACAGGAAAAAGCCAGGAAAAGTTCCAGGCCCAGACAAGATAACTCCTTCTTGCTTAAAGGTCTGTGCTGACCAGTTGGCCCACATCTTCACCCGTATCTTCAATAAATCACTAGAGAGGTGCTATGTTCCTTCTTGCTTCAAATGCTCTATTATCATCCCAGTGCCGAAGAAGCCCACCATCAAGGAACGGAATGACTACAGACCAGTTGCTCTAACATCTGTAGTTATGAAAACTTTTGAAAGACTAATGCTGTCTCATTTGAAAACCATCACAGATCCCCTACAATTTGCATAGTGAGCAAATAGATCAACAGATGATGCTGTTAATACGGCTCTGCATTACATCCTACAACATCTTGAATCTCCAAAGACCTACGCAAGGGTCCTCTTTGTAGACTTTAGTTCAACATTCAACACCATCATTCCAGACATTCTTCTAACTAAGCTAAACCAGCTATCAGTACCTGAACACACTTGTAAATGGATCATAAGCTTCCTAACAGACAGAAAGCAGCAGGTGAAGCTAAGCAGAATCACATCAGATACCTGTACAATTAACACAAGGGCTCCACAAGGCTGTGTGCTCTCTCCACTTCTCTTCTTGCTATATACCAATGACTGCATCTCAAACAATCCATCCGTTAAACTCCTGAAGTTTGCAGATGATACAATAGTGATCGGTCTCATTCGAAACAATGATGAATCCGCATACAAACGGGAGGTTGAACAACTAGCCTCATGGTGTGACCAGAACAATCTGGAATTGAACACACTCCAAACTGTAGAAATGGTGGTGGACTTTAGGAGAAACCCTCCCATGCTACCACTTTTTACAATACTAGACAACACAGTATCAACAGTAGAGATTTTCAAATTTCTAGGTTCTACCATATCTCATGACCGAAAATGGACACCTACATCAAAAATATCATTAAAAAAGCACAACAAAGAACGTTCTTTCTGCACCAACTCAGAAAACTTAAGCTGCCCAAGGAGCTGCTGATACAGTTCTACAGAGGAATTATTGAGTCTGTCATCTGCGCCTCTATAACTGTTTGGTTTAGTTCTGCAACCCAACAAGACGACACAGACTTCAGATGATAATTAGAACTGCAGAAAAAACAATTACTACCAACCTGCCTTCCATTGAGGATCTGTATATCTGTATATCTGCTCAAGTCAAAAAGGGGGCTGTGAAAATATTTACAGACCCCTCACATCCTGGACATAAACTGTTTCAACTCCTACCCTCAAAACGATGCTATAGAGTACTGCACATCAGAACAACTTAACACAAGAACAGTTTTTCCCGAACGCCATCACTCTGCTAAACAAATAATTCCCTTAAAACTGTCAAACTAGGTACTAAGTCTGCATTACTATTATTCTTCTCATTGTTCCTATCATCCATCTCCTCCCACTTATGACTGTATGACTGTAACCTTGTTGCTGGTATCCTTAAGATTTATATTGACTGTTTCCCTATGACTATTGTACCTTATGATTCTTGATGAATGTATCTTTTCTTTTATGTACACCGAGAGCGTATGCACCCAGACAAATTCCTTGTGTGTCCAATCACACTTGGCCAATAAAGAATTCTATTCTATTCTATTCTATTCTATTCTATTCTATTCTATTCTATTCTATTCTATTCTATTCTATTCTATTCTATTCTATTCTATTCTATTCTGATTAGGGCTGAGAATCATTATCTAACAATCAACAATTATCTAACAATTAAAAAATGATTAAGGGGAATCTTTTTTTAAATTTTGAAGTTAACTTCTTAGAATTATTGCTTTGTATGTCCTATTGATGTAGTGATGGAAGGGAAAAGGCCAAACCTCAAACTGGGGGGCGGGGGGAACCCTATATGTTAAAAGCAACTAATTAGATTTCCTTCAAAGGGTACGGTGTTAAAATCAGTTTCATTTTTTCATTAGTTGCTCCTTCTTATTTAGATTAGGTCTCAGAACAATGATATAGCATTTGGGGCAAAATATGCACCCCAGTAATCCAGCTGCTGAAGCCAAAATGGAGAAGATCTCAACAGCCACCATGTATTTTCCCTTGGTACTCAAATAGGTGGGAACAAATGATAGCCAAACACTGCAAAAGACCAACATGCTGAAAGTGATAAATTTGGCTTCATTAAAGCTGTCAGGCAAATTCCTAGCTAAGAAGGCCACAGTGAAACTGACAGCAGTCAAGAACCCCAAAAAGCCAAGGACAACATAAAACATTGTAGTGGAACCCTCATTACATTGCTGGATAATTTCTTCAGTCATGGCATGCATGTCAGAATCTGGGAATGGAGGAGAAATTGTGAGCCACACCAAACAAATGCAGAATTGCATCAGGAAGCAAGATAGGACAATGGAGATAGCCAGCCTATTCCCCACCCATTTTCTCATTTTGGATCCAGGCTTGGTGGCCATGAAAGCAAGGACCACTATGATTGTTTTCCCCAATATACAAGAAAGAGCTACAGAGAATAGGATGCCAAAAGCAGTTTGTTGCAAGAGACATTTGACTTGATCAGGTTGCCCAATGAAGAGCAAACTGCAAAGGAAAGAGAGCAGGAGAGCAGCAAGAAGACTATAAGTGAGGTTCCTATTATTGGCTTTCACAATAGGTGTGTTCTGATGTTTAATGAATATCCCGAGCACCACAGCTGAGATGACAGAAAAGGAGACTGCAATAACTGCCAAAGAAATCCCCAAAGGTTCTTGATAAGTTAAATAAATTATATGTTTTGGAAGGCAAGTATTCTTATCCTTGTTTGGATATTGATCCTCTGGACAAGGGAAACAGTCATCCAAGTCTGAAAAAGAAACCATTCATAAAAGCATTATTGTTTTGAAGCATCTTCATTTCATTTTCAATATGCTACAATTTTACAGTATTCTATAGACATAATGATATCCCAATTTGATAACTGGAATGCCTTTTATATGGTGCTGCCCTTGAAGACCAATTCAAAAGCATAACTGGTTTGCATTGCAGTTGACATGCACTTAACTCACCTAGTTCTATTATTCTGCATGAGCTGTATTGGCTCCAGTTTTCTGATTATCACCATTAAATCCCTGGATGTCACTGGGCCAAATTATAGGTGAGAATACCTTTCTTCAATGGTATCTGCCTTTCTCAATAAGTCCAATAGGTGGGCATGCTACAGATTTCTCTGCTAAATGTTGTCTCTGTGAGTTCAGAGTTGAATCTGGTCTGTAGTGTCCAGCCTTTTCCAATAATTTTCCATGAATTATTTGAGTTCCGTACCCTTTTATCCTTGTAGCAGGTTTGGAAAACCTTATTGTTCCCCTAAAGTATTAGGCTAGATTGGGGGTGACTCAGGAGCTTGATTCATCTAGTACCTGGTGGCAAGGGTGATTTGTGTTTCTAAAGATTTTGGTAGGCCACTGAGATTTATTATATGAAATAGACACCGATATACATTCCAGAATCAATCAATCAATCAATCAATCAATCATTTGGGTAGAATAGTACAAGTAGTACTATTAAAAACCATGGAAAAATTACCAATACAAAATTACCATTATTTCCAAAAAATAATGACAAAGGTTTCTGGAAAAAAAACTGTTTATAATTTTTCAAGGAAACATAAGATGGAATAATTCAAATCTACTGTTGCTCCAAGTTAGAATGAACTAATTGGTTTTATCACTAAATAGCTCACTAAAGTATGAAAAAAAATCAAATGTTTCAATATGATGTCAAGCTCAATATTTTCAATTACCATAATATTTATTACAAATATTTATTTATTAAAAATAAACCCCCATTTATATTTATTATATCATTGATAAATTTAATATATTCCTTTGCTTACCCAATTGATCAGCTATCTTCCCTTCTGGACATAATTTACAGTCATAGCAGCAGGATAATTTTCCTTCCACTTTTATCTTGCTATGGCCAGGAGGACATTCTTTGTTACAGATGGAAAGAGGTAATGCCTGCTCGTAAATAAAACCAGAATTCACACAAAGAATTTGTTTTTGGTGGATTGTTCTTTTCATCATTTATATATATGCAAAGTCTTCATATATAATCCAAACATTGGTGTTGCAATTTCCAGTTTTATTCCTGGTGTAAATTCACTATTGAATGTTCAGTTGCTTCTTATTTCATACTTATTCATACTCATTCTTATTTCCATCCTTCTGAGGTGGGTAAAATGAGGACCCAAATTGTTGGGAGCAACATGCTGGCTCTGTAAACCACTTAGAGAGGGCTGTAAAAGCACTATGAAGCGGTATATAAGTCTAAGTGCTATTACTATTACATTAATCGATTGATGAATCCCAATAATTATATTCTAAAGATCAGTTTGAGGCAATGTGGAAAAATCTGTAACTCTGAATCACTCTAAGTATGCCCTCCTTGAGGTCCCATTTTTTGATTCGTGTCAAATCAAATCAAATCAAATATCTATATTCCTTCCTTCACTGACCAGTTTGTAATTTATTTTTAGAAAAAAATTATATGCATCCTCTTCTTTAATAAATTTTGTATCTTATTTGAAATGCTGCTGCATTATAATTACATAATTAAGTAATAGATAAGAGAGATAAAGAGACAGAATTCTCAGCAGAAATTCTTTGTTTTTTAATCATATATTAATGTGTGTGTGTGTGTGTGTGTACAGTTAATATTTCGGGTTTCTTCCCGTGTAATTGTGAACATATCCCTAAAAGGGTAGAAGCAACATTTCGACAGAATCTCATCTGCCACCATCAGGCTTATGTTTGGGGTCTTTTGCAGTAACTGCCGTTACTATTTCAAATCTGGTGCTGGTAGTCTGGGATGGCTCCACCTTTTCATTCTGATTGGTTGGGAGTTCCAGTTTGTGTTTATTGGCTTGGTTTCGGGTATATGGTCGGTTTTTCTCCACCAGGTGGCAGGGCTTCATCTTTGTGGCTGGCTGGAATGTGATTTGGCTGGAACTTGTGGCAATACAGGCCTTTTGATTAACACTTGATCTATGTTTTAGATAATATATAAATATAAAAATATATATTTTTATATATATCAAAATATAAAATATAAAAAAATATCAAAATATAAAACATAGATCAAGTGTTAATCAAATGTCTTATCAGTATTTTTCTCAAGGTGGTAGAAATATAATGTATTACATTCACCAGTAGATGGCGCTTTCTGTTTAACTTCAATGTTGCATATATTCTAACACGTTCTGTTTGTATTTTCAAACAATCAAAATTCTGACAAGTAATTCCAGCATTTTAAATGGCTTATTGCCAATAAAAATTAGAGATCCAATCTTTCTATATTTTTAAAGGTTTTGTGCCCTCTTCTTAATATGCTTTTTCTTTTTTCGTTTTCTTTTGGGTCTATGATTTTTCTCTCTGTAATTGTTAAGAGTTTGCTTAAACAGACTCTTCAAAGAGTCCCTTTTCCAGAGTTTATTTTCATTAGGGTAGGTTTCAGGTAAAAAAAATGTCACCTCACCCAGTTCCAGTCACTATTTTTTTTGAAATTTTATTTATTTATTTTTAAACATAAAACATAAAACACATCTTTTTAGAGCAAGCATTTGATCCGGTATAAAATAGGTACAAGATTCAAATTTCATCCATTAACATCTTAAAGAAAAAAAAGAAAAAAGAAAAAAAAAAGAACAAATCTAACCCAACTTTTATCATTCAGTGTAACATCTTATTCTAGAATTAGACATTCTACTATGTATCACCCTAAATCTTAAACTCCAAATCTAAACAGCTCTTTATAATATTCATTTATCATTTTAACAATCATGGCTTAGGACCGGGGTATATACGAAACTGCCTTCTGCCACCAATAGCCTCCCACCGGCCAATACTCTCCAACAAGGAGGGGTTCCTCAGGGTGCCGTCGGCCAAACAATGCTGACTGGCGACACCCAGAGGGAGAGCCTTCTCTGTGGGGGCACCAGCCCTCTGGAATGAGCTGCCCCTAGAGGTTCGTACGATCCCCGACCTGCATACCTTTCACCATGCCCTGAAGACCCTTCTGTTCCAACAAGCCAGACTGGCCTAATATGAATTTTATAATGGGTGTTTTTAATTTGTGGCCCAAATTTTCTATATATTCAATTTTAAATTGTTTTTAAATTTTGTAAATTTATATGTGTTTTAATATGGCTGTACGCCGCCCTGAGTCCTTCAGGATAAGGGCAGTATAGAAGTCCAATAAACAATATAACAAACAATCAGTATTTCATATATTTTCCTTACTTCAAAGACCCAAATCAAATCAATGTTTCTTTTGAATCACATCTAATGACCAACATAAAATATTTTACTCCTCTCTTAAAAACATTTCAAAATCAATTCCCTCTAAAATTTATTCCACATTTCCACCTATAATTTATTATACCCAAAATATTTATGTTTTTGCTAATTACAAGCTTCTTCTCCATTACAACTAATTCTAATGTTTAGATGGTTCATAACTTATATAGCTATTCCCCAACAATATTTTCCTCCACTTCTATCAATTTGGCTTTAATTGTTCTTCAAAGATATCTCCTTCATTCCTCCTCGGTTTATTTTTGGCTGGATTACAGTTTAATTAGCTGATTTCCAGAAATGCTTTCCTCCACTCCTAACCTTATTTGTTGGCTGGATCACAGTTTGGTTTTAACTGCTCTCCAACATTTTCTCCTCCACTCCTCCTAGGTTTATTTTTAGCTGGATAAACGGCTTAGTCAGCTGTTTTCCAGGGATGCTTCCCTCCACTCCTAACCTATATTTAGCTGGTTCACAGTTTGGCTTTAACTGCTCCCCAGCATTGTCTCTTCCACTCCTCCTAAGTTTATTTTTGGCTGGTTCACAGCTTAGTTAGCTGTTTTCCAGGGATGCTTTCCTCCGCTCCT
Source organism: Pantherophis guttatus (assembly GCF_059756535.1). NCBI lineage: Eukaryota > Metazoa > Chordata > Lepidosauria > Squamata > Colubridae > Pantherophis > Pantherophis guttatus. The sequence goes on from NC_142066.1 coordinate 16,910,917, forward strand.
TACCTTATATTTAACTGGTTCACAGTTTGGCTTTAACTGCTCCCCAGCATTGTCTCCTCTGCTCCTCCTAAATTTATTTTTGGCTGGTTCACAGCCTAATCAGCTGTTCTCCAGGGATGCTTTCCTCCACTCCTAACCTTATATTTGACTAATTCACAATTTAGCTTTAATCATCTAATCACCAAAATCATACTGCCTTACCAATTTAAAATAATAATGCATTTTAATATATATCTTCTCTCCTACTCTTTCCTGAACTATTAATTTTCTTTAAATTTCTCCCCTTTCCTATTTGTTTCTTGTTTTTCTATAAAATGCAACATTTTAAACCATTTTGGAAACCAGTTTACCATAATTATAAAATCTATAAACAAGTCTTATTAATATTCCAAAAATTCATTCCCATTCTCTTATTTACTATAAAAAAACAACATTTTAAACCACTTTAAAATCAATTTTAAAGTGGCTTAGGACCTGGTTATTTACGGGACCGCCTGCTACCACCAATAGCCTCCCACCGACCAGTATGCTCCCATAGAGAGGGGCTTCTCTGGGTGCCATCGGCCAAACAATGTCAACTGGTGGCTCCCAGGGGAGAGCCTTCTCTGTGGGGGCACCTACTATCTGGAACGAGCTCCCCCTGGAGGTACGGAGGATCCCGGATCTGCGTACCTTCCGTCACACGCTCAAGACTTTCTTGTTTCATCAAGATGGCCTGACGTAAGTCTTTCCCCTTTTTAAATGGAAATTTTAAATTTGTTTTTAAATTATTGGCATTTTAAATTTGCTCAGCCAAATTATTTAATTCATTTTATTTTATTTTAAATTTTGTATTTATATGTTTTATTCTATGGCTGTTCACCGCCCTGAGTCCTTCGGGAGTAGGGCAGTATATAAATTCAATAAAATAAATAAATAAATTTTCTGTAACTGTTAGAACTCTTATTTGTATTTAAAAAAAATCTTTCAAAGTCTTCACATTTTTTTGTAGTTTTTCTACAATGACATTTCTCGCTTTAAGAATAATCATAAAATATATAAACAATTCTTGTTAATAATCAAAGCTTCATTCACGTTTTCTTATTTTCTATAAAGAAACCATATTTTAAACCATTTTAAAGAAACAATTTTCTATAATTGTTAAATCTATCAGCAATTCTTATTAATAATCAAAAATTCATTCATAATCTTCATATTTCTTATAGTTTTTCTATAATCACATTTTCTCCACCTTGAGAATCACTTCTCTCAATAATAATAATGAAAAGTAAAAAAAAAAGGAAAGAGAAAGGGAGAAGAAAAAAAAGAATAAAAGTATGGCAAAAGAAATCAAAAATAAAGATTCAAAGAAAGAAAGAGAAAAAAGAGAGGAATAAAATAAGAAAATAAGAAAGAAAAGAAAGGGGAAATGAAAAAATAAAAAAGAGAGAGAAAGAAGAAAGAGGAAATCTCCTCCTTACATTATTTAGACATCAATTACATAGAAAGCATTTACATCCATTTTAATCAAACTGTAGTACTTTTCTCATCTTGCTACCCAGTATATTCCAGTTTTTTCCTTTCTCCAATCTGTCCAAACTTTTTTTTCTGTTCAGTTTCAATATCAGTAAGGTTATAAAGACTAAAGGATTTAGTTCTTTTGTGTTCCATATATGGTATCATCATGTCTTCTTCTGTTGTTACACCCTTCCCTTTTGTTGCCACACCATTAATCAGCAATTTTAATTGTTCCAATTAATTTCTTCTTTCCAACTGTCCATAAGTAGTCCAAAGACAGATTAAGTACATCTAAAATCAAGCCTCCTTAGTTTTTCTTCAAAATAATTCAATTTGGGAAACAAGAGACAAAGTTTCTTCTTTAAATAGCAAGCAACCCACAATTTGCCCTTTCACTTCTTCTCAGCAGGCAACCATTTTACCTTCCTCCACTTGTTATTTCTCATAGCTTTAAAAAGACATTCTGCTTATTTCCTCTTCTCCTTCTCCCTCTTCAAAGATAATCCATTCTCATTAAGAACCAGGAAAATATCAAATTTTAAATCCATCTAAAGAAACATTAATTCCAAAAGCAATCAATAGGTACTATTGTCCTTTAATGGGTCTTCTCTTTGTTAGTTGTTTTGAATCCTTTGTCCAAATAGTTCTTAGCCGCTATTAGGGCCAGGGCATTATTTGTAACCAATTATTTGAAGGCTGTTCCTGCCTGGGCTAGTCCTACTCACCCGGCATTCAAACACCTTCATCTGCATCTCCTGCATCTCCTCCTGCACTTTGCTTGTCCTGGTTGCCGCAGCCTTGGGGCAGCCACCATGGCTGCTGCTCCCACCACCGCCGACACAGAGGGCAATCCTCTGGACCCGAGGAACCTGCTCATTCCTCTTGGCCATCCAAGGGGTTCCTCTCTAATCCCCTGTCCCTTCAGGACAGGGTAGGTGCCGGCGGCGGCTTGACAGGTGGGGTTTTTGTGGGGCTCCGAAGAGCCCCGCTATTTCCCCGTCCAAATCACCAACTGGAAGTCCACCCAGTTCCAGTCACTATTCATCCACACCGCTCCAGCACAGTCTTTGTTTCTTCAGCTACCCCAGCTTCACAGCAGCCATAATGGCTGCCTCTCCTCTTTGTCATTGGATGAGGGGGAATTAGCCCTGGATCAAGCAGGAAAGCCGCCGCTTTCTGTAACCTGTAGAGCACCCCTTTTCTGTTTGTCACCCCTATAGGTAGCTCCTTTTGGGGCCCTCCAACGAAGGGATTCAGGACGAGTTCACAGAGCCCCACTTTTCGTGTCTGATAGTGCTGCAATATCAACTGTAAGTCCTGGATTATCCATTTTTTAAATCATTGAAACTACAGATCAAAAATGAATTTTTTTCCTTTTTTCATGCAAAAAGTGTTGTCACGGGTTTCCAGACAGCTATATACCATATTTTTAGGCATATAAGACAAACCTAAATTTACAAGACTAAAAAAACAAAAAAAAATAGTTTTTTGCCTCCAACATCACATTTTCAGCCTCCCAGGCCCCAGAAGCACTCTGAAGTGTTCTGCACGGCCTGGGCTCCCAAGCCTTCTGTGCATTACGTTTTCACCCTCCCAGATCCCCATGTTCTGCCCCAGCTACGGACCACAAAGAACACAGCACACACGAAGTCTGTACAAACCTTAGTTTACTAATTAAGGACTACTAATGAGCTTTCTTAATAGTTGTTCAAACACAAGTATTGAACAACACATTGATTTAAACACAAGTTTAAATCAATCTTTTCTGAAAAAGGGCTGTTAATTTAACTTAATTAACAGCCGACAAGAGTCCAAGAAATAATAACTCAATTCTGAGATACAGTCTTTCAAATAACTGTAAGCTTACTGTGGTTGGCAGAATGCCCAGAAGCAATTTGCAGGAAAAATGACAAGAGAGAAGCAAGAGCCGATCAGACATTTCTGGAGTCAATACGCAAAAGAATATGAACAAAGTTGTTTTCTGCAAATTGCCTCAGTTGTCGTCATTCCTTAAATAGGCTAGGGGAGTGGCCAATTAGCCCCAAGCCTTACTCTCGAGAAGACCTCTTTCTGAGGAGCCATTCCTGCCTTTTGGCAGTTCTGCGCACCTGTGCATTCAGAAGAGGCTCCTCCTCCTCTTCCTCTTCATTTCTGGAGGTTCTGAAGGCCCTGGCTGAATCCCCGCCTCTGGCACCAACTCTTCTCCAGCCTCCTCATTGTCTGACTTGGGTGCCAGCTGCACAGGCTTCTGGCAAATCACAACACCAGCCTCCTCACTGTCAGAATCAGCTACCACCTGCACAGGCTACTGGTGGGCCACAACACCCCAGAAGAACTCTGCAGTGGTCCTTATGGCCCGTTTTTGCCAAAAACACACCCATTTTTGGCCTGCAGAGTTCTTCTGGGGGCCAGGGAGGGCAAAAACGAGAATCGTGGAGGGCTTGGGAGCCCAATAATGGGCCCATTTTTTGGGTGAAAATGGGCCATGCAGAGCATGGCAGAGTGCTTCTGGGAGCGAGGGAAGGCAAAACCACAACGCTTGGAGGTGTCAAGAGGCCAAAAATGCCCGTATTCGGTCTATAAGATGCACCTAAATTTTCACTCACTTTTAGGAGGAAAAAAGGTGTGTTTATAGTAGATACTATATATTCTCTAATCAAAGAATTTGATCAACCATCCCCAATTTCAGAGGATGTTATTAAAAAGTTAATTCTAAAGTATTGAACTAAGCTAAGATCCTAACTCTCTCTTCCTTCTCATCTTGTCAATCTTAAATCAATTTCATGTCAATGTCAATATTTATTTTTTAATGTTTTACAATTACAAGCCACCTCTATGTGAGATAGGCAGCATATACGTTTAATAAATAAAAAATAATACATGTAAGTCGAGCCCAATATGAGCCCAAAATTTCTGTTGCTAAATGTGAAAGTTGTTAAGTGAGTTTTGCTCCATTTTATGACATTTCTCGCCACAGTTGTTAAGTGAGTCACTGCAGTTGTTAAGTTAGGAACACAGTTGTTAAGTGGATCTGACTTCCCCAGTGACTGGCAAAAGGTGATCACATGACTCTGCGACACTGCAACTGTCATAAATATGAGTCATTGCCAAGCATCTGAATTTTGATCACAAGACCATGAGGATGCTTGTATGGTTGTGAGTGTGAACACTATTAATACATATACTTTTTTCAATGTCATTGTAACTTCAATGAATAATATACAGTATGGGCTGCTAAATGCTTGCTTACTCCAAATGTTACTGTGATTTTGATTGTTTAATCATTTATTCCACAGGTATCAAACTTGCGGTATCCCTTGCCGCCTGTTGTGGCCCGCCAGCGGCCTGCGCAGGTCGTGGCTGATCTCGACGATGAGGAGGCTGGTATGGTGTTGTGTCAGCAGCCGGCGCAGCTGGCGCTCGCGTAGGACAGCAAGGAGGCTGAAGAGGATGAGGTGCCAGAGGCAGAGACTCAGCCAGGGCCTTCAGAACCTCCAGAGGCTCCTTCAAGTGGAGAGAGAGAAGTGGAATAGCCTCTTCTCAATGCTCGAGCATGCAGGGCTGCCAAAAGGCAGGAGTGGCTACTCAGGAGGAGGAGGAGGTCTCCTTGAGAGTAAGGCTTGAGGATAATTGGCCAATCCCTTAGCCTATTTAAGTCACACGCCGTTAGTAAGTTTCTTGCTGGAAACAACTTGTAATTATCATCAGAGCATTTTTGGAAAAGTCTTATCATATCTTGTTTTCTGGGCTGGTTGCCAACCTTTGCCGGACTTTGGTTTATTCTTGCTACTTAATAAATTTGATAAGGACCGTTGGTGTGTGTCAATATCCTCAGGAATCCAGAGCTGGGGCAGAACACCGCCACGTGACGTATCGTTGATGAATGGTGGGGTGAGCGTGACCTGCATGTGACACACCTGGCCTGCGGCTGCCAGTTTGGCACCCCTGATTTATTCCATCAATTAGTGGTAATAAGTTCAGGAAAAGGGAAAAATGAGACATACCTGGTTAAATATGCAAGGCCAAATGGCTTCCTTGTCAGAAATGGTGAGGAACTTTTCTGAGGAAGCCAGGGGATCGATCTTTCCAATTTGTTTTTTCAGAAAGGACTTATTTGGAAATGTGATCCAATTTAAAATATCAAGTCCAGTTTCTAATTCCCCATTGGGACCAAAAGAAATCTGTTCTCCAGCACTGTTGTTAAAGGAGACTTGTTGCAAGAAACGGTGGAGCTACAGGAAGATGACAAAAAAGAGGAAAGAAACAAGAAAGTTATCAGGCATCTTTGAAGGGGATGGGAACATTTCAATTGTTTCTTTCAATTTGGCCTAGGCTTAAAGAAAAGTAAGATGTTCCATTTTGCCTCAATCAAACTATTTCAAACTGGTAAACAAAATATATTTTTATCAAATACATTTTCAACTCTCAGCTGAAAAACTGTCAGATGAGAATTCCAACAGAAAATCAAGGAAGGGACAGATCTGAGAAATCACTTTGCTTTGATTGAGCATTTCAGAAATGGGGAATTCAGTGTTCTGCCATATAAAAGGCAAGATAGAGAGTGGCATGTTAACAGTGGCCAGAATTGTGTTCACACAACATTGGAAGGGCGAGGAGATCCCCACAGAAGAAAAGATAATAACAAAATTTTTAGAATGTGCAGAAATGAATAAACTAACATTTGAAATTAAAGAAAAGGAAGACACTAAATATTTTAAGGCATGGGATCTGTTTTATCGGTGGTTAAATAAGAGAAACGGGAGTTGGAATCTTGAAGATTACAAGAGAAACATTAATCTCACTACTAGGGTTGTTTATTGTAACTTATTAATTTTGATTAATTTTGATTAGTGTTAATAAGTATAAATGTTATGAGAGAAAAGCACTGTTATTATGAAACTATGATTAGAGGATACTATTTTTATGACTATGACAAATATTACTCCAAAGAACTGTAACCAGGCAACACACTGTAGATATGGACATGTTGCTCTTTTTTATCTATATTATTAAAAGAAAAGAAAAGAAAAGATAGAGTGGCATGGTGGCATAGTGGTGAAGACCCTTGCATCCCATTTGTCCTAATCAGCGAGAACTGTTTCTCCATGAGGCTACAAAGAGAAAATATCTGCTGTGAACTCTGTGTGGCATCAGGAAGGGCAACCGGCCAGTAAACATTCAAATCCATTCAGTTGCCCCAACTCTACCTTGAATTAAGGGATTACAGGGTCATAAAAAGAGACTTAGTGTAGGCAAGGTAGAATTTTCTGAGACAGACAATTCTAAGACAAGATGGCTTTTACTTCCATCCAGGGTAATTCCAGATGTTACTTTTGAGGAAAAAAAAATAAACTTGAAATGCAATTCATTGACAACTTTGTTATTCACTGGAAGTAACACTAAGTATAGTTGCCTTTTGAATCTGTACCTTTGAAACCTTTGAATCTTAGTAACTCAAGTTGGTGAGGAATAATAATGCTATTCAGTAGTAAAACAGTTTTCAAATTTCTACATAAGATTGTCAAATAAAATGGATTGAGTAAGATCCTGTACATACTATTTTAGACATAAAATGAACCTCATATGTTACATATTTTTGTATCTTTATCTAAGCCTTAGATTTATATTCCATTTTTCATTTTCTTTCATATGAAAATATCAACTACTTCTATATAGCTTTCAAAGCTATCTATAAAGAATTCTAGCTGTTAAAACAACACAACAAAACAGAACACAAAGCACTTTCCTATTCTGGTACTTGATGATTAACACAAATTTTGTATTAGTCAACATTACTTGCCAGGGTGACTGGAGGAAGAGCTTCCATCTCCTCTCATTCATTTTTTGTCCCCCTTTGAGTTTGGAAGAGCGCATGGCCTTCAGAGCATGTGCCACAACATAGACTGCATTGTAGACACTGTAACTATGTCCATTCATGGTGGTGTCAAAGACAGAATTAGGAAGAGTCTCCAGCTTCTCTTCTCCAGTGCAGATCCTTTCAGCATTCTCATCTCTAATATCACTGGAGAAGGAGCATTCAAATGCATCTTTCCAGAAATCCCTAATAAACCCATCATCTTTTTCTAAGTTTGGGTTTTTCTTCTGCATAAATTGTTGGAATCCGGTCAGCTCCTTTGAGTGAATTGCAAAAGAAAGTGCACCATGGAGAAAATCAATGGGCAATGGTCTTTGCATTAGAATGGATGTGAATTCCATCTGGGCTGACATGATCCAAACTTTGGCCTTTCTTTCCTTTGGAATAGGATCATAATTGAAAAAATAGATCATTAGTCTCAAAGGCACCAAGCCTGAAATTTCAGCACTTAAGACAACTGCAATGACTGTACTTTCCATGATCACTTTGAATCTTTTACCTGCATTTTCTATCCACTCAGCAGCTGCATTACCATATATTATCTGGGGAAGACATTCAATAAAGTCAAAGCAGATTCCTCTCTCTGAAAACGTGGGAAGTCTCTTTTGAATGAACCTGTCCCTATCTTCTTCATACTTAGAAACTAACCCAACCCAGGTCCATCCAAAATGCAATAATAAGTGAAGTATTGCTTTAAATTGATGGGTTTCCTCTGGGAACATCCATTTGACAAACATTGCTGTTTCAGTATTTACCAAAGGAGCTGATCCATATGTGATCTAAATGGAGAAAGTCAGAAGAACATAGGAATGAAAGATCTCAATAATAATAATAATAATAATAATAACAACAACAACAACAACAACAACAACAACAACAACAACAACAACAACAAACCACCATACAGGATGAAAATCCTCCTGTGCAACAGCTTGAAAGTGTAGAGCTAAGTGATCTAGCAAAAATGCTGAAAGAAAAGATTGAAAACCACATCAAAGAAAACACAGAAAGAAAAAGGCTACCTACCATTCGCGAAGTGCATAGCAAACGAGTGAAAGATCTACTAATAGCCGTGAACAGCATTTTAACATCCATCCCATCCAGCACACCATATGAAACCAACCAACTAATGTATAACACAGCCGCCATTATAACTGCAGAACTGGGTTATAAAATGCCAAAAACAACAACAACAACAACAACAACACTGGAACACCAAAGTGGAAAATTCGACTTGAAAATAAAATTAAAAAACTACGAGGGGATGACACCAATCTGAACTACTTGAAAGAAGGAAAACTAAATAACAAAAAGCTGAAAAATAGTTTACACAATAAATACAACCTGGAGGAAAAAACAATAACTGAAATCATAGAAGAACTAAAACAACTTGTAATAGCAACAGCAAAGAAAATTGAAAGATACGAAAAACGAATTAAACAATATCGTGAAAATGTCCGGTTCAGAAAAAACCAACACCTCTTCTACCAGTCCCTTGATGAAAACCGAGTCCAAACTAATGTTCACCCTTGTAGAGAAAAAACTTTGAACTTTTGGAAAGAACTGTGGGAAAACCCAGTGGAACACAACAAAACTGCCTCCTGGATCAAAGATATTCAACAACAAACAACACGAAACAAAATGGAAAATATTGCAATAACAACTGACATGGTTGCAAAACAAGCAAAGAAAGTCAAGAACTGGAGTGCACCTGGCCTGGACGAACTGTATGGATATTGGCTAAAACACCGACCAGCCTCCATTATCGCATGGCACTCAATTTGATCAAATGCTTCAAAATGCAACAAGTGAAGAATGGTTAACAGCTGGTTGAACATATTTGATAATGAAAGATCCAGAAAAGGGGACAGAGCCAAACAACTATCGCCCAACAACATTCAAACTTTTTACAAGAATACTGGCAAATTCAGTATTCAATCCTCTGACGGAAAACAATTTGTATCCCGTAGAACAAAAGAGAAATTATAAAAAATCAAGAGGAACAAAAGATCAGCTGCTCATTGACAAAATGGTACTAAAAAATGCAAAACAAAGAAAAAATTTAAATATGGTATGGATTGATTACAAGAAGGCATTTGACTCATTACCCCAAAGCTGGATTACCACCTATCTGGAAAACTTTGGAATCAGCAAAAATATTTGTACATTTTTGAAAACAAATATGCAAAAATGGAAAACAGTTCTAACAGAAAATGGGGAGAACATTGGTGAAGTCAACATCAGACGAGGAATCTTCCAGGGGGATTCACTTTCACCACTACTGTTCAACATCACATTAATTCCATTGACAATAATCCTACGAAACACAAAACTGGGATACCAAATCTCAAGCCAACATGGCAAGATAAACCATCTACTATACATGGATGACTTAAAAATGTATGCGAAAAGCCCCACTGAACTTAAATCAATACTCAACACAGTTCAACTGTTCAGCAGCGACATCAAAATGAACTTTGGACTTGAAAAATGTGCTATATTATCCATACAGCAAGGAAAAATGAAAAAAAAAAAAGAAGGAATAGAACTGGGAAATGGAAACACAGTAAAAGCATTAGCAAAGGATGATTACAAATACCTAGGCATATTGGAAGCAGATAACATCTTGAATGGAAAAGTCAAAGAGTCAACGCAAAAGGAATACATCAGGAGGGTCCACAAAATATTAAAATCAAAGCTGAATGCTGGAAACATAATTAGAGGCATTAATACATGGGGAGTTCCGGTGATACGCTATTCAGCTGGAATCACTAACTGGACTTTGGCTGAACTGAAAAACTTGGACCGGAAAACACACAAACTTTTCAATATGTACCATGCTTTACATCCACAAAGTGACATTGACAGGTTATACCTGCCAAGAAAAATAGGAGGCAGAGGGCTATTGCAAATCCATTAAACTGTAGAAGAAGAAAAACGAAGTTTGAATGATTATGTGAACCAAAGTACAGAAAAATTGCTGCAGGCTGTGAAAACAAGAGAACATTATAAAAAGAACAGAAACAATGGCAGAATATAAGGAAAAACAGCTGGATGACAGATTAAATAGATGGAAAACCAAAGCTTTGCATGGACAGCACTTGAAAAACATTGAAGGAAAATGTGATGACAACTTTACATGGGCATGGCTTAAGATGGGAACCATCAAGAAAGAAACGGAAGGTTTAATACTCACTGCTCAAGAACAAGCACTACAAACTAATGCCATGAAAACAAAGATACAAAAATTCACCGACAATCCAAACTGCCGACTTTGCAATAACAAAGTCGAAACTGTTTCACATTTAATATGTGAATGCAGCCAAATCACACAAACTGATTACAAAGCTAGACACTACTGAGTTGCTAAATTAATCCACTGATCATTATGTAAAAAATAAGTGGAAAAAGTTATAGAAAATGAGAAGGTGAAGATCTTGTGGGACTTTCGAATACAGACTGATCGACACTTGGAACACAACACGCCAGATATCACAGTTGTTGAAAACCAAAATGTCCAATTTATTGGTACATGTACAATTTATCTCCGGTACCAGGAGATGCCAGAGTCGAAGAAAAAGAACTAGAAAAAATAATAAAATATTGCGACCTGGCCATTGAAAATACACGGCTATGGATGAAACATGTAACAGTATACCCATTGTCATCAGAGCACTTGGTGCCATGTCCAAAAATTTTATAAGATACATCAACAAATTGCAGCTTCCTGCAATAACACCAGCGGAACTGCAAAAAACTGTGCTACTTGGAACATCATACGTCTTAAGAAGGTACTTGGTTGATACCTAGGATGCTGGCAGCAACCCGTATCAACCATTAGCACCAGTCAATGTATTTGTGATGCATTTTTGAATGTTCAGTTGACTGAGTTTCATGTTTAATGAATAAAGTAAATAATAATAATAACAACAACTATAACAATAAACCAATGCATGCATGTATATTTAATCAAATCTCTGGGTTTGAGTGGGATACAAAAATAGGCTGCTTAAAAATTAGTTTTATATGACATCTGCAATTTTGCTCATCAGGCAAAAAGGGACAGCCCTTTTAAGATGTTCTTAGTAATGGTTTCGCTCAAATTCTCATTTCAGTGACCCACCTTTTGAATATAATTAATAGCTGGTGAACAACTCATATTGAACCATTTTTTTGTCTCACCTGGGGAAATTTGTAGTTGCACAGAGAGATTGCCATGTTGAGACAGGTGTTACTCTGGGGTCCTCCAATGACAACTACTGTGTTGGTCTGCTCATTGCATTTGTAGTTGGGTATAAATTCATCTTTTGTAGATAGAAATTCCATTGATAAATGATAAGTTGTACTTTCCACAGGATAGTCAGTAGCAATACGGAAACCAAGGCTAATATTGGGTATAATCCCAGAATGTTCATTGATCTCCTTTACAGCAAATGCAAGAGCCAAAGTGTGCTGGTAATTATGAGTGACGAACCTTCAGTGAGAGTTAGATATTGTCAATATATTTCTGTTTCAGAATTATACATACAGAAAGATATAAATTAGTGCTTATTGTTTGTTCTGGACACCTGGAATTTGGTCACTATCAAATAATAGCCCTAGATTGTATCAACTAGAAAGCACCAATCTAGCTGTGGCTACTTAACATTGAGCTAAGGTGGCATTTACTCAGACCCCATTTGAAATACTGTGTACAGTTCTGGAGACCTCACTTTTAAAAAAAAGACATTAATAAGATTGAGCGAGTCAAGAAATAGGCAAGAAAAATGGTGCACAGTTTGAGGGACAAAACATATAAGGAAATATTAAAGGAACTGAATATGTTCAGCATAGAGGACAGAAGGAAAGGGGGACATGAGTGAAATCTTTAAATATATTAAAGAGTATGAATAAGATTGTTTAAGATAGTATTCTCAATTTTAATTAAAACATTAGAACATGGAATCATAATCTCTAACTGACAGGAGGGAAGTTCAAAACTATTGTTAAAAGGTATTAACTTCACAGAAAGTGTAATAGAACCTTGGAAACAACTTCCAGGGGAGGTAATGGATCAAACACCAGTTTACTGAGTTTAAACATGAAACACATCCGTTTTCTATGTTTCTATCTGATTTCAGTATTATCTATATCTTATCTATATTTTCATAGAGAAGGAAGACAACTCAGACTTAAATGTATAATAGTCTAAAATATGCACTAGACAGTTTCTCTTTTATATCTGGATGAAATGAAAGACAAATAAGCTCAAGAATAACCAGAGGATATCTGCAATATTTAGATTAGTCGGTTTCTTGAGGAGAAAAAAAAATCATGCAGTATTATTTATATCCTATCTGTATTTTCTAAGGGAGGAACCAGCTTCATTTTACACCCTAAACATATTATAACCTAAATTATGCACTAGAGGGTTTCCTGTTTTATATCTGGATGAAATAAAAGGAAAAAAACACCTCCAGATTCAACAGAGAGCTTCTGCAATATGTAGATTAGTCAAACTTTTCTTTACTTTCAACAAGGAACTTGGTTGAAGGAAGGAAATTTTTGAAGAGAATGAAATTCATATACTTTACGATTAAATCTAATAATATTCATCTCAATTTCAACATCACTGTTAGGACAGCTCTGAAATTAAAAAAGACTAAATATGGTCACTGGAACGGGTCATATCCACTGACTAGTAACCAATACTTTTAAGCATAAAAGCGAAAGAAAATACATTTAGGTATCAATGAGGGCAAAGAAGAGGTGTGGGATGAGGAGGAGGAGAAGTAGTCAGATACTTACAGGTACTGATCAAGGACTTTATAACTGGGAAGGCTATGAAAAGTGATCTCATTTGAAAGAAAGAGAACCTGATAAATAATACCAGCAATGATTAAATCTCCAGACTGATAGTATTTATGAACAATTGGAAGAGGACGACTAAGTTTGCAGGTGTAAGGAGGAGAAATGCACATCATAGTTGGGAAAAAAAGGAAAACTAATGTTCTGAATATAACCCATTGACTATAATATGTAGTCATTGTAGACCTCAAATAGTAACTCCTAAGTTACCATTCAACTGAGTAGCTGATCATTCATTAATATTATCTAAACTTAAGACAATGAATTTTATTTAAAGTTAAAAAAATGAAGTGTCACAGATGAAATACTAATCCTACCTACATGCACGTCTGTATTTCTAAGCAGATATTAATAAAATGCAATGTCTTAATCCGGGGTGATCATTTTTACAGTGGAAGCTGGAATTCCCTAATGATTTGAAGAAGAAGGAACAATAACTATCTTTAATCAGTAATCAGTATTATTCTTTGCAGCAGTACTTTCAAAAATATCAGAAGGAAACATGTTTATCGTATTGCAATAGTCCTTGCTGCATGGTTATGAACCTTTGGAAGTAAGGCATGAAGCAAAAAAATAGGGGAGTAAGAGTTCATAAAATGAAAACACCACTAGAAGGGGAAGAAAAAGAATAGAAACATACCCATTGAGGTCTTTTGGCCCACCAATTTTGCTTCATACATATTACTTTTTAAAAAAATATTTAATACTTTGCTTTAAAATAACTTAAGTTATTCTGTTTTTAATGCTTAATTTAATTGTATACCACCCAGAACGGCTCTCTGAGGGAGATGGGAAGTGAAGAAGAATGAAATACACATACATACATACATACATACGTAGAATCTCCCTTGAATCCTGTAATATTTATTCAAGTCCTAGAAGGACATAATCCTGCAATTTAGAAGATAGATTCAGTTGGAAATGGAGCTTTGGAATGTGAGTCTACCCTGTTATGGTAGAGTTATGCTTCCCAACTAACAGATGGACATGTTGAGAATGGATCTCAAGATCTTGCAGCAATCAGCAGAACATTTAATAATAATAACAATAACAATAACAATAATAATAATAATAATAATAATAATAATAATAATAATAATTGCTTGCCACATGCAATTCAAATTGCTGGTAATCAGCATTATATCTCTGAATGTCAATGGGCCAATTTATATGTGAGACCACATTCAATGGTATTTATCTTTCTCAATAAATCAGATTGATGGGCATGCCCCAGATCTTTTATGTTAAATGTTGTCATATGGGGGTTTGGAGTTTTTATATTTTATTTATTCATTTTTATTGATTTATTTTGTCAAGCATGTCTTAGATAACAGCTATAAGTATAAAAGATGATTATTAATACATGAAATGGATATGAATTAAAGGGGACATTAGAAAAGTAGGTACATTGGTGTGCTTATGCACACCCCTAACAGATCTCTAAGGTTAAAGTTTTGGGGGTTTGGGGAAGAAACTAGAGTCAGGTAGTGCATTCCAGGCATTGACCACTCTGTAGCTGAAGTCGTATTTCCTGCAATCAAGTTTGGTGCGGTTTACCCTAAGTTTGTATCAATTGTGTGCTCGTGTATTGTTGTGGCTGAAGCTGAAGTAGTCATTGACAGGTAGGACACTGCAATAGATAATTTTATGTACTACACTTAGGTCAGACCAAAGGCAGCATAGTTCTAAGTTGTCTAAGCCTAAAATTTCAAGCCTGATGGTATAAGGTATTCTGTTGCAAGCACAGGAGTGGAGGACTCTTCTCTTGAAATATCTCTGAACTCTCAATTGTATTAATGTCTGATATACAGTGCAGGTTCCAGACAGATGAGCTGTATTCGAGAATTGGTCTAGCAAATGTTTTGTATGCTCTAGTTAGCAGTACAATATTACTGAAGAAGAAGCTAAACAAGATTAGGTTACCGGTAGTTGCATCTGGTCTGAAGCATCCAGGATTTTCTACCCAAATTATGAGACATTCCTAATCTTTTATCCTTGTGGCAGGCTCGGAAATGTTCCCCTATTGTGATGCGCTAGGATAGGGGTTGACTCATGAGGCTGATTAGTCTGATACCTCATAACATTAAAAAAAAAATGTATTTTTAAAGGTTGAGGTAAGGCACCTAGGTTTATTATATTAGATAGGCAACCTTATAAATTCAAAATCAGTCAATCAGTCAGTCAATCATTCAATCAATCAATCATCAATCAATCAATCAATATTATAGGTAGAATAGGAAGAAAAAACAGGTTGAAACCATGGGAAAAAATTAACAATGCAAAGTTACCTTCAGTTCCAAAAACAAAGGACAAAAGTTTCTGATAAAAGCTGTTTATAATTTTTGAAGCAAACATACGACGGGAGAATTCAAACCTGATGAATCTATTGATAGTCCAAGTTAGAATGAACTGATTGGTTTTATCATCAAGTAACTTACTGAAGTATGAAAAAAAAATTATTCATATCAATATGTTCAATCACCATAATAAGAAAGTTGAAGAATTAGGAGCTCAAGTGCAGTTTTCATCTATACTTCCAACATACAATGAGGGAACAAAAGATTTTAGAAATGAACCACTGGCTTAAAAACTGGTATCATCAAAAGAACTTCAGTTTCCTAGACCATGGATTCCATTACCTATATGAAGGGCTACCGGAAAGGGATGGACTGAACCTCACAAGAACTGAAAAGAATATATTCCAAAGGAAGAAGAAGAAGGAGGAGGAGGAGGAGGAGGAGGAGGAGGAGGAGGAGGAGGAGGAGGAGGAGAAAACACACTGAAGTAGAGAGTGATGGAAAGAATGGAAAACCCAGATACACAGTAGTAGATATAAGAAAGATACCCAGATCCATAAAGGACTGAAATGCGTATACACAAATGCTCAAATACTAGTACATGAAGGTAAATATGATATAGTTGCCATTAATGAAACATGGTGGGAGGAAACTTATGCCTGGAATGTACTGATGGAAGGATACAAACTATTTAAAAGAAACAGATCTAACAAAAGAGGAGGTGGAGTTGCATTTTATATATAAAAGATCACTACGTTTCTACAGATCACTATATCTCCCAGTCTAGCACAATCCCAGTGAAGAAGAAAAATAACAGCTCTCAAAAGAAACCAGTATGGCTGCACAAAGATATTTCTGATAAACTGAAAGAAAAAAAGGACAAGAACAATAAAAAAAAATGGAAAGAGGGGAACATAACTAAGGCAGAATAGCAGCGTACAGTGTAGCCGGAATCTGCAAAGATGAAGTCAGGAAAGCTAAGGCTCAGAATGAACAAAGATTTGCAAGAAAAGTCAAAGATAATTTTAAAAAAAGTTTCTAAATAACAAGAAAAAAAGTCAAGGAAACAGTAGGTCCACTAAAGAGAGGACATGGCAAGGAAGTAACAGGCAATGCTTAACTCATTCTTTGCATCAGTTTTTAAGCAAAAATAAACTATAGCTCAACCTACCGGAAACCTAACTGTAAAAGATAGACTAGAAATAAATTTAAAATAAGTAAGAAAATGGTTAGAGAAGAATTATCTGATCTTGACAAATCACTGGGACCTGATAATTTATACCCCAGAGTTCTGAAGGATCTGGCAGATGTTATCTCAGAAACATTGTGCCATGTCTTTCAAAAATCCTGGAACACTGGGGAATTACCTTAGTACTGGAAAAGAGCTGATGGGGTTCCCATCTTAAAAAAAGGTGGGGGGACTGTCCCAGGAAACTATAGTCCAATCAGCCTAACATCAATACCTGAGAAGATACTGGAAAAGATAATTAAAAAAAAAATCTGCAAACATCTAGAAACAAATAAAGTTATGACTAAAAGCCAGCACGGGTTTGTTAAAAACAGATCATGCCAAACCAATCTTATTTCATTCTTTGACAAAGTGACTAAATTAGTAGACCAGTGAAATGCTGTGGAGATACCTATAGTAGAGACTGTAGTATATATAGTATAGGCTTCAGCATGGCAATCAACAAAGTGGTATAAGGTCTCCTGCTTGATCAGGGGATTGGACTGGAAGACATCCAAGGTCCCTTCCAGCTCTATTCTGAATCTAATATTTATTAAAATTCAGCCCATGTTTATATTTATTATATCATTGATGCATTTAATATATTCCTTTGCTTACCCAATTGGTCAGCTATCTTCCCTTCTGGGCATAATTTACAGTCATAGCAGCATGATAATTTCCCTTCCACTTTTATCTTGCTATGGCCAAGAGGACATTCCTTGTTACAGATGGAAAGAGGTAATGCCTGTTCGTAAATAAAAGCAGAATTCACACAAAATTTATTTTTGGGAGATTATTGTGTTCATCAATTATACATATACAAACTATTCATATTTAGTCCAAGCATTGATGTTGCATTTTCCTGTTTTCTTCTCCTCACTATTGGAGTTACTATCCCTTAAAAAATAATAAACATGAAATGTATCTGTATAGAATTATAGATAAATGAATGTGTTACAAATGTAGAAACAGATAAGAAAGAATTTTTCCATCATATCCTTTCTTTCACTGATTAGTTCATATTTTATTTTTAGAAAAAATGCGTGCACATTCTTCCTCTTTAATGAATTTTATAGGTAATGTGCAATCTTAATGGGAATGGTGCTGCATTTTAAGTAGACGGATGGATGGATGGATGGATGGATGGATGGATGGATGGATGGATGGATAGATGGATGGATGGATGGATGGATGGATGGATAGATAGATGAAAGATAGTAAGATAAATAGCATTTTTTTAAAAAAATCATTCAATAGAATACATTTTGATATGGATTCAATATATTTAATGTGATTGTGCATATTTATATGTATATTTATGGTTTAAGCTATCCAGAGGTGCATGGAGGCAAGATGAGTGGGAAACAAATTAAAAAAATAAATAAATAAAATTTAAAAAAATTGAAATATATTCCAAAAACAGAGTTTCTGCAGGCTATTTCAATTGTCAGACAAAAGTGATTTAAATTCTGGATGATATGCCATGATATTACTCTACTTGGATTAGCAAAATAACTATGTAGCTAGATAGACAATTAAAGTCTTCTGCAAAAATTTTCTATTTTTGTCTTCCTCTTCTTTTTTTTGAAAACATTTTATTAAAAGCTTTAAATGGAATGTAGAAACTAATGAACCAATACAGAATAAAAAATATGATGAAAATTTGAAAGAAAGAAACAACAAAAGTTTTTTAAAATGGTTAAAAAGAGAAAGAAGCAGCTCCCAATTTATTTATTTTTTTCATCAGGACAAGATTTACTGCAAAGTCATCTCTTATTCTAGAATTATTCATTTTGTAAATCATTGAAACTACAGATCATAAATGCATTTTTTTTCTTTTTTTCATGCAAAAAGTGTTATTAATATTAAATTTTCTCTAATCAAAGAATTTGATCAACCATCCCCTATTTCAGAGGAGGTTATTAAAAAGTTAATTCTAAAGTATTGAAATCATGAAATTACTTTTTTAAAAAGAAATCATTCTATTTTAATAAATTTTGTTTATCTTAAAGTACCTACACCTCCAAAGTATTTTGCAAATGCACTTAGAAAGACATCCTGTATACTAAGATAGCTTATCATTGAAATTAGAGAAATATTTTGTATAGTCAAATCCTAAACTACCTCTTTGATCCAGTAAAGAAGAACATTTGTAGCTCTGGACTGAAATGAGGGGTGCTTAATGCTCTCTGAACTTGGTACCACAATGATGATGTCATCTAATTTGGGTAATGATATGTCTGCAAGAAAACAAACAAACTCAAGAAGCACCAATGACACCCCTCCACACACACATACACATCTCTTTGACTTTAGAAGTTTGTCTTCAGATCACATTCAAAAGAAAAAATACTCACTCACATGACCATGAAGATGCTCCTATGCTTGTAAGTGTGAACAGTGGTCATACATATTTTTTTTCCAGTGTCATTGTAACTTCAATGAATAGCATATGGACTGCTCAATGCTTGCTTACTCCAAATGTTGCTGTGATTGTGATTGTTTAATTATTTACTCCACGGGCATCAAACTTGTGGTGTCCTATTGCCATCATGTAACCTATCATGACATTTTTCCCCGTCATGGAGCTGGGGTCAACATGGCCTGCATTTGATGCATCTGGCCTGTGGCTGCCAGTTTGACAACCCTGATTTAGTGCATCAATCTGTGGCTAATAATTTCAGGAAAAGGGAAAAATGAGACATACCTGGTTAAAGATGAGAGGCCAAATGGCTTCCTTGTCAGAAATGGTGAGGAACTTTTCTGAGGAAGCCAGGGGATCAATCTTTCCAATTTGTTTTTTCAGAAAGGACTTATTTGGAAATGTGACCCAATTTAAAATATCAAGTCCCGTTTCTATTTCCCCAATGGGGCCAAAAGAAATCTCCAGCACTGTTGTTAAAGGAGACTTGTTGAAAAAAAAAGGTTGAGCTAGAGGAAGATGACAAAACAGAGGAAAGAAACAGGAAAGTTATCAGGACTCTTTGAAGGGGATGGGAACATTTCTATTTGTTTCTTTCAATTTGGCCTAGGCTTAAAGAAAAGTAAGCACTTCCATTTTGCCTCAGTCAAACTATTTCAAACTGGTAAACAAAATATATTTTTATCAAATGCATTTTTAACTCTCAGCTGAAAAACTGTCAGATGAGAATCCCAACAGAAAATCAAGAAAAGAGCCGAACTGAGAAATCACTTTGCTTTGATTGAGCATTTCAGAAATGGGGAATTCAGTGTTCTCCCATATAATAGGCAAGATAGAGAGTGACATCGTGACCGAGTGGTGAAGACCCTTGCATCCCATTTAGAAGGTTAAGAGTTCAATCCTAAACAGTGAAAACTGTTTCTCCATGAGGGCACAAAGAGAAAATATCTGCTATGAACTCTGTGTGGAGTCAGGAAGGGCATCCGGCCAGTAAACACTCAGCTCTATTCACTTGCCCCAACTCTACTCTGAATTAAGGGATTACAGGGTCATAAAAAGAGACAGTGTAGGCAAGGTAGAATTCTCTGAGACAGACAATTCTAGGTCAAGATATCTTTTACTTCCATCCAGGGATAATGCCAGGTGTTACTTTAAAAAAAATAATAATAAACTTGAAATATTCTTCATGCAATTCATTGACAACTTTGTTATTCACTGGAAGTAACACAAGTATAGTTACCTTTTCAATACATACCTTTGACACCTTTGAAACTTAGTAACTGAATAATTCATCTAGTGAGGAATAATAATACTATTCAGTAGTAAAGCCATTTTCAAATTTCTACATATAAACTTGTCACATATAATGGATTGAATAAGATCCTGTACATATCATTTAAGACATAAAATGAAGTTCGTATGTTACATATTTTTGTGTCTTTATCTAAGCCTTAGATTTATATTCCTTTTTTAATTTTCTTTCATATGACTATATCAACTACTTCTATATAGTAGAAGTATCTATAGAACTATCTATAAAGCATTCTAACTGTTAAAACAACACAACAAAACCAAACACAAAACCAGTCTCCTGGTCTGTTAGTTGATGATTTCCCCAAATTTTGTATTAGCCAACATTACTTGCCAGGGTGACTGGAGGAAGAGCTTCCATCTCCTCTCATTCATTTTTCGTCCCACTTTGAGTTTGGAAGAGTGCATGGCCTTCAGAGCATGTGCCACAGAATAGACAGCATTATAGACACTGTAACTATGTGCATTCATATTGGTCTCAAAGACAGAATTAGGAAGAGTCTCCAGCTTCTCTTCTCCAGTGCAGATCCTTTCAGCATTCCCACCTGTAATATCACTGGAGAAGGAGCATTCAAATGCATCTTTCCAGAAATCCCTAATAAACCCTTCATCTTTTTCTAAGTTTGGGTTTCTCTTCTTCATAAATTGTTGAAATCCAGTCAGCTCCTTTGAGTGAATTGTAAAAGAAAATGCACCATGGAGAAAATCAATGGGCAACATCTTTGCATTTGAATGGATGTGAATTCCATCTGGGCTTTCATGATCCAAACTTTGGCTGTTCTCTCCTTTGGAATATTATCATAATTGAAAAAATAGATCATTGGGGCTTCCGGTTTGCTCTTCGTAGCCACCAGACGGTCTCTCGGGACCGCCAGCCCCTTCGCCTGTAAAGAGCCGCCTGTACAGCGCAAAGGCGGCTCGAAAAACCCCATTTCCAGGAGGAAATGTGGGATAGAGCAGGTGAGTGTAGGTAGAGCTCTCCATAGCCCCCAGGGTTTTTTTTTTTTACACTTGGGGGCGGGCGGAGGAAGCTCCCTATAGCACTTGCCGCCCGCTCCGGGCGTTGGGAGACTTCTGCCTTTTTGCAGAACAAGGCTACGAAGACAAGCTTCTTAAGATATTTAACAGATTAACTAAAGATGATGAGATTTGGATCTGGACCTGTGACCCTAAATTGCAAGTATTAATACTTATTTCGCAAAGGATATTCAACAAAGTAAAAAAGACCTTTTAAAATGGCGATTGCCGAAACTGGAGCAGGGAAGCTGAAAAGAGAAAGTCCTTCCGTTTCTTATTAAGTTACAAAGTAGCAGAATAAATGCTCCTGGCTACATTTGAAGGGATATGAGCTGGACCTGTGACCCTGAATTGCAAGTATCTCACTTATTTTATAACAATTATTGAAGAAGGAAAAGGAAAAGGAAAAAAGAATCTTTAAAAAGGGCGATTGCCGAGGCTTGAGAAGGGGCTGAAAGGGAGAGTCCTTCCATTTCCTATTGAGATACAAAGTAGTATTTTTGGCTACACTTGAAAATAAAGCTCTACTTTTGTGTTTTTTCTGTTCCTGGAGATTTGATATTGATCTTGGTTAGAAAGAAGTTTTTTTTTTCTCTGCTGCCTCTCTTTTCTTTTTTTTTTTAAAAATAGTTTGTCTGTGTTGAAATATGGCATTAAAGCCGGACAAACAAGCAATGGGGGGGGGATTCCCCCATTAACAAATTACGTGACCAAGTTTTAAAGCTCCAGTCTCAGAAAACTGATTTTAATATAATTGAATTTCTTTTGGAGGAGATTGTAAGAAGGGATGAGATTGTGAATCAGAATTTTGAAAAATTTAAGCAGGAAATTAAAGAATTAGTGCAATTAAAGTTTGATATTCTGGATCGAAAGATTATAAAAATGGCTAATGGCTTTGTAGAATTTATGATTAAGTTGGATGAAAATACTAACTTATTAGAGTCTAAAGTGGAAGAAATTGAGGACAATTTGGATAATAAAATGCAAAAAATTGAAAATGATTTGACAAACATTCAAGACAATAGCTCAGAAGAAAAACCTAAAATGGAGGTTGAACAAAAGTCTTGTAATGCAGAAAATTTACAACAACGGATTGAAAGAGAGGTCCTAATGGTGCATTACAATTTTACAGAATATGCGATCAGACTCAGAGGTTTGCAGGAAAATAACAGAGATGATTTAAGGAAAATATCTTCTGAAATTCTGGCTGGGATTTTAAAGGTTCAACCTGAGGAAGTGTTTTGTAGGATTGACAGAGTGTACAGAATAAACTCCTGGATTGCAAAGCAAAGGCAATTGCCTAGAGATGTGGTGATTTATTTTACAGATAAAGAAATTAGGAATAATATTGTGCAAAATTCCTTTAATTCTACTTTGCAATTGTATGGAAGAAAGATATGGATCTACAAAGAGCTCCCCCCCAAGATGTTAACGGAAAGGAAGAAATTTGGTTTTCTGGTGACTGAGTTAAAATACAGAAATATTCCATTTAGGTGGGATGCCCCAGTTGGCATAATATTGAGATATCAAGGAGAAAGATACCAATTAGATACTGTTGAAAAAGCGGAAGAATTTTATCAAAAAATTTTGAAAATGAACTTAACATCTATAGGCACAATACAGGATAAGCAGAAGGAGTTGGAAATAAAGGGAAAACATCGAATTACAGAGGTTGCGGTAAACAAATTGCCTTTGGATTCTCTCGATACCCCAGCTGGATTATCTACAAATATGAGAGAAGTGGCATCTGATTTCAACGTGATGATTCACCAAGTTAAAGACAAGTATGGAAATCAATTAGCTGATATACAATTGGCAAAAAAGAAATATGAGATACAAAAACAAAACCAACAAGATCAACTTAAGCAGAATGAAAACCGATCAGTTGATATACAACTTGTAGAAAGGAAAACAGGATGGAAATTAAACCCACAAAAAGAAAAGAAAAAAAGAAATAGGTCTCATAAAAACAGAAATTTCTAAATTAAGCAACGGTGAAGCCAGTGATTTTAAAAAAAAATGAATGAATATGTGAAAAGATAGTGGAGGCGAAGTATTGGTTAATATCATCCTGAGGACAGTGACAGACCTCTGCAATGCCGTAATTTTGGGATGTGAAAAGAGCCTTAAACTGTTGGATTTGAATTATCTATTTTGGATTTCTTTCTTGTATTGATAAATATATTATAACTATTCTGAGCTACAAGGCAAGAGAGCTCGGGTGGTTGTTTTTACTTTTATATATATATGAGGATATTCATTACTGATGGGGGCAGATGATGACTGAAGACTTTGAACAAACTGTTGCACCAGGATGCTACGTTACCCAATTATGGATGAGGGACTCAACAATCCAGTGGAAAGACATCAAAGAAGATATTATATGGATTATAAATTTAAAGTTATTGTCTTTTTTTTTAAATAACGGAATATATATATATATATATATATATATATATATATATATATATATATATATATATATATATTAGCAGAGTGGGCAGTGGATTAAAGATATTAAGAATTGTTGTGCATGGTAATTTTGTAGGAAAGTGGGTGGAAATATGTTAGTCTACTGATGGATTAGTTTAAGAAAAGGGATGTTTAAGTGATATATTTAGGGTAGTGGAGGAAATGGATAGAGTTGAATAAATGTTAAATTAGGATTTATGGGGAAGGCTGCTTTGAAATGTTATATTAATATACACAAAGAATAAATGTTAAAGTAGGATCTATTATACAGTCTTAAAGTGGAAGGTTGCTTTGAAATGTTGTAATAATATATAGATATAAGTTTTGGGGAGGACAAAAAGGGCAGATTATTGCTAAATTGGGAGTTATAATAATATTATGCTAAACTAGAAGTTATCATACAATGTTGTAGCAGACTGCTTTTTTTTTGAAATGTATGGTAAAAGGGGAAAGTAACAATATTAATAATATTTTTAGTAAGTAAGGGTCAGTATATAGAGGAGGGAGTAAGGCGATGGTAAAATATTATGTAATCTGTTATGAATTAGGTTTTTGGTGTGAAGAAGTCACGGGGGGATGGGTAGCGAGGGGGGGTTAGGGAGGAGGGGGGGAAGGAAAAAAGGGGGAAAATTTGTATTTGAAAACTTTTTCAATAAAAAAAAAAAAGAAAAAGAAAAAATAGATCATTAGTCTCAAAGACACCCAGCCTGAAATTTCAGCACTTAAGACAACTGTAATGACTGTACTTTCCATGATCACTTTGAATATTTTACCTGCATTTTCTATCCACTCAGAAGCTGCATTACCATATATTATCTGGGGAAGACATTCTATGAAGTCAAAGCAGATTCCTTTCTTTGAAAACATAGAAAGTCTCTTCATCAACAAATTGCAGCTTCCTGCAATAACACCAGCGGAAGTGCAAAAAACTGTGCTACTTGGAACATCGTACGTCTTAAGAAGGTACTTGGTTGATACCTAGGCCGCTGGCAGCAAGCCATATCATTAGATACGGATTAGAACCAGTCAATGGTATTTGTGATGCATTTTTGAATGTTCAGTTGACTGAGTTTCATGTTTAATGAATAAAGTAAATAATAATAAACAACAACAATGACAATAAACCAATGCATGCATGTTTATTTAATCCAATCTCTGGGTTTGAGTGGGATACAAAAATGTGGTGCTTAAAAATTAGTTTTACATGACATCTGCAATTCTGCTCATCAAGCAAAAAGGGACAGCCCTTTCAAGATGTTCTTATTCATGGTTTTGCTCAAATTTTCATTTCAGTGACCCACCTTTTGAATATAATAAATAGATGGTGAGCCACTCATATTGAACCATTTTTTGTCTCACCTGGGGTACTTTGTAGTTGCATAGAGGGATTGCCATGTTGAGACAGGTGTTAATATGGGGTCTTCCAATGACAGCTACTGTGTTGGTCTGGTCATTGCATTTGCAAAAGATAAATTTATCTTTTGTAGATAGAAATTCCATTGCTAAATGATAAGTTATAATTGCCACAGAATAGTGAGTAGCGATATGGAAACCAAGGCTAACATTGGGTAAAATCTCAGAATGTTCATTGATCCCTTTTTCAGCAAATGCCAGAGCCAAAGTGTGCTGGTAATTATGAGTGAAGAACCTTCAGTGAGAGTTAGGATCTGTCAATACATTTCTGTTTTAGAATTGGACAGGTGTTTTAATTTATACATATGTATTCATAAAGATATTCATTAGTGCTTATTCTTTGTTCTGAACCCTTGCAATTTGATCACTAACAAGTGAGTTCTGGAGACCTCACATAAAAAATGTATCGATAAGATTGAGTGAGTCCAGAGATGGGCAACAAAAATTGTACAAGAGCAGAGAGAAAACGTATCAGGAAATATTAGAGGAAGTGAATATATTCAGCCTAGAAGGCAGAAAGAAAGGGGGTACATGACTGAAACCTTTAAACTCCTTGGTTCTCCGAGGAGCTGAGGGAGATGAAGCGCCGGAAAAGACGCCTAGAGAGCGGTTGGAGGGCCAGTCGTTCCGAGTCTGACTTGACACTGGTAAGGTCTCATATTAAGACCTACCTAGTGGCGATAAAAGCGGCGAAATCTAGCTATTTTGCCACTCTTATCGCGTCATCAGATAACTGCCCAGCCACCCTGTTTAAGGTGACCCGCTCCCTCCTCCATCTGGGAGCGCGGGAGGACCCCTTGTAGGGCCGAGCTGAGGATTTTGTACAGTATCTGGATGATAAAATAACTCAGATTCGGGAAGACTTGGCCGCCGACTGGGTTAGTTCAGACGAGATGACTGAGGCAGGCCTTGAGAGTGTTATCTGGGAGGAGTTTGATCCTGTGGCTCCCAAGGACGTGGACAGGATCTTGGGACGACTGAACGCAACCACATGTTTATTGGACCCGTGTCCCTCCTGGTTGGTGCTGGCTTCCTGGGAGGTTACACGAGGCTGGCTCCAGGGGATTATTAACGCTTCTTTGAGCGAGGGTGTCCTGCCGGCCGCCTTGAAAGAGGCGGTGGTGAGGCCTCTCCTCAAGAAGCCATCCCTGGATCCGGCTATTTTGGCTAACTATCGTCCAGTCTCCAACCTTCGCTTTATTGCGAAGGTTGTTGAGAGTGTGGTGGCGCGACAGCTCCCCCAGTACCTGGATGAAGCTGTCTATCTGGATCCGCTCCAGTCTGGCTTCAGACCTGGGTACAGCACGGAAACGGCATTGGTCGCGTTGGTGGATGATCTCTGGAGGGCCCGGGATAGGGGTTATTCCTCTATTCTGGTCCTATTAGACCTCTCAGCGGCTTTTGATACCATCGACAATGGTATCATGTTGCGCCAGCTGGAGGGACTGGGAGTGGGGGGCACTGTTCTGCGGTGGTTCTCCTCCTATCTCTCCGACCGGTCGCAATCTGTGTTGACATGGGGGCAGCGGTCGACCCCAAGGCGCCTTGTTTGTGGGGTGCCGCAAGGGTCGGTCCTCTCGCCCCTCCTGTTCAACATTTATGTGAAGCCGCTGGGTGAGATCATCCGTGGTTTTGGGGTGGAGTTCCATCAGTACACTGATGATACTCAGCTGTATATTTCCACCCCAGACCATCCCAATGATGCCTTGGAAGTGATGTCCCAGTGCCTGGAGGCCGTGCGGGTCTGGATGGGGAGAAACAGGCTTCGACTCAACCCTTCCAAGACCGAGTGGCTGTGGCTGCCGGCGTCCCGGTATAGCCAGCTGACACCATCGCTGGTTATTGGGGGCGAATCATTGGCCCCCACGGAGAGGGCCCCCAACTTGGGTGTCCTCCTGGATGCGCGACTGTCCTTAGAAGGGCATATGACAGCCGTGGCCAGGGGGGCTTTTTGTCAGGTTCGCCTGATATGCCAGTTGCGCCCCTTTCTGGACCGGGACTCCCTACGCACGGTCACGCAAGCACTCGTCACTTCTCGTCTGGACTATTGTAATGCTCTCTACATGGGGCTCCCCTTGGGGTGCACCCGGAGGCTCCAACTGGTGCAGAATGCGGCTGCGCGGGGGATTATGGGAGCGACGGGGCACTCCCATGTGACTCCTCTCCTGCGCGAGCTGCATTGGCTTCCGGTGGACTTCCGGGTGCGCTTCAAGGTGTTGGTGATCACCTTTAAAGCGCTCCATGGCTTAGGGCCAGGGTACTTACGGGACTGCCTTCTGCCACCAATAGCCTCCCACCGGCCGGTTCGCTCCCACAGAGAGGGCCTCCTCAGGGTGCCGTCGGCCAGACAATGCCGGCTGACGACCCCCAGGAGGAGACCCTTCTCTGTGGTGGCACCTACCCTATGGAACAATCTACCCCCAGAGATACGAGTGATGTCCGACCTCCGGATTTTTCGTCGGGCCCTAAAAACTCATTTTTTTCAGCTAGCCGGTCTGTCCTGATTTTAGGGTTAGTTTTAAAATTTTAATATTTATTTTAATTGACAAGTTTTAAATTATGGGCCAAATTTATAAATTATTTTAACTTTATTTTTAACTGTGATGTTTGTATAGATGTTTTTTATCTGGCTGTTCACCCCCCTGAGTCCGAAAGGAGAAGGGCGGTATAGAAATTCGAATAAATGAAATGAAATGAAATGAAAGGGTGTGAATAAAGTTCTAGAAGGAAGTATTCTCATTATTAATTAAAACATAAGTACATGAGGGCATAATCTCACAGTGACAGGAGGGAAGTTCTAAACTAATTTTATTATTTCACAGAAAGAGTAGTGGAACCATAACCAGCTTCCAGAGGAGCTAGTGGATCAGTCATCAGTAACTGAGTTAAAACTCCCTGGGGATAAATATATGACACCAGACAAAAAATTATGACATCAGTTTCTTATGTCTCTATCTGACTTCAATATTATCTCTACCAGCTGTACATCTCCACCCCGGACCACCCCAACGATGCCCTTGAAGTGATGTCCCGGTGCCTGGAGGCCGTACGGATCTGGATGGGGAGAAACAGGCTCAGGCTCAACCCATCCAAAACCGAGTGGCTGTGGTTTCCGATGTCCCGATATAGTCAGCTGGTGCCATCGCTGACTATTGGGGGCGAATCTTTGGCCTCCATGGAAAGGGCTTCCAACTTGGGTGTCCTCCTGGATTCACGGCTGTCTTTAGAAGAGCACTTGACCGGGAGGATTTTTCATCAGGTCTTTTGAACTTTTAAAAGAAATGGCAGACAGAGACCCAATGTAACCACACTCCAGCAGCAGTTATGCGAAAGAAAAATCTTCCCAGACAGAGAGTAGGGGAAAACTGAGTTACTGAACACTACAATAAACCAAGGATTGAGGTTCAAAAGCTGAGGTTCCAGAAGCACATTGATTCACCCATACTGAAGAATGAATCTGAGCAGTGGTGAAATCTAAAAATTTTCGCCACTGGTTCTGTGGGCGTGGCTTGGAGGGCGTGGCCAACATGACATCACTCATGTCACTCTTGCTTTCTTTTTTTCCTTTCTTCTCTCTCTCTGTCTCTGTCTCTGTCTCTGTCTCTCTCTCTCTCTCTCTCTCTCTCACACACACACACACACACACACACACACACACACACACACACAAACATACACACACCTGGTCTGAGCAGCTGCTGTGGGAGAAGGAAGAAAGTACTCTGGGAGGGCAGGTGGCCTGGTCCAGAAGCGGCACGTCCCCCATCATGGGCTGGATACAGCCAGTGGGACCCGAGGTGGAGGAGAAGGCAAGCGGCCAGCAGTCACCCAAAGGCCCCACAGAAGCCGAGTGTGCCAAGCCCAAAAGGTGAGCGAGCCTCGCCATGTTCTCTTTGGCTGAGCACAGTGGTGACTCTTCAGCTGAGCACAGTGGGTCTCCCTTCCCCACCGCCAGCATCAGCCTTACATCTGCCCGCTCTCCCGGAGCTGCCCATGCACACCCCAGCAGAGCAGCAGTTTCGGCTCCAGCAGTAGCATCCAGAAAAGGAAGAAAGTGAGTGGCCCCTCTCAGTGCCTCATCCGCTACCCCTCTCCGCCCCAGCGCAATGGTTGTGTCTCCCCCAAGGCTGCCCGGCCAGCGGGAAGCAACTCTCTCCCACGCAAAGGTTGGATTTCTACTGCGAGTGACAAGAAAAACTAATCAGTCCTCAGGTTGGATGTGTAGGGTTTCTCTTCCTTCCTTGTGAATTAAAAACCCACATTAGAACTGCGGAGGAGAAGGAGGAAAAGGGGGGCTTGCTGCACAAAAGCCACAAAGGCTGTGCAAAGTTGCAAATCTCGGGCAAGCTTGCAAAACAAACTCAATGAACCTGCAAGGAGGAGGAGGAGAAAGTTGTGGTCATCTTGCCTTCCCTCTTGCCACTTGAGCCTTGCCCAGCCTTGAAGCTGGTGGAGGAGAAGAGGAGGATGAGGAGGGCTGCTTGGAATGATGCCTGCATTCTCCCCTCCCCCATGGGGCAAAGGTAGCAGCCGCTGTGTTTTTTATCCAAGGGTGTGGGATTGGGGTTAGCCAGACACTGACCTCAGAAGGCAAGCAGTGTGCGGGACCTTTGGGAAGGCAGCCTGGAAGGCAGGCAGGCATGGCAGGGCTTCAGGGAAGGGAGTAAGCTGCTAGCTCCTTCCTCGCAGCCCTGCCATGCTTGCCTGCCTTCCACGTGGGCTTCCGCTTGCCTGCCTTTGCAAGCTGGCCACCGGGACTCCAGGAAGGCAGCATGGAAGGCAGGCAAGCATGGAAGGTCTTTGGGGAAGGGACTAAGCTGCTAGTCCCTGCAGCCCTGCCGTGCTTGCCTGCCTTCCACGTAGCTTTCCGTTTGCCTGCCTTCGCAAACTAGCACA
This sequence comes from Pantherophis guttatus, assembly GCF_059756535.1. Lineage (NCBI taxonomy): Eukaryota > Metazoa > Chordata > Lepidosauria > Squamata > Colubridae > Pantherophis > Pantherophis guttatus. The sequence goes on from NC_142066.1 coordinate 16,941,192, forward strand.
GGGATGCAAGGAAGGCCACGTGGAAGGCAGGGAAGCAAGGCAGGACTGCGGGCCATGAACTGGTTCAGGGGCATGGCCAGCCAGCCATTTTTAAATTATTATTATTTATATGCCGCCCTTCTCTGGAGACTCAGGGCAGCTTACAAGGCAAGCTTACAAGCAATAGCCTTCATATTTTTGTATATTTTATACAAAGTCAGCTTATTGCCCCCACAAACTGGGTCCTCATTTTACCTACCTTAGAAAGGATGGAAGGCTGAGTCAACCTTGCGCCTGGTGAGAATTGAACTCGCAGTAATTGCAGGTAGCTGGAAGCTAAATATGAATGAAGCATCGGAAAAGACGCCTGGAGAGTGATTGGAGGACAAGCCGATCTGAATCTGACTGAACACAGATGAGATCTTATATTAAGTCCTACCTAGTGGCGACAAGAGCGGTGAAGTCTAGCTACTTCTCCGCTCTTATTGCATCTGCAGAGAACCTCCCAGCTGCGCTGTTTAGGGTGACCCGCTCCCTACTTCAGGTGGGGGTACGGGAAGATCCCTTAAAGGGTCGAGCTGAGGATTTTGTACAATTCCTGCATGATAAAGTCGCTCAGATTCGGGAAGGTCTGGACTCCGATTGGGTAGATCCAGGGGAGGAGACGGGGGCAGGTCTTGAGAGCGTTATCTGGGAAGAGTTTGACTCTGTGGCTCCTGAGGATGTGGACAGGATTCTGGGCAAGCTTAACGCTGCCACATGTTTATTGGACCTGTGTCCCTCCTGGTTGGTACTGGCCTCCCGGGAGGTTACACGAGGCTGGCTCCAGGGGATTATAAATGCTTCTCTGAGTGAGGGTGTCTTTCCCGCTGCCTTGAAAGATGCAGTTGTGAAGCCCCTCCTCAAGAAGCCTTCCCTGGACCCGGCTATATTATCAAATTATCGTCCAGTCTCCAATTTTCGCTTTGTTGCGAAGGTTGTTGAGAGTGTGGTGGCGCGACAACTACCCCGATACCTGGATGAAGTTGTCTATCTGGATCCGTTCCAGTCGGGTTTCAGGTCACGATACAGCACAGAAACGGCATTGGTCGCATTGGTGGATGATCTCTGGAGGGCTCGGGACAGAGGTTGCTCCTCTATCCTGGTCCTATTAGATCTCTCAGCGGGTTTTGATACCATCGACCATGGTATCTTACTGCACCGCTGGAGGGGTTAGGAATAGGGGGCACCATGCTTCGGTGGTTCTCCTCCTTCCTCTCTGACCGTTCGCAGTTTGTGTTGGCAGGGGGGCAGAGGTCGACCTTGAGGCACCTTATTTGTGGGGTGCCGCAAGGGTCAGTCCTCTCACCCCTTCTGTTCAACATTTATGTAAAACCGCTAGGTGAGATCATCCGTGGTTTTGGGGTGAGTGTTCATCAGTATGCCGATGACACACAGCTATACATCTCCACCCCAGACCACCCCAATGATGCCCTTGCTGTGATGTCCCGTTGCCTGGAGGCCGTGCGGATCTGGATGGGGAGAAACAAACTCAGACTCAACCCCTCCAAGACCGAGTGGCTGTAGCTTCCGGAGTCCCAGTATAGTCAGCTGGTACCATCACTGACAATAGGGGATGAGATCTTGCTCCCCACAGAGAGGGCCCACAACTTTGGTGTCCTCCTGGATTCACGGTTATCTTTAGAAGATCATTTGACAGCCGTGGCCAGGGGTGCCTTTTATCAGGTTCGCCTGATCTGCCAGTTGCGTCCCTTTCTGGACTGAGACGCCTTGCGCACGGTCACTCATGCCCTAGTTACCTCCCGTATGGACTACTGTAATGCTCTCTACATGGGGCTCCCCTTGAAAAGCACCCGGAGGCTCCAACTGGTCCAGAACGTAGCCGCGCGGGTGATTATGGGTGCAGCTCGTTACGCCCATGTAACACCTCTCCTACACGAGCTGCACTGGCTCCCGGTGGTCTTCCGGGTGCGATTCAAGGTGTTAGTTATCACCTTTAAAGCGCTCCATGGCTTAGGACCTGGATACCTACGAGACCGTCTTTTGCCACCAATAGCCTCCCACCGATCAGTTCGTTCTCACAGGGAGGGACTACTCAGGGTACTGTGAGTCAAATTATGTCGACTGGCGACTCCCAGGGGGAGGGCCTTCTCTGTGGGGGCTCCAACCCTTTGGAATGAACTGCCCCTGGAGATACGGAATATCCCTGATCTCCGTGCTTTCCGCCGTGCCCTCAAGACCCTGATGTTCCAACAGGCAGGGCTAAACATACAAACATGCGAATGATTTTTTAAATGTTATCTAATTCTGGGTTTTATTTAATTGACCAAACTAAGTAACAATTTTAATTAGCAATTTTATGATGTTTGTGTGTCTATATTTTTCTTGACTGTACACCGCCTTGAGTCCTACGGGAGAAAGGCGGTATAGAAATATAATAAATAAATAAATAAATAATAAATAAATAAATAAATAAATACTACCTTTAACAGTAGCATTAGTCTGCTGTGCCACTCAGGCTCCCTCAGCCATTGCTACCAGTTCAGCGAACCAGCCCCAATCTCCACTACTGGTTCACCTGAACTGGTCCGAACTGGTAGCATTTCACCCCTGAATCTGAGGTTGGTGTAAATTTTCTGAGAAGGTGCAGCTAGTGGCAACATGGGGGAAGGCTCATTTAAATTGATGACCCCATTCTTTTTCAGGAGAGAGTACCATGTGTCAGTTTGGCTCTCCAAATGGGACAAAATATCCTGAGATTGGGGCTGTATGTGTTCAAGACGTTGATTGGCTGATTTCTTTTGTACCTTGTCTGGCTGATAAGAGATGGATTCTGATATTCTCTTGAGATAAGTTCTTCGGCTTCTCTAGAGAAGCAGAGAAGATGATGACATATATAGCTGTACTATTGCATTCTGCCATGCTTTCAAACTTAGCAGGTTGAAAAATTGGAATACCTTGGTTTTTTAGAATGGCATTTATTTTTAGTGAAGTAAATGGGAAAAAACCTTGAAAATCTGGCAAAGCTATTCTAAATATCAACTTATTTCTGGCATAATTGAGGAAAAGGTATTCTGAATCTCTTTCTTATGCCCTGCCTTCCCTTTCCTGAGGAATATCTACTGTAAAAGTCTTTTTCCTCTATTTACCTACACTTTGCTAAGATTCCCTTTGCACATACTGATCTTTAGTTCTATTTCTTTGGCATGTCCTTTAAATATGTAATGCTTGTAATTGTCTTAATAGGTTGTCTATTATTAACATATATACCACCATACCATCCTGTCCCTGGAATCTCAATTACATCAGGATTTTGCCAGGAGCAGACAATGAACTTACAATGCAGAACTCATCTCATTCAGCAAAAAACTATAGATATCTATTCACCAGAATAGGAGTGATACTAGAAGATGTAAGGTATTGCAAACTTTAATGCAACCTATTAAACATATTGTGTAAGATTACCCACAATGTGCATTTTCTAATTCCTAGAAAACCTGCACAAAGCAACGGCAGAGTTGATTGCCTCGATAGCTGAATTGGACATCCAATTATGAAGCCGCTGTGATACCCCATATATGTTTTGTATCTAGTTACTTGGCTTGACTGTATATGTTTACTGCTCTAATGCCATGTTCTCATCATAAATTAAATAATGATATCCATAATGGTAGGATTCCACAGGATCCTCCTTCCCCCTCTTGCCCCAATATTGTGAACCCATCCAGGAATACACTCAGCTGAGATGAACCTAATAGATTCCAGGACAATATATCATTGCAGATCACACCAAATCTCAAATGCATTTTTAAAAAGATACATCCAGCTGAATGAAACAATGAACTGGATGTCTAAAATAATTGCCTTCACCTTCAAGCTTAACCCAAAATAATCAATGCTCCCCTTATGCATTAATCTAAGTAGGGCAGAATTAGATCTCATCCAAGGAACAGGAATAATAGTGACATAATTAAATAAGAAGACAAAGGTTGGGCAGTAGCAGGGTGGGTTCTACTTATCTTTACTATTGGTTTGCGTGCGCATTTCGCTCTTCTGCGCATGCACAGGACAAGTGTTTTGGTGACGTTGGGGTCGGTGGGCGGAGCCTCCTGCCAGTTTTACTACCGGTACTATAGAACTGGTGAGAACCGGGGGCAACTCACCACTGGACAGTAGTCATTATGAATACGATTAATTACTCAGGGAAGCTGAGAAGCAGTTCTCCAATGCCATCTTCTTCAAACACATCTCCTCTGTTCCACAACAACATTTCTTTTAGGCTTTCATGACTAAAGGAGGACAAGAACACATTGTCCCCCTGTTTTTGACCCAACACCTTACCTGCTATACCAAAGTGACTCTCAAACTTTCAAAATTGTGGAAAAGAATTTTAATTTGGATTTTCCTCTACCTTAAAAAAGGATTAGGGGAAATATTAAGATGCTTTAAGTGGCAAATAAGACACATAATATCCCTAATTTTGTATTAACAGCATATCAAAACACCCAAAAAGATGACAAACCTTTTCCTTCACACACATACCAGGGATGCTTTTTAGTTTTATGAGTGATATAAAATAGACATTTTCTTTCTTTTGATAGGGATGTTGTGAAGCTCTTGGAATGCAGGATTTAAATCCATTGATTTTTACATTCAAGCAGATTATATCTTCTTGATTGAAATGAAAGTCAATGTAGAGAAAAGGCAAGAAAAACCAAAAGTAGACATATAGACTGGGTGTAACTGGCAGTAATGTGAGAGGGATCTTGGGGTCTTAGTGGGCAACCAATTAAATATGAAGCAACAGTGTGTGGTGGGAGCCAAAAATTCTAAATTGCATTAACAGAGGGATCATAATCAAGATCAAGCGACGTAGTAAAACCACTCTATAAAGTCTTAGTAGGACCACACTTAGAATACTGCATCCAGTTTTTGTCACCACACTATAAAAAAGTTTTTGAGACTCTAGAAAGAGTGCAGAGAAGAGCAACCAAGATGATTAGGGGACTGGAAGTTAAAATGTACGATGAATGATTTCAGGTAATGGGCATGACTAGTCTAGTGAAGAGAAGGACCAGGAGAGACATGATAGCAGTGTTCCAATATTTGAGTGGTTGCCACAGACAGGAGGGGATCAACTTATTTTCCAAGGCACCAGAAGTCCATGAAACAATGTATAGAAACTGAACAAGGAGAGATTGAAGCTGGAAATAAGGAAACACTTTCTGACAGTGAGAGCAATTAACCAATGGAACAGCTTGCCTTCAGAAGTTGTGAGAGCTTCAACACTGGAAGCTTTCAAGAAGAGACTGCCATCGGTCAAAAATGTTGTTGGGTCTCCTGCGTGGGCAGGGAGTTGGACTAGATGACCTACAACATCCCTTCCAACTCTGTTCATCTGTTAAAAAAGCTATTGCCTACTACTCTGATTAGGCCTGAGAATCATTATCTAACAATCAACAATTATCTAACAATTAAAAAGTGATTAGGGGACTTTTTTTTAGATTGTGAAGTGAACTTCTCAGAAGAATTGCTTTCTATGTCCTATTGATGTAGTGATAGAAGGAAAAAGACCGTACTTCAAATTGGGGGTGGGTGGGACCTATATGCTGAAAGCAACTAATTAGATTTCTTTCAAAGGGTACGGTGTTAAAATCATTTTCATTTTTTCATTAGTTGCTCCTTCTTATTCAGATTAGGTCTCAGAACAATGATATAGCATTTGGGGGAAAATATGCAGCCCAGTAATCCAGCTGCTGAAGCCAAAATGGAGAAGATCTCCACAGCCACCATGTATTTTCCCTTGGTACTCAAATAGGTGGGAACAAATGATACCCAAACACTACAAAAGACCAACATGCTGAAAGTGATAAATTTGGCTTCATTAAAGCTGTCAGGCAAATTCCTAGCTAGGAAAGCCACGGTGAAACTGACAGCAGTCAAGAACCCCAAAAAGCCAAGGACTATATAAAACATAGTGGTTGAACCTTCATTACATTGCTGGATAATTTCTTCAGCCATGGAGTTCCTGTCAGAATCTGGGAATGGAGGAAAAATTGTGAGCCACACCACACAAATGCAGAATTGTGTCAAGGAGCAAGATAGGACAATAGAGATAGTCAGCCCTTTTCCCACCCATTTTCTCATTTTGGATCCAGGTTTGGTGGCCATGAAAGCAAGGACCACTATGATTGTTTTCCCCAATATACAAGAAAGGGCTACAGAGAAGATGATGCCAAAAGCAGTTTGTCGCAAGAGACATTTGACTTGGTCAGGTTGCCCAATGAAGAGCAAAGTGCAAAGGAAAGAGAGCAGGAGAGCAGCAAGAAGGCTATAAGTGAGGTTCCTATTATTGGCTTTCACAATAGGTGTGTCCTGATGTTTAATGAATATCCTGAGCACCACAGCTGAGATGACAGAAAAGGAGACTGCAATAACTGCCAAAGAAATCCCCAAAGGTTCTTCATAAGTTAAGTAAATTATACGTTTTGGAAGGCAAGTATCCTTATCCTTGTTTGGATATTGATCCTCTGGACAAGGGAAACAGTCATCCAAGTCTGAAAAAGAAACCATTCATAGAAACATTATCTCATCATTTCATTTTCAGTATATTTCAATTTTACAGACATCTGTAGACTTAAGTAGATCTCAGTTTGATTACTAGAATGACCTTCATATGGTGCTGCCTTTGAAGACCATTTCAAAAGTGTAACTGGTTTGCATTGCAGTGGACATACACTTAATGGACATGGCTCCAAGTTGCTTAGTCTATGCAATTCCATTTTCTGGTTATCACCATTAAATCCCTGAATGTCATAGGGCCAAATTATAGGTGAGATCACCCTTCTTCAATGGTGTCTGTCTTTCCCAATAAGTCCGATAGATGGGCATGCTACAGAGTTTTGTGCTAAATGTTGCCTCTGGGAGTTCAGAGTTGTATCTGGTCTGTACTGTCCAGTCTTTTCCAATACTTTTCCATGTATGTGAGTTTCCTACCCTTTTATCCTTGTAGCAGGTTTGGAAAACCTTATTGTTCCTCTAAAGTATTAGAGGAATTAGGCTAGAATGTAGGTTGACTCAGGAGCCTGATTTATCTGGTACCTGATGGCAGGGGTGATTTGTGTTTCTAAAGATTTTGGTAAGCTACTGAGGTTTATTATATGAGATAGGCAACCATATACATTCCAGAATCAATCAATCAATCAATCATTTGGGTGGAATAGGAAGTAAAAACTAGTAAAAGCCATGGAAAAATTATCAATGAAAAATTACCTTTATTTCCAAAAAGTAGTGACAAAGGTTTCTGGAAAAATGCTGTTTATAATATTTCAAGGAAACATAAGAAGGAATAATTCAAATCTACTGTTGCTTAACGTTAAAATGAACTGATTGGTTTTATCACCAGGTAGCTCACTGAAGTATGAAAAAAAAAATTAAGAATCTAAATTGTAAAATTCAAGAATACGATAAAGAAATAATGGAATCACAAATAGAAGAAAAGTAGATATTGGAAGTTATTAATACATTGAAAATAGGTAAGACACCATGGTTAGATGGACTAGGCGTAGAATATTATAAAAATGTTAAAAGACTATTGGTGCCAAAGATGAATATATAAATATTAAATATATAATATTTAATAAAATAATGGATGTGGAAAATATTCCACATTCCTGGAAGCAATCTTTGATAATACTGATAGCAAAACCAGATAAAGATCATACAAACCCAGGATCGTATAGACTAATATCCCTTATTAATCAGGACGCTAAGATTTTTACAGCAACATTGGCAAATAGTCTGAATATATTTATAGAGAATTATATTAAAAATGACCAGTGTGGATTTATAAGAGGCCAACAAATGTCAAATGTAGTAAGAAGGGCATTAAATGTAGGTTACTATATAAAGAATCAAAAATTAAAGGCAGGTTTATTTGCATTAGATGTATTTAAGGTGTTTGATTGTGTGGAATGGCCTACGTTGAAGATATTTATAGAAAAGTTAGGTTTTGGAAAAAAAATTAGAGAATAATTCAGAGAATAAAGCAAGAATAATTATAAATGATGGTATTGCAGAGACATTAACCTTAAGCCGGGAATGAGACAGGGTTGCCCTTTATTCCCAGTTTTATTTGCATTATTGATGGAGGTTTTGGCAAATGCAATTAGGGAAGATTCATTGATTGAAGGAATTGGTGTACATAAAAAACTAAAATAAATTTATTTGCAGATGATACATTATTAACATTTCAAAATTGCGTAGTTATTATACGGAGGATATATTTACACCTGAACAAATTTTGATAATATAATGGATTACAAATAAACTGGAAAAAATCAGAAATGATGTTATATAACCATAGTAAAGAAGAAATGGAGGAAAATATGAATTAAAAATAGTAGAGTTGAAACAATTAAGGGAAATAGGTGAACCTATAGAAACGTATTGGTTTTAAAAATTGCTAAGATGATTCAAAACCCTTTTTTAAAAAAAATTGCTAGAACTATGGAATAAATGGAGATACCAATTAGTGCTAGGAATTTCTCCTTTAACACCAGTGGTGGAAATAGAGAAATTACCTAAGATTAAATTGAAAGAATGGATTAGTAAATTAAAAGAAAATCAGATGTATAAATGGGAAGAATGGAAGAACAAGATAAAAAATATAACACAACAAAAGAATGCTTTATCAGATATTAAATTAAATTGGTTGAATTAAATACAGAGAAATGGATAAAAATTGAAGAAAGATTTGAAGAGAAAGATAGACAGTTAAAAAAATTTGAAATGATTATAAAAGAATGTCAGGTGAATGAAGAATATATAGGTAAAGGAAGAACTGGGAAAATATAGAACATTACCTGAATTAGAAGGTCAGGCAAAAGATTTAAAATTAATTTGGGAATCAGATTTAGGAGAAATAAATGATAATGATTGGAAAAATATTTGGAACAGAAGGATATATAAGAATATGTCAGTTAGAGTTAAGGAAAATGAATATAAAGTGATATGGAGGTGGTATCTAACACCAGGTAAATTAAATCAAATAGATATTAAATATACAAAAATTTGTTGGATGTGAGAGAAAGAGGTTGGAACATATAAACATATGTGGTGGGATAAAGTTGATAATGGTAGCTAGATTAGTGATGGCTAAATATTGGGGACAAAATTGGGATATTCAAAGAAAATGAGTGGTATAATGAAATTTGGAGTATGGCAACAAATGATAAATTAACAACAGAAATTAAATTTTAAAAAGGGATGATTAATGTAAACAATTATAATGAAATATGAGGCGATTTTATAAAAACAGTGTTGTTGGAAGGCAAAGGGAATAAACCTATTCAAGAATATATGTTGTTTTGGAGGGGATAAGGGCACAATTGGCATATATTGTATATCTTTTAGTTGTTATAGAAGAAGAAATATAAGAAATATAAGGGGGGGAGTCTCAGGGGGGATGCACTGTTTCAATAAGTTGCTACGCTCAATATTTTCAATCATCATACTATTTATTAAAGATATTTATTTATTAAAAATAACCCCCATTTATATTTATTATATCATTGAAACATATAATATAATTATATGTTCTAATAAAAAAAATCTAATAAATAAAATAAATAATAAATAATTCTTTGCTTACCCAATTGATTAGCTATCTTCCCATCTGGACATATTTTACAGTTATAGCAACAGGATAATTTCCCTTCCACTTTTATCTTGCTGTGGCCAAGAGGACACTTCTTGTTACAGATGGAAAGAGGTAATGCCTGCTCAGAAAATAAACCAAAATTCACAGAAAGAATGTAATCTTGGTGGATTGTTTTTTCCATCAATTACACATATGCAAACTCTTCATTGGAAAAATGTGGAATATGTTCCGCACAGCCTGTTTTCACTTAAAACGCACCCGTTTTTGGCCTGCAGAGTGTAATGAGGGCCAGGGAGGGCGAAAACACAACACACAGAGGGTTCAGGAGGGAAAAAATGCCTGTATTCAGTCTATAAGATGCACCTAAATTTTCACCCACTTTTGGGGGAGAGGGAAAGTGCGTCTTATGCTCTGAAAAATACAGTATGTAGATGGTATGTTTTCTTTAATTAAAGAATGTGATCAACCATCCCCTATTTCAGAGGAGGTTATTAAAAAGTTAATTCTAAAGTGTTGAAATCATGAAATTTGTATTTTTTTTTAAAAAAAAATCATTCTGTTTTAATAAATTTTATTTATCTTAAAGTACATACACCTCTAAAGAATTACCCACTTACTCCTTCGGGCATTGCAAAGGGCTGGAAGACCACATCCTGCCAACTGGTTTGGAGCTACAAAGTGGTTATATCATTCTGAGGGTGGTTGAAGGACTAAGCTAAGATCCTATCTCCTCCCTTCCTTCTCATCTTGTCAATCTTAAATCAATTTCAATGTCAATATTTATTGTTTTAATGTTTTACAATTACAAGCCACCTAGTGTCACCTCTAGGTACCCATTCCTAGGTGAGATGGGCAGCATATAAGTTTAATAATAAATAATAATACATGTAAGTTGATCCCAATTTGCGCCCAAAATTTCTGCTGCTAAGTGAGACAGTTGTTAAGTGAGTTTTGCCCATTTTATGACCTTTCTCACCAGAGTTGTTAAGTGAATCACTGCAGTTGTTAATAGCAATAGCAATAGCATTTAGACTTATATCACAGTGTTTTACAGCCCTCTCTAAGCAGTTTTCAAAGTCAGCCTATTGCCCCCAATCTGGGTCCTCCTTTTACCAACCTCAGAAGGATGGAAGGCTGAGTCAATCTTGAGCCTGGTGACATTCGATCTGCCAAACTGCTGGCACCCAGTGATCAGCAGAAGTAGCCTGCAGTACTGCACTCTAACAACTGCACCACTGCGGCTCTGTGTTCAGTTAGTAACACAGTAGTTAAATGAATCTGACTTCCACAGTGACTAGCAAAAAGTGATCACACGACGCTGGACACTGTAGCTGTCATAAGTATGAGTCATCTGAATTTTGATCACATGACCATGAGGATGCTGCTATGGTTGTAAGTATGAACAGTGGTCATACATATCTTTTGTCAGTGTCATTGTAACTTCAATGAATAACATATGGACTGCTCAATGCTTCCTTACTCCAAATGTTGCTGTGATTGTTATTGTGTAATCATTTATTCCACAGGTATCAAACTTGCGGCATTCCATTGCTGTCACATGACATATAGTGACATTTTCCCCCTTCATGGAGCTGGGGTGAGCGTGGCCTGCATGTGACACAGCTGGCCTGCGGGCTGCCAGTTTGACACCCTTGATTTAGTCCATCAATCTGTGGCTAATAATTTTAGGAAAAGGGAAAAATGAGACATACCTGGTTAAACATGAGAGGCCAAACAGCTTCCTTGTCAGAAATGGTGAGGAGCTTTTCTGAAAGAGCCAGGTGGTCAATCTTTCCAATTTGGATTTTCAGAAAGGACTTATTTGGAAATGTGACCCAATTTAAAATATCAAGTCCAGTTTCTAATTCCCCATTAGGACCAAAGGAAATCTGTTCTCCAGCACTGTTGTTAAAGGAGACTTGTTGCAAAAAAAGGTGGAGCTAAAGGAAGATGACAAAAAAGAGGAAAAAACCAGGAATGTTATCAGGCATCTTTGAAGGGGATGGGAACATTTCAATTTTTTTCTTCCAATTTGGCCTAGGTTTAAAGAAAAGTAAGCTCTTCCATTTTGCCTTGGTCAAATTATTTCAAACTGGTAAAAAAAATATAGTTTTATCAAATACATTTGAAAAACTGTCAGATGAGAATTCCAGCAGAAAATCCAGAAAGGGACAGATCTAGGAAATTACTTTGCTTTGATTGAGCATTTCAGAAATGGGGAATTCAGTGTTCTGCCATATAATAGGCAAGATAGAGAGTTGCATGTTTAAAGGAGCCAGAATTGTGTTTGCACAACATTGGAAGGGCGAGGAGATCCCCACAGAAGTAAAGATAATAACGAAAATTTTAGAATGTGCAGAAATGAATAAACTAACATTTCAAATTAAAGAAAAGGAAGACACTGAATATTTTGAGGTATGGGATCTGTTCTATCGATGGTTAAATAAGAGAAACAGGAGTTAGAATCTCGAGGATGACAAGAAAAAGATTAATCTCACTACTAGGGTTGTTTACTGCAAATTATTAATTTTGATTAATTTTGATTAGTTAATGTTATGAGGGAAAAGCACTGTTAATTATCAAGTTACCATTAGAGGATACTATTATTATGACTATGACGAATACTACTCCAAAGAACTGTAACCAGGCAACACACTGTATATATGGATTTTGAACATATTGGTCTTTTTTATCTATATTATTATTTTTTAAAAAAGAGAGAGAGAGTGGCATGGTTGTCTAGTGGTGAAAAGCCTTGCATCCCTTTTAGAAGATTAAGAGTTCAATACTAAGCAGTGAAAACTGTTTCTCCATGAGGGTACAAAGAGAAAATATCTGCTATGAACTCTGGGTGGTGTCAGGAAGGGCAACCGGCCAGTAAACACTCAGGTCCATTCAGTTGCCCCATCTCTACCCTGAATTAAGGGATTACAGGGTCATAAAAAAAGACTTAGTGTAGGCAAGGTAGAATTCTCTGAGGCAGACTATTCTAGGACAAGATGGCTTTTACTTCCATCGGGGGTAATTCTGGGTGTTACTTTTGAGGGGAAAAAAATTGAACTATTCTTCATGCAATTCATTGACAATTTTGTTATTCACTGGAAGTAACACTAAGTATAGTTACCTTTTGAATCCATACCTTTGACACCTTTGAATCTTAGTTACTCAAAAATTAAGTTGGTGAGGAATAATAATGCTATTCAGTAGTAAAGCAGTTTTCATTTTCTACATATAAAATTGTTAAATATAATGGATTGAATAAGATCCTCTACATACCATTTAAGACATAAAATGAAGTCCATATGTTACATATTTTTGTGTCATATTTTCATATGAAAATATCAACTACTTCTATATAGCTTTCAAAACTATCTATAAAGAATTCTAACTGTTAAAACAACAGAACGCAACAAAACAACACAAAACACAAAACCAGTCTCCTATTCTGGTACTTGGTGATTTCCCCAAATTTTGTATTAGCCAACATTACTTGCCAGGGTGATTGGAGGAAGAGCTTCCATCTCCTCTCATTCATTTTTTGTCTCCCTTTGAGTTTGGCGGAACGCATGGCCTTCAGAGCATGTGCCACAGCATAGACAGCATTATAGACACTGTAACTGTGTCCATTCACAGTGGTGTCAAAGACAGAATTAGGAAGACTCTCCAGCTTCTCTTCTCCAGTGCAGATCCTTTCAGCATTCTCATCTCTAATATCACTGGAGAAGGAGCATTCAAATGCATCTTTCCAGAAATCCCTAATAAACCCATCATCTTTTTCTAAGTTTGGGTTTCTCTTCTTCATAAATTGTTGGAATCCGGTCAGCTCCTTTGAGTGAATTGCAAAAGAAAGTGCACCATGGAGAAAATCAATGGGCAATGGTCTTTGCATTAGAATGGATGTGAATTCCATCTGGGCTCTCATGATCCAAACTTTGGCCGTTCTCCCCTTTGGAATGTTATCATAATTGAAAAAATAGATCATTAGCCTCAAAGGCACCAAGCCTGAAATTTCAGCACTTAAGATAACTGCAATGACTGTACTCTCCATGATCACTTTGAATATTTTACCTGTATTTTCTATCCACTCAGCAGCTTCATTACCATATCTTATCTGGGGAAGACATTCTATAAAGTCAAAGCAGATTCCTCTCTCTGAAAACATGGAAAGTCTCTTCTGAATAAATCTGTCTTTATCTTCCTGAAGCAGAGAAACTAACCCAACCCAGGTCCATCCAAAATGCAACAATAAGTGCAATATTCCTTTAAATTGGTGGTTGTCATCCAGGAACATCCATTTGACAAATGTTGCCGTTTCAGTATTCATCAATGGAGCTGATCCATATGTGATCTAAATTGAGAAAGTCAGAAGAATATAGGAATAAAGGGTCTCTTCCACAACAACAACAATAATAACCAATGCATGTCTATTTATTTAATCCAATACCTGGGTTTGAGTGGGATAGAAAAATAGTGTGCATAAAAATTAGTTTTACACGACGTCTGCAATTTTGCTCATCAGGCAAAAAGGGACAGCCCTTTCAAGATGTTCTTAGTAATGGTTTTGCTCAAATTCTCATTTCAGTGACCCACCTTTTGAATATAATTAATAGCTGGTGAACAACTCATATTGAACCATTTTTTGTCTCACCTGGGGAAATTTGTAGTTGCACAGAGAGATTGCCATGTTGAGACAGGTGTTACTCTGGGGTCCTCCAATGAAAGCTACTGTGTTGATCTGCTCATTGCATTTGTAGTTGGGTATAAATTCATCTTTTGTAGATAGAAATTCCATTGATAAATGATAAGTTGTACTTTCCAGAGGATAGTCAGTAGCAATATGGAAACCAAGGCTAATATTGGGTATAATCCCAGAATGTTCATTGATCTCCTTTACAGCAAATGCAAGAGCCAAAGTGTGCTGGTAATTATGAGTGACGAACCTTCAGTGAGAGTTAGATATTGTCAATATATTTCTGTTTCAGAATTATACATACAGAAAGATATAAATTAGTGCTTATTGTTTGTTCTGGACACCTGGAATTTGGTCACTATCAAATAATAGCCCTAGATTGTATCAACTAGAAAGCACTAATCTACCTGTGGCTACTTAACATTGAGCTAAGGTGGCATTTACTCAGACCCCATTTGAAATACTGTGTACGGTTCTGGAGACCTCACTTTTTTAAAAAAAGATATTGATAAGATTGAGCGAGTCAAGAAATAGGCAAGAAAAATGGTGCACAGTTTGAGGGACAAAACATATAAAGAAATATTAAAGGAACTGAATATGTTCAGCATAGAGGACAGAAGGAAAGGGGGACATGAGTGAAATCTTTAAATATATTAAGGAGTATGAATAAGATTGTTTAAGGTAGTATTCTCAATATTAATTAAAACATTAGAACATGGGATCATAATCTCTAACTGACAGGAGGGAAGTTCAAAACTATTGTTAAAAGGTATTAACTTCACAGAAAGAGTAATAGAACCTTGGAAACAACTTCCAGGGGAGGTAATGGATCAAACACCAGTTTACTGAGTTTAAACATGAAACACATCCGTTTTCTATGTTTCTATCTGATTTCAGTATTATCTATATCTTATCTATATTTTCATAGAGAAGGAAGACAACTCAGACTTAAATGTATAATAGTCTAAAATATGCACTAGACAGTTTCTCTTTTATATCTGGATGAAATGAAAGACAAATAAGCTCAAGAATAACCAGAGGATATCTGCAATATTTAGATTAGTCAGTTTCTTGAGGAGAAAAAAAATCATGCAGTATTATCTATATCCTATCTGTATTTTCTAAGGGAGGAAGCCAGCTTCATTTTACACCCTAAACATATTATAACCTAAATTATGCACTAGAGGGTTTCCTGTTTTATATCTGGATGAAATAAAAGGAAAAAAACACCTCCAGATTCAACAGAGAGCTTCTGCAATATGTAGATTAGTCAAACTTTTCTTTACTTTCAACAAGGAACTTTGTTGAAGGAAGGAAATTTTTGAGGAGAATGAAATTCATATACTTTACGATTAAATCTAATAATATTCATCTCAATTTCAACATCAATGTTAGGACAGTTCTGAAATTAAAAAAGACTAAATATGGTCACTGGAACGGGTCATATCCACTGACTAGTAACCAATACTTTTAAGCATAAAAGCGAAAGAAAATACATTTAGGTATCAATGAGGGCAAAGAAGAGGTGCGGGATGAGGAGGAGGAGAAGTAGTCAGATACTTACAGGTACTGATCAAGGACTTTATAACCGGGAAGGCTATGAAAAGTGATCTCATTTGAAAGAAAGAGAACCTGATGAATAATAGCAGCAATGATTAAATCTCCAGACTGATAGTATTTATGAACAATTGGAAAAGGACGACTAAGTTTGCAGGTGTAAGGAGGAGAAATGCACATCATAGTTGGGAAAAAAAGGAAAACTAATGTTCTGAATATAACCCATTGACTATAATATGTAGTCATTGTAGACCTCAAACAGTAACTCTTAAGTTACCATTCAACTGAGTAGCTGATCATTCATTAATATTATCTAAACTTAAGACAATGAATTTTATTTAAAGTTAAAAAAATGAAGTGTCACAGATGAAATACTAATCCTACCTACCTGCACGTCTGTATTTCTAAGCAGATATTAATAAAATGCAATGTCTTAATCCGGGGTGATCATTTTTACAGTGGAAGCTGGAATTCCCTAATGATTTGAAGAAGAAGGAACAATAACTATCTTTAATCAGTAATCAGTATTATTCTTTGCAGCAGTACTTTCAAAAATATCAGAAGGAAACATGTTTATCGTATTGCAATAGTCCTTGCTGCATGGTTATGAACCTTTGGAAGTAAGGCATGAAGCAAAAAAATAGGGGAGTAAGAGTTTTAAAATGAAAACACCACTAGAAGGGGAAGAAAAAGAATAGAAACATACCCATTGAGGTCTTTTGGCCCACCAATTTTGCTTCATACATATTACTTTTTTAAAAAATATTTAATACTTTGCTTTAAAATAACTTAAGTTATTCTGTTTTTAATGCTTAATTTAATTGTATACCACCCAGAACGGCTCTCTGAGGGAGATGGGAAGTGAAGAAGAATGAAATACACATACATACATACATACATACATACATACATACATACGTAGAATCTCCCTTGAATACTGTAATATTTATTCAAGTCCTAGAAGGACATAATCCTGCAATTCAGAAGATAGATTCAGTTGGAAATGGAGCTTTGGAATGTGAGTCTACCCTGTTATGGTAGAGTTATGCTTCCCAACTAACAGATGGACATGTTGAGAATGGATCTCAAGATCTTGCAGCAATCAGCAGAACATTTAATAATAATAATAATAATAATAATAATAATAATAATAATAATAATAATAATAATTGCTTGCCACATGCAATTCAAATTACTGGTAATCAGCATTATATCTCTGAATATCAATGGGCCAATTTATATGTGAGACCACATTCAATGGTATTTATCTTTCTCATTAAATCAGATTGATGGGCATGCCCCAGATCTTTTATGTTAAATGTTGTCATATGGGGGTTTGGAGTTTTTATATTTTATTTATTCATTTTTATTGATTTATTTTGTCAAGCATGTCTTAGATAACAGCTATAAGTATAAAAGATGATTATTAATACATGAAATTGATATGAATTAAAGGGGACATTAGAAAAGTAGGTACATTGGTGCACTTATGCACACCCCTAACAGATCTCTAAGGTTAAAGTTTTGGGGGTTTGGGGAAGAAACTAGAGTCAGGTAGTGCATTCTAGGCATTGACCACTCTGTAGCTGAAGTCGTATTTCCTGCAATCAAGTTTGGTGCGGTTTACCCTAAGTTTGTATCAATTGTGTGCTCGTGTATTGTTGTGGCTGAAGCTGAAGTAGTCATTGACAGGTAGGACACTGCAATAGATAATTTTATGTACTACACTTAGGTCAGACCGAAGGCAGCATAGTTCTAAGTTGTCTAAGCCTAAAATTTCAAGCCTGATGGTATAAGGTATTCTGTTGCAAGCACAGGAGTGGAGGACTCTTCTCTTGAAATATCTCTGAACTCTCAGTTGTATTAATGTGTGATATACAGTGCAGGTTCCAGACAGATGAGCTGTATTCGAGAATTGGTCTAGCAAATGTTTTGTATGCTCTAGTTAGCAGTACAATATTACTGAAGAAGAAGCTAAACAAGATTAGGTTACCGGTAGTTGCATCTGGTCTGAAGCATCCAGGATTTTCTACCCAAATTATGAGACATTCCTAATCTTTTATCCTTGTGGCAGGCTCGGAAATGTTCCCCTAATGTGATGCGCTAGGATAGGGGTTGACTCATGAGGCTGATTAGTCTGATACCTCATAATATTTTTTTTAAAAAAATGTATTTTTAAAGGTTGAGGTAAGGCACCTAGGTTTATTATATTAGATAGGCAACCTTATAAATTCAAAATCAGTCAATCAGTCAGTCAGTCAATCATTCAATCAATCAATCAATATTATAGGTAGAATAGGAAGAAAAAACAGGTTGAAACCATGGGAAAAAATTAACAATGCAAAGTTACCTTCAGTTCCAAAAACAAAGGACAAAAGTTTCTGATAAAAGCTGTTTATAATTTTTGAAGCAAACATACGACGGGAGAATTCAAACCTGATGAATCTATTGATAGTCCAACTTAGAATGAACTGATTGGTTTTATCATCAAGTAACTTACTGAAGTATGAAAAAAAAAAACAACCAAATTCTTCATATCAATATGTTAAATCACCATAATAAGAAAGTTGAAGAATTAGGAGCTCAAGTGCAGTTTTCATCTATACTTCCAACATACAATGAGGGAACAAAAGATTTTAGAAATGAACCACTGGCTTAAAAACTGGTATCATCAAAAGAACTTCAGTTTCCTAGACCATGGATTCCATTACCTATATGAAGGGCTACCGGAAAGGGATGGACTGAACCTCACAAGAACTGAAAAGAATATATTCCAAAAAATGACTGACTCATCTTATTAGAAGGGTTTTAAATTAAATTTGAGAGGGAAATAAAGGAAGAAGAAGGAGAAGGAGAAGGAGAAGGAGGAGGAGGAGAAGGAGGAGGAGGAGGAGGAGAAAACACAGTGAAGTAGAGAGTGATGGGAAGAATGGAAAACCCAGATACACAGTAGTAGATATAAGAAAGATACCCAGATCCATAAAGGACTGAAATGCGTATACACAAATGCTCAAATACTAGTACATGAAGGTAAATATGATATAGTTGCCATTAATGAAACATGGTGGGAGGAAACTTATGCCTGGAATGTACTGATGGAAGGATACAAACTATTTAAAAGAAACAGATCTAACAAAAGAGGAGGTGGAGTTGCATTTTATATATAAAAGATCACTACGTTTCTACAGATCACTATATCTCCCAGTCTAGCACAATCCCAGTGAAGAAGAAAAATAACAGCTCTCAAAAGAAACCAGTATGGCTGCACAAAGATATTTCTGATAAACTGAAAGAAAAAAAGGACAAGAACAATAAAAAAAAAATGGAAAGAGGGGAACATAACTAAGGCAGAATAGCAGCGTACAGTGTAGCCGGAATCTGCAAAGATGAAGTCAGGAAAGCTAAGGCTCAGAATGAACAAAGATTTGCAAGAAAAGTCAAAGATAATTTTTAAAAAAGTTTCTAAATAACAAGAAAAAAAGTCAAGGAAACAGTAGGTCCACTAAAGAGAGGACATGGCAAGGAAGTAAGAGGCAATGCTTAACTCATTCTTTGCATCAGTTTTTAAGCAAAAATAAACTATAGCTCAACCTACCAGAAACCTAACTGTAAAAGATAGACTAGAAATAAAAATTAAAATAAGTAAGAAAATGGTTAGAAAACAACTATCTGATCTTGACAAATCACTGGGACCTGATAGTTTATATCCCAGAGTTCTGAAGGATCTGGCAGATGTTATCTCAGAAACATTGTGCCATGTCTTTCAAAAATCCTGGAACACTGGGGAATTACCTTAGTACTGGAAAAGAGCTGATGGGGTTCCCATCTTAAAAAAAGGTGGGGGGACTGTCCCAGGAAACTATAGTCCAATCAGCCTAACATCAATACCTGGGAAGATACTGGAAAAGATAATTAAAAAAAAAATCTGCAAACATCTAGAAACAAATAAAGTTATGACTAAAAGCCAGAATGGGTTTGTTAAAAACAGATCATGCCAAACCAATCTTATTTCATTCTTTGACAAAGTGACTAAATTAGTAGACCAGTGAAATGCTGTGGAGATACCTATAGTAGAGACTGTAGTATATATAGTATAGGCTTCAGCATGGCAATCAACAAAGTGGTATAAGGTCTCCTGCTTGATCAGGGGATTGGACTGGAAGACATCCAAGGTCCCTTCCAGCTCTATTCTGAATCTAATATTTATTAAAATTCAGCCCATGTTTATATTTATTATATCATTGATGCATTTAATATATTCCTTTGCTTACCCAATTGGTCAGCTATCTTCCCTTCTGGGCATAATTTACAGTCATAGCAGCATGATAATTTCCCTTCCACTTTTATCTTGCTATGGCCAAGAGGACATTCCTTGTTACAGATGGAAAGAGGTAATGCCTGTTCGTAAATAAAAGCAGAATTCACACAAAATTTATTTTTGGGAGATTATTGTGTTCATCAATTATACATATACAAACTATTCATATTTAGTCCAAGCATTGATGTTGCATTTTCCTGTTTTCTTCTCCTCACTATTGGAGTTACTATCCCTTAAAAAATAATAAACATGAAATGTATCTGTATAGAATTATAGATAAATGAATGTGTTACAAATGTAGAAACAGATAAGAAAGAATTTTTCCATCATATCCTTTCTTTCACTGATTAGTTCATATTTTATTTTTAGAAAAAAATACGTGCACACGCTTCCTCTTTAATGAATTTTATAGGTAATGTGCAATCTTAGTGGGAATGGTGCTGCATTTTAAGTAGACGGATGGATGGATGGATGGATGGATGGATGGATGGATGGATGGATGGATGGATGGATAGATGGATGGATGGATGGATGGATGGATGGATGGATGGATGGATAGATAGATGAAAGATAGTAAGATAAATAGCATTTTTTTAAAAAAATCATTCATTAGAATACATTTTGATATGGATTCAATGTATGTAATGTGATTGTGCATATTTATATGTATATTTATGGTTTAAGCTACCCAGAGGTGCATGGAGGCAAGATGAGTGGGAAACAAATTAAAAAAATAAATAAATAAAATTTAAAAAAATTGAAATATATTCCAAAAACAGAGTTTCTGCAGGCTATTTCAATTGTCAGACAAAAGTGATTTAAATTCTGGATGATATGCCATGATATTACTCTACTTGGATTAGCAAAATAACTATGTAGCTAGATAGACAATTAAAGTCTTCTGCAAAAATTTTCTATTTTTGTCTTTCCCTTCTTTTTTTTGAAAACATTTTATTAAAAGCTTTAAATGGAATGTAGAAACTAATGAACCAATACAGAATAAAAAATATGATGAAAATTTGAAAGAAAGAAACAACAAAAGTTTTTAAAAATGGTTAAAAAGAGAAAGAAGCAGCTCCCAATTTATTTATTTTTTTCATCAGGACAAGATTTACTGCAAAGTCATCTCTTATTCTAGAATTATTCTTTTTGTAAATCATTGAAACTACAGATCATAAATGCATTTTTTTTCTTTTTTTCATGCAAAAAGTGTTATTAATATTAAATTTTCTCTAATCAAAGAATTTGATCAACCATCCCCTATTTCAGAGGAGGTTATTAAAAAGTTAATTCTAAAGTATTGAAATCATGAAATTACTTTTTTAAAAAGAAATCATTCTATTTTAATAAATTTTGTTTATCTTAAAGTACATACACCTTCAAAGTATTTTGCAAATGCACTTAGAAAGACATCCTGTATACTAAGATAGCTTATCATTGAAATTAGAGAAATATTTTGTATAGTCAAATCCTAAACTACCTCTTTAATCCAGTAAAGAAGAACATTTGTAGCTCTGGACTGAAATGAGGGGTGCTTAATGCTCTCTGAACTTGGTACCACAATGATGCCATGAAGATGCTCCTATGCTTGTAAGTGTGAACAGTGGTCATACATATTTTTTTTTCAGTGTCATTGTAACTTCAATGAATAGCATATGGACTGCTCAATGCTTGCTTACTCCAAATGTTGCTGTGATTGTGATTGTTTAATTATTTACTCCACGGGCATCAAACTTGTGGTGTCCTATTGCCATCAAGTAACCTATCATGACATTTTTCCCCGTCATGGAGCTGGGGTCAACATGGCCTGCATTTGATGCATCTGGCCTGTGGCTGCCAGTTTGACAACCCTGATTTAGTGCATCAATCTGTGGCTAATAATTTCAGGAAAAGGGAAAAATGAGACATACCTGGTTAAAGATGAGAGGCCAAATGGCTTCCTTGTCAGAAATGGTGAGGAACTTTTCTGAGGAAGCCAGGGGATCAATCTTTCCAATTTGTTTTTTCAGAAAGGACTTATTTGGAAATGTGACCCAATTTAAAATATCAAGTCCCGTTTCTATTTCCCCAATGGGGCCAAAAGAAATGTGTTCTCCAGCACTGTTGTTAAAGGAGACTTGTTGAAAAAAAAAGGTTGAACTAGAGGAAGATGACAAAACAGAGGAAAGAAACAGGAAAGTTATCAGGACTCTTTGAAGGGGATGGGAACATTTCTATTTGTTTCTTTCAATTTGGCCTAGGCTTAAAGAAAAGTAAGCACTTCCATTTTGCCTCAGTCAAACTATTTCAAACTGGTAAACAAAATATATTTTTATCAAATGCATTTTTAACTCTCAGCTGAAAAACTGTCAGATGAGAATTCTAACAGAAAATCAAGAAAAGAGCCGAACTGAGAAATCACTTTGCTTTGATTGAGCATTTCAGAAATGGGGAATTCAGTGTTCTCCCATATAATAGGCAAGATAGAGAGTGACATCGTGACCGAGTGGTGAAGACCCTTGCATCCCATTTAGAAGGTTAAGAGTTCAATCCTAAACAGTGAAAACTGTTTCTCCATGAGGGCACAAAGAGAAAATATCTGCTATGAACTCTGTGTGGAGTCAGGAAGGGCATCCGGCCAGTAAACACTCAGCTCTATTCACTTGCCCCAACTCTACTCTGAATTAAGGGATTACAGGGTCATAAAAAGAGACAGTGTAGGCAAGGTAGAATTCTCTGAGACAGACAATTCTAGGTCAAGATATCTTTTACTTCCATCCAGGGATAATGCCAGGTGTTACTTTAAAAAAAATAATAATAAACTTGAAATATTCTTCATGCAATTCATTGACAACTTTGTTATTCACTGGAAGTAACACAAGTATAGTTACCTTTTCAATACATACCTTTGACACCTTTGAAACTTAGTAACTGAATAATTCATCTAGTGAGGAATAATAATACTATTCAGTAGTAAAGCCATTTTCAAATTTCTACATATAAACTTGTCACATATAATGGATTGAATAAGATCCTGTACATATCATTTTAGACATAAAATGAAATTCGTATGTTACATATTTTTGTGTCTTTATCTAAGCCTTAGATTTATATTCCTTTTGTTATTTTCTTTCATATAGTAGAAGTATCTATAGAACTATCTATAAAGCATTCTAACTGTTAAAACAACACAACAAAACCAAACACAAAACCAGTCTCCTGGTCTGTTAGTTGATGATTTCCCCAAATTTTGTATTAGCCAACATTACTTGCCAGGGTGACTGGAGGAAGAGCTTCCATCTCCTCTCATTCATTTTTCGTCCCACTTTGAGTTTGGAAGAGCGCATGGCCTTCAGAGCATGTGCCACAGAATAGACAGCATTATAGACACTGTAACTATGTGCATTCATATTGGTCTCAAAGACAGAATTAGGAAGAGTCTCCAGCTTCTCTTCTCCAGTGCAGATCCTTTCTTCATTCCCACCTGTAATATCACTGGAGAAGGAGCATTCAAATGCATCTTTCCAGAAATCCCTAATAAACCCATCATCTTTTTCTAAGTTTGGGTTTCTCTTCTGCATAAATTGTTGGAATCCGGTCAGCTGCTTTGAGTGAATTGCAAAAGAAAGTGCACCATGGAGAAAATCAATGGGCAACTGTCTATGAATTAGAATGGATGTGAATTCAATCTGGGCTTTCATGATCCAAACTTTGGCTGTTCTCTCCTTTGGAATATTATCATAATTGAAAAAATAGATCATTAGTCTCAAAGACACCCAGCCTGAAATTTCAGCACTTAAGACAACTGTAATGACCGTACTTTCCATGATCACTTTGAATATTTTACCTGCATTTTCTATCCACTCAGCAGCTGCATTACCATATATTATCTGGGGAAGACATTCTATGAAGTCAAAGCAGATTCCTTTCTCTGAAAACATAGAAAGTCTCTTCATCAACAAATTGCAGCTTCCTCCAATAACACCAGCGGAAGTGCAAAAAAGTGTGCTACTTGGAACATCGTACGTCTTAAGAAGGTACTTGGTTGATACCTAGGCCGCTGGCAGCAAGCCATATCATTAGATACGGATTAGAACCAGTCAATGGTATTTGTGATGCATTTTTGAATGTTCAGTTGACTGAGTTTCATGTTTAATGAATAAAGTAAATAATAATAAACAACAACAATAACAATAAACCAATGCATGCATGTTTATTTAATCCAATCTCCGGGTTTGAGTGGGATACAAAAATGTGGTGCTTAAAAATTAATTTTACATGACATCTGCAATTCTGCTCATCAAGCAAAAAGGGACAGTCCTTTCAAGATGTTCTTATTCATGGTTTTGCTCACATTTTCATTTCAGTGACTCACTTTTTGAATATAATAAATAGATGGTGAGCCACTCATATTGATCCTTTTTTGTCTCACCTGGGGTACTTTGTAGTTGCATAGAGTGATTGCCATGTTGAGACAGGTGTTAATATGGGGTCTTCCAATGACAGCTATTGTGTTGGTCTGGTCATTGCATTTGCAAAAGATAAATTTATCTTTTGTAGATAGGAATTCCATTGCTAAATGATAAGTTATAATTGCCACAGAATAGTGAGTAGCGATATGGAAACCAAGGCTAACATTGGGTAAAATCTCAGAATGTTCATTGATCTCCTTTTCAGCAAATGCCAGAGCCAAAGTGTGCTGGTAATTATGAGTGAAGAACCTTCAGTGAGAGTTAGGATCTGTCAATACATTTCTGTTTTAGAATTGGACAGGTGTTTTAATTTATACATATGTATTCATAAAGATATTCATTAGTGCTTATTCTTTGTTCTGAACACTTGCAATTTGATCACTAACAAGTGAGTTCTGGAGACCTCACATAAAAAATGTATCGATAAGATTGAGTGAGTCCAGAGATGGGCAACAAAAATTGTACAAGAGCAGAGAGAAAACGTATCAGGAAATATTAGAGGAAGTGAATATATTCAGCCTAGAAGGCAGAAAGAAAGGGGGTACATGACTGAAACCTTTAAATGAATTAAAGGGTGTGAATAAAGTTCTAGAAGGAAGTATTCTCATTATTAATTAAAACATAAGTACATGAGGGCATAATCTCACAGTGACAGGAGGGAAGTTCTAAACTAATTTTATTATTTCACAGAAAGAGTAGTGGAACCATAATCAGCTTCCAGAGGAGATAGTGGATCAGTCATCAGTAACTGAGTTAAAACTCCCTGGGGATAAATATATGACACCAGACAAAAAATTATGCCATCAGTTTCTTATGTCTCTATCTGACTTCAATATTATCTCTACCAGCTGTACATCTCCACCCCGGACCGCCCCAACTATGCCCTTGAAGTGATGTCCCGGTGCCTGGAGGCTGTACGGATCTGGATGGGGAGAAACAGGCTCAGGCTCAACCCATCCAAAACCGAGTGGCTGTGGTTTCCGATGTCCCGATATAGTCAGCTGGTGCCATCGCTGACTATTGGGGGCGAATCTTTGGCCTCCATGGAAAGGGCTTCCAACTTGGGTGTCCTCCTGGATTCATGGCTGTCTTTAGAAGAGCACTTGACCGGGAGGATTTTTCATCAGGTTCGCCTGATACGCCAGTTGCGTCCCTTTCTAGATCAGGACTCCCTACGCACAGTCACTCATGAGCTCGTCACCTAGATTTTATGGCCCCTACCCTTTTGGAATTCAGGAAAGCCATGAATTCTTGGCTGTTCCCATAGACTTTTGAGGTTGGGATGCTGTTTCCTCTTGTAATACTGTCTGATTAATATAAGAAATGGTTCTTAGGATATATGTTTAAGAATTGTTCATGTCTGTTGCTGCAATTTACAATTATTTTAGCTGTAATGATAAATGTCAAGTGCGGATCATGGTGGAAGTAGATAAAGATTGAACTTCAACAAATAAATATTAAAAAGTGTCTTTTGAACTTTTAAAAGAAATGGCAGACAGAGACCCAATGTACCCACACTCCGGCAGCAGTTATGCGAAAGAAAAATCTTCCCAGACAGAGAGTAGTGGAAAACTGAGTTACTGAACACTACAATAAACCAAGGATTGAGGTTCAAAAGCTGAGGTTCCAGAAGCACATTGATTCACCCATACTGAAGAATGAATCTGAGCAGTGGTGAAATCTAAAAATTTTCGCCACTGGTTCTGTGGGCATGGCTTGGAGGGCGTGGCCAACATGACTCATGTCACTCTTGCTTTCTTTTTTTCCTTTCTTCTCTCTCTCTGTCTCTGTCTCTGTCTCTGTCTCTCTCTGTCTCTCTCTGTCTCTCTCTCTCTCTCTCTCTCTCTCTCTCTCTCTCACACACACACACACACACACACACACACACACACACACACAAACATACACACATCTGGTCTGAGCAGCTGCTGTGGGAGAAGGAAGAAAGTACTCTGGGAGGGCAGGTGGCCTGGTCCAGAAGCGGCACGTCCCCCATCATGGGCTGGATACAGCCAGTGGGACCCGAGGTGGAGGAGAAGGCAAGCGGCCAGCAGTCACCCAAAGGCCCTGCAGAAGCCGAGTGTGCCAAGCCCAAAAGGTGAGCGAGCCTCGCCATGTTCTCTTCGGCTGAGCACAGTGGTGACTCTTCGGCTGAGCACAGTGGGTCTCCCTTCCCCACCGCCAGCATCAGCCTTACATCTGCCCGCTCTCCCGGAGCTGCCCATGCACACCCCAGCAGAGCAGCAGTTTCGGCTCCAGCAGTAGCTTCCAGAAAAGGAAGAAAGTGAGTGGCCCCTCTCAGTGCCTCATCCGCTACCCCTCTCAGCCCCAGCGCAATGGTTGTGTCTCCCCCAAGGGCTGCCCGGCCAGCGGGAAGCAACTCTCTCCCACGCAAAGGCTGGATTACTACCGCGAGTGACAAGAAAAACTAATCAGTCCTCAGGTTGGATGTGTAGGGTTTCTCTTCCTTCCTTGTGAATTAAAAACCCACATTAGAACTGCGGAGGAGAAGGAGGAAAAGGGGGGCTTGCTGCACAAAAGCCACAAAGGCTGTGCAAAGTTGCAAACCTCGGGCAAGCTTGCAAAACAAACTCAATGAACCTGCAAGGAGGAGGAGGAGAAAGTTGTCGTCATCTTGCCTTCCCTCTTGCCACTTGAGCCCTGCCCAGCCTTGAAGCTGGTGGAGGAGAAGAGGAGGATGAGGAGGGCTGCTTGGTATGATGCCTGCATTCTCCCCCCCCCATGGGGCAAAGGTAGCAGCCGCTGTGTTTTTTATCCAAGGGTGTGGGATTGGGGTTAGCCGGACACTGACCTCAGAAGGCAAGCAGTGTGCGGGACCATTTGGAAGGCAGCCTGGAAGGCAGGCAAGCATGGCAGGGCTTCAGGGAAGGGAGTAAGCTGCTAGCTCCTTCCTCGCAGCCCTGCCATGCTTGCCTGCCTTCCACGTGGGCTTCCGCTTGCCTGCCTTTGCAAGCTGGCCACCGGGACTCCAGGAAGGCAGCATGGAAGGCAGGCAAGCATGGAAGGTCTTTGGGGAAGGGACTAAGCTGCTAGTCCCTGCAGCCCTGCCATGCTTGCCTGCCTTCCACGTAGCTTTCCGTTTGCCTGCCTTCGCAAACTAGCACAGGGATGCAAGGAAGGCCACGTGGAAGGCAGGCAAGCATGGCAGGACTGCGGGCCATGAACTGGTTCAGGGGCATGGCCAGCCAGCCATTTTTAAATTATTATTATTTATATGCCGCCCTTCTCTGGAGACTCAGGGCAGCTTACAAGGCATTAAGCAATAGCCTTCATATTTTTGTATATTTTATACAAAGTCAGCTTATTGCCCCCACAAACTGGGTCCTCATTTTACCTACCTTAGAAAGGATGGAAGGCTGAGTCAACCTTGCGCCTGGTGAGAATTGAACTCGCAGTAATTGCAGGTAGCTGGAAGCTAAATATGAATGAAGCATCGGAAAAGACGCCTGGAGAGTGATTGGAGGACAAGCCGATCTGAATCTGACCGAACACAGATGAGATCTTATATTAAGACCTACCTAGTGGCGATAAGAGCGGCGAAGTCTAGCTACTTCTCCGCTCTTATTGCATCTGCAGAGAACCGCCCAGCTGCGCTGTTTAGGGTGACCCGCTCCCTACTTCAGGTGGGGGTACGGGAAGATCCCTTAAAGGGTCGAGCTGAGGATTTTGTACAATTCCTGCATGATAAAGTCGCTCAGATTCGGGAAGGTCTGGACTCCGATTGGGTAGATCCAGGGGAGGAGACGGGGGCAGGTCTTGAGAGCGTTATCTGGGAAGAGTTTGACTCTGTGGCTCCTGAGGACATGGACAGGATTCTGGGCAAGCTTAACGCTGCCACATGTTTATTGGACCCATGTCCCTCCTGGTTGGTACTGGCCTCCCGGGAGGTTACATGAGGCTGGCTCCAGGGGATTATAAATGCTTCTCTGAGTGAGGGTGTCTTTCCCGCTGCCTTGAAAGATGCGGTTGTGAAGCCCCTCCTCAAGAAGCCTTCCCTGGACCCGGCTATATTATCAAATTATCGTCCAGTCTCCAATTTTCATTTTGTTGCGAAGGTTGTTGAGAGTGTGGTGGCGCGACAACTACCCCGATACCTGGATGAAGTTGTCTATCTGGATCCGTTCCAGTCGGGCTTCAGGTCACGATACAGCACAGAAACGGCATTGGTCGCATTGGTGGATGATCTCTGGAGGGCTCGGGACAGAGGTTGCTCCTCTATCCTGGTCCAATTAGATCTCTCAGCGGCTTTTGATACCATCGACCATGGTATCTTACTGCACCGGCTGGAGGGGTTAGGAATAGGGGGCACCGTGCTTCGGTGGTTCTCCTCCTTCCTCTCTGACCGTTCGCAGTTTGTGTTGGCAGGGGGGCAGAGGTCGACCTTGAGGCACCTTATTTGTGGGGTGCCGCAAGGGTCAGTCCTCTCACCCCTTCTGTTCAACATTTATGTAAAACCGCTAGGTGAGATCATCTGTGGTTTTGGGGTGAGTGTTTATCAGTATGCCGATGACACACAGCTATACATCTCCACCCCAGACCACCCCAATGATGCCCTTGCTGTGATGTCCCATTGCCTGGAGGCCGTGCGGATCTGGATGGGGAGAAACAAGCTCAGACTCAACCCCTCCAAGACCAAGTGGCTGTAGCTTCTGGAGACCCAGTATAGTCAGCTGGTACCATCACTAACAATAGGGGATGAGATCTTGCTCCCCACAGAGAGGGCCCGCAACTTTGGTGTCCTCCTGGATTCACGGTTATCTTTAGAAGATCATTTGACGGCCGTGGCCAGGGGTGCCTTTTATCAGGTTCGCCTGATCTGCCAGTTGCGTCCCTTTCTGGATTGAGATGCCTTGCGCACGGTCACTCATGCCCTAGTTACCTCCCGTATGGACTACTGTAATGCTCTCTACATGGGGCTCCCCTTGAAAAGCACCCGGAGGCTCCAACTGGTCCAGAACGTAGCCGTGCGGGTGATTATGGGCGCAGCTCGTTACGCCCATGTAACACCTCTCCTACGCGAGCTGCACTGGCTCCCGGTGGTCTTCCGGGTGCGATTCAAGGTGTTAGTTATCACCTTTAAAGTGCTCCATGGCTTAGGACCTGGATACCTACGAGACCGTCTTTTGCCACCAATAGCCTCCCACCGACCAGTTCGTTCTCACAGGGAGGGACTACTCAGGGTACCGTCAGTCAAATTATGTCGACTGGCAACTCCGAGGGGGAGGGCCTTCTCTGTGGGGGCTCCAACCCTTTGGAATGAACTGCCCCCGGAGATACGGAATATCCCTGATCTCCGTGCTTTCCGCCGTGCCCTCAAGACCCTGATGTTCCAACAGGCAGGGCTAAACATACAAACATGCGAATGATTTTTTAAATGTTATCTAATTCTGGGTTTTATTTAATTGACCAAACTAAGTAACAATATTAATTAGCAATTTTATGATGTTTGTGTGTCTATATTTTTCTTGACTGTACACCGCCTTGAGTCCTACGGGAGAAAGGCGGTATAGAAATATAATAAATAAATAATAAATAAATAAATACTACCTTTAACAGTAGCATTAGTCTGCTGTGCCACTCAGGCTCCCTCAGCCATTGCTACCAGTTCAGCGAACCAGCCCCAATCTCCACTACTGGTTCACCTGAACCGGTCTGAACTGGTAGCATTTCACCCCTGAATCTGAGGTTGGTGTAAATTTTCTGAGAAGGTGCAGCTAGTGGCAACATGGGGGAAGGCTCATTTAAATTGATGACCCCATTCTTTTTCAGGAGAGAGTACCATGTGTCAGTTTGGCTCTCCAAATGGGACAAAATATCCTGAGATTGGGGCTGTATGTGTTCAAGACGTTGATTGGCTGATTTCTTTTGTACCTTGTCTGGCTGATAAGAGATGGATTCTGATATTCTGTTGAGATAAGTTCTTCGGCTTCTCTGGAGAAGCAGAGAAGATGATGACATATTTAGCTGTACTATTGCATTCTGCCATGCTTTCAAACTTAGCAAGTTGAAAAATTGGAATACCTTGGTTTTTTAGAATGGCATTTATTTTTAGTGAAGTAAATGGTAAAAAACCTTGAAAATCTGGCAAAGCTATTCTAAATATTAACTTATTTCTGGCATAATTGAGGAAAAGGTAATTTTATGATGTTTGTGTGTCTATATTTTTCTTGACTGTACACCGCCTTGAGTCCTACGGGAGAAAGGCAGTATAGAAATATAATAAATAAATAAATAATAAATAAATAAATAAATAAATAAATAAATAAATAAATAAATAAATAAATAAATACTACCTTTAACAGTAGCATTAGTCTGCTGCCCACTCAGGCTCCCTCAGCCATTGCTACCAGTTCAGCGAACCAGCCCCAATCTCCACTACTGGTTCACCTGAACCGGTCTGAACTGGTAGCATTTCACCCCTGAATCTGAGGTTGGTGTAAATTTTCTGAGAAGGTGCAGCTAGTGGCAACTTGGGGGAAGGCTCATTTAAATTGATGACCCCATTCTTTTTCAGGAGAGAGTACCATGTGTCAGTTTGGCTCTCCAAATGGGACAAAATATCCTGAGATTGGGGCTGTATGTGTTCAAGACGTTGATTGGCTGATTTCTTTTGTACCTTGTCTGGCTGATAAGAGATGGATTCTGATATTCTGTTGAGATAAGTTCTTCGGCTTCTCTGGAGAAGCAGAGAAGATGATGACATATATAGCTGTACTATTGCATTCTGCCATGCTTTCAAACTTAGCAGGTTGAAAAATTGGAATACCTTGGTTTTTTTAGAATGGCATTTATTTTTAGTGAAGTAAATGGTAAAAAACCTTTAAAATCTGGCAAAGCTATTCTAACTTATTTCTGGCATAATTGAGGAAAAGGTATTCTGAATCTCTTTCTTATGCCCTGCCTTCCCTTTCCTGAGGAATATCTACTGTAAAAGTCTTTTTCCTCTATTTACCTACACTTTGCTAAGATTCCCTTTGCACATACTGATCTTTAGTTCTATTTCTTTGGCATGTCCTTTAAATATGTAATGCTTGTAATTGTCTTAATAGGTTGTCTATTATTAACATATATACCACCATACCATCCTGTCCCTGGAATCTCAATTACATCAGGATTTTGCCAGGAGCAGACAATGAACTTACAATGCAGAACTCATCTCATTCAGTAAAAACTATAGATATCTATTCACCAGAATAGGAGTGATACTAGAAGATGTAAGGTATTGCTAACTTTAATGCAACCTATTAAACATATTGTGTAAGATTACCCACAATGTGCATTTTCTAATTCCTAGAAGACCTGCACAAAGCAACGGCAGAGTTGATTGCCTCGATAGCTGAATTGGACATCCAATTTTGAAGCTGTGATAGCCCATATATGTTTTGTATCTAGTTACTTGGCTTGACTGTATATGTTTACTGCTCTAATGCCATGTTCTCATCATAAATTAAATAATGATATCCATAATGGTAGGATTCCACAGGATCCTCCTTCCCCCTCTTGCCCCAATATTGTGAACCCATCCAGGAATACACTCAGCTGAGATGAACCTAATAGATTCCAGGACAAGATATCATTGCAGATCACACCAAATCTCAAATGCATTTTTAAAAAGATACATCCAGCTGAATGAAACAATGAACTGGGTGTCTAAAATAATTGCCTTCACCTTCAAGCTTAACCCAAAATAATCAATGCTCCCCTTATGCATTAATCTAAGTAGGGCAGAATTAGATCTCCTCCAAGGCACAGGAATAATAGTGACATAATTAAATAAGAAGACAAAGGTTGGGCAGTAGCAGGGTGGGTTCTACTTATCTTTACTATTGGTTTGCGTGCGCGTTTCGCTCTTCTGCGCATGCACAGGACAAGTGTTTTGGTGACGGTGGGGTCGGTGGGCGGAGCCTCCTGCCAGTTTTACTACCGGTACTATAGAACTGGTGAGAACCAGGGGCAACTCACCACTGGACAGTAGTCATTATGAATACGATTAATTACTCAGGGAAGCTGAGAAGCAGTTCTCCAATGCCATCTTCTTCAAACATATCTCCTCTGTTCCACAACAACATTTCTTTTAGGCTTTCATGACTAAAGGAGGACAAGAACACATTGTCCCCCTGTTTTTGACCCAACACCTTACCTGCTATACCAAAGTGACTCTCAAACTTTCAAAATTGTGGAAAAGGATTTTAATTTGGATTTTCCTCTACCTTAAAAAAGGATTAGGGGAAATATTAAGATGCTTTAAGTGGCAAATAAGACACATAATATCCCTAATTTTGTATTAACAGCATATCAAAACACCCAAAAAGATGACAAACCTTTGCCTTCACACACATACCAGGGATGCTTTTTAGTTTTATGAGTGATATAAAATAGACATTTTCTTTCTTTTGATAGGGATGTTGTGAAGCTCTTGGAATGCAGGATTTAAATCCATTGATTTTTACATTCAAGCAGATTATATCTTCTTGATTGAAATGAAGTTCAATGTAGAGAAAAGGCAAGAAAAACCAAAAGTAGACATATAGACTGGGTGTAACTGGCAGTAATGTGAGAGGGATCTTGGGGTCTTAGTGGGCAACCAATTAAATATGAAGCAACAGTGTGTGGTGGGAGCCAAAAATTCTAAATTGTATTAACAGAGGGATCATAATCAAGATCAAGCGACGTAGTAAAACCACTCTATAAAGTCTTAGTAGGACCACACTTAGAATACTGCATCCAGTTTTTGTCACCACACTATAAAAAAGTTTTTGAGACTCTAGAAAGAGTGCAGAGAAGAGCAACCAAGATGATTAGGGGACTGGAAGTTAAAATGTACGATGAATGATTTCAGGTAATGGGCATGACTAGTCTAGTGAAGAGAAGGACCAGGAGAGACATGATAGCAGTGTTCCAATATTTGAGTGGTTGCCACAGACAGGAGGGGATCAACTTATTTTCCAAGGCACCAGAAGTCCATGAAACAATGTATAGAAACTGAACAAGGAGAGATTGAAGCTGGAAATAAGGAAACACTTTCTGACTGTGAGAGCAATTAACCAATGGAACAGCTTGCCTTCAGAAGTTGTGAGAGCTTCAACACTGGAAGCTTTCAAGAAGAGACTGCCATCGGTCAAAAATGTTGTTGGGTCTCCTGCGTGGGCAGGGAGTTGGACTAGATGACCTACAACATCCCTTCCAACTCTGTTCATCTGTTAAAAAAGCTATTGCCTACTACTCTGATTAGGCCTGAGAATCATTATCTAACAATCAACAATTATCTAACAATTAAAAAGTGATTAGGGGACTTTTTTTTAGATTGTGAAGTAAACTTATCAGAAGAATTGCTTTCTATGTCCTACTGATGTAGTGATAGAAGGAAAAAGACCGTACTTCAAATTGGGGGTGGGTGGGACCTATATGCTGAAAGCAACTAATTAGATTTCTTTCAAAGGGTACGGTGTTAAAATCATTTTCATTTTTTCATTAGTTGCTCCTTCTTATTCAGATTAGGTCTCAGAACAATGATATAGCATTTGGGGGAAAATATGCAGCCCAGTAATCCAGCTGCTGAAGCCAAAATGGAGAAGATCTCCACAGCCACCATGTATTTTCCCTTGGTACTCAAATAGGTGGGAACAAATGATACCCAAACACTACAAAAGACCAACATGCTGAAAGTGATAAATTTGGCTTCATTAAAGCTGTCAGGCAAATTCCTAGCTAGGAAAGCCACGGTGAAACTGACAGCAGTCAAGAATCCCAAAAAGCCAAGGACTATATAAAACATAGTGGTTGAACCTTCATTACATTGCTGGATAATTTCTTCAGCCATGGAGTTCCTGTCAGAATCTGGGAATGGAGGAAAAATTGTGAGCCACACCACACAAATGCAGAATTGTGTCAAGGAGCAAGATAGGACAATAGAGATAGTCAGCCCTTTTCCCACCCATTTTCTCATTTTGGATCCAGGTTTGGTGGCCATGAAAGCAAGGACCACTATGATTGTTTTCCCCAATATACAAGAAAGGGCTACAGAGAAGATGATGCCAAAAGCAGTTTGTCGCAAGAGACATTTGACTTGGTCAGGTTGCCCAATGAAGAGCAAAGTGCAAAGGAAAGAGAGCAGGAGAGCAGCAAGAAGGCTATAAGTGAGGTTCCTATTATTGGCTTTCACAATAGGTGTGTCCTGATGTTTAATGAATATCCTGAGCACCACAGCTGAGATGACAGAAAAGGAGACTGCAATAACTGCCAAAGAAATCCCCAAAGGTTCTTCATAAGTTAAGTAAATTATACGTTTTGGAAGGCAAGTATCCTTATCCTTGTTTGGATATTGATCCTCTGGACAAGGGAAACAGTCATCCAAGTCTGAAAAAGAAACCATTCATAGAAACATTATCTCATCATTTCATTTTCAGTATATTTCAATTTTACAGACATCTGTAGACTTAAGTAGATCTCAGTTTGATTACTAGAATGACCTTCATATGGTGCTGCCCTTGAAGACCATTTCAAAAGTGTAACTGGTTTGCATTGCAGTGGACATACACTTAATGGACATGGCTCCAAGTTGCTTAGTCTCTGCAATTCCATTTTCTGGTTATCACCATTAAATCCCTGAATGTCATAGGGCCAAATTATAGGTGAGATCACCCTTCTTCAATGGTGTCTGTCTTTCCCAATAAGTCCGATAGATGGGCATGCTACAGAGTTTTGTGCTAAATGTTGCCTCTGGGAGTTCAGAGTTGTATCTGGTCTGTACTGTCCAGTCTTTTCCAATACTTTTCCATGTATGTGAGTTTCCTACCCTTTTATCCTTGTAGCAGGTTTGGAAAACCTTATTGTTCCTCTAAAGTATTAGAGGAATTAGACTAGAATGTAGGTTGACTCAGGAGCCTGATTTATCTGGTACCTGATGGCAGGGGTGATTTGTGTTTCTAAAGATTTTGGTAAGCTACTGAGGTTTATTATATGAGATAGGCAACCATATACATTCCAGAATCAATCAATCAATCAATCATTTGGGTGGAATAGGAAGTAAAAACTAGTAAAAGCCATGGAAAAATTATCAATGAAAAATTACCTTTATTTCCAAAAAGTAGTGACAAAGGTTTCTGGAAAAATGCTGTTTATAATATTTCAAGGAAACATAAGAAGGAATAATTCAAATCTACTGTTGCTTAACGTTAAAATGAACTGATTGGTTTTATCACCAGGTAGCTCACTGAAGTATGAAAAAAAAAATTAAGAATCTAAATTGTAAAATTCAAGAATACGATAAAGAAATAATGGAATCACAAATAGAAGAAAAGTAGATATTGGAAGTTATTAATACATTGAAAATAGGTAAGACACCATGGTTAGATGGACTAGGTGTAGAATATTATAAAAATGTTAAAAGACTATTGGTGCCAAAGATGAATATATAAATATTAAATATATAATATTTAATAAAATAAAGGATGTGGAAAATATTCCACATTCCTGGAAGCAATCTTTGATAATACTGATAGCAAAACCAGATAAAGATCATACAAACCCAGGATCGTATAGACTAATATCCCTTATTAATCAGGACGCTAAGATTTTTACAGCAACATTGGCAAATAGTCT
Organism: Pantherophis guttatus; assembly: GCF_059756535.1. NCBI lineage: Eukaryota > Metazoa > Chordata > Lepidosauria > Squamata > Colubridae > Pantherophis > Pantherophis guttatus. The sequence continues at coordinate 16,977,470 of NC_142066.1, forward strand.
GAATATATTTATAGAGAATTATATTAAAAATGACCAGTGTGGATTTATAAGAGGCCAACAAATGTAGTAAGAAGGGCATTAAATGTAGGTTACTATATAAAGATTCAAAAATTAAAGGCAGGTTTATTTGCATTAGATGTATTTACGGTGTTTGATTGTGTGGAATGGCCTACGTTGAAGATATTTATAGAAAAGTTAGGTTTTGGAAAAAAAATCAGAGAATAATTCAAAGAATAAAGCAAGAATAATTATAAATGATGGTATTGCAGAGACATTAACCTTAAGCCGGGAATGAGACAGGGTTGCCCTTTATTCCCAGTTTTATTTGCATTATTGATGGAGGTTTTGGCAAATGCAATTAGGGAAGATTCATTGATTGAAGGAATTGGTGTACATAAAAAACTAAAATAAATTTATTTGCAGATGATACATTATTAACATTTCAAAATTGCGTAGTTATTATACGGAGGATATATTTACACCTGAACAAATTTTGATAATATAATGGATTACAAATAAACTGGAAAAAATCAGAAATGATGTTATATAACCATAGTAAAGAAGAAATGGAGGAAAATATGAATTAAAAATAGTAGAGTTGAAACAATTAAGGGAAATAGGTGAACCTATAGAAACGTATTGGTTTTAAAAATTGCTAAGATGATTCAAAACCCTTTTTAAAAAAAATTGCTAGAACTATGGAATAAATGGAGATACCAATTAGTGCTAGGAATTTCTCCTTTAACACCAGTGGTGGAAATAGAGAAATTACCTAAGATTAAATTGAAAGAATGGATTAGTAAATTAAAAGAAAATCAGATGTATAAATGGGAAGAATGGAAGAACAAGATAAAAAATATAACACAACAAAAGAATGCTTTATCAGATATTAAATTAAATTGGTTGAATTAAATACAGAGAAATGGATAAAAATTGAAGAAAGATTTGAAGAGAAAGATAGACAGTTAAAAAAATCACTTCCGGTTTCCTTGTCTTCGGCGACGGCGGCGCTCTTTGAAGCTCCGCTTCGCAATCGAGAAGCGGCTCGAAAACTTCAAAATCCTGAGGATTGTTGGAGGAGAGATAGCAGGGCACAGGTCGAGCCCCTGTAACCCCCCAGGGAATCGTTTCTGGGGAGGAAACAGGCGCGGCTCCCTTCCAACCTGCTGAGACTCCGGGCGGCGTGGGACGATTCTGCTCCTGCAGAACAAGCCGGCTGCAGGAAACTTAAAGCGAAAGAACCAGCTTTAATAAACAGCGAAACTACCTGAATCCTGAAATTTGGAAACGCAAGTATTAGCACTTTGTTGACTTTTCAATCTGAGAAAATGCGAATGAGTGAAAGTGCTTTGAAAAAACTTGGCGCCTAGCTTCAGAGTTAACGAGCCAGCGAGTGTGGATTGGTGAAGTTATTTTGTTTTGCTACAAAGTTTCCAAGTTGCTACTAAGCTGCCTTGCTTGTTATAAGAGAAATAACTGTGAAATTTTTTTCCCTTTTCAATATTGGACTCTGCTTTATTTTAACCCTTGTTTGATCAAATCTGGGGGACTTTTTTAGAAGTCTTTGTGCAGGAGGGAAAGGAAAAGGAACTTCCCTCTTTAGAAAAACTAGATCACGAGCCAGGATGGCTTCAAAGAAGCAGGAAGGGAAGGCATTAGGGGGGGGATCCCCCACACACAAACAGCAAACGCAACTTCCCCCTGCTCAACAGCCACAAACTCAGAAAAAAGAATTTGATGTGGGAGATTTAAAAGAATTTATTTCTAAAACTCTGGATGACAAATTTCAAAAATGTCAACAGGAGATAGATGATAAATTTCAAAAATCACATCAGGAACTTATGCAGGAAATTAATGAAGTCAAAGACATGGTGAAACAGAATCAAAATAAGGTGACCAAAAAAATATCAGAAGTGGCGTCTGGCCTGGCAGAATTTATTGGGAAAGTTGATTATAAAGTTGAAGAATTCAAATCAGAAGTTAATGTCAAGATGAAAGACAATGATTATAAAATTGATGAAGTTGATAATAAAATGCAGAGAATTGATGATGAGATTGTTATGATACAATTCCGGGCGATGGAATTCGCCATACGGCTTCGGGGAATTTGAGAGGAGGAGAGACAGGATTTGAGACAAGTTTGTTCTGAAGCCTTGGCCAAGATTCTACAAGTTAATCCTGATGTGGTATTTCACAAAATAGATAAAACCTATAGAGTGAACTCTTGGGTGGCCAGACAAAGACAACTGCCTAGAGATGTGGTCATATACTTTACAGAAAGAGGAATTAGAAATGATATCCTGCAAAAATCTTTTTATACTTCTGTACAAGTGGGGGGTTCACGACTTCAAATCTTTAAAGAATTACCTCCTAAAATGCTGAAAGCCAGAAAAGAATTTGGTTTTCTTGTTAAGGAACTGAGAAATTTACAGATACCCTTCCGGTGGGACACACCAGCTGGGTTAATTTTTAGATACAAGCGAGAAGGGTATCGGTTGAATACCGTGGAGAAGGCACAACATTTTTACACTACTATTCTTAAGGAAAGAACACCATCTCCACATACATCCACAGTTTTGGAGATTAAAGAGAGTGAAGAGAGGCAATTGCAAGAACAGTCCAAGCAGGAATTAGAAGTAGTGCAAGGTGCAGAAGGAGGTTTTCTGAGTGAGCCCTTGTTGGATTCTTCTCCAATTTTGGATTTGATTCAGTTGACAGAAGTTAAAGATCAACGTATAACTAGAGCCCAATCCAAGCTACTTAAACAAAAGCAACAACAACAACAGGAAAGACAAGACAAGAAGGCAGTTAAGAGTATCGTACAAGAGAGTGGAGCTATGGGAGGAGCGAGATCGAAGCTCTCGGATGAACTTCAAACATTTTGCTCTGTGCTCCAGAAAGAGGCTGATGACCTTTAAGTGTCTATCTTGGAATGTCAATGGGTTGAATTCAGCACAGAAAAGGAAGAAATTATTTACATATTTGAAACAATTTAATAATGATATAATATGTTTACAAGAAACGCATATCACAACTCAAGATCAAAAATATTTGATAAATTCAAAACTAGGAGCACATTATATATCTTCAACTTCGCAGAAAAAGAATGGTGTGGTTATTTATGTAAATAAAAAATTAACAGCGAAAGTTATAGAAGCAGATCAAGATGGTAGGTTTGTAGCAATTGAATTGCTCACAGCAAATGGTCAAATTCTTTTGATTGGAATTTATGCTCCCAACCAACAACAGGATTATTTTTACAAGATGTTACATACTAAAATATTGCAATGGGACTATAGATCTATTTTAATTATGGGAGACTGGAATGGAGTAATTGATTCTAAACTAGATAAAAAGAGCTTGGCAAAGTCTAGAATTAGATTACCACAGACTTTTTTTTGATATGAAAGAAGATATGGAATTAAAAGATGTTTGGAGAATACATAATCCAAATGAATTGGACTATACTTTTTTTTCGGATAGACATAGATCTTTTTCTAGGATTGATTTTATCCTGTTGTCAAATGATCTACTTGTTAAGACAAAAAGAATAAAGATTTTTCCAAGAACTCTGACTGACCATAGCCCTGTATGGATAGAAATTGAGATGGATAAGGTTGAGAGACGTTCTTGGAGATTAAATGAGAACTTGTTTAGATATGAAAAAAATACAATAGAACTTAAAAAGCACTTGAAAGAATTTTTTGAAATAAATTTGAATAAAGGTACCCCAATTGAAATTGTTTGGGATGCAAGTAAAGCTTATATGAGAGGGGTACTCATCTACATGAACTCTAAACATAGACTGCTCCGACAAAAGAAAAGATCTGAGTTGGAAATGGAAATAAAGAATAAAGAACAGTTACTTATTAAAAATCCAACAGATGAAAGAATACGAAGTGCTATAAAACTTTTGAAAGACCAATTTCAAATGCTTATGGCGGAACAAGTTGCAACAAGTTTACAATATGCGAAGCATAATACATTTTGCAACGCTAACAAACCGGGCAGATGGTTGGCTTACACATTGAGGAAAAAACAAAGTATACGGACTATTGATAGTATTGATATTGGAGGGAAAGAAATCTTTCAACAAAAACTAATTAAAGAAGCTTTTGTGGATTATTATACTAAATTATATGCCAAAGAAGAGGTGCAGAATGGACTTATAGAAAAATATTTAAAGGATAAGAGAGTTACAAAAATTACTGATCAACAAAAGGAAAGAATGAATTATCCTATAACAGAGGAGGAGATAACAGCAGCAATTAAACAGCTAAAAACAGCCAAAGCTCCTGGCACGGATGGTTTGACTGCAGTGTATTACAAAACTTTACAAGCTGAAATGGTGGGACAACTTAGAGATTTATTTTGCAATATTCAACAAGGGGGTAAAATACCCCCATCCTGGACAACTGCTTATATATCTTTGATACCAAAAGAACAAGTTGGTCCTAAAAAACCAGAGAACTACAGACCAATATCTCTTTTGAACACAGACTATAAAATTTATGCGAAGGTATTAGCCAACAGGTTGATGCCAGTAATCCAAAAGGTGATTCATGCGGACCAAGCGGGATTTATTGAGGGCAGATATATGAAGGACAATGTAAGGCAAGTAATAGACTTATTGGAATATCTTTTTTTTTTTTTATTGCAAAAGTTTTACAATTACATTTTCACCCCTTTTTTCACCCCCCCACCTCCCTCCCCAAACTTCCCATCCTCCCTAACCCTCCCTAACCCTCCCCCCCAGACTTCCCTATTATGTACTCATAACTAATAATACTGATATATATACCTGAACCCCTCCCTCCCCCTATATTATCTTCCCTCTTTATCTCTTTACATTAAGATATTTCTAATACATTATTTTCAAATAAAAGCTATTTGGTACTTTCTAGTTTGGTATTTGTTCTGAACATATTCTATCCACCTTTTCCATTCCCATTCATAAGTCTCTTGTGAACAATCTTTTAAATATGCTGAAATCTTCGCCATCTCTGCAAAACTGGCCATCTTCAAAGTCCATTCCTCGATAGTAGGCAAAGCTTCATTCTTCCAATATTTACCTATCAACAATCTTGCTGCTGTTATCATATACAATATTAATTTTATTTCACCCCGTGTAAAACCCTTAACTATACCCAATAAAAACAATTGTGGAGAAAATTGAATTTTTTTCTTCAAAACATTCTGCATGACCCACCATATTTTTATCCAAAAAGCCTTAACTTTCCTACAGGTCCACCAAACATGATAATACGTAGCATCCAAACATTCGCATCTCCAACATTTTGGCTGAACATTAGGGTACATACATGACAGCTTTTTAGGATCTAAATGCCATCTATAAAACATTTTATAAAAATTTTCCCTCAGATTCTGCGACTGTGTAAATTTAACATTCTGAACCCAAATTTTTTCCCATGTTTCCAACATCACTGGTTCCTCAAAATTTTGTGCCCACTTAATCATACAATCTTTAACTAATTCCGTTTCTGAATCCCTTTCTAGCAAAACATTATAAAGCCTTTTAATATGCATTGGACCTTTCTGTCTTATATGTCTAACCAATTCTTCCTCATGCAACATAATACCAGTTTTTTGGTCCTCTTTCCATCTCAGTTGTAATTGATTATATTGTAACCAAGTTAAATTAATCCCTTCGTCCAACAGTGTCTGCAAGGTCTTCAGCTGCCATCTACCCGCATCTGTAAAAAGAACCTCTTTGTATAAAAACCCCCCGAGTGACATTATATTTGTATTCCACAAGGTATGACCAAGATCCAGCCATAGCGGTATTTTATAATCCCATTTGAGTCGGTGCTTCTTCCAAACTCTCATCAAAGAGTCTCTAAGTATATGACTTTTAAATACTTTATCAACTTTGTCATCATAAAATAGGTAAGCATGCCATCCAAATTCAAGATCAAAACTTTCTGCATTCAATATTCCAGCCTTTTTACTTCCAAACCAATCACTTGTTAAAGTTAAAGCTGCTGCATCATAATATAACTGTAGGTTTGGAAGTTTAAGGCCACCTCTTTCTGGAACATCTTGCATAATTTTCAATTTCACTCTCGGCTTTTTGTCGTTCCAGACAAACTTATTAAGTCCAGTTTGCCAAACTTTCAGTTGTTTATCACTTTTAAGCACCGGAATCATTTGAAACAAAAACAGAAATCTTGGCAAAATGTTCATCTTAACTGCTGCTATTCTTCCAAGTAAAGACAGTTGCAGCTTTTTCCAAGTCTCCATGTCTTTCTGAACCTCTCGCCACAACACCTCATAGTTATTTTGAAACAATTTCATGTTTGATTCTGCAACCTGAACTCCAAGATATTTTACCTTAGGTACAATTTCAAAACCTGCCCTCCTTTCAAGCTCATGTTTACGATCTTGTGTCATATTTTTGACTATCATTTTAGTCTTTTTTGAATTCACTCTAAAACCTGAAACTCTACCATAGTCTTGTATAATGTCGTTCATCAGGATTGTTGATTCCATTGGTTGTGATAGGGTAACCACCAGATCATCTGCAAATGCCTTTATTCTATAATCCTCTTGCCTTATCATTATGCCTTTCAAAATTTTTGAGTCCCGTATTGTATTTAACAAGACTTCCAATGTTAAAATAAATAAAAGTGGGGACAACGGACATCCCTGTCTTGTTCCTTTTTCAATTTTAAACTCTGTCGTCAAACTTCCATTAATAATAATCTGTGCTTTTTGCTCTTGATAAATTGCTGAGATCGCCTGTATAAATTGGTCCCCAAAGCCCATCTTTTTTAAAGTCTTTAGTAGAAAATTCCAATCCACTCTATCAAAGGCCTTCTCCGCATCCAAAAAAACCAGCACTGCAGAAATCTGTTTATTCTTGTCAAGATATTCCAATAAGTCTATTACTTGCCTTACATTGTCCTTCATATATCTGCCCTCAATAAATCCCGCTTGGTCCGCATGAATCACCTTTTGGATTACTGGCATCAACCTGTTGGCTAATACCTTCGCATAAATTTTATAGTCTGTGTTCAAAAGAGATATTGGTCTATAGTTCTCTGGTTTTTTAGGACCAACTTGTTCTTTTGGTATCAAAGATATATAAGCAGTTGTCCAAGATGGGGGTATTTTGCCCCCTTGTTGAATATTGCAAAATAAATCTCTAAGTTGTCCCACCATTTCAGCTTGTAAAGTTTTGTAATACACTGCGGTCAAACCATCCGTGCCAGGAGCTTTGGCTGTTTTTAGCTGTTTAATTGCTGCTGTTATCTCCTCCTCTGTTATAGGATAATTCATTCTTTCCTTTTGTTGATCAGTAATTTTTGTAACTCTCTTATCCTTTAAATATTTTTCTATAAGTCCATTCTGCACCTCTTCTTTGGCATATAGTTTAGTATAATAATCCACAAAAGCTTCTTTAATTAGTTTTTGTTGAAAGATTTCTTTCCCTCCAATATCAATACTATCAATAGTCCGTATACTTTGTTTTTTCCTCAATGTGTAAGCCAACCATCTGCCCGGTTTGTTAGCGTTGCAAAATGTATTATGCTTCGCGTATTGTAAACTTGTTGCAACTTGTTCCGCCATAAGCATTTGAAATTGGTCTTTCAAAAGTTTTATAGCACTTCGTATTCTTTCATCTGTTGGGTTTTTAATAAGTAACTGTTCTTTATTCTTTATTTCCATTTCCAACTCAAATCTTTTCTTTTGTCGGAGCAGTCTATGTTTAGAATTCATGTAGATGAGTACCCCTCTCATATAAGCTTTACTTGCATCCCAAACAATTTCAATTGGGGTACCTTTATTCAAATTTATTTCAAAAAATTCTTTCAAATGCTTTTTAAGTTCTATTGTATTTTTTTCATATCTAAACAAGTTCTCATTTAATCTCCAAGAACGTCTCTCAACCTTATCCATCTCAATTTCTATCCATACAGGGCTATGGTCAGTCAGAGTTCTTGGACAAATCTTTGTTCTTTTTGTCTTAACAAGTAGATCATTTGACAACAGGATAAAATCAATCCTAGAAAAAGATCTATGTCTATCCGAAAAAAAAGTATAGTCCAATTCATTTGGATTATGTATTCTCCAAACATCTTTTAATTCCATATCTTCTTTCATATCAAAAAAAGTCTGTGGTAGTCTAATTCTAGACTTTGCCAAGCTCTTTTTATCTAGTTTAGAATCAATTACTCCATTCCAGTCTCCCATAATTAAAATAGATCTATAGTCCCATTGCAATATTTTAGTATGTAACATCTTATAAAAATAATCCTGTTGTTGGTTGGGAGCATAAATTCCAATCAAAAGAATTTGACCATTTGCTGTGAGCAATTCAATTGCTACAAACCTACCATCTTGATCTGCTTCTATAACTTTCGCTGTTAATTTTTTATTTACATAAATAACCACACCATTCTTTTTCTGCGAAGTTGAAGATATATAATGTGCTCCTAGTTTTGAGTTTATCAAATATTTTTGATCTTGAGTTGTGATATGCGTTTCTTGTAAACATATTATATCATTATTAAATTGTTTCAAATATGTAAATAATTTCTTCCTTTTCTGTGCTGAATTCAACCCATTGACATTCCAAGATAGACACTTAAAGGTCATCAGCCTCTTTCTGGAGCACAGAGCAAAATGTTTGAAGTTCATCCGAGAGCTTCGATCTCGCTCCTCCCATAGCTCCACTCTCTTGTACGGTACTCTTAACTGCCTTCTTGTCTTGTCTTTCCTGTTGTTGTTGTTGCTTTTGTTTAAGTAGCTTGGATTGGGCTCTAGTTATACGTTGATCTTTAACTTCTGTCAACTGAATCAAATCCAAAATTGGAGAAGAATCCAACAAGGGCTCACTCAGAAAACCTCCTTCTGCACCTTGCACATTTTCTAATTCCTGCTTAGACTGTTCTTTCAATTGCCTCTCTTCACTCTCCTTAATCTCCAAAACTGTAGATGTACGTGGAGATGGTGTTCTTTCCTTAAGAATAGTACTGTAAAAGTGTTGTGCCTTCTCCATGGTATTCAACCGATATCCTTCTCCCTTATATCTAAAAATTATCCCAGCTGGTGCGTCCCACCGGAAGGGTATCTGTAAATTTCTCAATTCCTTAACAAGAAAACCAAATTCTTTTCTAGCTTTCAGCATTTTAGGAGGTAATTCTTTAAAAATTTCAAGTCGTGAGCCCCCCACTTGTACAGAAGTGTGAAAAGATTTTTGCAGGATATCATTTCTAATTTCTCTCTCAGTAAAGTATATGACCACATCTCTAGGCAATTGTCTTTGTCTGGCCACCCAAGAGTTCACTCTATAGGTTTTATCTATTTTGTGAAATACCACATCAGGATTAACTTGTAGAATCTTGGCCAAGGCTTCAGAACAAACTTGTCTCAAATCCTGTCTCTCCTCCTCTCGAATTCCCCGAAGCCGTATGGCAAATTCCATCACCCGGAATTGTATCATAACAATCTCATCTTCCATTCTCTGCATTTTATTGTCAACTTCATCAATTTTATAATCATTGTCTTTCATCTTAACATTAACTTCTGATTTGAATTCTTCAACTTTAAAATCAACTTTCCCAATAAATTCTGCCAGGCCAGACGCCACTTCTGATATTTTTTTGGTCACCTTATTTTGATTCTGTTTCACCATGTCTTTAACTTCATTAATTTCCTGCATAAATTCCTGGTGTGATTTTTGAAGTTTATCATCTATCTCCTGTTGACATTTTTGAAATTTGTCATCCAGAGTTTTAGAAATAAATTCTTTTAAATCTCCCACATCAAATTCTTTTTTCTGAGTTTGTAACTGTTGAGCAGGGGGAAGTTGCGTTTGCTGTTTGTGTGTGTGGGATCCCCCCCCTAATGCCTTCCCTTCCTGCTTCTTTGAAGCCATCCTGGCTCGTGATCTAGTTTTTCTAAAGAGGGAGGTTCCTTTTCCTTTCCCTCCTGCACAAAGACTTCTAAAAAAGTCCCCCAGATTTGATCAAGCAAGGGTTAAAATAAAGCAAAGTCCAATATTGAAAAGGGAAAAAATTTCCCAGTTATTTCTCTTATAACAAGCAAGGCAGCTTAGTAGCAACTTGGAAACTTTGTAGCAAAACAAAGTAACTTCACCAATCCACACTCGCTGGCTCGTTAACTCTGAAGCTAGGCGCCATGTTTTTTCAAAGCACTTTCACTCATTTGCATTTTCTCAGATTGAAAAGTCAACAAAGTGCTAATACTTGCGTTTCCAAATTTCAGGATTCAGGTAGTTTCGCTGTTTATTAAAGCTGATTCTTTCGCTTTAAGTTTCCTGCAGCCGGCTTGTTCTGCAGAAGCAGAATCGTCCCACGCCGCCCGGAGTCTCAGCAGGTTGGAAGGGAGCCACGCCTGTTTCCTCCCCAGAAACGATTCCCTGGGGGGTTACAGGGGCTCGACCTGTGCCCTGCTATCTCTCCTCCAACAATCCTCAGGATTTTGAAGTTTTCGAGCCGCTTCTCGATCGCGAAGCGGCTCTACAGGCGGCGGGGCTGGCGGAGCTTCAAAGAGCGCCGCCGTCGCCGAAGACAAGGAAACCGGAAGTCCGACTTATTGGAATATCTTGATAAGAATAAACAGATTTCTGCAGTGCTGGTTTTTTTGGATGCGGAGAAGGCCTTTGATAGAGTGGATTGGAATTTTTTACTAAAGACTTTAAAAAAGATGGGCTTTGGGGACCAATTTATACAGGCGATCTCAGCAATTTATCAAGAGCAAAAAGCACAGATTATTATTAATGGAAGTTTGACGACAGAGTTTAAAATTGAAAAAGGAACAAGACAGGGATGTCCGTTGTCCCCACTTTTATTTATTTTAACATTGGAAGTCTTGCTAAATATAATACGGGACTCAAAAATTTTGAAAGGCATAATGATAAGGCAAGAGGATTATAGAATAAAGGCATTTGCAGATGATCTGGTGGTTACCCTATCACAACCAATGGAATCAATAATCTTGATGAACGATATTATACAAGACTATGGTAGAGTTTCAGGTTTTAGAGTGAACTCAAAAAAGACTAAAATGATAGTCAAAAATATGACACAAGATCGTAAACATGAGTTTGAAAGGAGGGCAGGTTTTGAAATTGTACCTAAGGTAAAATATCTTGGAGTTCAGGTTGCAGAATCAAACATGAAATTGTTTCAAAATAACTATGAGGTGTTGTGGCGAGAGGTTCAGAAAGACATGGAGACTTGGAAAAAGCTGCAACTGTCTTTACTTGGAAGAATAGCAGCAGTTAAGATGAACATTTTGCCAAGATTTCTGTTTTTGTTTCAAATGATTCCGGTGCTTAAAAGTGATAAACAACTGAAAGTTTGGCAAACTGGACTTAATAAATTTGTCTGGAACGAGAAAAAGCCGAGAGTGAAATTGAAAATTATGCAAGATGTTCCAGAAAGAGGAGGCCTTAAACTTCCAAACCTACAGTTATATTATGATGCAGCAGCTTTAACTTTAACAAGTGATTGGTTTGGAAGTAAAAAGGCTGGAATATTGAATGCAGAAAGTTTTGATCTTGAATTTGGATGGCATGCTTACCTATTTTATGATGATAAAGTTGATAAAGTATTTAAAAGTCATATACTTAGAGATTCTTTGATGAGAGTTTGGAAGAAGCACCGACTCAAATGGGATTATAAAATACCGCTATGGCTGGATCTTGGTCATACCTTGTGGAATACAAATATAATGTCACTCGGGGGGTTTTTATACAAAGAGGTTCTTTTTACAGATGCGGGCAGATGGCAGTTGAAGACATTGCAGACACTGTTGGACGAAGGGATTAATTTAACCTGGTTACAATATAATCAATTACAATTGAGATGGAAAGAGGACCAAAAAACTGGTATTATGTTGCATGAGGAAGAATTGGTTAGACATATAAGAGAGAAAGGTCCAATGCATATTAAAAGGCTTTACAATGTTTTGCTAGAAAGGGATTCAGAAACGGAATTAGTTAAAGATTGTATGATTAAGTGGGCACAAAATTTTGAAGAACCAGTGATGTTGGAAACATGGGAAAAAATTTGGGTTCAGAATGTTAAATTTACACAGTCGCAGAATTTGAGGGAAAATTTTTATAAAATGTTTTATAGATGGCATTTAGATCCTAAAAAGTTGTCATGTATGTACCCTAATGTTCAGCCAAAATGTTGGAGATGTGAATGTTTGGATGCTACGTATTATCATGTTTGGTGGACCTGTAGGAAAGTTAAGGCTTTTTGGATAAAAATATGGTGGGTCATGCAGAATGTTTTGAAGAAAAAAATTCAATTTTCTCCACAATTGTTTTTATTGGGTATAGTTAAGGGTTTTACACGGGGTGAAATAAAATTAATATTGTATATGATAACAGCAGCAAGATTGTTGATAGGTAAATATTGGAAGAATGAAGCTTTGCCTACTATCGAGGAATGGACTTTGAAGATGGCCAGTTTTGCAGAGATGGTGAAGATTTCAGCATATTTAAAAGATTGTTCACAAGAGACTTATGAATGGGAATGGAAAAGGTGGATAGAATATGTTCAGAACAAATACCAAACTAGAAAGTACCAAATAGCTTTTATTTGAAAACAATGTATTAGAAATATTTTAATGTAAAGAGATAAAGAGGGAAAATTATATAGGGGGAGGGATGGGTTCAGGTATATATATCAGTATTATTAGTTATGAGTATATAATAGGGAAGTCTGGGGGGGAGGGTTAGGGAGGGCTAGGGAGGACGGGAAGTTTGGGGAGGGAGGTGGGGGGGTGAAAAAAAAAGGGGTGAAAATGTAATTGTAAAACTTTTGCAATAAAAAAAAAAATTTGAAATGATTATAAAAGAATGTCAGGTGAATGAAGAATATATAGGTAAAGGAAGAACTGGGAAAATATAGAACATTACCTGAATTAGGTCAGGCAAAAGATTTAAAATTAATTTGGGAATCAGATTTAGGAGAAATAAATGATAATGATTGGAAAAATATTTGGAACAGAAGGATATATAAGAATATGTCAGTTAGAGTTAAGGAAAATGAATATAAAGTGATATGGAGGTGGTATCTAACACCAGGTAAATTAAATCAAATAGATATTAAATATACAAAAATTTGTTGGATGTGAGAGAAAGAGGTTGGAACATATAAACATATGTGGTGGGATAAAGTTGATAATGGTAGCTAGATTAGTGATGGCTAAATATTGGGGACAAAATTGGGATATTCAAAGAAAATAAGTGGTATAATGAAATTTGGAGTATGGCAACAAATGATAAATTAACAACAGAAATTAAATTTTAAAAAGGGATGATTCATGTAAACAATTATAATGAAATATGAGGCGATTTTATAAAAACAGTGTTGTTGGAAGGCAAAGGGAATAAACCTATTCAAGAATATATGTTGTTTTGGAGGGGATAAGGGCACAATTGGCATATATTGTATATCTTTTAGTTGTTATAGAAGAAGAAATATAAGAAATATAAGGGGGGGAGTCTCAGGGGGGATGCACTGTTTCAATAAGTTGCTACGCTCAATATTTTCAATCATCATACTATTTATTAAAGATATTTATTTATTAAAAATAACCCCCATTTATATTTATTATATCATTGAAACATATAATATAATTATATGTTCTAATAAAAAAATCTAATAAATAAAATAAATAATAAATAATTCTTTGCTTACCCAATTGATTAGCTATCTCCCCATCTGGACATATTTTACAGTTATAGCAACAGGATAATTTCCCTTCCACTTTTATCTTGCTGTGGCCAAGAGGACACTTCTTGTTACAGATGGAAAGAGGTAATGCCTGCTCAGAAAATAAACCAAAATTCACAGAAAGAATGTAATCTTGGTGGATTGTTTTTTCCATCAATTACACATATGCAAACTCTTCATTGGAAAAATGTGGAATATGTTCCGCACAGCCTGTTTTCACCTAAAACGCACCCGTTTTTGGCCTGCAGAGTGTAATGAGGGCCAGGGAGGGCGAAAACACAACGCACAGAGGGTTCAGGAGGGAAAAAATGCCTGTATTCAGTCTATAAGATGCACCTAAATTTTCACCCACTTTTGGGGGGGAGGGAAAGTGCGTCTTATGCTCTGAAAAATACAGTATGTAGATGGTATGTTTTCTTTAATTAAAGAATGTGATCAACCATCCCCTATTTCAGAGGAGGTTATTAAAAAGTTAATTCTAAAGTGTTGAAATCATGAAATTTGTATTTTTTTTAAAAAAAAATCATTCTGTTTTAATAAATTTTATTTATCTTAAAGTACATACACCTCTAAAGAATTACCCACTTACTCCTTCGGGCATTGCAAAGGGCTGGAAGACCACATCCTGCCAACTGGTTTGGAGCTACAAAGTGGTTATATCATTCTGAGGGTGGTTGAAGGACTAAGCTAAGATCCTATCTCCTCCCTTCCTTCTCATCTTGTCAATCTTAAATCAATTTCAATGTCAATATTTATTGTTTTAATGTTTTACAATTACAAGCCACCTAGTGTCACCTCTAGGTACCCATTCCTAGGTGAGATGGGCAGCATATAAGTTTAATAATAAATAATAATACATGTAAGTTGATCCCAATTTGCGCCCAAAATTTCTGCTGCTAAGTGAGACAGTTGTTAAGTGAGTTTTGCCCATTTTATGACCTTTCTCACCAGAGTTGTTAAGTGAATCACTGCAGTTGTTAATAGCAATAGCAATAGCATTTAGACTTATATCACAGTGTTTTACAGCCCTCTCTAAGCAGTTTACAAAGTCAGCCTATTGCCCCCAATCTGGGTCCTCCTTTTACCAACCTCAGAAGGATGGAAGGCTGAGTCAATCTTGAGCCTGGTGACATTCGATCTGCCAAACTGCTGGCACCCAGTGATCAGCAGAAGTAGCCTGCAGTACTGCACTCTAACAACTGCACCACTGTGGCTCTGTGTTCAGTTAGTAACACAGTAGTTAAATGAATCTGACTTCCCCAGTGACTAGCAAAAAGTGATCACACGACGCTGGACACTGTAGCTGTCATAAGTATGAGTCATCTGAATTTTGATCACATGACCATGAGGATGCTGCTATGGTTGTAAGTATGAACAGTGGTCATACATATCTTTTGTCAGTGTCATTGTAACTTCAATGAATAACATATGGACTGCTCAATGCTTCCTTACTCCAAATGTTGCTGTGATTGTTATTGTGTAATCATTTATTCCACAGGTATCAAACTTGCGGCATTCCATTGCTGTCACATGACATATAGTGACATTTTCCCCCTTCATGGAGCTGGGGTGAGCGTGGCCTGCATGTGACACAGCTGGCCTGCGGGCTGCCAGTTTGACACCCTTGATTTAGTCCATCAATCTGTGGCTAATAATTTCAGGAAAAGGGAAAAATGAGACATACCTGGTTAAACATGAGAGGCCAAACAGCTTCCTTGTCAGAAATGGTGAGGAGATTTTCTGAGAGAGCCAGGTGGTCAATCTTTCCAATTTGGATTTTCAGAAAGGACTTATTTGGAAATGTGACCCAATTTAAAATATCAAGTCCAGTTTCTAATTCCCCATTGGGACCAAAGGAAATCTGTTCTCCAGCACTGTTGTTAAAGGAGACTTGTTGCAAAAAAAGGTGGAGCTAAAGGAAGATGACAAAAAAGAGGAAAAAACCAGGAATGTTATCAGGCATCTTTGAAGGGGATGGGAACATTTCAATTTTTTTCTTCCAATTTGGCCTAGGTTTAAAGAAAAGTAAGCTCTTCCATT
The DNA here is from genome assembly GCF_059756535.1 of Pantherophis guttatus. Lineage (NCBI taxonomy): Eukaryota > Metazoa > Chordata > Lepidosauria > Squamata > Colubridae > Pantherophis > Pantherophis guttatus. The sequence goes on from NC_142066.1 coordinate 16,993,249, forward strand.
TTGCCTTGGTCAAATTATTTCAAACTGGTAAAAAAAATATAGTTTTATCAAATACATTTGAAAAACTGTCAGATGAGAATTCCAACAGAAAATCCAGAAAGGGACAGATCTAGGAAATTACTTTGCTTTGATTGAGCATTTCAGAAATGGGGAATTCAGTGTTCTGCCATATAATAGGCAAGATAGAGAGTTGCATGTTTAAAGGAGCCAGAATTGTGTTTGCACAACATTGGAAGGGCGAGGAGATCCCCACAGAAGTAAAGATAATAACGAAAATTTTAGAATGTGCAGAAATGAATAAACTAATATTTCAAATTAAAGAAAAGGAAGACACTGAATATTTTGAGGTATGGGATCTGTTCTATCGATGGTTAAATAAGAGAAACAGGAGTTAGAATCTTGAGGATGACAAGAAAAAGATTAATCTCACTACTAGGGTTGTTTACTGCAAATTATTAATTTTGATTAATTTTGATTAGTTAATGTTATGAGGGAAAAGCACTGTTAATTATCAAGTTACCATTAGAGGATACTATTATTATGACTATGACGAATACTACTCCAAAGAACTGTAACCAGGCAACACACTGTATATATGGATTTTGAACATATTGGTCTTTTTTATCTATATTATTATTTTTTAAAAAAGAGAGAGAGAGTGGCATGGTTGTCTAGTGGTGAAAACCCTTGCATCCCTTTTAGAAGATTAAGAGTTCAGTACTAAGCAGTGAAAACTGTTTCTCCATGAGGGTACAAAGAGAAAATATCTGCTATGAACTCTGGGTGGTGTCAGGAAGGGCAACCGGCCAGTAAACAGTCAGGTCCATTCAGTTGCCCCATCTCTACCCTGAATTAAGGGATTACAGGGTCATAAAAAGAGACTTAGTGTAGGCAAGGTAGAATTCTCTGAGGTAGACTATTCTAGGACAAGATGGCTTTTACTTCCATCAGGGGGTAATTCTGGGTGTTACTTTTGAGGAAAAAGAAAAAAACTTGAACTATTCTTCATGCAATTCATTGACAATATTGTCATTCACTGGAAGTAACACTAAGTATAGTTACCTTTTGAATCCATACCTTTGACACCTTTGAATCTTAGTTACTCAAAAATTAAGTTGGTGAGGAATAATAATGCTATTCAGTAGTAAAGCAGTTTTCATTTTCTACATATAAAATTGTTAAATATAATGGATTGAATAAGATCCTCTACATACCATTTAAGACATAAAATGAAGTCCATATGTTACATATTTTTGTGTCTTTATCTTAGCCTTAGATTTATATTCCTTTTTTTTTACTTTTTTCATATGAAAATATCAACTACTTCTATATAGCTTTCAAAACTATCTATAAAGAATTCTAACTGTTAAAACAATAGAACGCAACAAAACAACACAAAACACAAAACCAGTCTCCTATTCTGGTACTTGGTGATTTCCCCAAATTTTGTATTAGCCAACATTACTTGCCAGGGTGATTGGAGGAAGAGCTTCCATCTCCTCTCATTCATTTTTTGTCTCCCTTTGAGTTTGGCGGAACACATGGCCTTCAGAGCATGTGCCATAGCATAGACAGCATTATAGACGCTGTAACTTTGTCCATTCACGGTGGTGTCAAAGACAGAATTAGGAAGACTCTCCAGCTTCTCTTCTCCAGTGCAGATCCTTTCAGCATTCTCATCGGTAATATCACTGGAGAAGGAGCATTCAAATGCATCTTTCCAGAAATCCCTAATAAACCCATCATCTTTTTCTAAGTTTGGGTTTCTCTTCTGCATAAATTGTTGGAATCCGGTCAGCTCCTTTGAGTGAATTGCAAAAGAAAGTGCACCATGGAGAAAATCAATGGGCAATGGTCTTTGCATTAGAATGGATGTGAATTCCATCTGGGCTGTCATGATCCAAACTTTGGCCGTTCTCTCCTTTGGAATGTTATCATAATTGAAAAAATAGATCATTACTCTCAAAGGCACCAAGCCTACAATTTCAGCACTTAAGATAACTGCAATGACTGTACTCTCCATGATCACTTTGAATATTTTACCTGCATTTTCTATATATTCAGCAGCTGCATTACCATATATTATCTGGGGAAGACATTCTATAAAGTCAAAGCAGATTCCTCTCTCTGAAAACATGGAAAGTCTCTTTTGAATAAATCTGTCTCTATCTTCCTCATACAGAGAAACTAACCCAACCCAGGTCCATCCAAAATGCAACAATAAGTGAAGTATTCCATTAAATTGGTGGTTGTCATCCAGGAACATCCATTTGACAAATGTTGCTGTTTCAGTATTCATCAATGGAGCTGATCCATATGTGATCTAAATCGAGAAAGTGAGAAGAATATAGGAATAAAGGGTCTCTTCCACCACCACAACAACAACAATAATAATAACCAATGCATGTCTATTTATTTAATCCAATATCTGGGTTTGAGTGGGATAGAAAAATAGTGTGCATAAAAATTAGTTTTACATGACGTCTGCAATTTTGCTCATCAAACAAAAAGGGACAGCCCTTTCAAGATATTCTTACTCTTGGTTTTGTTCAAATTTTCATTTCAGTGACCCACTTTTTGAATATAATAAATAGGTGGTGAATTTTTCATATTGATCCCTTTTTTGTCTCACCTGGGGAAATTTGTAGTTGCACAGAGAGATTGCCATGTTGAGACAGGTGTTACTCTGGGGTCCTCCAATGACAACTACTGTGTTGGTCTGGTCATTGCATTTGTAGTTGGGTATAAATTTGTCTTTTGTAGATAGAAATTCCATTGCTAAATGATAAGTTGTACTTTCCATATTGTAGTCAGTACCAATATATAAACCAAGGCTAACATTGGGTAAAATCCCAGAATATTCATTGATCTCCTTTACAGCAAATGCAAGAGCCAAAGTATGCTGGTAATTATGCGTGACAAACCTTCAGAGAAAGAAATAAACTATGGCAATATATTTCTGTTTCAAAGTTGGACAGCTGTTTTTTACATATGTATTCATGAAGATATAAATTGGTGCTTATTGTTTGTTCTGGATAGCTGGAATTTTGTCACTATCAAATAATATCCCTAGATTGTATCAACTAGACAGCTAATCTTGATGTAGCTACTTAACATTGAGCTAAGGTGGCATTTACTCAGACCCCATTTGAAAGTACAGTTCTGGAGACCTCACTTTTGAAAAAAGATATTGATAAGATTGAGAGAGTCAAGAAATAGGCAAGAAAAATGGTGAATGGTTTGAGGGACAAAACATATAATGAACTATTAGAGGAACTGAATATGTTCAGCCCAGAGGACAGAAGGAAAGAGGGACATGATTGAAATCTTTAAATATATTAAAGAGTATGAATAAGGTTCTAGAAGATAGTATTCTCAATATTAATTAAAACATAAGGACATGTGGACATAATTTCTAACTGACAGGAGGGAAGTTCAAAACCATTGTTAAAAAGTATTAACATCACAGAAAGAGTAACAGAACCTTGGAAACAACTTCCAGAGGAGGTAGTGGATCACACACCAGTTTACTGAGTTTAAACATGAAACACATCTGTTTTCTATGTTTCTATCTGATTTCAGTATTATCTATATCTTATCTATATTTTCAGAGAGAAGGAAGACAACTCACACCTAAATGTATAATAGCCTAAAATATGCGCTATAGGTTTTCTTTTTTATATCTTTATGAAATGAAAGACAAATAAGCTCACGGTTAACCAGAGGATATCTGCAATATTTAGATTAGTCAGTTTCTTGAGAAGAAAAAAATTCATTCAGTATTATCTACAGTATATTGTATCTGTATTTTCTAAGGGGAGAAAGCCAGCTCCATTTTATACCCTAAACCTATTATAACCTAAATTATGCACTACAGGGTTTCCTGTTTTATATCTGGATGAAATAAAATAAAAAAAAAACACCTCAAGATTCACTGGAGGGCTTCTGCAATATGTAGGTTAGTCAAACTTTCCTTTACTTTCAACAAGGTGCTTTGTTGAAGGAGAGACGTTTCTTGAGGAGAATGAAATTCATTTACTTTATGATTAAAATTAATAATATTCATCTCAATTTCATGATCAGTATTAGGACAGCTCTGAAATTAAAAATGACTAAATATGGTCACTGGAACTGGTCATATCCCCTGACTAGCAACCAATACTTTAAAGCATAAATGTGAAAGAAAATACATTTAGGTGTCAATGAGACCAAGAAGAAATGCAGTATGAGGAAGAGGAGAAGTCGTCAGATACTTACATGTACTGATCAAGGACATCATACTTAGGAAGACTATGAAAAGTGATCTCATTTGAAAGAAAGAGAACCTGATAAATAATAGCAGCAATGATTAAATCTCCAGATTGATAGTATTTATGAACAATTGGCAGAGGACTACTAAGTTTGCAGGTGTAAGGAGGAGAAATGCTCATCATATTTGGGGAAAAAAGTAAAAGTAATGTTCTGAATATAACCAACTGACTATAGCATGTAGTCATTGTAGACCTCAAACAGTAAGTCCTATGTTACCATTCAACTGAGTAGCTGACCATTCATTAATATTATCTAAACTTAAGACAATGAATTTTATTTAAAGTTAAAAAAATGAAGTGTCACAGATAAAATACTAATCCTACCTATGTGCACGTCTGTATTTCTATGCCAATATCAATAGGATGCAATGTCTTAATCTGGGGTGATCATTTTTACAGTGCCTGCTGAAATTCCCTTAAGATTTGGAGAAGAAGGAGCAATAACTATCCTTAATCAGTAATCAGTATTATTCTTTGCAGTGGTACTTTGAAAAATATCAGAAGGAAGCATGTTTATTGTATTGCAATAGTCCTTGCTGCATGGTTATGAACCTTTGGAAGTAAGGCGTGAAGTAAAAAAAATAAGGGAGTAAGAGTTCATATGCCCAGAGGAATACAAATGAAAACACCTCTAGAGGGGAAAAAATAATAGAAACACACCCGTTGAGGTTGTCTGGCCCAGCAATTTTGCTTCATACATATTACTTTTTTAAAAAAAATATTGAATACTTTGTTTTAAAAATAACTTAAGTTATTCTGTTTTTAAAGCTTAATTTAATTGATTAAATTGTATACCACCCAAAACGGCTCTCTGAGGGAGATGGGAAGTGAAGAAGAATGAAATATACATACATACATACATACATACATACATACATACATACATACATACTTACATTCTTACATACATACGTAGAATCTCCCTTGAATACTTTAATATTTATTCAAGTCCTAGAAGGACATCATCCTGGAATGTAGAAGATAGATTCAGTTGGAAATGGAGCTTTGGAATGTGAGTCTACCCTGTCATGGTGGAGTTATGCTTCCCCAACTAACAGATGGACATTTTCAGAATGTTCCTTCTGCTCTCTCTGGATCTCAAGTTCCTGCAGCAATCAGCAGAACATCTGTGGTACCCTACATGGCACACCAGCTATGACCATTCCAGTGGCACATTGATGAGGCCCTGTGTATTCCCTAGCTCTACATCACTCATCTGCCTAAATCAATGAATAAAGTGTAGTATGTTTTCCTAAAAATAGATAAAGGGAACCCAGTTGAACAAATGAATCAAAAACTTTATTCTTGTTCATTTATTTATTGAGCAGTGCTGATGCGTAGAGTAGCCGAAGGTCAGACATGACTGAGTGGCTAACTATGATAACAACAATGCATGGATAAAATGCACCCAGATGAAAGCAACAATTAATAGGATGTCTACAATTATTGCCTTCACCATCAGACTAAAGCCAAAATTATCAATATACTAATCTCAGTAGGAAAGTATTAGATGTCATCTAAAGCTCAAGAATAATAATTAAGAATAATTCTTAATTAAAGAAGCCAGCAATGCTGAGACAGTGGTCATCATGAATAAGACTACATTATTCTCAGGGAAGTTGAGAAGAAGATCTCCAACAAATTGCGAAAGAATTGCAAAAGAAAGTGCACCATGAAGAAAATCAATGGGCAATGGTCTTTGCATTAGAATGGATGTGAATTCCATCTGGGCTGACATGATCCAAACTTTCGCCATTCTCTCCTTTGGAATATTATCATAATTGAAAAAATAGATCATTAGTCTCAAAGGCACCAAGCCTGAAATTTCAGCACTTAAGACAACTGTAATGACTGTACTTTCCATGATCACTTTGAATTTTTTACCTGTATTTTCTATCCACTCAGCAGCTGCATTACCATATATCATCTGGGGAAGACATTCTATAAAGTCAAAGCAGATTCCTCTCTCTGAAAACGTGGGAAGTCTCTTTTGAATGACCCTGTCCCTATCTTCTTCATACTTAGAAACTAACCCAACCCAGGTCCATCCAAAATGCAACAATAAGTGAAGTATTGCTTTAAATTGATGGGTTTCTTCTGGGAACATCCATTTGACAAACATTGCTGTTTCAGTATTTACCAAAGGAGCTGATCCATGTGTGATCTAAATGGAGAAAGTCAGAAGAACATAGGAATGAAAGATCTTAATAATAATAATAATAATAATAATAATAATAATAATAATAATAATAACCAACATACAGGATGAAAATCCTCCTGTGCAACAGCTTGAAAGTGTAGAGCTAAGTGATCTAGCAAAAATGCTGAAAGAAAAGATTGAAAACCACATCAAAGAAAACACAGAAAGAAAAAGACTGCCTACCATTTGCGAAGTGCATAGCAAACGAGTGAAAGATCTACTAACAGCCGTGAACAGCATTTTAACATCCATCCTATCCAGCACACCATATGAAACCCACCAACTAATGTATAGCACAGCCGCCATTATAACTGCAGAACTGGGTTATAAAATGCCAAACCACAACAACAACAACAACAACAACAACAACAACAACAACAACAACAACAACAACACTGGAACACCAATGTGGAAAATTCGACTTGAAAATAAAATTAAAAAACTACGAGGGGATGACACCAATCTGAACTACTTGAAAGAAGGAAAACTAAATAACAAAAAGCTGAAAAATAGTTTACACAATAAATACAACCTGGAGGAAAAAACAATAACTGAAATCATGGAAGAACTAAAACAACTTGTAATAGCAACAGCAAAGAACATTGAAAGATACGAAGAACGAATTAAACAATATCGTGAAAATGTCCAGTTCAGAAAAAACCAACAACTCTTCTACCAGTCCCTTGACGAAAACCGAGTCCAAACTAATGTTCACCCATGTAAAGAAAAAACTTTGAACTTTTGGAAAGAACTATGGGAAAACCCAGTGGAACACAACAAAATTGCCTCCTGGATCAAAGATATTCAACAGCAAACAACACGAAACAAAATGGAAAATATTGCAATAACAACTGATATGGTTGCAAAACAAGCAAAGAAAGTCAAGAACTGGAGTGCACCTGGCCTGGACGAACTGTATGGATATTGGCGAAAACACCTGACCAGCCTCCATTATCGCATGGCCACTCAATTTGATCAAATGCTTCAAAATGCAACAAGTGAAGAATGGTTAACAGCTGGTTGAATATATTTGATAATGAAAGATCCAGAAAAGGAGACAGAGCCAAGCAACTATCGCCCAACAACTTTCAAACTTTTTACAAGAATACTGGCAAATTCAGTATTCAATCCTCTGACGGAAAACAATTTGTATCCAGTAGAACAAAAAGGAAATTATAAAAAATCAAGAGGAACAAAAGATCAACTGCTCATTGACAAAATGGTACTAAAAAATGCAAAACGAAGAAAAAATTTAAATATGGCATGGATTAATTACAAGAAGGCATTAGACTCATTATCCCAAAGCTGGATTAACACCTATCTGGAAAACTTTGGAATCAGCAAAAATATTTGTACATTTTTTTTATTAAAAAGTTTTACAGAAGGTTTACATGTTTATTCCCCCCTTCCCTACCACCCCCACACCCTCCCCTCCCTTACCCACACCATCCCTCCCCCCACCACTTTCCCTTCCATCTGCCCACCTCCCCCTCTCTTCCCAGAACAAATTACAGGGTATAACATTCAACAATCATAATCCATCCTAATCTAAATAATTATAACATTCAGCATCTCTTATTCCTTCAATTCCCTAATTACCCTGCTAACTTAATTACCTAAAAACACACCAAATATCTACATATTTATTCATAACCTATCTGCAACTTCTTATTCCGGTATTTACTTTGGATATAATCTATCCATCTTCTCCAGTCCCTTAAATATCTTTCATTTGAATGTTCCTTCAAGTATGCCGAAATTTTTGCCATCTCCGCTAGGTTTGTTACTTTCATTGTCCATTCTTGGATTGTAGGTAAAACTTGCTTCTTCCAATATTGTGCCACCAACAATCTTGCTGCAGTTATTAAATTCAAAATCAAATTAGTTTCTATAACCGTACAATCCGTAACTATACCCAGCAGAAACAACTGTGGTGTAAATTTTAACCTCTTTTTAAGAATATTTTGTAAAATCCACCAAATTTTTATCCAGCACACTTTAACCTTTTTACATGTCCACCAAATATGAAAGTATGTAGCATCCTCACAATCACATCTCCAACATTTTGGTTGTACATTCGGATACATACAAGATAGTTTTTTTGGATCTAGATGCCATCTATAAAACATTTTATAAAAGTTCTCCCTTAAGTTTTGCGCTTCTGTAAATTTCACATTTCTTACCCATATTTTTTCCCATATTTCCATCATTATTGGTTGTTCAAAATTCTGAGCCCATTTTATCATACAATCTTTAACTAGCTCTGTTTCTGAGTCTATCTCTATCAATATATCATACAATCTTTTTATATGCATTGAACTTTGGTCTCTAGTTTGTTTTATTAAATTTTCACCGCTTTGTATAATACCAATTTTCTGATCTTTTCTCCATCTGGCTTGTAGTTGTACATACTGAAACCAAGTTTGAATTATTTTCTCCTCTTTCAACACATTCAAAGGTTTTAATTTTAGTATACCTCCCTCCATATTAAGAATATCTATATATGTAATTACATCCTGTCTGCTTTCTATACTCGTATTCTCTATTGTGTGCCTGGGTACTGTCCATATAGGTATCTTTTCATTTAACTTATATTGATATTTCTTCCAGACACGCAGTAAAGCATTCCTCAATATATGGCTCTTAAATGCTCTATCCACATTTTATCATACACTAAATAAGCATGCCAACTGTATACCAACTCATGCCCTTCAATGTTCAGAATCCTTCCATTTGTTAAATTAATCCAATCACTAATTGCTGATAAGACAGCTGCTTCATAATATAATTTTAAATTGGGCATTTTCAGCCCCCCTCTTTCTCGTATATCCTGCATTATTTTCAATTTTATCTTTGGTTTCTTACCTTGCACATTAATTCCATTGACAATAATCCTACGAAACACAAAACTGGGATACCAAATCTCAAGCCAACATGGCAAGATAAACCATCTACTATACATGGATGACTTAAAAATGTATGCGAAAAGCCTCACTGAACTTAAATCAATACTCAACACAGTTCAACTGTTCAGCAGCGACATCAAAATGAACTTTGGACTTGAAAAATATGCTGTATTATCCATACAGCAAGGAAAAATGAAAAATAAATAGAAGGAATAGAACTGGGAAATGGAAACACAGTAAAAGCATTAGCAAAGGATGATTACAAATACCTAGGCATATTGGAAGCAGATAACATCTTGAATGGAAAAGTCAAAGAGTCAACGCAAAAGGAATACATCAGGAGGGTCCTCAAAATATTAAAATCAAAGCTGAATGCTGGAAACATAATTAGAGGCATTAATACATGGGGAGTTCTGGTGATACGCTATTCAGCTGGAATAATCAACTGGACTTTGGCTGAACTGGAAAACTTGTACCAGAAAACACGCAAACTTTTCAATATGTACCATGCTTTACATCCACAAAGTGACATTGACAGGTTATACCTGCCAAGAAAAATAGGAGGCAGAAGGCTATTGCAAATGCATTAAACTGTAGAAGAAGAAAAACGAAGTTTGAATGATTATGTGAACCAAAGTACAGAAAAATTGCTGCAGGCTGTGAAAACAAGAGAAGATTATAAAAAGAACAGAAACAAAAGCAGAATATAAGGAAAAACAGCTGGATGACAGATTAAATAGATGGAAAACCAAAGTTTTGCATGGACAGCACTTGAAAAACATTGAAGGAAAATGTGATGACAACTTTACATAGGCATGGCTTAAGATGGGAACCATCAAGAAACAAACGGAAGGTTTAATACTCACTGTTCAAGAACAAGCACTACAAACTAATGCCATGAAAACAAAGATAATAACAATCCAAACTGCCGACTTTGCAATAACAAAGTCGAAACTGTTTCACATTTAATATGTGAATGCAGCAAAATCACACAAACTGATTACAAAGCTAGACACTACTGAGTTGCTAAATTAATCCACTGATCATTATGTAAAAAATAAGTGGAAAAAGTTATAGAAAATGAGAAGGTGAAGATCTTGTGGGACTTTCGAATACAGACTGATCGACACTTGGAACACAACATGCCAGATATCACAGTTGTTGAAAACCGAAGTGTCCAATTTATTGGTACATGTACAATTTATCTCCAGTACCAGGAGATGCCAGAGTCGAAGAAAAAGAACTGGAAAAAATAATAAAATATCGTGACCTGGCCATTGAAAATACACGGCTATGGATGAAATATGTAACAGTGATACCCATTGTCATCGGAGCACTTGGTACCATGTCCAAAAATTTTATAAGATAAATCAACAAATTGCAGCTTCCTGCAATAACACCAGCGGAACTGCAAAAAACTGTACTACTTGGAACATCATATGGCTTAAGAAGGTACTTGGTTGATACCTAGGATGCTGGCAGCAACCCGTATCAACCATTAGCACCAGTCAATGGTATTTGTGATGCATTTTTGAATGTTCAGTTGACTGAGTTTCATGTTTAACGAATAAAGTAAATAATAATAATAACAACAACTATAACAATAAACCAATGCATGCATGTATATTTAATCAAATCTCTGGGTTTGAGTGGGATACAAAAATCGGGTGCTTAAAAATTAGTTTTATATGACATCTGCAATTTTGCTCATCAGGCAAAAAGGGACAGCCCTTTCAAGATGTTCTTAGTAATGGTTTTGCTCAAATTCTCATTTCAGTGACTCACCTTTTGAATATAATTAATAGTTGGTGAACAACTCATATTGAACCATTTTTTTGTCTCACCTGGGGAAATTTGTAGTTGCACAGAGAGATTGCCATGTTGAGACAGGTGTTACTCTGGGGTCCTCCAATGACAACTACTGTGTTGGTCTGCTCATTGCATTTGTAGTTGGGTATAAATTCATCTTTTGTAGATAGAAATTCCATTGATAAATGATAAGTTGTACTTTCCACAGGATAGTCAGTAGCAATATGGAAACCAAGGCTAATATTGGGTATAATCCCAGAATGTTCATTGATCTCCTTTACAGCAAATGCAAGAGCCAAAGTGTGCTGGTAATTATGAGTGATGAACCTTCAGTGAGAGTTAGATATTGTCAATATATTTCTGTTTCAGAATTATATATACAGAAAGATATAAATTAGTGCTTATTGTTCGTTCTGGACACCTGGAATTTGGTCACTATCAAATAATAGCCCTAGATTGTATCAACTAGAAAGCACTAATCTACCTGTGGCTACTTAACATTGAGCTAAGGTGGCATTTACTCAGACCCCATTTGAAATACTGTGTACAGTTCTGGAGACCTCACTTTTAAAAAAAAAGATATTGATAAGATTGAGCGAGTCAAGAAATAGGCAAGAAAAATGGTGCACAGTTTGAGGGACAAAACATATGAAGAAATATTAAAGGAACTGAATATGTTCAGCATAGAGGACAGAAGGAAAGGGGGACATGAGTGAAACCGTTAAATATATTAAGGAGTATGAATAAGATTGTTTAAGGTAGTATTCTCAATATTAATTAAAACATTAGAACATGGGATCATAATCTCTAACTGACAGGAGGAAAGTTCAAAACTATTGTTAAAAGGTATTAACTTCATTCAGTAAACACTATAGATATCTATTCACCAGAATAGGAGTGATACTAGAAGATGTAAGGTATTGCAAACTTTAATGCAACCTATTAAACATATTGTGTAAGATTACCCACAATGTGTATTTTCTAATTCCTAGAAGACCTGCACAAAGAAACAACAGAGTTGATTGCCTGGATAGATGAATTGGATATCCAATTATGAAGCCACTGTGATACCCCATATATATATTGTATCTAATTACGTGGCTTGACTGTATATGTTTACTGCTCTAATGCCATGTTCTCATCATAAACTAAATAATGATAGCCATAATGGTAGGATTCCACAGGATCCTCCTTCGCTCTCTGGCCCCAATATTGTGAACCCATCCAGGAACACACTCAGCTGAGATGAACCTAATAGATTCCAGGACAATATATCATTGCAGATCACACCAAATCTCAAATGCATTTTTAAAAAGATACATCGAGCTGAATGAAACAATGAACTGGATGTCTACAATAATTGCCTTCACCTTCAAGCTTATCCCAAAATAATCAATGCTCCCCTTATGCATTAATCTAAGTAGGGCAGAATTAGATCTCATCCAAGGCACAGGAATAACAATGACATAATTAAATAAGAAGACAAAGGTGGGACAGTAGCAGGGTGGGTTCTACTTATCTTTACTATTGGTTTGCAGTGGGGCTACGCGTCTGCGTGCTCCGCTCTTCTGCGCATGTGCAGCAGCTTCTGCGCATGTGCAGAAGCATTTTGGTGACATCGGGGTCGGTGAGCGGAGCCTCTGCCAGTTTTACTACCAGTACTATAGAACCGGTGCGAACCGGGGGCAACTCACCACTGGACAGTAGTCATTACGAATATGATTAATTAGTCAGGGAAGCTGAGAAGCAGTTCTCCAATGCCATCTTCTTCAAACATATCTCCTCTGTTCCACAACAACATTTCTTTTAGGCTTTCATGACTAAAGGAGGACAAGAACACATTGTCCCCCTGTTTTTGACCCAACACCTTACCTGCTATATCAAAATATCTCAAACTTGCAAAATTGTGGAAAAGGATGTTAATTTGGATTGTCCTGCACCTTAAAAAAGGATTAGGGGAAATATTAAGATGCTTTAAGTGGCAAATAAGGCACATAATAGCCCTAATTTTGTATTAACAGCATCTCAAAACACCCAAAAAGATGACAAACCTTTTCCTTCACACACATACCAGGGATGATTTTCAGTTTTATGAGTGATATAAAATAGGCATTTTCTTTCTTTTGATAGGGATGTTGTGAAGCTCTTGGGATGCAGGATTTAAATCCATTGATTTTTACATTCATGCATATTATATCTTCTTCTTGATTGAAATGAAATTCAACTTAGAGAAAAGTAAAGTCTTACACTTAGGCAAGAAAAACCAAAAGTAGACATATAGACTGGGTGAAACCAGGTTTAATAATATGAGAGGGATCTTGGGGTCTTAGTGGACAACCAATTAAATATGAGCCAACAGTGTGTGGTGGCAGCCAAAAAAGCCAATGCAATTCTAAATTGCGTTAACAGAGGGATCACAATCAAGATCAAGCGATGTAGTAAAATCATTCTATAAAGTCTTAGTAGGACCACACCTAGAATACTGCATCCAGTTTTTGTCACCACACTATAAAAAAGTTTTTGAGACACTAGAAAGAGTGCAGAGAAGAGCAACCAAGATGATTAGGGGATTGGAGGCTAAAACATACGATGAATGATTTCAGGAACTGGGCATGACTAGTCTAGTGAAGAGAAGGACCAGGAGAGACATGATAGCAGTGTTCCAATATTTGAGTGGTTGCCACAGACAGGAGGGGATCAACTTATTTTCCAAGGCACCAGAAGTCCATGAAACAATGTATAGAAACTGAACAAGGAGAGATTGAACCTGGAAATATGGAAACACTTTGTGACAGTGAGAACAATTAACCAATGGAACAGCTTGCCTTCAGAAGTTGTGAGAGCTTCAACACTGGAAGCTTTCAAGAAGAGACTACCATCGGTCAGAAATGTTGTAGGGTCTCCTGCTTCGGCAGGGAGTTGACTAGATGACCTACAACATCCCTTCCAACTCTGTTCATCAGTTAAAAAAGCTATTGCCTACTACTCTGATTAGGGCTGAGAATCATTATCTAACAATCAACAATTATCTAACAATTAAAAAGTGATTAGGGGACTTTTTTTCAGATTGTGAAGTGAACTTCTCAGAAGAATTGCTTTCTATGTCCTATTGATGTAGCGATAGAAGGAAAAAGGCCATACTTCAAATTGGGGGTGGGTGGGACCTATATGCTGAAAGCAACTAATTAGATTTCCTTCAAAGGGTACGGTGTTAAAATCATTTTCATTTTTTCATTAGTTGCTCCTTCTTATTCAGATTAGGTCTCAGAACAATGATATAGCATTTGGGGGAAAATATGCAGCCCAGTAATCCAGCTGCTGAAGCCAAAATGGAAAAGATCTCCACAGCCACCATGTATTTTCCCTTGGTACTCAAATAGGTGGGAACAAATGACACCCAAACACTGCAAAAGACCAACATGCTGAAAGTGATAAATTTGGCTTCATTAAAGCTGTCAGGCAAATTCCTAGCTAGGAAAGCCACGGTGAAACTGACAGCAGTCAAGAACTCCAAAAAGCCAAGGACTGTATAAAACATAGTGGTTGAACCTTCATTACATTGCTGGATAATTTCTTCAGCCATGGAGTGCCTGTCAGAATCTGGGAATGGAGGAGAAATTGTGAGCCACACCACACAAATGCAGAATTGTGTCAATGAGCAAGATAGGACAATAGAGATAGCCAGCCCTTTTCCCACCCATTTTCTCATTTTGGAACCGGGCTTGGTGGCCATGAAAGCAAGGACCACTATGATAGTTTTCCCCAATATACAAGAAAGGGCTACAGAGAAGATGATGCCAAAAGCAGTTTGTCGCAAGAGACATTTGACTTGGTCAGGTTGCCCAATGAAGAGCAAACTGCAAAGGAAAGAGAGCAGGAGAGCAGCAAGAAGGCTATAAGTGAGGTTCCTATTATTGGCTTTCACAATAGGTGTGTCCTGATGTTTAATGAATATCCTGAGCACCACAGCTGAGATGACAGAAAAGGAGACTGCAATAACTGCCAAAGAAATCCCCAAAGGTTCTTCATAAGTTAAGTAAATTATACGTTTTGGAAGGCAAGTATCCTTATCCTTGTTTGGATATTGATCCTCTGGACAAGAGAAACAGTCATCCAAATCTGAAAAAGAAACCATTCATAGAAACATTATCTCATCATTTCATTTTCAGTATATTCCAATTTTACAGACATCTGTAGACTTAAGTAGATCTCAGTTTGATTACTAGAATGACCTTCATATGGTGCTGCCCTTGAAGACCATTTCAAAAGTGTAACTGGTTTGCATTGCAGTGGACATGCACTTAATGGACATGGCTCCAAGTTGCTTAGTCTATGCAATTCCATTTTCTGGTTATCACCATTAAATCCCTGAATGTCATAGGGCCAAATTATAGGTGAGATCACCCTTCTTCAAGTGTATCTGTCTTTCCCAATAAGTCCGATAGATGGGCATGCTACAGAGTTTTGTGCTAAATGTTGCCTCTTGGAGTTCAGAGTTGTATCTGGTCTGTACTGTCCAGTCTTTTCCAATACTTTTCCATGTATGTGAGTTTCCTACCATTTTAACCTTGTAGCAGGTTTGGAAAACCTTAGTGTTCCTCTAAAGTATTAGGCTAGAATGTCGGTTGACTCAGGAGCCTGATTTATCTGGTACCTGATGGCAGGGGTGATTTGTGTTTCTAAAGATTTTGGTAAGCTACTGAGGTTTATTATATGAGATAGGCAACCATATACATTCCAGAATCAATCAATCAATCAATCAATCAATCAATCAATCAATCAATCAATCAATCAATCATTTGGGTGGAATAGGAAGTAAAAACTAGTAAAAGCCATGGAAAAATTATCAATGAAAAATTACCTTTATTTCCAAAAAGTAATGACAAAGGTTTCTGGAAAAATGCTGTTTATAATTTTTCAAGGAAACATAAGAAGGAATAATTCAAATCTACTGTTGCTTAAAGTTAAAATGAACTGATTGGTTTTATCACCAAGTAGCTCACTGAAGTATGAAAAAAAAATTAAGAATCTAAATTGTAAAATTCAAGAATACGATAAAGAAATAATGGAATCACAAATAGAAGAAAAGTAGATATTGGAAGTTATTAATACATTGAAAATAGGTAAGACACCATGGTTAGATGGACTAGGCGTAGAATATTATAAAAATGTTAAAAGACTATTGGTGCCAAAGATGAATATATAAATATTAAATATATAATACTTAATAAAATAATGGATGTGGAAAATATTCCACATTCCTGGAAGCAATCTTTGATAATATTGATAGCAAAACCAGATAAAGATCATACAAACCCAGGATCGAATAGACTAATATCCCTTATTAATCAGGACGCTAAGATTTTTACAGCAATGTTGGCAAATAGTCTGAATATATTTATAGAGAATTATATTAAAAATGACCAGTGTGGATTTATAAGAGGCCAACAAATGTCAAATGTAGCAAGAAGGGCATTAAATGTAGGTTACTATATAAAGAATCAAAAATTAAAGGTGGGTTTATTTGCATTAGATGTATTTAAGGTGTTTGATTGTGTGGAATGGCCTACGTTGAAGATATTTATAGAAAAGTTAGGTTTTGGAAAAAAAAATAGAGAATAATTCAGAGAATAAAGCAAGAATAATTATAAATGATGGTATTACAGAGACATTAACCTTAAGCCGGGAATGAGACAGGGTTGCCCTTTATTCCCAGTTTTATTTGCATTATTGATGGAGGTTTTGGCAAATGCAATTAGGGAAGATTCATTGATTGAAGGAATTGGTGTACATAAAAAACTAAAATAAATTTATTTGCAGATGATACATTATTAACATTTCAAAATTGCGTAGTTATTATACGGAGGATATATTTACACCTGAACAAATTTGGTAATATAATGAATTACAAATAAACTGGAAAAAAACAGAAATGATGTTATATAACCATAGTAAAGAAGAAATGGAGGAAAATATAAATTAAAAATAGTAGAGTTGAAACAATTAAGGGAAATAGGTGAACCTATAGAAACGTATTGGTTTTAAAAATTGCTAAGATGATTCAAAACCCTTTTTTAAAAAAATTGCTAGAACTATGGAATAAATGGAGATACCAATTTGTGCTAGGAATTTCTCCTTTAACACCAGTGGTGGAAATAGAGAAATTACCTAAGATTAAATTGAAAGAATGGATTAGTAAATTAAAAGAAAATCAGATGTATAAATGGGAAGAATGGAAGAACAAGATAAAAAATATAACACAACAAAAGAATGTTTTATCAGATATTAAATTAAATTGGTTGAATTAAATACAATCAGAGAAATGGATAAAAATTGAAGAAAGATTTGAAGAGAAAGATAAACAGTTAAAAAAATTTGAAATGATTATAAAAGAATGTGAGGTGAATGAAGAATATATAGGTAAAGGAAGAACTGGGAAAATACAGTATATAGAACATTACCTGAATTAGAAGGTCAGGGAAAAGATTTAAAATTAATTTGGGAATCAGATTTAGGAGAAATAAATGATAATGATTTGAAAAATATTTGGAACAGAAGGATATATAAGAATATGTCAGTTAGAGTTAAGGAAAATGAATATAAAGTGATATGGAGGTGGTATCTAACACCAGGTAAATTAAATCAAATAGATATTAAATATACAAAAATTTGTTGGATGTGCGAGAAAGAGGTTGGAACATATAAACATATGTGGTGGGTTTGTGATAGTGCACAAAAACTATGGAACATGGTGTTTAGAGAAATTAGAGCACTTTTGAATGTAAATTTAGATATGTCACCGACGATTGCATTACTGTTGCTGTTGAAAAAACAGGATATAAATGAAGCAAAAAAGGAATTGATTGTAAAGTTGATAATGGTACCTAGATTAGTGATGGCTAAATATTGGGGACAAAATTGGGATATTCAAAGAAAATGAGTGGTATAATCAAATTTGGAGTATGGCAACAAATGATAAATTAATAACAGAAATTAAATTTTAAAAAGGGATGATTAATGTAAACAATTATAATGAAATATGAGGCGATTTTATAAAAACAGTGTTGTTGGAAGGCAAAGGGAATAAACCTATTCAAGAATATATGTTGTTTTGGAGGGGATAAGGGCACAATTGGCATATATTGTATATCTTTTAGTTGTGATAGAAGAAGAAATATAAGAAATATAAGGGGCGGGGAGTCTCAGGGGGGATGCACTGTTTCAATAAGTTGCTACGCTCAATATTTTCAATATTCATACTATTTATTAAAGATATTTATTTATTAAAAATAACCCCCATTTATATTTATTATATCATTGAAACATATAATATAATTCTTTGCTTACCCAATTGATTAGCTATCTTCCCATCTGGACATATTTTACAGTTATAGCAACAGGATAATTTCCCTTCCACTTTTATCTTGCTGTGGCCAAGAGGACACTTCTTGTTACAGATGGAAAGAGGTAATGCCTGCTCAGAAAATAAACCAAAATTCACAGAAAAAATGTAATCTTGGTGAATTGTTCTTTCCATCAATTACACATATGCAAACTCTTCATTGGAAAAATGTGGAATATGCTCCGCACAGCCTGTTTTCACCAAAAACGCACCTGTTTTTGGCCTGCAGAGTGTAATGAGGGCCAGGGAGGGCGAAAACACGACACACAGAGGGTTCAGGAGAGGAAAAATGCCTGTATTCAGTCTATAAGATGCACCTAGTTGTTAAGTGAGTTTTGCCCATTTTATGACCTTTCTCACCAGAGTTGTTAAGTGAATCACTGCAGTTGTTAATAGCAATAGCAATAGCATTTAGACTTATATCACAGTGTTTTACAGCCCTCTCTAAGCAGTTTTCAAAGTCAGCCTATTGCCCCCAATCTGGGTCCTCCTTTTACCAACCTCAGAAGGATGGAAGGCTGAGTCAATCTTGAGCCTGGTGACATTCGATCTGCCAAACTGCTGGCACCCAGTGATCAGCAGAAGTAGCCTGCAGTACTGCACTCTAACAACTGCACCACTGCGGCTCTGTGTTCAGTTAGTAACACAGTAGTTAAATGAATCTGACTTCCCCAGTGACTAGCAAAAA
The DNA here is from genome assembly GCF_059756535.1 of Pantherophis guttatus. Lineage (NCBI taxonomy): Eukaryota > Metazoa > Chordata > Lepidosauria > Squamata > Colubridae > Pantherophis > Pantherophis guttatus. The sequence goes on from NC_142066.1 coordinate 17,012,564, forward strand.
GTGATCACACGACGCTGGACACTGTAGCTGTCATAAGTATGAGTCATCTGAATTTTGATCACATGACCATGAGGATGCTGCTATGGTTGTAAGTATGAACAGTGGTCATACATATCTTTTGTCAGTGTCATTGTAACATCAATGAATAACATATGGACTGCTCAATGCTTCCTTACTCCAAATGTTGCTGTGATTGTTATTGTGTAATCATTTATTCCACAGGTATCAAACTTGCGGCATTCCATTGCTGTCACATGACATATAGTGACATTTTCCCCCTTCATGGAGCTGGGGTGAGCGTGGCCTGCATGTGACACAGCTGGCCTGCGGGCTGCCAGTTTGACACCCTTGATTTAGTCCATCAATCTTTGGCTAATAATTTCAGGAAAAGGGAAAAATGAGACATACCTGGTTAAACATGAGAGGCCAAACAGCTTCCTTATCAGAAATGGTGAGGAGCTTTTCTGAGAGAGCCAGGTGGTCAATCTTTCCAATTTGGATTTTCCGAAAGGACTTATTTGGAAATGTGACCCAATTTAAAATATCAAGTCCAGTTTCTAATTCCCCATTGGGACCAAAGGAAATCTGTTCTCCAGCACTGTTGTTAAAGGAGACTTGTTGCAAAAAAAGGTGGAGCTAAAGGAAGATGACAAAAAAGAGGAAAAAACCATGAATGTTATCAGGAATCTTTGAAGGGGATGGGAACATTTCAATTTTTTTCTTCCAGTTTGGCCTAGGTTTAAAGAAAAGTAAGCTCTTCCATTTTGCCTTGGTCAAACTATTTCAAACTTTTAAAAAAATATAGTTTTATCAAATACATTTGAAAAACTGTCAGATGAGAATTCCAACAGAAAATCCAGAAAGGGACAGATCTAGGAAATTACTTTGCTTTGATTGAGCATTTCAGAAATGGGGAATTCAGTGTTCTGCCATATAATAGGCAAGATAGAGAGTTGCATGTTTAAAGGAGCCAGAATTGTGTTTGCACAACATTGGAAGGGCGAGGAGATCCCCACAGAAGTAAAGATAATAACAATAATTTTAGAATGTGCAGAAATGAATAAACTAACATTTCAAATTAAAGAAAAGGAAGACACTGAATATTTTGAGGTATGGGATCTGTTCTATCGATGGTTAAATAAGAGAAACAGGAGTTAGAATCTCAAGGATGACAAGGAAAAGATTAATCTCACTACTAGGGTTGTTTACTGCAAATAATTAATTTTGATTAATTTTGATTAGTTAATGTTATGAGGGAAAAGCACTGTTAATTATCAAGTTACCATAAGGGGATACTATTATTATGACTATGACAAATATTACTCCAAAGAACTGTAACCAGGCAACACACTGTATATATGGATTTTGAACATATTGGTCTTTTTTATCTATATTATTATTTTTTAAAAAAGAGAGAGAGAGTGGCATGGTTGTCTAGTGGTGAAAACCCTTGCATCCCTTTTAGAAGATTAAGAGTTCAATACTAAGCAGTGAAAACTGTTTCTCCATGAGGGTACAAAGAGAAAATATCTGCTATGAACTCTGGGTGGTGTCAGGAAGGGCAACCGGCCAGTAAACAGTCAGGTCCATTCAGTTGCCCCATCTCTACCCTGAATTAAGGGATTACAGGGTCATAAAAAAAGACTTAGTGTAGGCAAGGTAGAATTCTCTGAGGCAGACTATTCTAGGACAAGATGGCTTTTACTTCCATCAGGGGGTAATTCCGGGTGTTACTTTTGAGGGAAAAAAAAACTTGAACTATTCTTCATGCAATTCATTGACAATATTGTCATTCACTGGAAGTAACACTAAGTATAGTTACCTTTTGAATCCGTACCTTTGACACCTTTGAATCTTAGTTACTCAAAAATTAAGTTGGTGAGGAATAATAATGCTATTCAGTAGTAAAGCAGTTTTCATTTTCTACATATAAAATTGTTAAATATAATGGATTGAATAAGATCCTCTACATACCATTTAAGACATAAAATGAAGTCCATATGTTACATATTTTTGTGTCTTTATCTAAGCCTTAGATTTATATTCCTTTTTTTATTTTCTTTCATATGAAAATATCAACTACTTCTATATAGCTTTCAAAACTATCTATACAGAATTCTAACTGTTAAAACAACAGAACGCAACAAAACAACACAAAACACAAAACCAGTCTCCTATTCTGGTACTTGGTGATTTCCCCAAATTTTGTATTAGCCAACATTACTTGCCAGGGTGATTGGAGGAAGAGCTTCCATCTCCTCTCATTCATTTTTTGTCTCCCTTTGAGTTTGGCGGAACGCAGGGCCTTCAGAGCATGTGCCACAGCATAGACAGCATTATAGACGCTGTAACTTTGTCCATTCACGGTGGTGTCAAAGACAGAATTAGGAAGACTCTCCAGCTTCTCTTCTCCAGTGCAGATCCTTTCAGCATTCTCATCGGTAATATCACTGGAGAAGGAGCATTCAAATGCATCTTTCCAGAAATCCCTAATAAACCCATCATCTTTTTCTAAGTTTGGGTTTCTCTTCTGCATAAATTGTTGGAATCCGGTCAGCTCCTTTGAGTGAATTGCAAAAGAAAGTGCACCATGGAGAAAATCAATGGGCAATGGTCTTTGCATTAGAATGGATGTGAATTCCATCTGGGCTCTCATGATCCAAACTTTGGCCGTTCTCTCCTTTGGAATGTTATCATAATTGAAAAAATAGATCATTAGCCTCAAAGGCACCAAGCCTGAAATTTCAGCACTTAAGATCACTGCAATGACTGTACTCTCCATGATCACTTTGAATATTTTACCTGTATTTTCTATCCACTCAGCAGCTGCATTACCATATATTATCTGGGGAAGACATTCTATAAAGTCAAAGCAGATTCCTCTCTCTGAAAACATGGAAAGTCTCTTCTGAATGAATCTGTCTTTATCTTCCTGAAGCAGAGAAACTAACCCAACCCAGGTCCATCCAAAATGCAACAATAAGTGCAATATTCCTTTAAATTGGTGGTTGTCATCCAGGAACATCCATTTGACAAATGTTGCTGTTTCAGTATTCATCAATGGAGCTGATCCATATGTGATCTAAATCGAGAAAGTCAGAAGAATATAGGAATAAAGGGTCTCTTCCACAACAACAACAATAATAACCAATGCATGTCTATTTCTTTAATCCAATATCTGGGTTTGAGTGGGATAGAAAAATAGTGTGCATAAAAATTAGTTTTACACGACGTCTGCAATTTTGCTCATCAAACAAAAAGGGACAGCCCTTTCAAGATGTTCTTAGTAATGGTTTTGCTCAAATTCTCATTTCAGTGACCCACCTTTTGAATATAATTAATAGCTGGTGAACAACTCATATTGAACCATTTTTTGTCTCACCTGGGGAAATTTGTAGTTGCACAGAGAGATTGCCATGTTGAGACAGGTGTTACTCTGGGGTCCTCCAATGAAAGCTACTGTGTTGATCTGCTCATTGCATTTGTAGTTGGGTATAAATTCATCTTTTGTAGATAGAAATTCCATTGATAAATGATAAGTTGTACTTTCCACAGGATAGTCAGTAGCAATACGGAAACCAAGGCTAATATTGGGTATAATCCCAGAATGTTCATTGATCTCCTTTACAGCAAATGCAAGAGCCAAAGTGTGCTGGTAATTGTGAGTGATGAACCTTCAGTGAGAGTTAGATATTGTCAATATATTTCTGTTTCAGAATTATATATACAGAAAGATATAAATTAGTGCTTATTGTTCATTCTGGACACCTGGAATTTGGTCACTATCAAATAATAGCCCTAGATTGTATCAACTAGAAAGCACCAATCTACCTGTGGCTACTTGAGCTAAGGTGGCATTTACTCAGACCCCATTTGAAATACTGTGTACGGTTCTGGAGACCTCACTTTAAAAAAAAAAGATATTGATAAGATTGAGCGAGTCAAGAAATAGGCAAGAAAAATGGTGCACAGTTTGAGGGACAAAACATATAAAAAAATATTAAAGGAACTGAATATGTTCAGCATAGAGGACAGAAGGAAAGGGGGACATGAGTGAAATCTTTAAATATATTAAGGAGTATGAATAAGATTGTTTAAGGTAGTATTCTCAATATTAATTAAAACATTAGAACATGGGATCATAATCTCTAACTGACAGGAGGGAAGTTCAAAACTATTGTTAAAAGGTATTAACTTCACAGAAAGAGTAATAGAACCTTGGAAACAACTTCCAGGGGAGGTAATGGATCGAACACCAGTTTACTGAGTTTAAACATGAAACACATCCGTTTTCTATGTTTCTATCTGATTTCAGTATTATCTATATCTTATCTATATTTTCATAGAGAAGGAAGACAACTCAGACTTAAATGTATAATAGTCTAAAATATGCACTAGACAGTTTCTCTTTTATATCTGGATGAAATGAAAGACAAATAAGCTCAAGAATAACCAGAGGATATCTGCAATATTTAGATTAGTCAGTTTCTTGAGGAGAAAAAAAATCATGCAGTATTATCTATATCCTATCTGTATTTTCTAAGGGAGGAAGCCAGCTTCATTTTACACCCTAAACATATTATAACCTAAATTATGCACTAGAGGGTTTCCTGTTTTATATCTGGATGAAATAAAAGGAAAAAAACACCTCAAGATTCAACAGAGAGCTTCTGCAATATGTAGATTAGTCAAACTTTTCTTTACTTTCAACAAGGAACTTTGTTGAAGGAAGGAAATTTTTGAGGAGAATGAAATTCATATACTTTACGATTAAATCTAATAATATTCATCTCAATTTCAACATCAATGTTAGGACAGTTCTGAAATTAAAAAAGACTAAATATGGTCACTGGAACGGGTCATATCCACTGACTAGTAACCAATACTTTTAAGCATAAAAGCGAAAGAAAATACATTTAGGTATCAATGAGGGCAAAGAAGAGGTGCGGGATGAGGAGGAGGAGAAGTAGTCAGATACTTACAGGTACTGATCAAGGACTTTATAACCTGGAAGGCTATGAAAAGTGATCTCATTTGAAAGAAAGAGAACCTGATGAATAATAGCAGCAATGATTAAATCTCCAGACTGATAGTATTTATGAACAATTGGAAAAGGACGACTAAGTTTGCAGGTGTAAGGAGGAGAAATGCACATCATAGTTGGGAAAAAAAGGAAAACTAATGTTCTGAATATAACCCATTGACTATAATATGTAGTCATTGTAGACCTCAAACAGTAACTCTTAAGTTACCATTCAACTGAGTAGCTGATCATTCATTAATATTATCTAAACTTAAGACAATGAATTTTATTTAAAGTTAAAAAAATGAAGTGTCACAGATGAAATACTAATCCTACCTACGTGCACGTCTGTATTTCTAAGCAGATATTAATAAAAAGCAATGTCTTAATCCGGGGTGATCATTTTTACAGTGGAAGCTGGAATTCCCTAATGATTTGAAGAAGAAGGAACAATAACTATCTTTAATCAGTAATCAGTATTATTCTTTGCAGCAGTACTTTCAAAAATATCAAAAGGAAACATGTTTATCGTATTGCAATAGTCCTTGCTGCATGGTTATGAACCTTTGGAAGTAAGGCATGAAGCAAAAAAATAGGGGAGTAAGAGTTCATAAAATGAAAACACCACTAGAAGGGGAAGAAAAAGAATAGAAACATACCCATTGAGGTCTTTTGGCCCACCAATTTTGCTTCATACATATTACTGTTTTAAAAAATATTTAATACTTTGCTTTAAAATAACTTAAGTTATTCTGTTTTTAATGCTTAATTTAATTGTATACCACCCAGAACGGCTCTCTGAGGGAGATGGGAAGTGAAGAATAATGAAATACACATACATACATACATACATACATACATACATACATACATACATACATACATACATAGAATCTCCCTTGAATACTGTAATATTTATTCAAGTCCTAGAAGGACATAATCCTGCAATTTAGAAGGTAGATTCAGTTGGAAATGGAGCTTTGGAATGTTAGTCTACCCTGTTATGGTAGAGTTATGCTTCCCAACTAACAGATGGACATGTTGAGAATGGATCTCAAGATCTTGCAGCAATCAGCAGAACATTTAATAATAATAATAATAATAATAATAATAATAATAATAATAATAATTGCTTGCCACATGCAATTCAAATTGCTGGTAATCAGCATTATATCTCTGAATGTCAATGGGCCAATTTATATGTGAGACCACATTCAATGGTATTTATCTTTCTCAATAAATCAGATTGATGGGCATGCCCCAGATCTTTTATGTTAAATGTTGTCATATGGGGGTTTGGAGTTTTTATATTTTATTTATTCATTTTTATTGATTTATTTTGTCAAGCATGTCTTAGATAACAGCTATAAGTATAAAAGATGATTATTAATACATGAAATTGATATGAATTAAAGGGGACATTAGAAAAGTAGGTACATTGGTGCGCTTATGCACACCCCTAACAGATCTCTAAGGTTAAAGTTTTGGGGGTTTGGGGAAGAAACTAGAGTCAGGTAGTGCATTCCAGGCATTGACCACTCTGTAGCTGAAGTCGTATTTCCTGCAATCAAGTTTGGTGCGGTTTACCCTAAGTTTGTATCAATTGTGTGCTCGTGTATTGTTGTGGCTGAAGCTGAAGTAGTCATTGACAGGTAGGACACTGCAATACATAATTTTATGTACTACACTTAGGTCAGACCGAAGGCAGCATAGTTCTAAGTTGTCTAAGCCTAAAATTTCAAGCCTGATGGTATAAGGTATTCTGTTGCAAGCACAGGAGTGGAGGACTCTTCTCTTGAAATATCTCTGAACTCTCAATTGTATTAATGTGTGATATACAGTGCAGGTTCCAGACAGATGAGCTGTATTCGAGAATTGGTCTAGCAAATGTTTTGTATGCTCTAGTTAACAGTACAATATTACTGAAGAAGAAGCTAAACAAGATTAGGTTACCGGTAGTTGCATCTGGTCTGAAGCATCCAGGATTTTCTACCCAAATTATGAGACATTCCTAATCTTTTATCCTTGTGGCAGGCTTGGAAATGTTCCCCTAATGTGATGCGCTAGGATAGGGGTTGACTCATGAGGCTGATTAGTCTGATACCTCATAATATTTAAAAAAAAATGTATTTTTAAAGGTTGAGGTAAGGCACGTAGGTTTATTATATTAGATAGGCAACCTTATAAATTCAAAATCAGTCAATCAGTCAGTCAATCATTCAATCAATCAATCATCAATCAATCAATCAATCAATATTATAGGTAGAATAGGAAGAAAAAACAGGTTGAAACCATGGGAAAAAATTAACAATGCAAAGTTACCTTCAGTTCCAAAAACAAAGGACAAAAGTTTCTGATAAAAGCTGTTTATAATTTTTGAAGCAAACATACGACGGGAGAATTCAAACCTGATGAATCTATTGATAGTACAAGTTCGAATGAACTGGTTGGTTTTATCATCAAGTAACTTACTGAAGTATGAAAAAAAAAATTCTTCATATCAATATGTTCAATCACCATAACGCGAAAGTTGAAGAATTAGGAGCTCAAGTGCAGTTTTCATCTATACTTCCAACATACAATGAGGGAACAAAAGATTTTAGAAATGAACCACTGGCTTAAAAACTGGTATCATCAAAAGAACTTCAGTTTCCTAGACCATGGATTCCATTACCTATATGAAGGGCTACCGGAAAGGGATGGACTGAACCTCACAAGAACTGAAAAGAATATATTCCAAAAAATGACTGACTCATCTTATTAGAAGGGTTTTAAATTAAATTTGAGAGGGGAATAAAGGAAGAAGAAGAAGAAGAAGAAGGAGGAGGAGGAGGAGGAGGAGGAGGAGGAGGAGGAGGAGGAGGAGAAAACACACTGAAGTAGAGAGTGATGGAAAGAATGGAAAACCCAGATACACAGTAGTAGATATAAGAAAGATACCCAGATCCATAAAGGACTGAAATGCGTATACACAAATGCTCAAATACTAGTACATGAAGGTAAATATGATATAGTTGCCATTAATGAAACATGGTGGGAGGAAACTTATGCCTGGAATGTACTGATGGAAGGATACAAACTATTTAAAAGAAACAGATCTAACAAAAGAGGAGGTGGAGTTGCATTTTATATATAAAAGATCACTACGTTTCTACAGATCACTATATCTCCCAGTCTAGCACAATCCCAGTGAAGAAGAAAAATAACAGCTCTCAAAAGAAACCAGTATGGCTGCACAAAGATATTTCTGATAAACTGAAAGAAAAAAAGGACAAGAACAATAAAAAAAAAATGGAAAGAGGGGAACATAACTAAGGCAGAATAGCAGCGTACAGTGTAGCCGGAATCTGCAAAGATGAAGTCAGGAAAGCTAAGGCTCAGAATGAACAAAGATTTGCAAGAAAAGTCAAAGATAATTTTAAAAAAAGTTTCTAAATAACAAGAAAAAAAGTCAAGGAAACAGTAGGTCCACTAAAGAGAGGACATGGCAAGGAAGTAACAGGCAATGCTTAACTCATTCTTTGCATCAGTTTTTAAGCAAAAATAAACTATAGCTCAACCTACCAGAAACCTAACTGTAAAAGATAGACTAGAAATAAATTTAAAATAAGTAAGAAAATGGTTAGAGAACAACTATCTGATCTTGACAAATCACTGGGACCTGATAGTTTATACCCCAGAGTTCTGAAGGATCTGGCAGATGTTATCTCAGAAACATTGTGCCATGTCTTTCAAAAATCCTGGAACACTGGGGAATTACCTTAGAACTGGAAAAGAGCTGATGGGGTTCCCATCTTAAAAAAAGGTGGGGGGACTGTCCCAGGAAACTATAGTCCAATCAGCCTAACATCAATACCTGGGAAGATACTGGAAAAGATAATTAAAAAAAAAAATATCTGCAAACATCTAGAAACAAATAAAGTTATGAATAAAAGCCAGCACGGGTTTGTTAAAAACAGATCATGCCAAACCAATCTTATTTCATTCTTTGACAAAGTGACTAAATTAGTAGACCAGTGAAATGCTGTGGAGATACCTATAGTAGAGACTATAGTATATATAGTATAGGCTTCAGCATGGCATTCAACAAAGTGGTATAAGGTCTCCTGCTTGATCAGGGGATTGGACTGGAAGACATCCAAGGTCCCTTCCAGCTCTATTCTGAATCTAATATTTATTAAAATTCAGCCCCTGTTTATATTTATTATATCATTGATGCATTTAATATATTCCTTTGCTTACCCAATTGGTCAGCTATCTTCCCTTCTGGACATAATTTACAGTCATAGCAGCATGATAATTTCCCTTCCACTTTTATCTTGCTATGGCCAAGAGGACATTCCTTGTTACAGATGGAAAGAGGTAATGCCTGTTCGTAAATAAAAGCAGAATTCACACAAAATTTATTTTTGGCAAATTATTGTTTTCATCAATTATACATATACAAACTATTCATATTTAGTCCAAGCATTGATGTTGCATTTTCCTGTTTTCTTCTCCTCACTATTGGAGTTACTATCCCTTAAAAAATAATAAACATAAAATTTATCTGTATAGAATTATAGATAAATGAATGTGTTACAAATGTAGAAACAGATAAGAAAGAATTTTTCCATCATATCCTTTCTTTCACTGATTAGTTCATATTTTATTTTTAGAAAAAATGCGTGCACACTCTTCCTCTTTAATGAATTTTATAGGTAATGTGCAATCTTAGTGGGAATGGTGCTGCATTTTAAGTAGACGGATGGATGGATGGATGGATGGATGGATGGATGGATGGATGGATGGATGGATGGATAGATGGATGGATGGATGGATAGATGGATGGATGGATGGATGGATGGATAGATAGATGAAAGATAGTAAGATAAATAGCATTTTTTTAAAAAAATCATTCATTAGAATACATTTTGATATGGATTCAATATATGTAATGTGATTGTGCATATTTATATGTATATTTATGGTTTAAGCTACCCAGAGGTGCATGGAGGCAAGATGAGTGGGAAACAAATTAAATAAATAAATAAATAAAATTTAAAAAAATTGAAATATATTCCAAAAACAGAGTTTCTGCAGGCTATTTCAATTGTCAGACAAAAGTGATTTAAATTCTGGATGATATGCCATGATATTACTCTACTTGGATTAGCAAAATAACTATGTAGCTAGATAGACAATTAAAGTCTTCTGCAAAAATTTTCTATTTTTCTCTTCCTCTTCTTTTTTTTGAAAACATTTTATTAAAAGCTTTAAATGGAATGTAGAAACTAATGAACCAATACAGAATAAAAAATATGATGAAAATTTGAAAGAAAGAAACAACAAAAGTTTTTTAAAATGGTTAAAAAGAGAAAGAAGCAGCTCCCAATTTATTTATTTTTTTCATCAGGACAAGATTTACTGCAAAGTCATCTCTTATTCTAGAATTATTCATTTTGTAAATCATTGAAACTACAGATCATAAATGCATTTTTTTTCTTTTTTTCATGCAAAAAGTGTTATTAATATTAAATTTTCTCTAATCAAAGAATTTGATCAACCATCCCCTATTTCAGAGGAGGTTATTAAAAAGTTAATTCTAAAGTATTGAAATCATGAAATTACTTTTTTAAAAAGAAATCATTCTATTTTAATAAATTTTGTTTATCTTAAAGTACCTACACCTCCAAAGTATTTTGCAAATGCACTTAGAAAGACATCCTGTATACTAAGATAGCTTATCATTGAAATTAGAGAAATATTTTGTATAGTCAAATCCTAAACTACCTCTTTGATCCAGTAAAGAAGAACATTTGTAGCTCTGGACTGAAATGAGGGGTGCTTAATGCTCTCTGAACTTGGTACCACAATGATGATGTCATCTAATTTGGGTAATGATATGTCTGCAAGAAAACAAACAAACTCAAGAAGCACCAATGACACCCCTCCACACACACATACACATCTCTTTGACTTTAGAAGTTTGTCTTCAGATCACATTCAAAAGAAAAAATACTCACTCACATGACCATGAAGATGCTCCTATGCTTGTAAGTGTGAACAGTGGTCATACATATTTTTTTTCCAGTGTCATTGTAACTTCAATGAATAGCATATGGACTGCTCAATGCTTGCTTACTCCAAATGTTGCTGTGATTGTGATTGTTTAATTATTTACTCCACGGGCATCAAACTTGTGGTGTCCTATTGCCATCATGTAACCTATCATGACATTTTTCCCCGTCATGGAGCTGGGGTCAACATGGCCTGCATTTGATGCATCTGGCCTGTGGCTGCCAGTTTGACAACCCTGATTTAGTGCATCAATCTGTGGCTAATAATTTCAGGAAAAGGGAAAAATGAGACATACCTGGTTAAAGATGAGAGGCCAAATGGCTTCCTTGTCAGAAATGGTGAGGAACTTTTCTGAGGAAGCCAGGGGATCAATCTTTCCAATTTGTTTTTTCAGAAAGGACTTATTTGGAAATGTGACCCAATTTAAAATATCAAGTCCCGTTTCTATTTCCCCAATGGGGCCAAAAGAAATCTCCAGCACTGTTGTTAAAGGAGACTTGTTGAAAAAAAAAGGTTGAGCTAGAGGAAGATGACAAAACAGAGGAAAGAAACAGGAAAGTTATCAGGACTCTTTGAAGGGGATGGGAACATTTCTATTTGTTTCTTTCAATTTGGCCTAGGCTTAAAGAAAAGTAAGCACTTCCATTTTGCCTCAGTCAAACTATTTCAAACTGGTAAACAAAATATATTTTTATCAAATGCATTTTTAACTCTCAGCTGAAAAACTGTCAGATGAGAATTCTAACAGAAAATCAAGAAAAGAGCCGAACTGAGAAATCACTTTGCTTTGATTGAGCATTTCAGAAATGGGGAATTCAGTGTTCTCCCATATAATAGGCAAGATAGAGAGTGACATCGTGACCGAGTGGTGAAGACCCTTGCATCCCATTTAGAAGGTTAAGAGTTCAATCCTAAACAGTGAAAACTGTTTCTCCATGAGGGCACAAAGAGAAAATATCTGCTATGAACTCTGTGTGGAGTCAGGAAGGGCATCCGGCCAGTAAACACTCAGCTCTATTCACTTGCCCCAACTCTACTCTGAATTAAGGGATTACAGGGTCATAAAAAGAGACAGTGTAGGCAAGGTAGAATTCTCTGAGACAGACAATTCTAGGTCAAGATATCTTTTACTTCCATCCAGGGATAATGCCAGGTGTTACTTTAAAAAAAATAATAATAAACTTGAAATATTCTTCATGCAATTCATTGACAACTTTGTTATTCACTGGAAGTAACACAAGTATAGTTACCTTTTCAATACATACCTTTGACACCTTTGAAACTTAGTAACTGAATAATTCATCTAGTGAGGAATAATAATACTATTCAGTAGTCAAGCCATTTTCAAATTTCTACATATAAACTTGTCACATATAATGGATTGAATAAGATCCTGTACATATCATTTTAGACATAAAATGAAGTTCGTATGTTACATATTTTTGTGTCTTTATCTAAGCCTTAGATTTATATTCCTTTTTTAATTTTCTTTCATATGACTATATCAACTACTTCTATATAGTAGAAGTATCTATAGAACTATCTATAAAGCATTCTAACTGTTAAAACAACACAACAAAACCAAACACAAAACCAGTCTCCTGGTCTGTTAGTTGATGATTTCCCCAAATTTTGTATTAGCCAACATTACTTGCCAGGGTGACTGGAGGAAGAGCTTCCATCTCCTCTCATTCATTTTTCGTCCCACTTTGAGTTTGGAAGAGTGCATGGCCTTCAGAGCATGTGCCACAGAATAGACAGCATTATAGACACTGTAACTATGTGCATTCATATTGGTCTCAAAGACAGAATTAGGAAGAGTCTCCAGCTTCTCTTCTCCAGTGCAGATCCTTTCAGCATTCCCACCTGTAATATCACTGGAGAAGGAGCATTCAAATGCATCTTTCCAGAAATCCCTAATAAACCCTTCATCTTTTTCTAAGTTTGGGTTTCTCTTCTTCATAAATTGTTGAAATCCAGTCAGCTCCTTTGAGTGAATTGTAAAAGAAAATGCACCATGGAGAAAATCAATGGGCAACGTCTTTGCATTTGAATGGATGTGAATTCCATCTGGGCTTTCATGATCCAAACTTTGGCTGTTCTCTCCTTTGGAATATTATCATAATTGAAAAAATAGATCATTGGGGCTTCCGGTTTGCTCTTCGTAGCCACCAGACGGTCTCTCGGGACCGCCAGCCCCTTCGCCTGTAAAGAGCCGCCTGTACAGCGCAAAGGCGGCTTGAAAAACCCCATTTCCAGGAGGAAATGTGGGATAGAGCAGGTGAGTGTAGGTAGAGCTCTCCATAGCCCCCAGGGTTTTTTTTTTTTACACTTGGGGGCGGGCGGAGGAAGCTCCCTATAGCACTTGCCGCCCGCTCCGGGCGTTGGGAGACTTCTGCCTTTTTGCAGAACAAGGCTACGAAGACAAGCTTCTTAAGATATTTAACAGATTAACTAAAGATGATGAGATTTGGATCTGGACCTGTGACCCTAAATTGCAAGTATTAATACTTATTTCAGCAGGGAAGCTGAAAAGAGAAAGTCCTTCCGTTTCTTATTAAGTTACAAAGTAGCAGAATAAATGCTCCTGGCTACATTTGAAAGGATATGAGCTGGACCTGTGACCCTGAATTGCAAGTATCTCACTTATTTTATAACAATTATTGAAGAAGGAAAAGGAAAAGGAAAAAAGAATCTTTAAAAAGGGCGATTGCCGAGGCTTGAGAAGGGGCTGAAAGGGAGAGTCCTTCCATTTCCTATTGAGATACAAAGTAGTATTTTTGGCTACACTTGAAAATAAAGCTCTACTTTTGTGTTTTTTCTGTTCCTGGAGATTTGATATTGATCTTGGTTAGAAAGAAGTTTTTTTTTTCTCTGCTGCCTCTCTTTTCTTTTTTTTTTTAAAAATAGTTTGTCTGTGTTGAAATATGGCATTAAAGCCGGACAAACAAGCAATGGGGGGGGGATTCCCCCATTAACAAATTACGTGACCAAGTTTTAAAGCTCCAGTCTCAGAAAACTGATTTTAATATAATTGAATTTCTTTTGGAGGAGATTGTAAGAAGGGATGAGATTGTGAATCAGAACTTTGAAAAATTTAAGCAGGAAATTAAAGAATTAGTGCAATTAAAGTTTGATATTCTGGATCGAAAGATTATAAAAATGGCTAATGGCTTTGTAGAATTTATGATTAAGTTGGATGAAAATACTAACTTATTAGAGTCTAAAGTGGAAGAAATTGAGGACAATTTGGATAATAAAATGCAAAAAATTGAAAATGATTTGACAAACATTCAAGACAATAGCTCAGAAGAAAAACCTAAAATGGAGGTTGAACAAAAGTCTTGTAATGCAGAAAATTTACAACAACGGATTGAAAGAGAGGTCCTAATGGTGCATTACAATTTTACAGAATATGCGATCAGACTCAGAGGTTTGCAGGAAAATAACAGAGATGATTTAAGGAAAATATCTTCTGAAATTCTGGCTGGGATTTTAAAGGTTCAACCTGAGGAAGTGTTTTGTAGGATTGACAGAGTGTACAGAATAAACTCCTGGATTGCAAAGCAAAGGCAATTGCCTAGAGATGTGGTGATTTATTTTACAGATAAAGAAATTAGGAATAATATTGTGCAAAATTCCTTTAATTCTACTTTGCAATTGTATGGAAGAAAGATATGGATCTACAAAGAGCTCCCCCCCAAGATGTTAACGGAAAGGAAGAAATTTGGTTTTCTGGTGACTGAGTTAAAATACAGAAATATTCCATTTAGGTGGGATGCCCCAGTTGGCATAATATTGAGATATCAAGGAGAAAGATACCAATTAGATACTGTTGAAAAAGCGGAAGAATTTTATCAAAAAATTTTGAAAATGAACTTAACATCTATAGGCACAATACAGGATAAGCAGAAGGAGTTGGAAATAAAGGGAAAACATCGAATTACAGAGGTTGCGGTAAACAAATTGCCTTTGGATTCTCTCGATACCCCAGCTGGATTATCTACAAATATGAGAGAAGTGGCATCTGATTTCAACGTGATGATTCACCAAGTTAAAGACAAGTATGGAAATCAATTAGCTGATATACAATTGGCAAAAAAGAAATATGAGATACAAAAACAAAACCAACAAGATCAACTTAAGCAGAATGAAAACCGATCAGTTGATATACAACTTGTAGAAAGGAAAACAGGATGGAAATTAAACCCACAAAAAGAAAAGAAAAAAAGAAATAGGTCTCATAAAAACAGAAATTTCTAAATTAAGCAACGGTGAAGCCAGTGATTTTAAAAAAAATGAATGAATATGTGAAAAGATAGTGGAGGCGAAGTATTGGTTAATATCATCCTGAGGACAGTGACAGACCTCTGCAATGCCGTAATTTTGGGATGTGAAAAGAGCCTTAAACTGTTGGATTTGAATTATCTATTTTGGATTTCTTTCTTGTATTGATAAATATATTATAACTATTCTGAGCTACAAGGCAAGAGAGCTCGGGTGGTTGTTTTTACTTTTATATATATATGAGGATATTCATTACTGATGGGGGCAGATGATGACTGAAGACTTTGAACAAACTGTTGCACCAGGATGCTACGTTACCCAATTATGGATGAGGGACTCAACAATCCAGTGGAAAGACATCAAAGAAGATATTATATGGATTATAAATTTAAAGTTATTGTCTTTTTTTTTAAAATAACGGAATATATATATATATATATATATATATATATATATATATATATATATATAGATATATATATATAGATATATAGATATATATATATATATATATAGATATTAGCAGAGTGGGCAGTGGATTAAAGATATTAAGAATTGTTGTGCATGGTAATTTTGTAGGAAAGTGGGTGGAAATATGTTAGTCTACTGATGGATTAGCTTAAGAAAAGGGATGTTTAAGTGATATATTTAGGGTAGTGGAGGAAATGGATAGTGTTGAATAAATGTTAAATTAGGATTTATGGGGAAGGCTGCTTTGAAATGTTATATTAATATACACAAAGAATAAATGTTAAAGTAGGATCTATTATACAGTCTTAAAGTGGAAGGTTGCTTTGAAATGTTGTAATAATATATAGATATAAGTTTTGGGGAGGACAAAAAGGGCAGATTATTGCTAAATTGGGAGTTATAATAATATTATGCTAAACTAGAAGTTATCATACAATGTTATAGCAGACTGCTTTTTTTTTTGAAATGTATGGTAAAAGGGGAAAGTAACAATATTAATAATATTTTTAGTAAGTAAGGGTCAGTATATAGAGGAGGGAGTAAGGCGATGGTAAAATATTATGTAATCTGTTATGAATTAGGTTTTTGGTGTGAAGAAGTCACGGGGGGATGGGTAGCGAGGGGGGGTTAGGGAGGAGGGGGGGAAGGAAAAAAGGGGGAAAATTTGTATTTGAAAACTTTTTCAATAAAAAAAAAAAAGAAAAAGAAAAAATAGATCATTAGTCTCAAAGACACCCAGCCTGAAATTTCAGCACTTAAGACAACTGTAATGACTGTACTTTCCATGATCACTTTGAATATTTTACCTGCATTTTCTATCCACTCAGAAGCTGCATTACCATATATTATCTGGGGAAGACATTCTATGAAGTCAAAGCAGATTCCTTTCTTTGAAAACATAGAAAGTCTCTTCATCAACAAATTGCAGCTTCCTGCAATAACACCAGCGGAAGTGCAAAAAACTGTGCTACTTGGAACATCGTACGTCTTAAGAAGGTACTTGGTTGATACCTAGGCCGCTGGAAGAAAGCCATATCATTAGATACGGATTAGAACCAGTCAATGGTATTTGTGATGCATTTTTGAATGTTCAGTTGACTGAGTTTCATGTTTAATGAATAAAGTAAATAATAATAAACAACAACAATGACAATAAACCAATGCATGCATGTTTATTTAATCCAATCTCTGGGTTTGAGTGGGATACAAAAATGTGGTGCTTAAAAATTAGTTTTACATGACATCTGCAATTCTGCTCATCAAGCAAAAAGGGACAGCCCTTTCAAGATGTTCTTATTCATGGTTTTGCTCAAATTTTCATTTCAGTGACTCACCTTTTGAATATAATAAATAGATGGTGAACCACTCATATTGAACCATTTTTTGTCTCACCTGGGGTACTTTGTAGTTGCATAGAGGGATTGCCATGTTGAGACAGGTGTTAATATGGGGTCTTCCAATGACAGCTACTGTGTTGGTCTGGTCATTGCATTTGCAAAAGATAAATTTATCTTTTGTAGATAGAAATTCCATTGCTAAATGATAAGTTATAATTGCCACAGAATAGTGAGTAGCGATATGGAAACCAAGGCTAACATTGGGTAAAATCTCAGAATGTTCATTGATCCCTTTTTCAGCAAATGCCAGAGCCAAAGTGTGCTGGTAATTATGAGTGAAGAACCTTCAGTGAGAGTTAGGATCTGTCAATACATTTCTGTTTTAGAATTGGACAGGTGTTTTAATTTATACATATGTATTCATAAAGATATTCATTAGTGCTTATTCTTTGTTCTGAACCCTTGCAATTTGATCACTAACAAGTGAGTTCTGGAGACCTCACATAAAAAATGTATCGATAAGATTGAGTGAGTCCAGAGATGGGCAACAAAAATTGTACAAGAGCAGAGAGAAAACGTATCAGGAAATATTAGAGGAAGTGAATATATTCAGCCTAGAAGGCAGAAAGAAAGGGGGTACATGACTGAAACCTTTAAACTCCTTGGTTCTCTGAGGAGCTGAGGGAGATGAAGCGCCGGAAAAGACGCCTAGAGAGCGGTTGGAGGGCCAGTCGTTCCGAGTCTGACTTGACACTGGTAAGGTCTCATATTAAGACCTACCTAGTGGCGATAAAAGCGGCGAAATCTAGCTATTTTGCCACTCTTATCGCGTCATCAGATAACTGCCCAGCCACCCTGTTTAAGGTGACCCACTCCCTCCTCCATCTGGGAGCGCGGGAGGACCCCTTGTAGGGCCGAGCTGAGGATTTTGTACAGTATCTGGATGATAAAATAACTCAGATTCGGGAAGACTTGGCCGCCGACTGGGTTAGTTCAGACGAGATGACTGAGGCAGGCCTTGAGAGTGTTATCTGGGAGGAGTTTGATCCTGTGGCTCCCAAGGACGTGGACAGGATCTTGGGACGACTGAACGCAACCACATGTTTATTGGACCCGTGTCCCTCCTGGTTGGTGCTGGCTTCCTGGGAGGTTACACGAGGCTGGCTCCAGGGGATTATTAACGCTTCTTTGAGCGAGGGTGTCCTGCCGGCCGCCTTGAAAGAGGCGGTGGTGAGGCCTCTCCTCAAGAAGCCATCCCTGGATCCGGCTATTTTGGCTAACTATCGTCCAGTCTCCAACCTTCGCTTTATTGCGAAGGTTGTTGAGAGTGTGGTGGCGCGACAGCTCCCCCAGTACTTGGATGAAGCTGTCTATCTGGATCCGCTCCAGTCTGGCTTCAGACCTGGGTACAGCACGGAAACGGCATTGGTCGCGTTGGTGGATGATCTCTGGAGGGCCCGGGATAGGGGTTATTCCTCTATTCTGGTCCTATTAGACCTCTCAGCGGCTTTTGATACCATCGACAATGGTATCATGTTGCGCCAGCTGGAGGGACTGGGAGTGGGGGGCACTGTTCTGCGGTGGTTCTCCTCCTATCTCTCCGACCGGTCGCAATCTGTGTTGACATGGGGGCAGCGGTCGACCCCAAGGCGCCTTGTTTGTGGGGTGCCGCAAGGGTCGGTCCTCTCGCCCCTCCTGTTCAACATTTATGTGAAGCCGCTGGGTGAGATCATCCGTGGTTTTGGGGTGGAGTTCCATCAGTACACTGATGATACTCAGCTGTATATTTCCACCCCAGACCATCCCAATGATGCCTTGGAAGTGATGTCCCAGTGCCTGGAGGCCGTGCGGGTCTGGATGGGGAGAAACAGGCTTCGACTCAACCCTTCCAAGACCGAGTGGCTGTGGCTGCCGGCGTCCCGGTATAGCCAGCTGACACCATCGCTGGTTATTGGGGGCGAATCATTGGCCCCCACGGAGAGGGCCCCCAACTTGGGTGTCCTCCTGGATGCGCGACTGTCCTTAGAAGGGCATATGACAGCCGTGGCCAGGGGGGCTTTTTGTCAGGTTCGCCTGATACGCCAGTTGCGCCCCTTTCTGGACCGGGACTCCCTACGCACGGTCACGCAAGCACTCGTCACTTCTCGTCTGGACTATTGTAATGCTCTCTACATGGGGCTCCCCTTGGGGTGCACCCGGAGGCTCCAACTGGTGCAGAATGCGGCTGCGCGGGGGATTATGGGAGCGACGGGGCACTCCCATGTGACTCCTCTCCTGCGCGAGCTGCATTGGCTTCCGGTGGACTTCCGGGTGCGCTTCAAGGTGTTGGTGATCACCTTTAAAGCGCTCCATGGCTTAGGGCCAGGGTACTTACGGGACTGCCTTCTGCCACCAATAGCCTCCCACCGGCCGGTTCGCTCCCACAGAGAGGGCCTCCTCAGGATGCCGTCGGCCAGACAATGCCGGCTGACGACCCCCAGGAGGAGAGCCTTCTCTGTGGTGGCACCTACCCTATGGAACAATCTACCCCCAGAGATACGAGTGATGTCCGACCTCCGGATTTTTCGTCGGGCCCTAAAAACTCATTTTTTTCAGCTAGCCGGTCTGTCCTGATTTTAGGGTTAGTTTTAAAATTTTAATATTTATTTTAATTGACAAGTTTTAAATTATGGGCCAAATTTATAAATTATTTTAACTTTATTTTTAACTGTGATGTTTGTATAGATGTTTTTTATCTGGCTGTTCACCCCCCTGAGTCCGAAAGGAGAAGGGCGGTATAGAAATTCGAATAAATGAAATGAAATGAAATGAAAGGGTGTGAATAAAGTTCTAGAAGGAAGTATTCTCATTATTAATTAAAACATAAGTACATGAGGGCATAATCTCACAGTGACAGGAGGGAAGTTCTAAACTAATTTTATTATTTCACAGAAAGAGTAGTGGAACCATAACCAGCTTCCAGAGGAGCTAGTGGATCAGTCATCAGTAACTGAGTTAAAACTCCCTGGGGATAAATATATGACACCAGACAAAAAATTATGACATCAGTTTCTTATGTCTCTATCTGACTTCAATATTATCTCTACCAGCTGTACATCTCCACCCCGGACCACCCCAACGATGCCCTTGAAGTGATGTCCTGGTGCCTGGAGGCCGTACGGATCTGGATGGGGAGAAACAGGCTCAGGCTCAACCCATCCAAAACCGAGTGGCTGTGGTTTCCGATGTCCCGATATAGTCAGCTGGTGCCATCGCTGACTATTGGGGGCGAATCTTTGGCCTCCATGGAAAGGGCTTCCAACTTGGGTGTCCTCCTGGATTCACGGCTGTCTTTAGAAGAGCACTTGACCGGGAGGATTTTTCATCAGGTTCGCCTGATACGCCAGTTGCGTCCCTTTCTAGATCAGGACTCCCTACGCACAGTCACTCATGAGCTCGTCACCTAGATTTTATGGCCCCTACCCTTTTGGAATTCAGGAAAGCCATGAATTCTTGGCTGTTCCCATAGACTTTTGAGGTTGGGATGCTGTTTCCTCTTGTAATACTGTCTGATTAATATAAGAAATGGTTCTTAGGATATATGTTTAAGAATTGTTCATGTCTGTTGCTGCAATTTAAAATTATTTTAGCTGTAATGATAAATGTCAAGTGCGGATCATGGTGGAAGTAGATAAAGATTGAACTTCAACAAATAAATATTAAAAAGTGTCTTTTGAACTTTTAAAAGAAATGGCAGACAGAGACCCAATGTAACCACACTCCAGCAGCAGTTATGCGAAAGAAAAATCTTCCCAGACAGAGAGTAGGGGAAAACTGAGTTACTGAACACTACAATAAACCAAGGATTGAGGTTCAAAAGCTGAGGTTCCAGAAGCACATTGATTCACCCATACTGAAGAATGAATCTGAGCAGTGGTGAAATCTAAAAATTTTCGCCACTGGTTCTGTGGGCGTGGCTTGGAGGGCGTGGCCAACATGACATCACTCATGTCACTCTTGCTTTCTTTTTTTCCTTTCTTCTCTCTCTCTGTCTCTGTCTCTCTCTGTCTCTCTCTCTCTCTCTCTCTCTCTCACACACACACACACACACACACACACACACACAAACATACACACACCTGGTCTGAGCAGCTGCTGTGGGAGAAGGAAGAAAGTACTCTGGGAGGGCAGGTGGCCTGGTCCAGAAGCGGCACGTCCCCCATCATGGGCTGGATACAGCCAGTGGGACCCGAGGTGGAGGAGAAGGCAAGCGGCCAGCAGTCACCCAAAGGCCCCACAGAAGCCGAGTGTGCCAAGCCCAAAAGGTGAGCGAGCCTCGCCATGTTCTCTTTGGCTGAGCACAGTGGTGACTCTTCGGCTGAGCACAGTGGGTCTCCCTTCCCCACTGCCAGCATCAGCCTTACATCTGCCCGCTCTCCCGGAGCTGCCCATGCACACCCCAGCAGAGCAGCAGTTTCGGCTCCAGCAGTAGCATCCAGAAAAGGAAGAAAGTGAGTGGCCCCTCTCAGTGCCTCATCCGCTACCCCTCTCCGCCCCAGCGCAATGGTTGTGTCTCCCCCAAGGCTGCCCGGCCAGCGGGAAGCAACTCTCTCCCACGCAAAGGTTGGATTTCTACTGCGAGTGACAAGAAAAACTAATCAGTCCTCAGGTTGGATGTGTAGGGTTTCTCTTCCTTCCTTGTGAATTAAAAACCCACATTAGAACTGCGGAGGAGAAGGAGGAAAAGGGGGGCTTGCTGCACAAAAGCCACAAAGGCTGTGCAAAGTTGCAAATCTCGGGCAAGCTTGCAAAACAAACTCAATGAACCTGCAAGGAGGAGGAGGAGAAAGTTGTGGTCATCTTGCCTTCCCTCTTGCCACTTGAGCCTTGCCCAGCCTTGAAGCTGGTGGAGGAGAAGAGGAGGATGAGGAGGGCTGCTTGGAATGATGCCTGCATTCTCCCCTCCCCCATGGGGCAAAGGTAGCAGCCGCTGTGTTTTTTATCCAAGGGTGTGGGATTGGGGTTAGCCAGACACTGACCTCAGAAGGCAAGCAGTGTGCGGGACCTTTGGGAAGGCAGCCTGGAAGGCAGGCAGGCATGGCAGGGCTTCAGGGAAGGGAGTAAGCTGCTAGCTCCTTCCTCGCAGCCCTGCCATGCTTGCCTGCCTTCCACGTGGGCTTCCGCTTGCCTGCCTTTGCAAGCTGGCCACCGGGACTCCAGGAAGGCAGCATGGAAGGCAGGCAAGCATGGAAGGTCTTTGGGGAAGGGACTAAGCTGCTAGTCCCTGCAGCCCTGCCGTGCTTGCCTGCCTTCCACGTAGCTTTCCGTTTGCCTGCCTTCGCAAACTAGCACAGGGATGCAAGGAAGGCCACGTGGAAGGCAGGGAAGCAAGGCAGGACTGCGGGCCATGAACTGGTTCAGGGGCATGGCCAGCCAGCCATTTTTAAATTATTATTATTTATATGCCGCCCTTCTCTGGAGACTCAGGGCAGCTTACAAGGCAAGCTTACAAGCAATAGCCTTCATATTTTTGTATATTTTATACAAAGTCAGCTTATTGCCCCCACAAACTGGGTCCTCATTTTACCTACCTTAGAAAGGATGGAAGGCTGAGTCAACCTTGCGCCTGGTGAGAATTGAACTCGCAGTAATTGCAGGTAGCTGGAAGCTAAATATGAATGAAGCATCAGAAAAGACGCCTGGAGAGTGATTGGAGGACAAGCCGATCTGAATCTGACTGAACACAGATGAGATCTTATATTAAGTCCTACCTAGTGGCGACAAGAGCGGTGAAGTCTAGCTACTTCTCCGCTCTTATTGCATCTGCAGAGAACCTCCCAGCTGCGCTGTTTAGGGTGACCCGCTCCCTACTTCAGGTGGGGGTACGGGAAGATCCCTTAAAGGGTCGAGCTGAGGATTTTGTACAATTCCTGCATGATAAAGTCGCTCAGATTCGGGAAGGTCTGGACTCCGATTGGGTAGATCCAGGGGAGGAGACGGGGGCAAGTCTTGAGAGCGTTATCTGGGAAGAGTTTGACTCTGTGGCTCCTGAGGACGTGGACAGGATTCTGGGCAAGCTTAACGCTGCCACATGTTTATTGGACCTGTGTCCCTCCTGGTTGGTACTGGCCTCCCGGGAGGTTACACGAGACTGGCTCCAGGGGATTATAAATGCTTCTCTGAGTGAGGGTGTCTTTCCCGCTGCCTTGAAAGATGCAGTTGTGAAGCCCCTCCTCAAGAAGCCTTCCCTGGACCCGGCTATATTATCAAATTATCGTCCAGTCTCCAATTTTCGCTTTGTTGCGAAGGTTGTTGAGAGTGTGGTGGCGCGACAACTACCCCGATACCTGGATGAAGTTGTCTATCTGGATCCGTTCCAGTCGGGTTTCAGGTCACGATACAGCACAGAAACGGCATTGGTCGCATTGGTGGATGATCTCTGGAGGGCTCGGGACAGAGGTTGCTCCTCTATCCTGGTCCTATTAGATCTCTCAGCGGGTTTTGATACCATCGACCATGGTATCTTACTGCACCGCTGGAGGGGTTAGGAATAGGGGGCACCATGCTTCGGTGGTTCTCCTCCTTCCTCTCTGACCGTTCGCAGTTTGTGTTGGCAGGGGGGCAGAGGTCGACCTTGAGGCACCTTATTTGTGGGGTGCCGCAAGGGTCAGTCCTCTCACCCCTTCTGTTCAACATTTATGTAAAACCGCTAGGTGAGATCATCCGTGGTTTTGGGGTGAGTGTTCATCAGTATGCCGATGACACACAGCTATACATCTCCACCCCAGACCACCCCAATGATGCCCTTGCTGTGATGTCCCGTTGCCTGGAGGCCGTGCGGATCTGGATGGGGAGAAACAAACTCAGACTCAACCCCTCCAAGACCGAGTGGCTGTAGCTTCCGGAGTCCCAGTATAGTCAGCTGGTACCATCACTGACAATAGGGGATGAGATCTTGCTCCCCACAGAGAGGGCCCACAACTTTGGTGTCCTCCTGGATTCACGGTTATCTTTAGAAGATCATTTGACAGCCGTGGCCAGGGGTGGCTTTTATCAGGTTCGCCTGATCTGCCAATTGCGTCCCTTTCTGGACTGAGACGCCTTGCGCACGGTCACTCATGCCCTAGTTACCTCCCGTATGGACTACTGTAATGCTCTCTACATGGGGCTCCCCTTGAAAAGCACCCGGAGGCTCCAACTGGTCCAGAACGTAGCCGCGCGGGTGATTATGGGTGCAGCTCGTTACGCCCATGTAACACCTCTCCTACACGAGCTGCACTGGCTCCCGGTGGTCTTCCGGGTGCGATTCAAGGTGTTAGTTATCACCTTTAAAGCGCTCCATGGCTTAGGACCTGGATACCTACGAGACCGTCTTTTGCCACCAATAGCCTCCCACCGACCAGTTCGTTCTCACAGGGAGGGACTACTCAGGGTACTGTGAGTCAAATTATGTCGACTGGCGACTCCCAGGGGGAGGGCCTTCTCTGTGGGGGCTCCAACCCTTTGGAATGAACTGCCCCTGGAGATACGGAATATCCCTGATCTCCGTGCTTTCCGCCGTGCCCTCAAGACCCTGATGTTCCAACAGGCAGGGCTAAACATACAAACATGCGAATGATTTTTTAAATGTTATCTAATTCTGGGTTTTATTTAATTGACCAAACTAAGTAACAATTTTAATTAGCAATTTTATGATGTTTGTGTGTCTATATTTTTCTTGACTGTACACCGCCTTGAGACCTACGGGAGAAAGGCGGTATAGAAATATAATAAATAAATAATAAATAAATAAATAAATAAATAAATAAATAAATAAATAAATAAATAAATAAATAAATACTACCTTTAACAGTAGCATTAGTCTGCTGCCCACTCAGGCTCCCTCAGCCATTGCTACCAGTTCAGCGAACCAGCCCCAATCTCCACTACTGGTTCACCTGAACTGGTCCGAACTGGTAGCATTTCACCCCTGAATCTGAGGTTGGTGTAAATTTTCTGAGAAGGTGCAGCTAGTGGCAACATGGGGGAAGGCTCATTTAAATTGATGACCCCATTCTTTTTCAGGAGAGAGTACCATGTGTCAGTTTGGCTCTCCAAATGGGACAAAATATCCTGAGATTGGGGCTGTATGTGTTCAAGACGTTGATTGGCTGATTTCTTTTGTACCTTGTCTGGCTGATAAGAGATGGATTCTGATATTCTCTTGAGATAAGTTCTTCGGCTTCTCTAGAGAAGCAGAGAAGATGATGACATATATAGCTGTACTATTGCATTCTGCCATGCTTTCAAACTTAGCAGGTTGAAAAATTGGAATACCTTGGTTTTTTAGAATGGCATTTATTTTTAGTGAAGTAAATGGGAAAAAACCTTGAAAATCTGGCAAAGCTATTCTAAATATCAACTTATTTCTGGCATAATTGAGGAAAAGGTATTCTGAATCTCTCTCTTATGCCCTGCCTTCCCTTTCCTGAGGAATATCTACTGTAAAAGTCTTTTTCCTCTATTTACCTACACTTTGCTAAGATTCCCTTTGCACATACTGATCTTTAGTTCTATTTCTTTGGCATGTCCTTTAAATATGTAATGCTTGTAATTGTCTTAATAGGTTGTCTATTATTAACATATATACCACCATACCATCCTGTCCCTGGAATCTCAATTACATCAGGATTTTGCCAGGAGCAGACAATGAACTTACAATGCAGAACTCATCTCATTCAG
This sequence comes from Pantherophis guttatus, assembly GCF_059756535.1. NCBI lineage: Eukaryota > Metazoa > Chordata > Lepidosauria > Squamata > Colubridae > Pantherophis > Pantherophis guttatus. The sequence continues at coordinate 17,038,442 of NC_142066.1, forward strand.
CAAAAAACTATAGATATCTATTCACCAGAATAGGAGTGATACTAGAAGATGTAAGGTATTGCAAACTTTAATGCAACCTATTAAACATATTGTGTAAGATTACCCACAATGTGCATTTTCTAATTCCTAGAAGACCTGCACAAAGCAACGGCAGAGTTGATTGCCTCGATAGCTGAATTGGACATCCAATTATGAAGCCGCTGTGATACCCCATATATGTTTTGTATCTAGTTACTTGGCTTGACTGTATATGTTTACTGCTCTAATGCCATGTTCTCATCATAAATTAAATAATGATATCCATAATGGTAGGATTCCACAGGATCCTCCTTCCCCCTCTTGCCCCAATATTGTGAACCCATCCAGGAATACACTCAGCTGAGATGAACCTAATAGATTCCAGGACAATATATCATTGCAGATCACACCAAATCTCAAATGCATTTTTAAAAAGATACATCCAGCTGAATGAAACAATGAACTGGATGTCTAAAATAATTGCCTTCACCTTCAAGCTTAACCCAAAATAATCAATGCTCCCCTTATGCATTAATCTAAGTAGGGCAGAATTAGATCTCATCCAAGGAACAGGAATAATAGTGACATAATTAAATAAGAAGACAAAGGTTGGGCAGTAGCAGGGTGGGTTCTACTTATCTTTACTATTGGTTTGCGTGCGCATTTCGCTCTTCTGCGCATGCACAGGACAAGTGTTTTGGTGACGTTGGGGTCGGTGGGCGGAGCCTCCTGCCAGTTTTACTACCGGTACTATAGAACTGGTGAGAACCGGGGGCAACTCACCACTGGACAGTAGTCATTATGAATACGATTAATTACTCAGGGAAGCTGAGAAGCAGTTCTCCAATGCCATCTTCTTCAAACACATCTCCTCTGTTCCACAACAACATTTCTTTTAGGCTTTCATGACTAAAGGAGGACAAGAACACATTGTCCCCCTGTTTTTGACCCAACACCTTACCTGCTATACCAAAGTGACTCTCAAACTTTCAAAATTGTGGAAAAGGATTTTAATTTGGATTTTCCTCTACCTTAAAAAAGGATTAGGGGAAATATTAAGATGCTTTAAGTGGCAAATAAGACACATAATATCCCTAATTTTGTATTAACAGCATATCAAAACACCCAAAAAGATGACAAACCTTTTCCTTCACACACATACCAGGGATGCTTTTTAGTTTTATGAGTGATATAAAATAGACATTTTCTTTCTTTTGATAGGGATGTTGTGAAGCTCTTGGAATGCAGGATTTAAATCCATTGATTTTTACATTCAAGCAGATTATATCTTCTTGATTGAAATGAAAGTCAATGTAGAGAAAAGGCAAGAAAAACCAAAAGTAGACATATAGACTGGGTGTAACTGGCAGTAATGTGAGAGGGATCTTGGGGTCTTAGTGGGCAACCAATTAAATATGAAGCAACAGTGTGTGGTGGGAGCCAAAAATTCTAAATTGCATTAACAGAGGGATCATAATCAAGATCAAGCGACGTAGTAAAACCACTCTATAAAGTCTTAGTAGGACCACACTTAGAATACTGCATCCAGTTTTTGTCACCACACTATAAAAAAGTTTTTGAGATTCTAGAAAGAGTGCAGAGAAGAGCAACCAAGATGATTAGGGGACTGGAAGTTAAAATGTACGATGAATGATTTCAGGTAATGGGCATGACTAGTCTAGTGAAGAGAAGGACCAGGAGAGACATGATAGCAGTGTTCCAATATTTGAGTGGTTGCCACAGACAGGAGGGGATCAACTTATTTTCCAAGGCACCAGAAGTCCATGAAACAATGTATAGAAACTGAACAAGGAGAGATTGAAGCTGGAAATAAGGAAACACTTTCTGACAGTGAGAGCAATTAACCAATGGAACAGCTTGCCTTCAGAAGTTGTGAGAGCTTCAACACTGGAAGCTTTCAAGAAGAGACTGCCATCGGTCAAAAATGTTGTTGGGTCTCCTGCGTGGGCAGGGAGTTGGACTAGATGACCTACAACATCCCTTCCAACTCTGTTCATCTGTTAAAAAAGCTATTGCCTACTACTCTGATTAGGCCTGAGAATCATTATCTAACAATCAACAATTATCTAACAATTAAAAAGTGATTAGGGGACTTTTTTTTAGATTGTGAAGTAAACTTCTCAGAAGAATTGCTTTCTATGTCCTATTGATGTAGTGATAGAAGGAAAAAGACCGTACTTCAAATTGGGGGTGGGTGGGACCTATATGCTGAAAGCAACTAATTAGATTTCTTTCAAAGGGTACGGTGTTAAAATCATTTTCATTTTTTCATTAGTTGCTCCTTCTTATTCAGATTAGGTCTCAGAACAATGATATAGCATTTGGGGGAAAATATGCAGCCCAGTAATCCAGCTGCTGAAGCCAAAATGGAGAAGATCTCCACAGCCACCATGTATTTTCCCTTGGTACTCAAATAGGTGGGAACAAATGATACCCAAACACTACAAAAGACCAACATGCTGAAAGTGATAAATTTGGCTTCATTAAAGCTGTCAGGCAAATTCCTAGCTAGGAAAGCCACGGTGAAACTGACAGCAGTCAAGAACCCCAAAAAGCCAAGGACTATATAAAACATAGTGGTTGAACCTTCATTACATTGCTGGATAATTTCTTCAGCCATGGAGTTCCTGTCAGAATCTGGGAATGGAGGAAAAATTGTGAGCCACACCACACAAATGCAGAATTGTGTCAAGGAGCAAGATAGGACAATAGAGATAGTCAGCCCTTTTCCCACCCATTTTCTCATTTTGGATCCAGGTTTGGTGGCCATGAAAGCAAGGACCACTATGATTGTTTTCCCCAATATACAAGAAAGGGCTACAGAGAAGATGATGCCAAAAGCAGTTTGTCGCAAGAGACATTTGACTTGGTCAGGTTGCCCAATGAAGAGCAAAGTGCAAAGGAAAGAGAGCAGGAGAGCAGCAAGAAGGCTATAAGTGAGGTTCCTATTATTGGCTTTCACAATAGGTGTGTCCTGATGTTTAATGAATATCCTGAGCACCACAGCTGAGATGACAGAAAAGGAGACTGCAATAACTGCCAAAGAAATCCCCAAAGGTTCTTCATAAGTTAAGTAAATTATACGTTTTGGAAGGCAAGTATCCTTATCCTTGTTTGGATATTGATCCTCTGGACAAGGGAAACAGTCATCCAAGTCTGAAAAAGAAACCATTCATAGAAACATTATCTCATCATTTCATTTTCAGTATATTTCAATTTTACAGACATCTGTAGACTTAAGTAGATCTCAGTTTGATTACTAGAATGACCTTCATATGGTGCTGCCCTTGAAGACCATTTCAAAAGTGTAACTGGTTTGCATTGCAGTGGACATACACTTAATGGACATGGCTCCAAGTTGCTTAGTCTATGCAATTCCATTTTCTGGTTATCACCATTAAATCCCTGAATGTCATAGGGCCAAATTATAGGTGAGATCACCCTTCTTCAATGGTGTCTGTCTTTCCCAATAAGTCCGATAGATGGGCATGCTACAGAGTTTTGTGCTAAATGTTGCCTCTGGGAGTTCAGAGTTGTATCTGGTCTGTACTGTCCAGTCTTTTCCAATACTTTTCCATGTATGTGAGTTTCCTACCCTTTTATCCTTGTAGCAGGTTTGGAAAACCTTATTGTTCCTCTAAAGTATTAGAGGAATTAGGCTAGAATGTAGGTTGACTCAGGAGCCTGATTTATCTGGTACCTGATGGCAGGGGTGATTTGTGTTTCTAAAGATTTTGGTAAGCTACTGAGGTTTATTATATGAGATAGGCAACCATATACATTCCAGAATCAATCAATCAATCAATCATTTGGGTGGAATAGGAAGTAAAAACTAGTAAAAGCCATGGAAAAATTATCAATGAAAAATTACCTTTATTTCCAAAAAGTAGTGACAAAGGTTTCTGGAAAAATGCTGTTTATAATATTTCAAGGAAACATAAGAAGGAATAATTCAAATCTACTGTTGCTTAACGTTAAAATGAACTGATTGGTTTTATCACCAGGTAGCTCACTGAAGTATGAAAAAAAAAATTAAGAATCTAAATTGTAAAATTCAAGAATACGATAAAGAAATAATGGAATCACAAATAGAAGAAAAGTAGATATTGGAAGTTATTAATACATTGAAAATAGGTAAGACACCATGGTTAGATGGACTAGGCGTAGAATATTATAAAAATGTTAAAAGACTATTGGTGCCAAAGATGAATATATAAATATTAAATATATAATATTTAATAAAATAATGGATGTGGAAAATATTCCACATTCCTGGAAGCAATCTTTGATAATACTGATAGCAAAACCAGATAAAGATCATACAAACCCAGGATCGTATAGACTAATATCCCTTATTAATCAGGACGCTAAGATTTTTACAGCAACATTGGCAAATAGTCTGAATATATTTATAGAGAATTATATTAAAAATGACCAGTGTGGATTTATAAGAGGCCAACAAATGTAGTAAGAAGGGCATTAAATGTAGGTTACTATATAAAGATTCAAAAATTAAAGGCAGGTTTATTTGCATTAGATGTATTTACGGTGTTTGATTGTGTGGAATGGCCTACGTTGAAGATATTTATAGAAAAGTTAGGTTTTGGAAAAAAAATTAGAGAATAATTCAGAGAATAAAGCAAGAATAATTATAAATGATGGTATTGCAGAGACATTAACCTTAAGCCGGGAATGAGACAGGGTTGCCCTTTATTCCCAGTTTTATTTGCATTATTGATGGAGGTTTTGGCAAATGCAATTAGGGAAGATTCATTGATTGAAGGAATTGGTGTACATAAAAAACTAAAATAAATTTATTTGCAGATGATACATTATTAACATTTCAAAATTGCGTAGTTATTATACGGAGGATATATTTACACCTGAACAAATTTTGATAATATAATGGATTACAAATAAACTGGAAAAAATCAGAAATGATGTTATATAACCATAGTAAAGAAGAAATGGAGGAAAATATAAATTAAAAATAGTAGAGTTGAAACAATTAAGGGAAATAGGTGAACCTATAGAAACGTATTGGTTTTAAAAATTGCTAAGATGATTCAAAACCCTTTTTTAAAAAAAATTGCTAGAACTATGGAATAAATGGAGATACCAATTAGTGCTAGGAATTTCTCCTTTAACACCAGTGGTGGAAATAGAGAAATTACCTAAGATTAAATTGAAAGAATGGATTAGTAAATTAAAAGAAAATCAGATGTATAAATGGGAAGAATGGAAGAACAAGATAAAAAATATAACACAACAAAAGAATGCTTTATCAGATATTAAATTAAATTGGTTGAATTAAATACAGAGAAATGGATAAAAATTGAAGAAAGATTTGAAGAGAAAGATAGACAGTTAAAAAAATTTGAAATGATTATAAAAGAATGTCAGGTGAATGAAGAATATATAGGTAAAGGAAGAACTGGGAAAATATAGAACATTACCTGAATTAGAAGGTCAGGCAAAAGATTTAAAATTAATTTGGGAATCAGATTTAGGAGAAATAAATGATAATGATTGGAAAAATATTTGGAACAGAAGGATATATAAGAATATGTCAGTTAGAGTTAAGGAAAATGAATATAAAGTGATATGGAGGTGGTATCTAACACCAGGTAAATTAAATCAAATAGATATTAAATATACAAAAATTTGTTGGATGTGAGAGAAAGAGGTTGGAACATATAAACATATGTGGTGGGATAAAGTTGATAATGGTAGCTAGATTAGTGATGGCTAAATATTGGGGACAAAATTGGGATATTCAAAGAAAATGAGTGGTATAATGAAATTTGGAGTATGGCAACAAATGATAAATTAACAACAGAAATTAAATTTTAAAAAGGGATGATTAATGTAAACAATTATAATGAAATATGAGGCGATTTTATAAAAACAGTGTTGTTGGAAGGCAAAGGGAATAAACCTATTCAAGAATATATGTTGTTTTGGAGGGGATAAGGGCACAATTGGCATATATTGTATATCTTTTAGTTGTTATAGAAGAAGAAATATAAGAAATATAAGGGGGGGAGTCTCAGGGGGGATGCACTGTTTCAATAAGTTGCTACGCTCAATATTTTCAATCATCATACTATTTATTAAAGATATTTATTTATTAAAAATAACCCCCATTTATATTTATTATATCATTGAAACATATAATATAATTATATGTTCTAATAAAAAAAATCTAATAAATAAAATAAATAATAAATAATTCTTTGCTTACCCAAATGATTAGCTATCTTCCCATCTGGACATATTTTACAGTTATAGCAACAGGATAATTTCCCTTCCACTTTTATCTTGCTGTGGCCAAGAGGACACTTCTTGTTACAGATGGAAAGAGGTAATGCCTGCTCAGAAAATAAACCAAAATTCACAGAAAGAATGTAATCTTGGTGGATTGTTTTTTCCATCAATTACACATATGCAAACTCTTCATTGGAAAAATGTGGAATATGTTCCGCACAGCCTGTTTTCACTTAAAACGCACCCGTTTTTGGCCTGCAGAGTGTAATGAGGGCCAGGGAGGGCGAAAACACAACGCACAGAGGGTTCAGGAGGGAAAAAATGCCTGTATTCAGTCTATAACATGCACCTAAATTTTCACCCACTTTTGGGGGGGAGGGAAAGTGCGTCTTATGCTCTGAAAAATACAGTATGTAGATGGTATGTTTTCTTTAATTAAAGAATGTGATCAACCATCCCCTATTTCAGAGGAGGTTATTAAAAAGTTAATTCTAAAGTGTTGAAATCATGAAATTTGTATTTTTTTTAAAAAAAATCATTCTGTTTTAATAAATTTTATTTATCTTAAAGTACATACACCTCTAAAGAATTACCCACTTACTCCTTCGGGCATTGCAAAGGGCTGGAAGACCACATCCTGCCAACTGGTTTGGAGCTACAAAGTGGTTATATCATTCTGAGGGTGGTTGAAGGACTAAGCTAAGATCCTATCTCCTCCCTTCCTTCTCATCTTGTCAATCTTAAATCAATTTCAATGTCAATATTTATTGTTTTAATGTTTTACAATTACAAGCCACCTAGTGTCACCTCTAGGTACCCATTCCTAGGTGAGATGGGCAGCATATAAGTTTAATAATAAATAATAATACATGTAAGTTGATCCCAATTTGCGCCCAAAATTTCTGCTGCTAAGTGAGACAGTTGTTAAGTGAGTTTTGCCCATTTTATGACCTTTCTCACCAGAGTTGTTAAGTGAATCACTGCAGTTGTTAATAGCAATAGCAATAGCATTTAGACTTATATCACAGTGTTTTACAGCCCTCTCTAAGCAGTTTACAAAGTCAGCCTATTGCCCCCAATCTGGGTCCTCCTTTTACCAACCTCAGAAGGATGGAAGGCTGAGTCAATCTTGAGCCTGGTGACATTCGATCTGCCAAACTGCTGGCACCCAGTGATCAGCAGAAGTAGCCTGCAGTACTGCACTCTAACAACTGCACCACTGCGGCTCTGTGTTCAGTTAGTAACACAGTAGTTAAATGAATCTGACTTCCACAGTGACTAGCAAAAAGTGATCACACGACGCTGGACACTGTAGCTGTCATAAGTATGAGTCATCTGAATTTTGATCACATGACCATGAGGATGCTGCTATGGTTGTAAGTATGAACAGTGGTCATACATATCTTTTGTCAGTGTCATTGTAACTTCAATGAATAACATATGGACTGCTCAATGCTTCCTTACTCCAAATGTTGCTGTGATTGTTATTGTGTAATCATTTATTCCACAGGTATCAAACTTGCGGCATTCCATTGCTGTCACATGACATATAGTGACATTTTCCCCCTTCATGGAGCTGGGGTGAGCGTGGCCTGCATGTGACACAGCTGGCCTGCGGGCTGCCAGTTTGACACCCTTGATTTAGTCCATCAATCTGTGGCTAATAATTTTAGGAAAAGGGAAAAATGAGACATACCTGGTTAAACATGAGAGGCCAAACAGCTTCCTTGTCAGAAATGGTGAGGAGCTTTTCTGAAAGAGCCAGGTGGTCAATCTTTCCAATTTGGATTTTCAGAAAAGACTTATTTGGAAATGTGACCCAATTTAAAATATCAAGTCCAGTTTCTAATTCCCCATTAGGACCAAAGGAAATCTGTTCTCCAGCACTGTTGTTAAAGGAGACTTGTTGCAAAAAAAGGTGGAGCTAAAGGAAGATGACAAAAAAGAGGAAAAAACCAGGAATGTTATCAGGCATCTTTGAAGGGGATGGGAACATTTCAATTTTTTTCTTCCAATTTGGCCTAGGTTTAAAGAAAAGTAAGCTCTTCCATTTTGCCTTGGTCAAATTATTTCAAACTGGTAAAAAAAATATAGTTTTATCAAATACATTTGAAAAACTGTCAGATGAGAATTCCAGCAGAAAATCCAGAAAGGGACAGATCTAGGAAATTACTTTGCTTTGATTGAGCATTTCAGAAATGGGGAATTCAGTGTTCTGCCATATAATAGGCAAGATAGAGAGTTGCATGTTTAAAGGAGCCAGAATTGTGTTTGCACAACATTGGAAGGGCGAGGAGATCCCCACAGAAGTAAAGATAATAACGAAAATTTTAGAATGTGCAGAAATGAATAAACTAACATTTCAAATTAAAGAAAAGGAAGACACTGAATATTTTGAGGTATGGGATCTGTTCTATCGATGGTTAAATAAGAGAAACAGGAGTTAGAATCTCGAGGATGACAAGAAAAAGATTAATCTCACTACTAGGGTTGTTTACTGCAAATTATTAATTTTGATTAATTTTGATTAGTTAATGTTATGAGGGAAAAGCACTGTTAATTATCAAGTTACCATTAGAGGATACTATTATTATGACTATGATGAATACTACTCCAAAGAACTGTAACCAGGCAACACACTGTATATATGGATTTTGAACATATTGGACTTTTTTATCTATATTATTATTTTTTAAAAAAGAGAGAGAGAGTGGCATGGTTGTCTAGTGGTGAAAACCCTTGCATCCCTTTTAGAAGATTAAGAGTTCAGTACTAAGCAGTGAAAACTGTTTCTCCATGAGGGTACAAAGAGAAAATATCTGCTATGAACTCTGGGTGGTGTCAGGAAGGGCAACCGGCCAGTAAACAGTCAGGTCCATTCAGTTGCCCCATCTCTACCTTGAATTAAGGGATTACAGGGTCATAAAAAGAGACTTAGTGTAGGCAAGGTAGAATTCTCTGAGGCAGACTATTCTAGGACAAGATGGCTTTTACTTCCATCAGGGGGTAATTCTGGGTGTTACTTTTGAGGAAAAAGAAAAAAACTGGAACTATTCTTCATGCAATTCATTGACAATTTTGTTATTCACTGGAAGTAACACTAAGTATAGTTACCTTTTGAATCCATACCTTTGACACCTTTGAATCTTAGTTACTCAAAAATTAAGTTGGTGAGGAATAATAATGCTATTCAGTAGTAAAGCAGTTTTCATTTTCTACATATAAAATTGTTAAATATAATGGATTGAATAAGATCCTCTACATACCATTTAAGACATAAAATGAAGTCCATATGTTACATATTTTTGTGTCATATTTTCATATGAAAATATCAACTACTTCTATATAGCTTTCAAAACTATCTATAAAGAATTCTAACTGTTAAAACAACAGAACGCAACAAAACAACACAAAACACAAAACCAGTCTCCTATTCTGGTACTTGGTGATTTCCCCAAATTTTGTATTAGCCAACATTACTTGCCAGGGTGATTGGAGGAAGAGCTTCCATCTCCTCTCATTCATTTTTTGTCTCCCTTTGAGTTTGGCGGAACGCATGGCCTTCAGAGCATGTGCCACAGCATAGACAGCATTATAGACACTGTAACTGTGTCCATTCACAGTGGTGTCAAAGACAGAATTAGGAAGACTCTCCAGCTTCTCTTCTCCAGTGCAGATCCTTTCAGCATTCTCATCTCTAATATCACTGGAGAAGGAGCATTCAAATGCATCTTTCCAGAAATCCCTAATAAACCCATCATCTTTTTCTAAGTTTGGGTTTCTCTTCTTCATAAATTGTTGGAATCCGGTCAGCTCCTTTGAGTGAATTGCAAAAGAAAGTGCACCATGGAGAAAATCAATGGGCAATGGTCTTTGCATTAGAATGGATGTGAATTCCATCTGGGCTCTCATGATCCAAACTTTGGCCGTTCTCCCCTTTGGAATGTTATCATAATTGAAAAAATAGATCATTAGCCTCAAAGGCACCAAGCCTGAAATTTCAGCACTTAAGATAACTGCAATGACTGTACTCTCCATGATCACTTTGAATATTTTACCTGTATTTTCTATCCACTCAGCAGCTTCATTACCATATCTTATCTGGGGAAGACATTCTATAAAGTCAAAGCAGATTCCTCTCTCTGAAAACATGGAAAGTCTCTTCTGAATAAATCTGTCTTTATCTTCCTGAAGCAGAGAAACTAACCCAACCCAGGTCCATCCAAAATGCAACAATAAGTGCAATATTCCTTTAAATTGGTGGTTGTCATCCAGGAACATCCATTTGACAAATGTTGCCGTTTCAGTATTCATCAATGGAGCTGATCCATATGTGATCTAAATCGAGAAAGTCAGAAGAATATAGGAATAAAGGGTCTCTTCCACAACAACAACAATAATAACCAATGCATGTCTATTTATTTAATCCAATACCTGGGTTTGAGTGGGATAAAAAAATAGTGTGCATAAAAATTAGTTTTACACGACGTCTGCAATTTTGCTCATCAAACAAAAAGGGACAGCCCTTTCAAGATGTTCTTAGTAATGGTTTTGCTCAAATTCTCATTTCAGTGACCCACCTTTTGAATATAATTAATAGCTGGTGAACAACTCATATTGAACCATTTTTTGTCTCACCTGGGGAAATTTGTAGTTGCACAGAGAGATTGCCATGTTGAGACAGGTGTTACTCTGGGGTCCTCCAATGAAAGCTACTGTGTTGATCTGCTCATTGCATTTGTAGTTGGGTATAAATTCATCTTTTGTAGATAGAAATTCCATTGATAAATGATAAGTTGTACTTTCCAGAGGATAGTCAGTAGCAATATGGAAACCAAGGCTAATATTGGGTATAATCCCAGAATGTTCATTGATCTCCTTTACAGCAAATGCAAGAGCCAAAGTGTGCTGGTAATTATGAGTGACGAACCTTCAGTGAGAGTAAGATATTGTCAATATATTTCTGTTTCAGAATTATACATACAGAAAGATATAAATTAGTGCTTATTGTTTGTTCTGGACACCTGGAATTTGGTCACTATCAAATAATAGCCCTAGATTGTATCAACTAGAAAGCACTAATCTACCTGTGGCTACTTAACATTGAGCTAAGGTGGCATTTACTCAGACCCCATTTGAAATACTGTGTACGGTTCTGGAGACCTCACTTTTTTAAAAAAAGATATTGATAAGATTGAGCGAGTCAAGAAATAGGCAAGAAAAATGGTGCACAGTTTGAGGGACAAAACATATAAAGAAATATTAAAGGAACTGAATATGTTCAGCATAGAGGACAGAAGGAAAGGGGGACATGAGTGAAATCTTTAAATATATTAAGGAGTATGAATAAGATTGTTTAAGGTAGTATTCTCAATATTAATTAAAACATTAGAACATGGGATCATAATCTCTAACTGACAGGAGGGAAGTTCAAAACTATTGTTAAAAGGTATTAACTTCACAGAAAGAGTAATAGAACCTTGGAAACAACTTCCAGGGGAGGTAATGGATCAAACACCAGTTTACTGAGTTTAAACATGAAACACATCCGTTTTCTATGTTTCTATCTGATTTCAGTATTATCTATATCTTATCTATATTTTCATAGAGAAGGAAGACAACTCAGACTTAAATGTATAATAGTCTAAAATATGCACTAGACAGTTTCTCTTTTATATCTGGATGAAATGAAAGACAAATAAGCTCAAGAATAACCAGAGGATATCTGCAATATTTAGATTAGTCAGTTTCTTGAGGAGAAAAAAAATCATGCAGTATTATCTATATCCTATCTGTATTTTCTAAGGGAGGAAGCCAGCTTCATTTTACACCCTAAACATATTATAACCTAAATTATGCACTAGAGGGTTTCCTGTTTTATATCTGGATGAAATAAAAGGAAAAAAACACCTCAAGATTCAACAGAGAGCTTCTGCAATATGTAGATTAGTCAAACTTTTCTTTACTTTCAACAAGGAACTTTGTTGAAGGAAGGAAATTTTTGAGGAGAATGAAATTCATATACTTTACGATTAAATCTAATAATATTCATCTCAATTTCAACATCAATGTTAGGACAGTTCTGAAATTAAAAAAGACTAAATATGGTCACTGGAACGGGTCATATCCACTGACTAGTAACCAATACTTTTAAGCATAAAAGCGAAAGAAAATACATTTAGGTATCAATGAGGGCAAAGAAGAGGTGCGGGATGAGGAGGAGGAGAAGTAGTCAGATACTTACAGGTACTGATCAAGGACTTTATAACCGGGAAGGCTATGAAAAGTGATCTCATTTGAAAGAAAGAGAACCTGATGAATAATAGCAGCAATGATTAAATCTCCAGACTGATAGTATTTATGAACAATTGGAAAAGGACGACTAAGTTTGCAGGTGTAAGGAGGAGAAATGCACATCATAGTTGGGAAAAAAAGGAAAACTAATGTTCTGAATATAACCCATTGACTATAATATGTAGTCATTGTAGACCTCAAACAGTAACTCTTAAGTTACCATTCAACTGAGTAGCTGATCATTCATTAATATTATCTAAACTTAAGACAATGAATTTTATTTAAAGTTAAAAAAATGAAGTGTCACAGATGAAATACTAATCCTACCTACCTGCACGTCTGTATTTCTAAGCAGATATTAATAAAATGCAATGTCTTAATCCGGGGTGATCATTTTTACAGTGGAAGCTGGAATTCCCTAATGATTTGAAGAAGAAGGAACAATAACTATCTTTAATCAGTAATCAGTATTATTCTTTGCAGCAGTACTTTCAAAAATATCAGAAGGAAACATGTTTATCGTATTGCAATAGTCCTTTCTGCATGGTTATGAACCTTTGGAAGTAAGGCATGAAGCAAAAAAATAGGGGAGTAAGAGTTCATAAAATGAAAACACCACTAGAAGGGGAAGAAAAAGAATAGAAACATACCCATTGTATGTATGCCCACCAATTTTGCTTCATACATATTACTTTTTTAAAAAATATTTAATACTTTGCTTTAAAATAACTTAAGTTATTCTGTTTTTAATGCTTAATTTAATTGTATACCACCCAGAACGGCTCTCTGAGGGAGATGGGAAGTGAAGAAGAATGAAATACACATACATACATACATACATACATACATACATACATACATACATACGTAGAATCTCCCTTGAATACTGTAATATTTATTCAAGTCCTAGAAGGACATAATCCTGCAATTTAGAAGATAGATTCAGTTGGAAATGGAGCTTTGGAATGTGAGTCTACCCTGTTATGGTAGAGTTATGCTTCCCAACTAACAGATGGACATGTTGAGAATGGATCTCAAGATCTTGCAGCAATCAGCAGAACATTTAATAATAATAATAATAATAATAATAATAATAATAATAATAATAATAATAATAATTGCTTGCCACATGCAATTCAAATTACTGGTAATCAGCATTATATCTCTGAATGTCAATGGGCCAATTTATATGTGAGACCACATTCAATGGTATTTATCTTTCTCATTAAATCAGATTGATGGGCATGCCCCAGATCTTTTATGTTAAATGTTGTCATATGGGGGTTTGGAGTTTTTATATTTTATTTATTCATTTTTATTGATTTATTTTGTCAAGCATGTCTTAGATAACAGCTATAAGTATAAAAGATGATTATTAATACATGAAATTGATATGAATTAAAGGGGACATTAGAAAAGTAGGTACATTGGTGCACTTATGCACACCCCTAACAGATCTCTAAGGTTAAAGTTTTGGGGGTTTGGGGAAGAAACTAGAGTCAGGTAGTGCATTCTAGGCATTGACCACTCTGTAGCTGAAGTCGTATTTCCTGCAATCAAGTTTGGTGCGGTTTACCCTAAGTTTGTATCAATTGTGTGCTCGTGTATTGTTGTGGCTGAAGCTGAAGTAGTCATTGACAGGTAGGACACTGCAATAGATAATTTTATGTACTACACTTAGGTCAGACCGAAGGCAGCATAGTTCTAAGTTGTCTAAGCCTAAAATTTCAAGCCTGATGGTATAAGGTATTCTGTTGCAAGCACAGGAGTGGAGGACTCTTCTCTTGAAATATCTCTGAACTCTCAGTTGTATTAATGTGTGATATACAGTGCAGGTTCCAGACAGATGAGCTGTATTCGAGAATTGGTCTATCAAATGTTTTGTATGCTCTAGTTAGCAGTACAATATTACTGAAGAAGAAGCTAAACAAGATTAGGTTACCGGTAGTTGCATCTGGTCTGAAGCATCCAGGATTTTCTACCCAAATTATGAGACATTCCTAATCTTTTATCCTTGTGGCAGGCTCGGAAATGTTCCCCTAATGTGATGCGCTAGGATAGGGGTTGACTCATGAGGCTGATTAGTCTGATACCTCATAATATTTTTTTTAAAAAAATGTATTTTTAAAGGTTGAGGTAAGGCACCTAGGTTTATTATATTAGATAGGCAACCTTATAAATTCAAAATCAGTCAATCAGTCAGTCAGTCAATCATTCAATCAATCAATCATCAATCAATCAATCAATATTATAGGTAGAATAGGAAGAAAAAACAGGTTGAAACCATGGGAAAAAATTAACAATGCAAAGTTACCTTCAGTTCCAAAAACAAAGGACAAAAGTTTCTGATAAAAGCTGTTTATAATTTTTGAAGCAAACATACGACGGGAGAATTCAAACCTGATGAATCTATTGATAGTCCAACTTAGAATGAACTGATTGGTTTTATCATCAAGTAACTTACTGAAGTATGAAAAAAAACAAACAACCAAATTCTTCATATCAATATGTTCAATCACCATAATAAGAAAGTTGAAGAATTAGGAGCTCAAGTGCAGTTTTCATCTATACTTCCAACATACAATGAGGGAACAAAAGATTTTAGAAATGAACCACTGGCTTAAAAACTGGTATCATCAAAAGAACTTCAGTTTCCTAGACCATGGATTCCATTACCTATATGAAGGGCTACCGGAAAGGGATGGACTGAACCTCACAAGAACTGAAAAGAATATATTCCAAAAAATGACTGACTCATCTTATTAGAAGGGTTTTAAATTAAATTTGAGAGGGAAATAAAGGAAGAAGAAGGAGAAGGAGAAGGAGAAGGAGGAGGAGGAGAAGGAGGAGGAGGAGGAGGAGAAAACACAGTGAAGTAGAGAGTGATGGGAAGAATGGAAAACCCAGATACACAGTAGTAGATATAAGAAAGATACCCAGATCCATAAAGGACTGAAATGCGTATACACAAATGCTCAAATACTAGTACATGAAGGTAAATATGATATAGTTGCCATTAATGAAACATGGTGGGAGGAAACTTATGCCTGGAATGTACTGATGGAAGGATACAAACTATTTAAAAGAAACAGATCTAACAAAAGAGGAGGTGGAGTTGCATTTTATATATAAAAGATCACTACGTTTCTACAGATCACTATATCTCCCAGTCTAGCACAATCCCAGTGAAGAAGAAAAATAACAGCTCTCAAAAGAAACCAGTATGGCTGCACAAAGATATTTCTGATAAACTGAAAGAAAAAAAGGACAAGAACAATAAAAAAAAAATGGAAAGAGGGGAACATAACTAAGGTAGAATAGCAGCATACAGTATAGCTGGAATCTGCAAAGATGAAGTCAGGAAAGCTAAGGCTCAGAATGAACAAAGATTTGCAAGAAAACTCAAAGATAATTTTTAAAAAAGTTTCTAAATAACAAGAAAAAAAGTCAAGGAAACAGTAGGTCCACTAAAGAGAGGACATGGCAAGGAAGTAAGAGGCAATGCTTAACTCATTCTTTGCATCAGTTTTTAAGCAAAAATAAACTATAGCTCAACCTACCAGAAACCTAACTGTAAAAGATAGACTAGAAATAAAAATTAAAATAAGTAAGAAAATGGTTAGAGAACAACTATCTGATCTTGACAAATCACTGGGACCTGATAGTTTATATCCCAGAGTTCTGAAGGATCTGGCAGATGTTATCTCAGAAACATTGTGCCATGTCTTTCAAAAATCCTGGAACACTGGGGAATTACCTTAGTACTGGAAAAGAGCTGATGGGGTTCCCATCTTAAAAAAAGGTGGGGGGACTGTCCCAGGAAACTATAGTCCAATCAGCCTAACATCAATACCTGGGAAGATACTGGAAAAGATAATTAAAAAAAAAATCTGCAAACATCTAGAAACAAATAAAGTTATGACTAAAAGCCAGCATGGGTTTGTTAAAAACAGATCATGCCAAACCAATCTTATTTCATTCTTTGACAAAGTGACTAAATTAGTAGACCAGTGAAATGCTGTGGAGATACCTATAGTAGAGACTGTAGTATATATAGTATAGGCTTCAGCATGGCAATCAACAAAGTGGTATAAGGTCTCCTGCTTGATCAGGGGATTGGACTGGAAGACATCCAAGGTCCCTTCCAGCTCTATTCTGAATCTAATATTTATTAAAATTCAGCCCATGTTTATATTTATTATATCATTGATGCATTTAATATATTCCTTTGCTTACCCAATTGGTCAGCTATCTTCCCTTCTGGGCATAATTTACAGTCATAGCAGCATGATAATTTCCCTTCCACTTTTATCTTGCTATGGCCAAGAGGACATTCCTTGTTACAGATGGAAAGAGGTAATGCCTGTTCGTAAATAAAAGCAGAATTCACACAAAATTTATTTTTGGGAGATTATTGTGTTCATCAATTATACATATACAAACTATTCATATTTAGTCCAAGAATTGATGTTGCATTTTCCTGTTTTCTTCTCCTCACTATTGGAGTTACTATCCCTTAAAAAATAATAAACATGAAATGTATCTGTATAGAATTATAGATAAATGAATGTGTTACAAATGTAGAAACAGATAAGAAAGAATTTTTCCATCATATCCTTTCTTTCACTGATTAGTTCATATTTTATTTTTAGAAAAAAATACGTGCACACGCTTCCTCTTTAATGAATTTTATAGGTAATGTGCAATCTTAGTGGGAATGGTGCTGCATTTTAAGTAGACGGATGGATGGATGGATGGATGGATGGATGGATAGATGGATGGATGGATGGATAGATGGATGGATGGATGGATGGATGGATGGATAGATAGATGAAAGATAGTAAGATAAATAGCATTTTTTTAAAAAAATCATTCATTAGAATACATTTTGATATGGATTCAATGTATGTAATGTGATTGTGCATATTTATATGTATATTTATGGTTTAAGCTACCCAGAGGTGCATGGAGGCAAAATGAGTGGGAAACAAATTAAATAAATAAATAAATAAAATTTAAAAAAATTGAAATATATTCCAAAAACAGAGTTTCTGCAGGCTATTTCAATTGTCAGACAAAAGTGATTTAAATTCTGGATGATATGCCATGATATTACTCTACTTGGATTAGCAAAATAACTATGTAGCTAGATAGACAATTAAAGTCTTCTGCAAAAATTTTCTATTTTTGTCTTCCCCTTCTTTTTTTTGAAAACATTTTATTAAAAGCTTTAAATGGAATGTAGAAACTAATGAACCAATACAGAATAAAAAATATGATGAAAATTTGAAAGAAAGAAACAACAAAAGTTTTTAAAAATGGTTAAAAAGAGAAAGAAGCAGCTCCCAATTTATTTATTTTTTTCATCAGGACAAGATTTACTGCAAAGTCATCTCTTATTCTAGAATTATTCTTTTTGTAAATCATTGAAACTACAGATCATAAATGCATTTTTTTTCTTTTTTTCATGCAAAAAGTGTTATTAATATTAAATTTTCTCTAATCAAAGAATTTGATCAACCATCCCCTATTTCAGAGGAGGTTATTAAAAAGTTAATTCTAAAGTATTGAAATCATGAAATTACTTTTTTAAAAAGAAATCATTCTATTTTAATAAATTTTGTTTATCTTAAAGTACATACACCTTCAAAGTATTTTGCAAATGCACTTAGAAAGACATCCTGTATACTAAGATAGCTTATCATTGAAATTAGAGAAATATTTTGTATAGTCAAATCCTAAACTACCTCTTTAATCCAGTAAAGAAGAACATTTGTAGCTCTGGACTGAAATGAGGGGTGCTTAATGCTCTCTGAACTTGGTACCACAATGATGCCATGAAGATGCTCCTATGCTTGCAAGTGTGAACAGTGGTCATACATATTTTTTTTTCAGTGTCATTGTAACTTCAATGAATAGCATATGGACTGCTCAATGCTTGCTTACTCCAAATGTTGCTGTGATTGTGATTGTTTAATTATTTACTCCACGGGCATCAAACTTGTGTTGTCCTATTGCTATCATATAACCTATCATGACATTTTTCCCCGTCATGGAGCTGGGGTCAACATGGCCTGCATTTGATGCATCTGGCCTGTGGCTGCCAGTTTGACAACCCTGATTTAGTGCATCAATCTGTGGCTAATAATTTCAGGAAAAGGGAAAAATGAGACATACCTGGTTAAAGATGAGAGGCCAAATGGCTTCCTTGTCAGAAATGGTGAGGAACTTTTCTGAGGAAGCCAGGGGATCAATCTTTCCAATTTGTTTTTTCAGAAAGGACTTATTTGGAAATGTGACCCAATTTAAAATATCAAGTCCCGTTTCTATTTCCCCAATGGGGCCAAAAGAAATGTGTTCTCCAGCACTGTTGTTAAAGGAGACTTGTTGAAAAAAAAAGGTTGAACTAGAGGAAGATGACAAAACAGAGGAAAGAAACAGGAAAGTTATCAGGACTCTTTGAAGGGGATGGGAACATTTCTATTTGTTTCTTTCAATTTGGCCTAGGCTTAAAGAAAAGTAAGCACTTCCATTTTGCCTCAGTCAAACTATTTCAAACTGGTAAACAAAATATATTTTTATCAAATGCATTTTTAACTCTCAGCTGAAAAACTGTCAGATGAGAATTCTAACAGAAAATCAAGAAAAGAGCCGAACTGAGAAATCACTTTGCTTTGATTGAGCATTTCAGAAATGGGGAATTCAGTGTTCTCCCATATAATAGGCAAGATAGAGAGTGACATCGTGACCGAGTGGTGAAGACCCTTGCATCCCATTTAGAAGGTTAAGAGTTCAATCCTAAACAGTGAAAACTGTTTCTCCATGAGGGCACAAAGAGAAAATATCTGCTATGAACTCTGTGTGGAGTCAGGAAGGGCATCCGGCCAGTAAACACTCAGCTCTATTCACTTGCCCCAACTCTACTCTGAATTAAGGGATTACAGGGTCATAAAAAGAGACAGTGTAGGCAAGGTAGAATTCTCTGAGACAGACAATTCTAGGTCAAGATATCTTTTACTTCCATCCAGGGATAATGCCAGGTGTTACTTTAAAAATAATAATAATAAACTTGAAATATTCTTCATGCAATTCATTGACAACTTTGTTATTCACTGGAAGTAACACAAGTATAGTTACCTTTTCAATAAATACCTTTGACACCTTTGAAACTTAGTAACTGAATAATTCATCTAGTGAGGAATAATAATACTATTCAGTAGTAAAGCCATTTTCAAATTTCTACATATAAACTTGTCACATATAATGGATTGAATAAGATCCTGTACATATCATTTTAGACATAAAATGAAGTTCGTATGTTACATATTTTTGTGTCTTTATCTAAGCCTTAGATTTATATTCCTTTTGTTATTTTCTTTCATATAGTAGAAGTATCTATAGAACTATCTATAAAGCATTCTAACTGTTAAAACAACACAACAAAACCAAACACAAAACCAGTCTCCTGGTCTGTTAGTTGATGATTTCCCCAAATTTTGTATTAGCCAACATTACTTGCCAGGGTGACTGGAGGAAGAGCTTCCATCTCCTCTCATTCATTTTCGTCCCACTTTGAGTTTGGAAGAGCGCATGGCCTTCAGAGCATGTGCCACAGAATAGACAGCATTATAGACACTGTAACTATGTGCATTCATATTGGTCTCAAAGACAGAATTAGGAAGAGTCTCCAGCTTCTCTTCTCCAGTGCAGATCCTTTCTTCATTCCCACCTGTAATATCACTGGAGAAGGAGCATTCAAATGCATCTTTCCAGAAATCCCTAATAAACCCATCATCTTTTTCTAAGTTTGGGTTTCTCTTCTGCATAAATTGTTGGAATCCGGTCAGCTGCTTTGAGTGAATTGCAAAAGAAAGTGCACCATGGAGAAAATCAATGGGCAACTGTCTATGAATTAGAATGGATGTGAATTCCATCTGGGCTTTCATGATCCAAACTTTGGCTGTTCTCTCCTTTGGAATATTATCATAATTGAAAAAATAGATCATTAGTCTCAAAGACACCAAGCCTGAAATTTCAGCACTTAAGACAACTGTAATGACCGTACTTTCCATGATCACTTTGAATATTTTACCTGCATTTTCTATCCACTCAGCAGCTGCATTACCATATATTATCTGGGGAAGACATTCTATGAAGTCAAAGCAGATTCCTTTCTCTGAAAACATAGAAAGTCTCTTCATCAACAAATTGCAGCTTCCTCCAATAACACCAGCGGAAGTGCAAAAAAGTGTGCTACTTGGAACATCGTACGTCTTAAGAAGATACTTGGTTGATACCTAGGCCGCTGGAAGAAAGCCGTATCATTAGATACGGATTAGAACCAGTCAATGGTATTTGTGATGCATTTTTGAATGTTCAGTTGACTGAGTTTCATGTTTAATGAATAAAGTAAATAATAATAAACAACAACAATAACAATAAACCAATGCATGCATGTTTATTTAATCCAATCTCCGGGTTTGAGTGGGATACAAAAATGTGGTGCTTAAAAATTAATTTTACATGACATCTGCAATTCTGCTCATCAAGCAAAAGGGGACAGTCCTTTCAAGATGTTCTTATTCATGGTTTTGCTCACATTTTCATTTCAGTGACTCACTTTTTGAATATAATAAATAGATGGTGAGCCACTCATATTGATTCTTTTTTGTCTCACCTGGGGTACTTTGTATTTGCATAGAGTGATTGCCATGTTGAGACAGGTGTTAATATGGGGTCTTCCAATGACAGCTATTGTGTTGGTCTGGTCATTGCATTTGCAAAAGATAAATTTATCTTTTGTAGATAGGAATTCCATTGCTAAATGATAAGTTATAATTGCCACAGAATAGTGAGTAGCGATATGGAAACCAAGGCTAACATTGGGTAAAATCTCAGAATGTTCATTGATCTCCTTTTCAGCAAATGCCAGAGCCAAAGTGTGCTGGTAATTATGAGTGAAGAACCTTCAGTGAGAGTTAGGATCTGTCAATACATTTCTGTTTTAGAATTGGACAGGTGTTTTAATTTATACATATGTATTCATAAAGATATTCATTAGTGCTTATTCTTTGTTCTGAACACTTGCAATTTGATCACTAACAAGTGAGTTCTGGAGACCTCACATAAAAAATGTATCGATAAGATTGAGTGAGTCCAGAGATGGGCAACAAAAATTGTACAAGAGCAGAGAGAAAACGTATCAGGAAATATTAGAGGAAGTGAATATATTCAGCCTAGAAGGCAGAAAGAAAGGGGGTACATGACTGAAACCTTTAAATGAATTAAAGGGTGTGAATAAAGTTCTAGAAGGAAGTATTCTCATTATTAATTAAAACATAAGTACATGAGGGCATAATCTCACAGTGACAGGAGGGAAGTTCTAAACTAATTTTATTATTTCACAGAAAGAGTAGTGGAACCATAATCAGCTTCCAGAGGAGATAGTGGATCAGTCATCAGTAACTGAGTTAAAACTCCCTGGGGATAAATATATGACACCAGACAAAAAATTATGCCATCAGTTTCTTATGTCTCTATCTGACTTCAATATTATCTCTACCAGCTGTACATCTCCACCCCGGACCGCCCCAACGATGCCCTTGAAGTGATGTCCCGGTGCCTGGAGGCCGTACGGATCTGGATGGGGAGAAACAGGCTCAGGCTCAACCCATCCAAAACCGAGTGGCTGTGGTTTCCGATGTCCCGATATAGTCAGCTGGTGCCATCGCTGACTATTGGGGGCGAATCTTTGGCCTCCATGGAAAGGGCTTCCAACTTGGGTGTCCTCCTGGATTCATGGCTGTCTTTAGAAGAACACTTGACCGGGAGGATTTTTCATCAGGTTCGCCTGATACGCCAGTTGCGTCCCTTTCTAGATCAGGACTCCCTACGCACAGTCACTCATGAGCTCGTCATCTAGATTTTATGGCCCCTACCCTTTTGGAATTCAGGAAAGCCATGAATTCTTGGCTGTTCCCATAGACTTTTGAGGTTGGGATGCTGTTTCCTCTTGTAATACTGTCTGATTAATATAAGAAATGGTTCTTAGGATATATGTTTAAGAATTGTTCATGTCTGTTGCTGCAATTTAAAATTATTTTAGCTGTAATGATAAATGTCAAGTGCGGATCATGGTGGAAGTAGATAAAGATTGAACTTCAACAAATAAATATTAAAAAGTGTCTTTTGAACTTTTAAAAGAAATGGCAGACAGAGACCCAATGTACCCACACTCTGGCAGCAGTTATGCGAAAGAAAAATCTTCCCAGACAGAGAGTAGTGGAAAACTGAGTTACTGAACACTACAATAAACCAAGGATTGAGGTTCAAAAGCTGAGGTTCCAGAAGCACATTGATTCACCCATACTGAAGAATGAATCTGAGCAGTGGTGAAATCTAAAAATTTTCGCCACTGGTTCTGTGGGCATGGCTTGGAGGGCGTGGCCAACATGACATCACTCATGTCACTCTTGCTTTCTTTTTTTCCTTTCTTCTCTCTCTCTGTCTCTGTCTCTGTCTCTGTCTCTCTCTGTCTCTCTCTGTCTCTCTCTGTCTCTCTCTCTCTCTCTCTCTCTCTCTCTCTCTCTCTCTCTCTCTCTCACACACACACACACACACACACACACACACACACACACACACAAACATACACACATCTGGTCTGAGCAGCTGCTGTGGGAGAAGGAAGAAAGTACTCTGGGAGGGCAGGTGGCCTGGTCCAGAAGCGGCACGTCCCCCATCATGGGCTGGATACAGCCAGTGGGACCCGAGGTGGAGGAGAAGGCAAGCGGCCAGCAGTCACCCAAAGGCCCTGCAGAAGCCGAGTGTGCCAAGCCCAAAAGGTGAGCGAGCCTCGCCATGTTCTCTTCGGCTGAGCACAGTGGTGACTCTTCGGCTGAGCACAGTGGGTCTCCCTTCCCCACCGCCAGCATCAGCCTTACATCTGCCCGCTCTCCCGGAGCTGCCCATGCACACCCCAGCAGAGCAGCAGTTTCGGCTCCAGCAGTAGCTTCCAGAAAAGGAAGAAAGTGAGTGGCCCCTCTCAGTGCCTCATCCGCTACCCCTCTCAGCCCCAGCGCAATGGTTGTGTCTCCCCCAAGGGCTGCCCGGCCAGCGGGAAGCAACTCTCTCCC
The DNA here is from genome assembly GCF_059756535.1 of Pantherophis guttatus. Classification (NCBI taxonomy): domain Eukaryota; kingdom Metazoa; phylum Chordata; class Lepidosauria; order Squamata; family Colubridae; genus Pantherophis; species Pantherophis guttatus. Next base: position 17,062,177 of record NC_142066.1, read on the forward strand.
ACGCAAAGGCTGGATTACTACCGCGAGTGACAAGAAAAACTAATCAGTCCTCAGGTTGGATGTGTAGGGTTTCTCTTCCTTCCTTGTGAATTAAAAACCCACATTAGAACTGCGGAGGAGAAGGAGGAAAAGGGGGGCTTGCTGCACAAAAGCCACAAAGGCTGTGCAAAGTTGCAAACCTCGGGCAAGCTTGCAAAACAAACTCAATGAACCTGCAAGGAGGAGGAGGAGAAAGTTGTCGTCATCTTGCCTTCCCTCTTGCCACTTGAGCCCTGCCCAGCCTTGAAGCTGGTGGAGGAGAAGAGGAGGATGAGGAGGGCTGCTTGGTATGATGCCTGCATTCTCCCCCCCCATGGGGCAAAGGTAGCAGCCGCTGTGTTTTTTATCCAAGGGTGTGGGATTGGGGTTAGCCGGACACTGACCTCAGAAGGCAAGCAGTGTGCGGGACCATTGGGAAGGCAGCCTGGAAGGCAGGCAAGCATGGCAGGGCTTCAGGGAAGGGAGTAAGCTGCTAGCTCCTTCCTCGCAGCCCTGCCATGCTTGCCTGCCTTCCACGTGGGCTTCCGCTTGCCTGCCTTTGCAAGCTGGCCACCGGGACTCCAGGAAGGCAGCATGGAAGGCAGGCAAGCATGGAAGGTCTTTGGGGAAGGGACTAAGCTGCTAGTCCCTGCAGCCCTGCCATGCTTGCCTGCCTTCCACGTAGCTTTCCGTTTGCCTGCCTTCGCAAACTAGCACAGGGATGCAAGGAAGGCCACGTGGAAGGCAGGCAAGCATGGCAGGACTGCGGGCCATGAACTGGTTCAGGGGCATGGCCAGCCAGCCATTTTTAAATTATTATTATTTATATGCCGCCCTTCTCTGGAGACTCAGGGCAGCTTACAAGGCATTAAGCAATAGCCTTCATATTTTTGTATATTTTATACAAAGTCAGCTTATTGCCCCCACAAACTGGGTCCTCATTTTACCTACCTTAGAAAGGATGGAAGGCTGAGTCAACCTTGCGCCTGGTGAGAATTGAACTCGCAGTAATTGCAGGTAGCTGGAAGCTAAATATGAATGAAGCATCGGAAAAGACGCCTGGAGAGTGATTGGAGGACAAGCCGATCTGAATCTGACCGAACACAGATGAGATCTTATATTAAGACCTACCTAGTGGCGATAAGAGCGGCGAAGTCTAGCTACTTCTCCGCTCTTATTGCATCTGCAGAGAACCGCCCAGCTGCGCTGTTTAGGGTGACCCGCTCCCTACTTCAGGTGGGGGTACGGGAAGATCCCTTAAAGGGTCGAGCTGAGGATTTTGTACAATTCCTGCATGATAAAGTCGCTCAGATTCGGGAAGGTCTGGACTCCGATTGGGTAGATCCAGGGGAGGAGACGGGGGCAGGTCTTGAGAGCGTTATCTGGGAAGAGTTTGACTCTGTGGCTCCTGAGGACATGGACAGGATTCTGGGCAAGCTTAACGCTGCCACATGTTTATTGGACCCATGTCCCTCCTGGTTGGTACTGGCCTCCCGGGAGGTTACATGAGGCTGGCTCCAGGGGATTATAAATGCTTCTCTGAGTGAGGGTGTCCTTCCCGCTGCCTTGAAAGATGCGGTTGTGAAGCCCCTCCTCAAGAAGCCTTCCCTGGACCCGGCTATATTATCAAATTATCGTCCAGTCTCCAATTTTCATTTTGTTGCGAAGGTTGTTGAGAGTGTGGTGGCGCGACAACTACCCCGATACCTGGATGAAGTTGTCTATCTGGATCCGTTCCAGTCGGGCTTCAGGTCACGATACAGCACAGAAACGGCATTGGTCGCATTGGTGGATGATCTCTGGAGGGCTCGGGACAGAGGTTGCTCCTCTATCCTGGTCCAATTAGATCTCTCAGCGGCTTTTGATACCATCGACCATGGTATCTTACTGCACCGGCTGGAGGGGTTAGGAATAGGGGGCACCGTGCTTCGGTGGTTCTCCTCCTTCCTCTCTGACCGTTCGCAGTTTGTGTTGGCAGGGGGGCAGAGGTCGACCTTGAGGCACCTTATTTGTGGGGTGCCGCAAGGGTCAGTCCTCTCACCCCTTCTGTTCAACATTTATGTAAAACCGCTAGGTGAGATCATCCGTGGTTTTGGGGTGAGTGTTTATCAGTATGCCGATGACACACAGCTATACATCTCCACCCCAGACCACCCCAATGATGCCCTTGCTGTGATGTCCCATTGCCTGGAGGCCGTGCGGATCTGGATGGGGAGAAACAAGCTCAGACTCAACCCCTCCAAGACCAAGTGGCTGTAGCTTCTGGAGACCCAGTATAGTCAGCTGGTACCATCACTAACAATAGGGGATGAGATCTTGCTCCCCACAGAGAGGGCCCGCAACTTTGGTGTCCTCCTGGATTCACGGTTATCTTTAGAAGATCATTTGACGGCCGTGGCCAGGGGTGCCTTTTATCAGGTTCGCCTGATCTGCCAGTTGCGTCCCTTTCTGGATTGAGACGCCTTGCGCACGGTCACTCATGCCCTAGTTACCTCCCGTATGGACTACTGTAATGCTCTCTACATGGGGCTCCCCTTGAAAAGCACCCGGAGGCTCCAACTGGTCCAGAACGTAGCCGTGCGGGTGATTATGGGCGCAGCTCGTTACGCCCATGTAACACCTCTCCTACGCGAGCTGCACTGGCTCCCGGTGGTCTTCCGGGTGCGATTCAAGGTGTTAGTTATCACCTTTAAAGTGCTCCATGGCTTAGGACCTGGATACCTACGAGACCGTCTTTTGCCACCAATAGCCTCCCACCGACCAGTTCGTTCTCACAGGGAGGGACTACTCAGGGTACCGTCAGTCAAATTATGTCGACTGGCAACTCCGAGGGGGAGGGCCTTCTCTGTGGGGGCTCCAACCCTTTGGAATGAACTGCCCCCGGAGATACGGAATATCCCTGATCTCCGTGCTTTCCGCCGTGCCCTCAAGACCCTGATGTTCCAACAGGCAGGGCTAAACATACAAACATGCGAATGATTTTTTAAATGTTATCTAATTCTGGGTTTTATTTAATTGACCAAACTAAGTAACAATATTAATTAGCAATTTTATGATGTTTGTGTGTCTATATTTTTCTTGACTGTACACCGCCTTGAGTCCTACGGGAGAAAGGCGGTATAGAAATATAATAAATAAATAATAAATAAATAAATACTACCTTTAACAGTAGCATTAGTCTGCTGTGCCACTCAGGCTCCCTCAGCCATTGCTACCAGTTCAGCGAACCAGCCCCAATCTCCACTACTGGTTCACCTGAACCGGTCTGAACTGGTAGCATTTCACCCCTGAATCTGAGGTTGGTGTAAATTTTCTGAGAAGGTGCAGCTAGTGGCAACATGGGGGAAGGCTCATTTAAATTGATGACCCCATTCTTTTTCAGGAGAGAGTACCATGTGTCAGTTTGGCTCTCCAAATGGGACAAAATATCCTGAGATTGGGGCTGTATGTGTTCAAGACGTTGATTGGCTGATTTCTTTTGTACCTTGTCTGGCTGATAAGAGATGGATTCTGATATTCTGTTGAGATAAGTTCTTCGGCTTCTCTGGAGAAGCAGAGAAGATGATGACATATTTAGCTGTACTATTGCATTCTGCCATGCTTTCAAACTTAGCAAGTTGAAAAATTGGAATACCTTGGTTTTTTAGAATGGCATTTATTTTTAGTGAAGTAAATGGTAAAAAACCTTGAAAATCTGGCAAAGCTATTCTAAATATTAACTTATTTCTGGCATAATTGAGGAAAAGGTAATTTTATGATGTTTGTGTGTCTATATTTTTCTTGACTGTACACCGCCTTGAGTCCTACGGGAGAAAGGCAGTATAGAAATATAATAAATAAATAAATAAATAAATAAATAAATAAATAAATAAATAAATAAATAAATACTACCTTTAACAGTAGCATTAGTCTGCTGCCCACTCAGGCTCCCTCAGCCATTGCTACCAGTTCAGCGAACCAGCCCCAATCTCCACTACTGGTTCACCTGAACCGGTCTGAACTGGTAGCATTTCACCCCTGAATCTGAGGTTGGTGTAAATTTTCTGAGAAGGTGCAGCTAGTGGCAACTTGGGGGAAGGCTCATTTAAATTGATGACCCCATTCTTTTTCAGGAGAGAGTACCATGTGTCAGTTTGGCTCTCCAAATGGGACAAAATATCCTGAGATTGGGGCTGTATGTGTTCAAGACGTTGATTGGCTGATTTCTTTTGTACCTTGTCTGGCTGATAAGAGATGGATTCTGATATTCTGTTGAGATAAGTTCTTCGGCTTCTCTGGAGAAGCAGAGAAGATGATGACATATATAGCTGTACTATTGCATTCTGCCATGCTTTCAAACTTAGCAGGTTGAAAAATTGGAATACCTTGGTTTTTTTAGAATGGCATTTATTTTTAGTGAAGTAAATGGTAAAAAACCTTTAAAATCTGGCAAAGCTATTCTAACTTATTTCTGGCATAATTGAGGAAAAGGTATTCTGAATCTCTTTCTTATGCCCTGCCTTCCCTTTCCTGAGGAATATCTACTGTAAAAGTCTTTTTCCTCTATTTACCTACACTTTGCTAAGATTCCCTTTGCACATACTGATCTTTAGTTCTATTTCTTTGGCATGTCCTTTAAATATGTAATGCTTGTAATTGTCTTAATAGGTTGTCTATTATTAACATATATACCACCATACCATCCTGTCCCTGGAATCTCAATTACATCAGGATTTTGCCAGGAGCAGACAATGAACTTACAATGCAGAACTCATCTCATTCAGTAAAAACTATAGATATCTATTCACCAGAATAGGAGTGATACTAGAAGATGTAAGGTATTGCAAACTTTAATGCAACCTATTAAACATATTGTGTAAGATTACCCACAATGTGCATTTTCTAATTCCTAGAAGACCTGCACAAAGCAACGGCAGAGTTGATTGCCTCGATAGCTGAATTGGACATCCAATTATGAAGCCGCTGTGATACCCCATATATGTTTTGTATCTAGTTACTTGGCTTGACTGTATATGTTTACTGCTCTAATGCCATGTTCTCATCATAAATTAAATAATGATATCCATAATGGTAGGATTCCACAGGATCCTCCTTCCCCCTCTTGCCCCAATATTGTGAACCCATCCAGGAACACACTCAGCTGAGATGAACCTAATAGATTCCAGGACAATATATCATTGCAGATCACACCAAATCTCAAATGCATTTTTAAAAAGATACATCCAGCTGAATGAAACAATGAACTGGATGTCTACAATAATTGCCTTCACCTTCAAGCTTAACCCAAAATAATCAGTGCTCCCCTTATGCATTAATCTAAGTAGGGCAGAATTAGATCTCATCCAAGGCACAGGAATAATAGTGACATAATTAAATAAGAAGACAAAGGTTGGGCAGTAGCAGGGTGGGTTCTACTTATCTTTACTATTGGTTTGCGTGCGCGTTTCGCTCTTCTGCGCATGCACAGGACAAGTGTTTTGGTGACGGTGGGGTCGGTGGGCGGAGCCTCCTGCCAGTTTTACTACCGGTACTATAGAACTGGTGAGAACCGGGGGCAACTCACCACTGGACAGTAGTCATTATGAATACGATTAATTACTCAGGGAAGCTGAGAAGCAGTTCTCCAATGCCATCTTCTTCAAACATATCTCCTCTGTTCCACAACAACATTTCTTTTAGGCTTTCATGACTAAAGGAGGACAAGAACACATTGTCCCCCTGTTTTTGACCCAACACCTTACCTGCTATACCAAAGTGACTCTCAAACTTTCAAAATTGTGGAAAAGGATTTTAATTTGGATTTTCCTCTACCTTAAAAAAGGATTAGGGGAAATATTAAGATGCTTTAAGTGGCAAATAAGACACATAATATCCCTAATTTTGTATTAACAGCATATCAAAACACCCAAAAAGATGACAAACCTTTGCCTTCACACACATACCAGGGATGCTTTTTAGTTTTATGAGTGATATAAAATAGACATTTTCTTTCTTTTGATAGGGATGTTGTGAAGCTCTTGGAATGCAGGATTTAAATCCATTGATTTTTACATTCAAGCAGATTATATCTTCTTGATTGAAATGAAATTCAATGTAGAGAAAAGGCAAGAAAAACCAAAAGTAGACATATAGACTGGGTGTAACTGGCAGTAATGTGAGAGGGATCTTGGGGTCTTAGTGGGCAACCAATTAAATATGAAGCAACAGTGTGTGGTGGGAGCCAAAAATTCTAAATTGTATTAACAGAGGGATCATAATCAAGATCAAGCGACGTAGTAAAACCACTCTATAAAGTCTTAGTAGGACCACACTTAGAATACTGCATCCAGTTTTTGTCACCACACTATAAAAAAGTTTTTGAGACTCTAGAAAGAGTGCAGAGAAGAGCAACCAAGATGATTAGGGGACTGGAAGTTAAAATGTACGATGAATGATTTCAGGTAATGGGCATGACTAGTCTAGTGAAGAGAAGGACCAGGAGAGACATGATAGCAGTGTTCCAATATTTGAGTGGTTGCCACAGACAGGAGGGGATCAACTTATTTTCCAAGGCACCAGAAGTCCATGAAACAATGTATAGAAACTGAACAAGGAGAGATTGAAGCTGGAAATAAGGAAACACTTTCTGACTGTGAGAGCAATTAACCAATGGAACAGCTTGCCTTCAGAAGTTGTGAGAGCTTCAACACTGGAAGCTTTCAAGAAGAGACTGCCATCGGTCAAAAATGTTGTTGGGTCTCCTGCGTGGGCAGGGAGTTGGACTAGATGACCTACAACATCCCTTCCAACTCTGTTCATCTGTTAAAAAAGCTATTGCCTACTACTCTGATTAGGGCTGAGAATCATTATCTAACAATCAACAATTATCTAACAATTAAAAAGTGATTAGGGGACTTTTTTTTAGATTGTGAAGTAAACTTATCAGAAGAATTGCTTTCTATGTCCTACTGATGTAGTGATAGAAGGAAAAAGACCGTACTTCAAATTGGGGGTGGGTGGGACCTATATGCTGAAAGCAACTAATTAGATTTCTTTCAAAGGGTACGGTGTTAAAATCATTTTCATTTTTTCATTAGTTGCTCCTTCTTATTCAGATTAGGTCTCAGAACAATGATATAGCATTTGGGGGAAAATATGCAGCCCAGTAATCCAGCTGCTGAAGCCAAAATGGAGAAGATCTCCACAGCCACCATGTATTTTCCCTTGGTACTCAAATAGGTGGGAACAAATGATACCCAAACACTACAAAAGACCAACATGCTGAAAGTGATAAATTTGGCTTCATTAAAGCTGTCAGGCAAATTCCTAGCTAGGAAAGCCACGGTGAAACTGACAGCAGTCAAGAATCCCAAAAAGCCAAGGACTATATAAAACATAGTGGTTGAACCTTCATTACATTGCTGGATAATTTCTTCAGCCATGGAGTTCCTGTCAGAATCTGGGAATGGAGGAAAAATTGTGAGCCACACCACACAAATGCAGAATTGTGTCAAGGAGCAAGATAGGACAATAGAGATAGTCAGCCCTTTTCCCACCCATTTTCTCATTTTGGATCCAGGTTTGGTGGCCATGAAAGCAAGGACCACTATGATTGTTTTCCCCAATATACAAGAAAGGGCTACAGAGAAGATGATGCCAAAAGCAGTTTGTTGCAAGAGACATTTGACTTGGTCAGGTTGCCCAATGAAGAGCAAAGTGCAAAGGAAAGAGAGCAGGAGAGCAGCAAGAAGGCTATAAGTGAGGTTCCTATTATTGGCTTTCACAATAGGTGTGTCCTGATGTTTAATGAATATCCTGAGCACCACAGCTGAGATGACAGAAAAGGAGACTGCAATAACTGCCAAAGAAATCCCCAAAGGTTCTTCATAAGTTAAGTAAATTATACGTTTTGGAAGGCAAGTATCCTTATCCTTGTTTGGATATTGATCCTCTGGACAAGGGAAACAGTCATCCAAGTCTGAAAAAGAAACCATTCATAGAAACATTATCTCATCATTTCATTTTCAGTATATTTCAATTTTACAGACATCTGTAGACTTAAGTAGATCTCAGTTTGATTACTAGAATGACCTTCATATGGTGCTGCCCTTGAAGACCATTTCAAAAGTGTAACTGGTTTGCATTGCAGTGGACATACACTTAATGGACATGGCTCCAAGTTGCTTAGTCTCTGCAATTCCATTTTCTGGTTATCACCATTAAATCCCTGAATGTCATAGGGCCAAATTATAGGTGAGATCACCCTTCTTCAATGGTGTCTGTCTTTCCCAATAAGTCTGATAGATGGGCATGCTACAGAGTTTTGTGCTAAATGTTGCCTCTGGGAGTTCAGAGTTGTATCTGGTCTGTACTGTCCAGTCTTTTCCAATACTTTTCCATGTATGTGAGTTTCCTACCCTTTTATCCTTGTAGCAGGTTTGGAAAACCTTATTGTTCCTCTAAAGTATTAGAGGAATTAGACTAGAATGTAGGTTGACTCAGGAGCCTGATTTATCTGGTACCTGATGGCAGGGGTGATTTGTGTTTCTAAAGATTTTGGTAAGCTACTGAGGTTTATTATATGAGATAGGCAACCATATACATTCCAGAATCAATCAATCAATCAATCATTTGGGTGGAATAGGAAGTAAAAACTAGTAAAAGCCATGGAAAAATTATCAATGAAAAATTACCTTTATTTCCAAAAAGTAGTGACAAAGGTTTCTGGAAAAATGCTGTTTATAATATTTCAAGGAAACATAAGAAGGAATAATTCAAATCTACTGTTGCTTAACGTTAAAATGAACTGATTGGTTTTATCACCAGGTAGCTCACTGAAGTATGAAAAAAAAAATTAAGAATCTAAATTGTAAAATTCAAGAATACGATAAAGAAATAATGGAATCACAAATAGAAGAAAAGTAGATATTGGAAGTTATTAATACATTGAAAATAGGTAAGACACCATGGTTAGATGGACTAGGTGTAGAATATTATAAAAATGTTAAAAGACTATTGGTGCCAAAGATGAATATATAAATATTAAATATATAATATTTAATAAAATAAAGGATGTGGAAAATATTCCACATTCCTGGAAGCAATCTTTGATAATACTGATAGCAAAACCAGATAAAGATCATACAAACCCAGGATCGTATAGACTAATATCCCTTATTAATCAGGACGCTAAGATTTTTACAGCAACATTGGCAAATAGTCTGAATATATTTATAGAGAATTATATTAAAAATGACCAGTGTGGATTTATAAGAGGCCAACAAATGTAGTAAGAAGGGCATTAAATGTAGGTTACTATATAAAGATTCAAAAATTAAAGGCAGGTTTATTTGCATTAGATGTATTTACGGTGTTTGATTGTGTGGAATGGCCTACGTTGAAGATATTTATAGAAAAGTTAGGTTTTGGAAAAAAAATCAGAGAATAATTCAAAGAATAAAGCAAGAATAATTATAAATGATGGTATTGCAGAGACATTAACCTTAAGCCGGGAATGAGACAGGGTTGCCCTTTATTCCCAGTTTTATTTGCATTATTGATGGAGGTTTTGGCAAATGCAATTAGGGAAGATTTATTGATTGAAGGAATTGGTGTACATAAAAAACTAAAATAAATTTATTTGCAGATGATACATTATTAACATTTCAAAATTGCGTAGTTATTATACGGAGGATATATTTACACCTGAACAAATTTTGATAATATAATGGATTACAAATAAACTGGAAAAAATCAGAAATGATGTTATATAACCATAGTAAAGAAGAAATGGAGGAAAATATAAATTAAAAATAGTAGAGTTGAAACAATTAAGGGAAATAGGTGAACCTATAGAAACGTATTGGTTTTAAAAATTGCTAAGATGATTCAAAACCCTTTTTTAAAAAAAATTGCTAGAACTATGGAATAAATGGAGATACCAATTAGTGCTAGGAATTTCTCCTTTAACACCAGTGGTGGAAATAGAGAAATTACCTAAGATTAAATTGAAAGAATGGATTAGTAAATTAAAAGAAAATCAGATGTATAAATGGGAAGAATGGAAGAACAAGATAAAAAATATAACACAACAAAAGAATGCTTTATCAGATATTAAATTAAATTGGTTGAATTAAATACAGAGAAATGGATAAAAATTGAAGAAAGATTTGAAGAGAAAGATAGACAGTTAAAAAAATCACTTCCGGTTTCCTTGTCTTCGGCGACGGCGGCGCTCTTTGAAGCTCCGCCAGCCCCGCCGCCTGTAGAGCCGCTTCGCAATCGAGAAGCGGCTCGAAAACTTCAAAATCCTGAGGATTGTTGGAGGAGAGATAGCAGGGCACAGGTCGAGCCCCTGTAACCCCCCAGGGAATCGTTTCTGGGGAGGAAACAGGCGCGGCTCCCTTCCAACCTGCTGAGACTCCGGGCGGCGTGGGACGATTCTGCTCCTGCAGAACAAGCCGGCTGCAGGAAACTTAAAGCGAAAGAACCAGCTTTAATAAACAGCGAAACTACCTGAATCCTGAAATTTGGAAACGCAAGTATTAGCACTTTGTTGACTTTTCAATCTGAGAAAATGCGAATGAGTGAAAGTGCTTTGAAAAAACATGGCGCCTAGCTTCAGAGTTAACGAGCCAGCGAGTGTGGATTGGTGAAGTTATTTTGTTTTGCTACAAAGTTTCCAAGTTGCTACTAAGCTGCCTTGCTTGTTATAAGAGAAATAACTGGGAAATTTTTTTCCCTTTTCAATATTGGACTCTGCTTTATTTTAACCCTTGTTTGATCAAATCTGGGGGACTTTTTTAGAAGTCTTTGTGCAGGAGGGAAAGGAAAAGGAACTTCCCTCTTTAGAAAAACTAGATCACGAGCCAGGATGGCTTCAAAGAAGCAGGAAGGGAAGGCATTAGGGGGGGGATCCCACACACACAAACAGCAAACGCAACTTCCCCCTGCTCAACAGCCACAAACTCAGAAAAAAGAATTTGATGTGGGAGATTTAAAAGAATTTATTTCTAAAACTCTGGATGACAAATTTCAAAAATGTCAACAGGAGATAGATGATAAATTTCAAAAATCACATCAGGAACTTATGCAGGAAATTAATGAAGTCAAAGACATGGTGAAACAGAATCAAAATAAGGTGACCAAAAAAATATCAGAAGTGGCGTCTGGCCTGGCAGAATTTATTGGGAAAGTTGATTATAAAGTTGAAGAATTCAAATCAGAAGTTAATGTCAAGATGAAAGACAATGATTATAAAATTGATGAAGTTGATAATAAAATGCAGAGAATTGATGATGAGATTGTTATGATACAATTCCGGGCGATGGAATTCGCCATACGGCTTCGGGGAATTCGAGAGGAGGAGAGACAGGATTTGAGACAAGTTTGTTCTGAAGCCTTGGCCAAGATTCTACAAGTTAATCCTGATGTGGTATTTCACAAAATAGATAAAACCTATAGAGTGAACTCTTGGGTGGCCAGACAAAGACAACTGCCTAGAGATGTGGTCATATACTTTACAGAAAGAGGAATTAGAAATGATATCCTGCAAAAATCTTTTTATACTTCTGTACAAGTGGGGGGTTCACGACTTCAAATCTTTAAAGAATTACCTCCTAAAATGCTGAAAGCCAGAAAAGAATTTGGTTTTCTTGTTAAGGAACTGAGAAATTTACAGATACCCTTCCGGTGGGACACACCAGCTGGGTTAATTTTTAGATATAAGCGAGAAGGGTATCGGTTGAATACCGTGGAGAAGGCACAACATTTTTACACTACTATTCTTAAGGAAAGAACACCATCTCCACGTACATCCACAGTTTTGGAGATTAAAGAGAGTGAAGAGAGGCAATTGCAAGAACAGTCCAAGCAGGAATTAGAAGTAGTGCAAGGTGCAGAAGGAGGTTTTCTGAGTGAGCCCTTGTTGGATTCTTCTCCAATTTTGGATTTGATTCAGTTGACAGAAGTTAAAGATCAACGTATAACTAGAGCCCAATCCAAGCTACTTAAACAAAAGCAACAACAACAACAGGAAAGACAAGACAAGAAGGCAGTTAAGAGTATCGTACAAGAGAGTGGAGCTATGGGAGGAGCGAGATCGAAGCTCTCGGATGAACTTCAAACATTTTGCTCTGTGCTCCAGAAAGAGGCTGATGACCTTTAAGTGTCTATCTTGGAATGTCAATGGGTTGAATTCAGCACAGAAAAGGAAGAAATTATTTACATATTTGAAACAATTTAATAATGATATAATATGTTTACAAGAAACGCATATCACAACTCAAGATCAAAAATATTTGATAAATTCAAAACTAGGAGCACATTATATATCTTCAACTTCGCAGAAAAAGAATGGTGTGGTTATTTATGTAAATAAAAAATTAACAGCGAAAGTTATAGAAGCAGATCAAGATGGTAGGTTTGTAGCAATTGAATTGCTCACAGCAAATGGTCAAATTCTTTTGATTGGAATTTATGCTCCCAACCAACAACAGGATTATTTTTACAAGATGTTACATACTAAAATATTGCAATGGGACTATAGATCTATTTTAATTATGGGAGACTGGAATGGAGTAATTGATTCTAAACTAGATAAAAAGAGCTTGGCAAAGTCTAGAATTAGATTACCACAGACTTTTTTTTGATATGAAAGAAGATATGGAATTAAAAGATGTTTGGAGAATACATAATCCAAATGAATTGGACTATACTTTTTTTTCGGATAGACATAGATCTTTTTCTAGGATTGATTTTATCCTGTTGTCAAATGATCTACTTGTTAAGACAAAAAGAATAAAGATTTTTCCAAGAACTCTGACTGACCATAGCCCTGTATGGATAGAAATTGAGATGGATAAGGTTGAGAGACGTTCTTGGAGATTAAATGAGAACTTGTTTAGATATGAAAAAAATACAATAGAACTTAAAAAGCACTTGAAAGAATTTTTTGAAATAAATTTGAATAAAGGTACCCCAATTGAAATTGTTTGGGATGCAAGTAAAGCTTATATGAGAGGGGTACTCATCTACATGAACTCTAAACATAGACTGCTCCGACAAAAGAAAAGATCTGAGTTGGAAATGGAAATAAAGAATAAAGAACAGTTACTTATTAAAAATCCAACAGATGAAAGAATACGAAGTGCTATAAAACTTTTGAAAGACCAATTTCAAATGCTTATGGCGGAACAAGTTGCAACAAGTTTACAATATGCGAAGCATAATACATTTTACAACGCTAACAAACCGGGCAGATGGTTGGCTTACACATTGAGGAAAAAACAAAGTATACGGACTATTGATAGTATTGATATTGGAGGGAAAGAAATCTTTCAACAAAAACTAATTAAAGAAGCTTTTGTGGATTATTATACTAAATTATATGCCAAAGAAGAGGTGCAGAATGGACTTATAGAAAAATATTTAAAGGATAAGAGAGTTACAAAAATTACTGATCAACAAAAGGAAAGAATGAATTATCCTATAACAGAGGAGGAGATAACAGCAGCAATTAAACAGCTAAAAACAGCCAAAGCTCCTGGCACGGATGGTTTGACTGCAGTGTATTACAAAACTTTACAAGCTGAAATGGTGGGACAACTTAGAGATTTATTTTGCAATATTCAACAAGGGGGTAAAATACCCCCATCCTGGACAACTGCTTATATATCTTTGATACCAAAAGAACAAGTTGGTCCTAAAAAACCAGAGAACTACAGACCAATATCTCTTTTGAACACAGACTATAAAATTTATGCGAAGGTATTAGCCAACAGGTTGATGCCAGTAATCCAAAAGGTGATTCATGCGGACCAAGCGGGATTTATTGAGGGCAGATATATGAAGGACAATGTAAGGCAAGTAATAGACTTATTGGAATATCTTTTTTTTTTTTTTTTATTGCAAAAGTTTTACAATTACATTTTCACCCCTTTTTTCACCCCCCCACCTCCCTCCCCAAACTTCCCATCCTCCCTAACCCTCCCTAACCCTCCCCCCCAGACTTCCCTATTATGTACTCATAACTAATAATACTGATATATATACCTGAACCCCTCCCTCCCCCTATATTATCTTCCCTCTTTATCTCTTTACATTAAGATATTTCTAATACATTATTTTCAAATAAAAGCTATTTGGTACTTTCTAGTTTGGTATTTGTTCTGAACATATTCTATCCACCTTTTCCATTCCCATTCATAAGTCTCTTGTGAACAATCTTTTAAATATGCTGAAATCTTCGCCATCTCTGCAAAACTGGCCATCTTCAAAGTCCATTCCTCGATAGTAGGCAAAGCTTCATTCTTCCAATATTTACCATCAACAATCTTGCTGCTGTTATCATATACAATATTAATTTTATTTCACCCCGTGTAAAACCCTTAACTATACCCAATAAAAACAATTGTGGAGAAAATTGAATTTTTTTCTTCAAAACATTCTGCATGACCCACCATATTTTTATCCAAAAAGCCTTAACTTTCCTACAGGTCCACCAAACATGATAATACGTAGCATCCAAACATTCGCATCTCCAACATTTTGGCTGAACATTAGGGTACATACATGACAGCTTTTTAGGATCTAAATGCCATCTATAAAACATTTTATAAAAATTTTCCCTCAGATTCTGCGACTGTGTAAATTTAACATTCTGAACCCAAATTTTTTCCCATGTTTCCAACATCACTGGTTCCTCAAAATTTTGTGCCCACTTAATCATACAATCTTTAACTAATTCCGTTTCTGAATCCCTTTCTAGCAAAACATTATAAAGCCTTTTAATATGCATTGGACCTTTCTGTCTTATATGTCTAACCAATTCTTCCTCATGCAACATAATACCAGTTTTTTGGTCCTCTTTCCATCTCAGTTGTAATTGATTATATTGTAACCAAGTTAAATTAATCCCTTCGTCCAACAGTGTCTGCAAGGTCTTCAGCTGCCATCTACCCGCATCTGTAAAAAGAACCTCTTTGTATAAAAACCCCCCGAGTGACATTATATTTGTATTCCACAAGGTATGACCAAGATCCAGCCATAGCGGTATTTTATAATCCCATTTGAGTCGGTGCTTCTTCCAAACTCTCATCAAAGAGTCTCTAAGTATATGACTTTTAAATACTTTATCAACTTTGTCATCATAAAATAGGTAAGCATGCCATCCAAATTCAAGATCAAAACTTTCTGCATTCAATATTCCAGCCTTTTTACTTCCAAACCAATCACTTGTTAAAGTTAAAGCTGCTGCATCATAATATAACTGTAGGTTTGGAAGTTTAAGGCCACCTCTTTCTGGAACATCTTACATAATTTTCAATTTCACTCTCGGCTTTTTGTCGTTCCAGACAAACTTATTAAGTCCAGTTTGCCAAACTTTCAGTTGTTTATCACTTTTAAGCACCGGAATCATTTGAAACAAAAACAGAAATCTTGGCAAAATGTTCATCTTAACTGCTGCTATTCTTCCAAGTAAAGACAGTTGCAGCTTTTTCCAAGTCTCCATGTCTTTCTGAACCTCTCGCCACAACACCTCATAGTTATTTTGAAACAATTTCATGTTTGATTCTGCAACCTGAACTCCAAGATATTTTACCTTAGGTACAATTTCAAAACCTGCCCTCCTTTCAAGCTCATGTTTACGATCTTGTGTCATATTTTTGACTATCATTTTAGTCTTTTTTGAATTCACTCTAAAACCTGAAACTCTACCATAGTCTTGTATAATGTCGTTCATCAGGATTGTTGATTCCATTGGTTGTGATAGGGTAACCACCAGATCATCTGCAAATGCCTTTATTCTATAATCCTCTTGCCTTATCATTATGCCTTTCAAAATTTTTGAGTCCCGTATTGTATTTAACAAGACTTCCAATGTTAAAATAAATAAAAGTGGGGACAACGGACATCCCTGTCTTGTTCCTTTTTCAATTTTAAACTCTGTCGTCAAACTTCCATTAATAATAATCTGTGCTTTTTGCTCTTGATAAATTGCTGAGATCGCCTGTATAAATTGGTCCCCAAAGCCCATCTTTTTTAAAGTCTTTAGTAGAAAATTCCAATCCACTCTATCAAAGGCCTTCTCCGCATCCAAAAAAACCAGCACTGCAGAAATCTGTTTATTCTTGTCAAGATATTCCAATAAGTCTATTACTTGCCTTACATTGTCCTTCATATATCTGCCCTCAATAAATCCCGCTTGGTCCGCATGAATCACCTTTTGGATTACTGGCATCAACCTGTTGGCTAATACCTTCGCATAAATTTTATAGTCTGTGTTCAAAAGAGATATTGGTCTATAGTTCTCTGGTTTTTTAGGACCAACTTGTTCTTTTGGTATCAAAGATATATAAGCAGTTGTCCAAGATGGGGGTATTTTGCCCCCTTGTTGAATATTGCAAAATAAATCTCTAAGTTGTCCCACCATTTCAGCTTGTAAAGTTTTGTAATACACTGCGGTCAAACCATCCGTGCCAGGAGCTTTGGCTGTTTTTAGCTGTTTAATTGCTGCTGTTATCTCCTCCTCTGTTATAGGATAATTCATTCTTTCCTTTTGTTGATCAGTAATTTTTGTAACTCTCTTATCCTTTAAATATTTTTCTATAAGTCCATTCTGCACCTCTTCTTTGGCATATAGTTTAGTATAATAATCCACAAAAGCTTCTTTAATTAGTTTTTGTTGAAAGATTTCTTTCCCTCCAATATCAATACTATCAATAGTCCGTATACTTTGTTTTTTCCTCAATGTGTAAGCCAACCATCTGCCCGGTTTGTTAGCGTTGCAAAATGTATTATGCTTCGCGTATTGTAAACTTGTTGCAACTTGTTCCGCCATAAGCATTTGAAATTGGTCTTTCAAAAGTTTTATAGCACTTCGTATTCTTTCATCTGTTGGGTTTTTAATAAGTAACTGTTCTTTATTCTTTATTTCCATTTCCAACTCAAATCTTTTCTTTTGTCGGAGCAGTCTATGTTTAGAATTCATGTAGATGAGTACCCCTCTCATATAAGCTTTACTTGCATCCCAAACAATTTCAATTGGGGTACCTTTATTCAAATTTATTTCAAAAAATTCTTTCAAATGCTTTTTAAGTTCTATTGTATTTTTTTCATATCTAAACAAGTTCTCATTTAATCTCCAAGAACGTCTCTCAACCTTATCCATCTCAATTTCTATCCATACAGGGCTATGGTCAGTCAGAGTTCTTGGACAAATCTTTGTTCTTTTTGTCTTAACAAGTAGATCATTTGACAACAGGATAAAATCAATCCTAGAAAAAGATCTATGTCTATCCGAAAAAAAAGTATAGTCCAATTCATTTGGATTATGTATTCTCCAAACATCTTTTAATTCCATATCTTCTTTCATATCAAAAAAAGTCTGTGGTACTCTAATTCTAGACTTTGCCAAGCTCTTTTTATCTAGTTTAGAATCAATTACTCCATTCCAGTCTCCCATAATTAAAATAGATCTATAGTCCCATTGCAATATTTTAGTATGTAACATCTTATAAAAATAATCCTGTTGTTGGTTGGGAGCATAAATTCCAATCAAAAGAATTTGACCATTTGCTGTGAGCAATTCAATTGCTACAAACCTACCATCTTGATCTGCTTCTATAACTTTCGCTGTTAATTTTTTATTTACATAAATAACCACACCATTCTTTTTCTGCGAAGTTGAAGATATATAATGTGCTCCTAGTTTTGAGTTTATCAAATATTTTTGATCTTGAGTTGTGATATGCGTTTCTTGTAAACATATTATATCATTATTAAATTGTTTCAAATATGTAAATAATTTCTTCCTTTTCTGTGCTGAATTCAACCCATTGACATTCCAAGATAGACACTTAAAGGTCATCAGCCTCTTTCTGGAGCACAGAGCAAAATATTTGAAGTTCATCCGAGAGCTTCGATCTCGCTCCTCCCATAGCTCCACTCTCTTGTACGGTACTCTTAACTGCCTTCTTGTCTTGTCTTTCCTGTTGTTGTTGTTGCTTTTGTTTAAGTAGCTTGGATTGGGCTCTAGTTATACGTTGATCTTTAACTTCTGTCAACTGAATCAAATCCAAAATTGGAGAAGAATCCAACAAGGGCTCACTCAGAAAACCTCCTTCTGCACCTTGCACATTTTCTAATTCCTGCTTAGACTGTTCTTTCAATTGCCTCTCTTCACTCTCCTTAATCTCCAAAACTGTAGATGTACGTGGAGATGGTGTTCTTTCCTTAAGAATAGTACTGTAAAAGTGTTGTGCCTTCTCCACGGTATTCAACCGATATCCTTCTCCCTTATATCTAAAAATTATCCCAGCTGGTGCGTCCCACCGGAAGGGTATCTGTAAATTTCTCAATTCCTTAACAAGAAAACCAAATTCTTTTCTAGCTTTCAGCATTTTAGGAGGTAATTCTTTAAAAATTTCAAGTCGTGAGCCCCCCACTTGTACAGAAGTGTGAAAAGATTTTTGCAGGATATCATTTCTAATTTCTCTCTCAGTAAAGTATATGACCACATCTCTAGGCAATTGTCTTTGTCTGGCCACCCAAGAGTTCACTCTGTAAATTTTATCTATTTTATGAAATACCAAATCAGGATTAGCTTGTAAAATCTTAGCCAAGGCTTCAGAGCAAACCTGTCTCAAATCCTGTCTCTCCTCCTCTCGAATTCCCCGAAGCCGTATGGCAAATTCCATCGCCCGGAATTGTATCATAACAATCTCATCTTCCATTCTCTGCATTTTATTGTCAACTTCATCAATTTTATAATCATTGTCTTTCATCTTAACATTAACTTCTGATTTGAATTCTTCAACTTTAAAATCAACTTTCCCAATAAATTCTGCCAGGCCAGACGCCACTTCTGATATTTTTTTGGTCACCTTATTTTGATTCTGTTTCACCATGTCTTTAACTTCATTAATTTCCTGCATAAATTCCTGGTGTGATTTTTGAAGTTTATCATCTATCTCCTGTTGACATTTTTGAAATTTGTCATCCAGAGTTTTAGAAATAAATTCTTTTAAATCTCCCACATCAAATTCTTTTTTCTGAGTTTGTAACTGTTGAGCAGGGGGAAGTTGCGTTTGCTGTTTGTGTGTGTGGGATCCCCCCCCTAATGCCTTCCCTTCCTGCTTCTTTGAAGCCATCCTGGCTCGTGATCTAGTTTTTCTAAAGAGGGAGGTTCCTTTTCCTTTCCCTCCTGCACAAAGACTTCTAAAAAAGTCCACCAGATTTGATCAAGCAAGGGTTAAAATAAAGCAAAGTCCAATATTGAAAAGGGAAAAAATTTCCCAGTTATTTCTCTTATAACAAGCAAGGCAGCTTAGTAGCAACTTGGAAACTTTGTAGCAAAACAAAGTAACTTCACCAATCCACACTCGCTGGCTCGTTAACTCTGAAGCTAGGCGCCATGTTTTTTCAAAGCACTTTCACTCATTTGCATTTTCTCAGATTGAAAAGTCAACAAAGTGCTAATACTTGCGTTTCCAAATTTCAGGATTCAGGTAGTTTCGCTGTTTATTAAAGCTGATTCTTTCGCTTTAAGTTTCCTGCAGCCGGCTTGTTCTGCAGAAGCAGAATCGTCCCACGCCGCCCGGAGTCTCAGCAGGTTGGAAGGGAGCCACGCCTGTTTCCTCCCCAGAAACGATTCCCTGGGGGGTTACAGGGGCTCGACCTGTGCCCTGCTATCTCTCCTCCAACAATCCTCAGGATTTTGAAGTTTTCGAGCCGCTTCTCGATCGCGAAGCGGCTCTACAGGCGGCGGGGCTGGCGGAGCTTCAAAGAGCGCCGCCGTCGCCGAAGACAAGGAAACCGGAAGTCCGACTTATTGGAATATCTTGATAAGAATAAACAGATTTCTGCAGTGCTGGTTTTTTTGGATGCGGAGAAGGCCTTTGATAGAGTGGATTGGAATTTTTTACTAAAGACTTTAAAAAAGATGGGCTTTGGGGACCAATTTATACAGGCGATCTCAGCAATTTATCAAGAGCAAAAAGCACAGATTATTATTAATGGAAGTTTGACGACAGAGTTTAAAATTGAAAAAGGAACAAGACAGGGATGTCCGTTGTCCCCACTTTTATTTATTTTAACATTGGAAGTCTTGCTAAATATAATACGGGACTCAAAAATTTTGAAAGGCATAATGATAAGGCAAGAGGATTATAGAATAAAGGCATTTGCAGATGATCTGGTGGTTACCCTATCACAACCAATGGAATCAATAATCTTGATGAACGACATTATACAAGACTATGGTAGAGTTTCAGGTTTTAGAGTGAACTCAAAAAAGACTAAAATGATAGTCAAAAATATGACACAAGATCGTAAACATGAGTTTGAAAGGAGGGCAGGTTTTGAAATTGTACCTAAGGTAAAATATCTTGGAGTTCAGGTTGCAGAATCAAACATGAAATTGTTTCAAAATAACTATGAGGTGTTGTGGCGAGAGGTTCAGAAAGACATGGAGACTTGGAAAAAGCTGCAACTGTCTTTACTTGGAAGAATAGCAGCAGTTAAGATGAACATTTTGCCAAGATTTCTGTTTTTGTTTCAAATGATTCCGGTGCTTAAAAGTGATAAACAACTGAAAGTTTGGCAAACTGGACTTAATAAATTTGTCTGGAACGAGAAAAAGCCGAGAGTGAAATTGAAAATTATGCAAGATGTTCCAGAAAGAGGAGGCCTTAAACTTCCAAACCTACAGTTATATTATGATGCAGCAGCTTTAACTTTAACAAGTGATTGGTTTGGAAGTAAAAAGGCTGGAATATTGAATGCAGAAAGTTTTGATCTTGAATTTGGATGGCATGCTTACCTATTTTATGATGATAAAGTTGATAAAGTATTTAAAAGTCATATACTTAGAGATTCTTTGATGAGAGTTTGGAAGAAGCACCGACTCAAATGGGATTATAAAATACCGCTATGGCTGGATCTTGGTCATACCTTGTGGAATACAAATATAATGTCACTCGGGGGGTTTTTATACAAAGAGGTTCTTTTTACAGATGCGGGCAGATGGCAGTTGAAGACATTGCAGACACTGTTGGACGAAGGGATTAATTTAACCTGGTTACAATATAATCAATTACAATTGAGATGGAAAGAGGACCAAAAAACTGGTATTATGTTGCATGAGGAAGAATTGGTTAGACATATAAGAGAGAAAGGTCCAATGCATATTAAAAGGCTTTACAATGTTTTGCTAGAAAGGGATTCAGAAACGGAATTAGTTAAAGATTGTATGATTAAGTGGGCACAAAATTTTGAAGAACCAGTGATGTTGGAAACATGGGAAAAAATTTGGGTTCAGAATGTTAAATTTACACAGTCGCAGAATTTGAGGGAAAATTTTTATAAAATGTTTTATAGATGGCATCTAGATCCTAAAAAGTTGTCATGTATGTACCCTAATGTTCAGCCAAAATGTTGGAGATGTGAATGTTTGGATGCTACGTATTATCATGTTTGGTGGACCTGTAGGAAAGTTAAGGCTTTTTGGATAAAAATATGGTGGGTCATGCAGAATGTTTTGAAGAAAAAAATTCAATTTTCTCCACAATTGTTTTTATTGGGTATAGTTAAGGGTTTTACACGGGGTGAAATAAAATTAATATTGTATATGATAACAGCAGCAAGATTGTTGATAGGTAAATATTGGAAGAATGAAGCTTTGCCTACTATCGAGGAATGGACTTTGAAGATGGCCAGTTTTGCAGAGATGGCGAAGATCTCAGCATATTTAAAAGATTGCTCACAAGAGACTTATGAATGGGAATGGAAAAGGTGGATAGAATATGTTCAGAACAAATACCAAACTAGAAAGTACCAAATAGCTTTTATTTGAAAACAATGTATTAGAAATATTTTAATGTAAAGAGATAAAGAGGGAAAATTATATAGGGGGAGGGATGGGTTCAGGTATATATATCAGTATTATTAGTTATGAGTATATAATAGGGAAGTCTGGGGGGGAGGGTTAGGGAGGGCTAGGGAGGACGGGAAGTTTGGGGAGGGAGGTGGGGGGGTGAAAAAAAAAAGGGGTGAAAATGTAATTGTAAAACTTTTGCAATAAAAAAAAAAAATTTGAAATGATTATAAAAGAATGTCAGGTGAATGAAGAATATATAGGTAAAGGAAGAACTGGGAAAATATAGAACATTACCTGAATTAGGTCAGGCAAAAGATTTAAAATTAATTTGGGAATCAGATTTAGGAGAAATAAATGATAATGATTGGAAAAATATTTGGAACAGAAGGATATATAAGAATATGTCAGTTAGAGTTAAGGAAAATGAATATAAAGTGATATGGAGGTGGTATCTAACACCAGGTAAATTAAATCAAATAGATATTAAATATACAAAAATTTGTTGGATGTGAGAGAAAGAGGTTGGAACATATAAACATATGTGGTGGGATAAAGTTGATAATGGTAGCTAGATTAGTGATGGCTAAATATTGGGGACAAAATTGGGATATTCAAAGAAAATAAGTGGTATAATGAAATTTGGAGTATGGCAACAAATGATAAATTAACAACAGAAATTAAATTTTAAAAAGGGATGATTCATGTAAACAATTATAATGAAATATGAGGCGATTTTATAAAAACAGTGTTGTTGGAAGGCAAAGGGAATAAACCTATTCAAGAATATATGTTGTTTTGGAGGGGATAAGGGCACAATTGGCATATATTGTATATCTTTTAGTTGTTATAGAAGAAGAAATATAAGAAATATAAGGGGGGGAGTCTCAGGGGGGATGCACTGTTTCAATAAGTTGCTACGCTCAATATTTTCAATCATCATACTATTTATTAAAGATATTTATTTATTAAAAATAACCCCCATTTATATTTATTATATCATTGAAACATATAATATAATTATATGTTCTAATAAAAAAATCTAATAAATAAAATAAATAATAAATAATTCTTTGCTTACCCAATTGATTAGCTATCTCCCCATCTGGACATATTTTACAGTTATAGCAACAGGATAATTTCCCTTCCACTTTTATCTTGCTGTGGCCAAGAGGACACTTCTTGTTACAGATGGAAAGAGGTAATGCCTGCTCAGAAAATAAACCAAAATTCACAGAAAGAATGTAATCTTGGTGGATTGTTTTTTCCATCAATTACACATATGCAAACTCTTCATTGGAAAAATGTGGAATATGTTCCGCACAGCCTGTTTTCACCTAAAACGCACCCGTTTTTGGCCTGCAGAGTGTAATGAGGGCCAGGGAGGGCGAAAACACAACGCACAGAGGGTTCTGGAGGGAAAAAATGCCTGTATTCAGTCTATAAGATGCACCTAAATTTTCACCCACTTTTGGGGGGGAGGGAAAGTGCGTCTTATGGTCTGAAAAATACAGTATGTAGATGGTATGTTTTCTTTAATTAAAGAATGTGATCAACCATCCCCTATTTCAGAGGAGGTTATTAAAAAGTTAATTCTAAAGTGTTGAAATCATGAAATTTGTATTTTTTTTTAAAAAAAATCATTCTGTTTTAATAAATTTTATTTATCTTAAAGTACATACACCTCTAAAGAATTACCCACTTACTCCTTCGGGCATTGCAAAGGGCTGGAAGACCACATCCTGCCAACTGGTTTGGAGCTACAAAGTGGTTATATCATTCTGAGGGTGGTTGAAGGACTAAGCTAAGATCCTATCTCCTCCCTTCCTTCTCATCTTGTCAATCTTAAATCAATTTCAATGTCAATATTTATTGTTTTAATGTTTTACAATTACAAGCCACCTAGTGTCACCTCTAGGTACCCATTCCTAGGTGAGATGGGCAGCATATAAGTTTAATAATAAATAATAATACATGTAAGTTGATCCCAATTTGCGCCCAAAATTTCTGCTGCTAAGTGAGACAGTTGTTAAGTGAGTTTTGCCCATTTTATGACCTTTCTCACCAGAGTTGTTAAGTGAATCACTGCAGTTGTTAATAGCAATAGCAATAGCATTTAGACTTATATCACAGTGTTTTACAGCCCTCTCTAAGCAGTTTACAAAGTCAGCCTATTGCCCCCAATCTGGGTCCTCCTTTTACCAACCTCAGAAGGATGGAAGGCTGAGTCAATCTTGAGCCTGGTGACATTCGATCTGCCAAACTGCTGGCATCCAGTGATCAGCAGAAGTAGCCTGCAGTACTGCACTCTAACAACTGCACCACTGTGGCTCTGTGTTCAGTTAGTAACACAGTAGTTAAATGAATCTGACTTCCCCAGTGACTAGCAAAAAGTGATCACACGACGCTGGACACTGTAGCTGTCATAAGTATGAGTCATCTGAATTTTGATCACATGACCATGAGGATGCTGCTATGGTTGTAAGTATGAACAGTGGTCATACATATCTTTTGTCAGTGTCATTGTAACTTCAATGAATAACATATGGACTGCTCAATGCTTCCTTACTCCAAATGTTGCTGTGATTGTTATTGTGTAATCATTTATTCCACAGGTATCAAACTTGCGGCATTCCATTGCTGTCACATGACATATAGTGACATTTTCCCCCTTCATGGAGCTGGGGTGAGCGTGGCCTGCATGTGACACAGCTGGCCTGCGGGCTGCCAGTTTGACACCCTTGATTTAGTCCATCAATCTGTGGCTAATAATTTCAGGAAAAGGGAAAAATGAGACATACCTGGTTAAACATGAGAGGCCAAACAGCTTCCTTGTCAGAAATGGTGAGGAGATTTTCTGAGAGAGCCAGGTGGTCAATCTTTCCAATTTGGATTTTCAGAAAGGACTTATTTGGAAATGTGACCCAATTTAAAATATCAAGTCCAGTTTCTAATTCCCCATTGGGACCAAAGGAAATCTGTTCTCCAGCACTGTTGTTAAAGGAGACTTGTTGCAAAAAAAGGTGGAGCTAAAGGAAGATGACAAAAAAGAGGAAAAAACCAGGAATGTTATCAGGCATCTTTGAAGGGGATGGGAACATTTCAATTTTTTTCTTCCAATTTGGCCTAG
The DNA here is from genome assembly GCF_059756535.1 of Pantherophis guttatus. Lineage (NCBI taxonomy): Eukaryota > Metazoa > Chordata > Lepidosauria > Squamata > Colubridae > Pantherophis > Pantherophis guttatus. The sequence continues at coordinate 17,087,178 of NC_142066.1, forward strand.
GTTTAAAGAAAAGTAAGCTCTTCCATTTTGCCTTGGTCAAATTATTTCAAACTGGTAAAAAAAATATAGTTTTATCAAATACATTTGAAAAACTGTCAGATGAGAATTCCAACAGAAAATCCAGAAAGGGACAGATCTAGGAAATTACTTTGCTTTGATTGAGCATTTCAGAAATGGGGAATTCAGTGTTCTGCCATATAATAGGCAAGATAGAGAGTTGCATGTTTAAAGGAGCCAGAATTGTGTTTGCACAACATTGGAAGGGCGAGGAGATCCCCACAGAAGTAAAGATAATAACGAAAATTTTAGAATGTGCAGAAATGAATAAACTAATATTTCAAATTAAAGAAAAGGAAGACACTGAATATTTTGAGGTATGGGATCTGTTCTATCGATGGTTAAATAAGAGAAACAGGAGTTAGAATCTTGAGGATGACAAGAAAAAGATTAATCTCACTACTAGGGTTGTTTACTGCAAATTATTAATTTTGATTAATTTTGATTAGTTAATGTTATGAGGGAAAAGCACTGTTAATTATCAAGTTACCATTAGAGGATACTATTATTATGACTATGACGAATACTACTCCAAAGAACTGTAACCAGGCAACACACTGTATATATGGATTTTGAACATATTGGTCTTTTTTATCTATATTATTATTTTTTAAAAAAGAGAGAGAGAGTGGCATGGTTGTCTAGTGGTGAAAACCCTTGCATCCCTTTTAGAAGATTAAGAGTTCAGTACTAAGCAGTGAAAACTGTTTCTCCATGAGGGTACAAAGAGAAAATATCTGCTATGAACTCTGGGTGGTGTCAGGAAGGGCAACCGGCCAGTAAACAGTCAGGTCCATTCAGTTGCCCCATCTCTACCCTGAATTAAGGGATTACAGGGTCATAAAAAGAGACTTAGTGTAGGCAAGGTAGAATTCTCTGAGGTAGACTATTCTAGGACAAGATGGCTTTTACTTCCATCAGGGGGTAATTCTGGGTGTTACTTTTGAGGAAAAAGAAAAAAACTGGAACTATTCTTCATGCAATTCATTGACAGTTTTGTTATTCACTGGAAGTAACACTAAGTATAGTTACCTTTTGAATCCATACCTTTGACACCTTTGAATCTTAGTTACTCAAAAATTAAGTTGGTGAGGAATAATAATGCTATTCAGTAGTAAAGCAGTTTTCATTTTCTACATATAAAATTGTTAAATATAATGGATTAAATAAGATCCTCTACATACCATTTAAGACATAAAATGAAGTTCATATGTTACATATTTTTGTGTCTTTATCTTAGCCTTAGATTTATATTCCTTTTTTTTTACTTTTTTCATATGAAAATATCAACTACTTCTATATAGCTTTCAAAACTATCTATAAAGAATTCTAACTGTTAAAACAACAGAACGCAACAAAACAACACAAAACACAAAACCAGTCTCCTATTCTGGTACTTGGTGATTTCCCCAAATTTTGTATTAGCCAACATTACTTGCCAGGGTGATTGGAGGAAGAGCTTCCATCTCCTCTCATTCATTTTTTGTCTCCCTTTGAGTTTGGCGGAACACATGGCCTTCAGAGCATGTGCCACAGCATAGACAGCATTATAGACGCTGTAACTTTGTCCATTCACGGTGGTGTCAAAGACAGAATTAGGAAGACTCTCCAGCTTCTCTTCTCCAGTGCAGATCCTTTCAGCATTCTCATCGGTAATATCACTGGAGAAGGAGCATTCAAATGCATCTTTCCAGAAATCCCTAATAAACCCATCATCTTTTTCTAAGTTTGGGTTTCTCTTCTGCATAAATTGTTGGAATCCGGTCAGCTCCTTTGAGTGAATTGCAAAAGAAAGTGCACCATGGAGAAAATCAATGGGCAATGGTCTTTGCATTAGAATGGATGTGAATTCCATCTGGGCTGTCATGATCCAAACTTTGGCCGTTCTCTCCTTTGGAATGTTATCATAATTGAAAAAATAGATCATTACTCTCAAAGGCACCAAGCCTACAATTTCAGCACTTAAGATAACTGCAATGACTGTACTCTCCATGATCACTTTGAATATTTTACCTGCATTTTCTATATATTCAGCAGCTGCATTACCATATATTATCTGGGGAAGACATTCTATAAAGTCAAAGCAGATTCCTCTCTCTGAAAACATGGAAAGTCTCTTTTGAATAAATGTGTCTCTATCTTCCTCATACAGAGAAACTAACCCAACCCAGGTCCATCCAAAATGCAACAATAAGTGAAGTATTCCATTAAATTGGTGGTTGTCATCCAGGAACATCCATTTGACAAATGTTGCTGTTTCAGTATTCATCAATGGAGCTGATCCATATGTGATCTAAATCGAGAAAGTGAGAAGAATATAGGAATAAAGGGTCTCTTCCACCACCACAACAACAACAATAATAATAACCAATGCATGTCTATTTATTTAATCCAATATCTGGGTTTGAGTGGGATAGAAAAATAGTGTGCATAAAAATTAGTTTTACATGACGTCTGCAATTTTGCTCATCAAACAAAAAGGGACAGCCCTTTCAAGATATTCTTACTCTTGGTTTTGTTCAAATTTTCATTTCAGTGACCCACTTTTTGAATATAATAAATAGGTGGTGAATTTTTCATATTGATCCCTTTTTTGTCTCACCTGGGGAAATTTGTAGTTGCACAGAGAGATTGCCATGTTGAGACAGGTGTTACTCTGGGGTCCTCCAATGACAACTACTGTGTTGGTCTGGTCATTGCATTTGTAGTTGGGTATAAATTTGTCTTTTGTAGATAGAAATTCCATTGCTAAATGATAAGTTGTACTTTCCATATTGTAGTCAGTACCAATATATAAACCAAGGCTAACATTGGGTAAAATCCCAGAATATTCATTGATCTCCTTTACAGCAAATGCAAGAGCCAAAGTATGCTGGTAATTATGCGTGACAAACCTTCAGAGAAAGAAATAAACTATGGCAATATATTTCTGTTTCAAAGTTGGACAGCTGTTTTTTACATATGTATTCATGAAGATATAAATTGGTGCTTATTGTTTGTTCTGGATAGCTGGAATTTTGTCACTATCAAATAATATCCCTAGATTGTATCAACTAGACAGCTAATCTTGATGTAGCTACTTAACATTGAGCTAAGGTGGCATTTACTCAGACCCCATTTGAAAGTACAGTTCTGGAGACCTCACTTTTGAAAAAAGATATTGATAAGATTGAGAGAGTCAAGAAATAGGCAAGAAAAATGGTGAATGGTTTGAGGGACAAAACATATAATGAACTATTAGAGGAACTGAATATGTTCAGCCCAGAGGACAGAAGGAAAGAGGGACATGATTGAAATCTTTAAATATATTAAAGAGTATGAATAAGGTTCTAGAAGATAGTATTCTCAATATTAATTAAAACATAAGGACATGTGGACATAATTTCTAACTGACAGGAGGGAAGTTCAAAACCATTGTTAAAAAGTATTAACATCACAGAAAGAGTAACAGAACCTTGGAAACAACTTCCAGAGGAGGTAGTGGATCACACACCAGTTTACTGAGTTTAAACATGAAACACATCTGTTTTCTATGTTTCTATCTGATTTCAGTATTATCTATATCTTATCTATATTTTCAGAGAGAAGGAAGACAACTCACACCTAAATGTATAATAGCCTAAAATATGCGCTATAGGTTTTCTTTTTTATATCTTTATGAAATGAAAGACAAATAAGCTCACGGTTAACCAGAGGATATCTGCAATATTTAGATTAGTCAGTTTCTTGAGAAGAAAAAAATTCATTCAGTATTATCTACAGTATATTGTATCTGTATTTTCTAAGGGGAGAAAGCCAGCTCCATTTTATACCCTAAACCTATTATAACCTAAATTATGCACTACAGGGTTTCCTGTTTTATATCTGGATGAAATAAAATAAAAAAAAAACACCTCAAGATTCACTGGAGGGCTTCTGCAATATGTAGGTTAGTCAAACTTTCCTTTACTTTCAACAAGGTGCTTTGTTGAAGGAGAGACGTTTCTTGAGGAGAATGAAATTCATTTACTTTATGATTAAAATTAATAATATTCATCTCAATTTCATGATCAGTATTAGGACAGCTCTGAAATTAAAAATGACTAAATATGGTCACTGGAACTGGTCATATCCCCTGACTAGCAACCAATACTTTAAAGCATAAATGTGAAAGAAAATACATTTAGGTGTCAATGAGACCAAGAAGAAATGCAGTATGAGGAGGAGGAGAAGTCGTCAGATACTTACATGTACTGATCAAGGACATCATACTTAGGAAGACTATGAAAAGTGATCTCATTTGAAAGAAAGAGAACCTGATAAATAATAGCAGCAATGATTAAATCTCCAGATTGATAGTATTTATGAACAATTGGCAGAGGACTACTAAGTTTGCAGGTGTAAGGAGGAGAAATGCTCATCATATTTGGGGAAAAAAGTAAAAGTAATGTTCTGAATATAACCAACTGACTATAGCATGTAGTCATTGTAGACCTCAAACAGTAAGTCCTATGTTACCATTCAACTGAGTAGCTGACCATTCATTAATATTATCTAAACTTAAGACAATGAATTTTATTTAAAGTTAAAAAAATGAAGTGTCACAGATAAAATACTAATCCTACCTATGTGCACGTCTGTATTTCTATGCCAATATCAATAGGATGCAATGTCTTAATCTGGGGTGATCATTTTTACAGTGCCTGCTGAAATTCCCTTAAGATTTGGAGAAGAAGGAGCAATAACTATCCTTAATCAGTAATCAGTATTATTCTTTGCAGTGGTACTTTGAAAAATATCAGAAGGAAGCATGTTTATTGTATTGCAATAGTCCTTGCTGCATGGTTATGAACCTTTGGAAGTAAGGCGTGAAGTAAAAAAAATAAGGGAGTAAGAGTTCATATGCCCAGAGGAATACAAATGAAAACACCTCTAGAGGGGAAAAAATAATAGAAACACACCCGTTGAGGTTGTCTGGCCCAGCAATTTTGCTTCATACATATTACTTTTTTAAAAAAAATATTGAATACTTTGTTTTAAAAATAACTTAAGTTATTCTGTTTTTAAAGCTTAATTTAATTGATTAAATTGTATACCACCCAAAACGGCTCTCTGAGGGAGATGGGAAGTGAAGAAGAATGAAATATACATACATACATACATACATACATACATACATACATACATACATACTTACATTCTTACATACATACGTAGAATCTCCCTTGAATACTTTAATATTTATTCAAGTCCTAGAAGGACATCATCCTGGAATGTAGAAGATAGATTCAGTTGGAAATGGAGCTTTGGAATGTGAGTCTACCCTGTCATGGTGGAGTTATGCTTCCCCAACTAACAGATGGACATTTTCAGAATGTTCCTTCTGCTCTCTCTGGATCTCAAGTTCCTGCAGCAATCAGCAGAACATCTGTGGTACCCTACATGGCACACCAGCTATGACCATTCCAGTGGCACATTGATGAGGCCCTGTGTATTCCCTAGCTCTACATCACTCATCTGCCTAAATCAATGAATAAAGTGTAGTATGTTTTCCTAAAAATAGATAAAGGGAACCCAGTTGAACAAATGAATCAAAAACTTTATTCTTGTTCATTTATTTATTGAGCAGTGCTGATGCGTAGAGTAGCCGAAGGTCAGACATGACTGAGTGGCTAACTATGATAACAACAATGCATGGATAAAATGCACCCAGATGAAAGCAACAATGAATAGGATGTCTACAATTATTGCCTTCACCATCAGACTAAAGCCAAAATTATCAATATACTAATCTCAGTAGGAAAGTATTAGATGTCATCTAAAGCTCAAGAATAATAATTAAGAATAATTCTTAATTAAAGAAGCCAGCAATGCTGAGACAGTGGTCATCATGAATAAGACTACATTATTCTCAGGGAAGTTGAGAAGAAGATCTCCAACAAATTGCGAAAGAATTGCAAAAGAAAGTGCACCATGGAGAAAATCAATGGGCAATGGTCTTTGCATTAGAATGGATGTGAATTCCATCTGGGCTGACATGATCCAAACTTTCGCCATTCTCTCCTTTGGAATATTATCATAATTGAAAAAATAGATCATTAGTCTCAAAGGCACCAAGCCTGAAATTTCAGCACTTAAGACAACTGCAATGACTGTACTTTCCATGATCACTTTGAATTTTTTACCTGTATTTTCTATCCACTCAGCAGCTGCATTACCATATATCATCTGGGGAAGACATTCTATAAAGTCAAAGCAGATTCCTCTCTCTGAAAACGTGGGAAGTCTCTTTTGAATGACCCTGTCCCTATCTTCTTCATACTTAGAAACTAACCCAACCCAGGTCCATCCAAAATGCAACAATAAGTGAAGTATTGCTTTAAATTGATGGGTTTCTTCTGGGAACATCCATTTGACAAACATTGCTGTTTCAGTATTTACCAAAGGAGCTGATCCATGTGTGATCTAAATGGAGAAAGTCAGAAGAACATAGGAATGAAAGATCTTAATAATAATAATAATAATAATAATAATAATAATAATAATAATAATAATAATAATAACCAACATACAGGATGAAAATCCTCCTGTGCAACAGCTTGAAAGTGTAGAGCTAAGTGATCTAGCAAAAATGCTGAAAGAAAAGATTGAAAACCACATCAAAGAAAACACAGAAAGAAAAAGACTACCTACCATTTGCGAAGTGCATAGCAAACGAGTGAAAGATCTACTAACAGCCGTGAACAGCATTTTAACATCCATCCTATCCAGCACACCATATGAAACCAACCAACTAATGTATAGCACAGCCGCCATTATAACTGCAGAACTGGGTTATAAAATGCCAAACCACAACAACAACAACAACAACAACAACAACAACAACAACAACAACAACAACAACACTGGAACACCAATGTGGAAAATTCGACTTGAAAATAAAATTAAAAAACTACCAGGGGATGACACCAATCTGAACTACTTGAAAGAAGGAAAACTAAATAACAAAAAGCTGAAAAATAGTTTACACAATAAATACAACCTGGAGGAAAAAACAATAACTGAAATCATGGAAGAACTAAAACAACTTGTAATAGCAACAGCAAAGAACATTGAAAGATACGAAGAACGAATTAAACAATATCATGAAAATGTCCAGTTCAGAAAAAACCAACACCTCTTCTACCAGTCCCTTGACGAAAACCGAGTCCAAACTAATGTTCACCCATGTAAAGAAAAAACTTTGAACTTTTGGAAAGAACTATGGGAAAACCCAGTGGAACACAACAAAATTGCCTCCTGGATCAAAGATATTCAACAGCAAACAACACGAAACAAAATGGAAAATATTGCAATAACAACTGATATGGTTGCAAAACAAGCAAAGAAAGTCAAGAACTGGAGTGCACCTGGCCTGGACGAACTGTATGGATATTGGCGAAAACACCTGACCAGCCTCCATTATCGCATGGCCACTCAATTTGATCAAATGCTTCAAAATGCAACAAGTGAAGAATGGTTAACAGCTGGTTGAATATATTTGATAATGAAAGATCCAGAAAAGGAGACAGAGCCAAGCAACTATCGCCCAACAACATTCAAACTTTTTACAAGAATACTGGCAAATTCAGTATTCAATCCTCTGACGGAAAACAATTTGTATCCAGTAGAACAAAAAGGAAATTATAAAAAATCAAGAGGAACAAAAGATCAACTGCTCATTGACAAAATGGTACTAAAAAATGCAAAACGAAGAAAAAATTTAAATATGGCATGGATTAATTACAAGAAGGCATTAGACTCATTATCCCAAAGCTGGATTAACACCTATCTGGAAAACTTTGGAATCAGCAAAAATATTTGTACATTTTTTTTATTAAAAAGTTTTACAGAAGGTTTACATGTTTATTCCCCCCTTCCCTACCACCCCCACACCCTCCCCTCCCTTACCCACACCATCCCTCCCCCCACCACTTTCCCTTCCATCCGCCCACCTCCCCCTCTCTTCCCAGAACAAATTACAGGGTATAACATTCAACAATCATAATCCATCCTAATCTAAATAATTATAACATTCAGCATCTCTTATTCCTTCAATTCCCTAATTACCCTGCTAACTTAATTACCTAAAAACACACCAAATATCTACATATTTATTCATAACCTATCTGCAACTTCTTATTCCGGTATTTACTTTGGATATAATCTATCCATCTTCTCCAGTCCCTTAAATATCTTTCATTTGAATGTTCCTTCAAGTATGCCGAAATTTTTGCCATCTCCGCTAGGTTTGTTACTTTCATTGTCCATTCTTGGATTGTAGGTAAAACTTGCTTCTTCCAATATTGTGCCACCAACAATCTTGCTGCAGTTATTAAATTCAAAATCAAATTAGTTTCTATAACCGTACAATCCGTAACTATACCCAGCAGAAACAACTGTGGTGTAAATTTTAACCTCTTTTTAAGAATATTTTGTAAAATCCACCAAATTTTTATCCAGCACACTTTAACCTTTTTACATGTCCACCAAATATGAAAGTATGTAGCATCCTCACAATCACATCTCCAACATTTTGGTTGTACATTCGGATACATACAAGATAGTTTTTTTGGATCTAGATGCCATCTATAAAACATTTTATAAAAGTTCTCCCTTAAGTTTTGCGCTTCTGTAAATTTCACATTTCTTACCCATATTTTTTCCCATATTTCCATCATCATTGGTTGTTCAAAATTCTGAGCCCATTTTATCATACAATCTTTAACTAGCTCTGTTTCCGAGTCTATCTCTATCAATATATCATACAATCTTTTTATATGCATTGAACTTTGGTCTCTAGTTTGTTTTATTAAATTTTCACCACTTTGTATAATACCAATTTTCTGATCTTTTCTCCATCTGGCTTGTAGTTGTACATACTGAAACCAAGTTTGAATTATTTTCTCCTCTTTCAACACATTCAAAGGTTTTAATTTTAGTATACCTCCCTCCATATTAAGAATATCTATATATGTAATTACATCCTGTCTGCTTTCTATACTCGTATTCTCTATTGTGTGCCTGGGTACTGTCCATATAGGTATCTTTTCATTTAACTTATATTGATATTTCTTCCAGACACGCAGTAAAGCATTCCTCAATATATGGCTCTTAAATGCTCTATCCACATTTTATCATACACTAAATAAGCATGCCAACTGTATACCAACTCATGCCCTTCAATGTTCAGAATCCTTCCATTTGTTAAATTAATCCAATCACTAATTGCTGATAAGACAGCTGCTTCATAATATAATTTTAAATTGGGCATTTTCAGCCCCCCTCTTTCTCGTATATCCTGTATTATTTTCAATTTTATCTTTGGTTTCTTACCTTGCACATTAATTCCATTGACAATAATCCTACGAAACACAAAACTGGGATACCAAATCTCAAGCCAACATGGCAAGATAAACCATCTACTATACATGGATGACTTAAAAATGTATGCGAAAAGCCCCACTGAACTTAAATCAATACTCAACACAGTTCAACTGTTCAGCAGCGACATCAAAATGAACTTTGGACTTGAAAAATATGCTGTATTATCCATACAGCAAGGAAAAATGAAAAATAAATAGAAGGAATAGAACTGGGAAATGGAAACACAGTAAAAGCATTAGCAAAGGATGATTACAAATACCTAGGCATATTGGAAGCAGATAACATCTTGAATGGAAAAGTCAAAGAGTCAACGCAAAAGGAATACATCAGGAGGGTCCTCAAAATATTAAAATCAAAGCTGAATGCTGGAAACATAATTAGAGGCATTAATACATGGGGAGTTCCGGTGATACGCTATTCAGCTGGAATAATCAACTGGACTTTGGCTGAACTGGAAAACTTGTACCAGAAAACACGCAAACTTTTCAATATGTACCATGCTTTACATCCACAAAGTGACATTGACAGGTTATACCTGCCAAGAAAAATAGGAGGCAGAAGGCTATTGCAAATCCATTAAACTGTAGAAGAAGAAAAACGAAGTTTGAATGATTATGTGAACCAAAGTACAGGAAAATTGCTGCAGGCTGTGAAAACAAGAGAAGATTATAAAAAGAACAGAAACAAAAGCAGAATATAAGGAAAAACAGCTGGATGACAGATTAAATAGATGGAAAACCAAAGTTTTGCATGGACAGCACTTGAAAAACATTGAAGGAAAATGTGATGACAACTTTACATAGGCATGGCTTAAGATGGGAACCATCAAGAAACAAACGGAAGGTTTAATACTCACTGTTCAAGAACAAGCACTACAAACTAATGCCATGAAAACAAAGATAATAACAATCCAAACTGCCGACTTTGCAATAACAAAGTCGAAACTGTTTCACATTTAATATGTGAATGCAGCAAAATCACACAAACTGATTACAAAGCTAGACACTACTGAGTTGCTAAATTAATCCACTGATCATTATGTAAAAAATAAGTGGAAAAAGTTATAGAAAATGAGAAGGTGAAGATCTTGTGGGACTTTCGAATACAGACTGATCGACACTTGGAACACAACATGCCAGATATCACAGTTGTTGAAAACCGAAGTGTCCAATTTATTGGTACATGTACAATTTATCTCCAGTACCAGGAGATGCCAGAGTCGAAGAAAAAGAACTGGAAAAAATAATAAAATATCGTGACCTGGCCATTGAAAATACACGGCTATGGATGAAATATGTAACAGTGATACCCATTGTTATCGGAGCACTTGGTACCATGTCCAAAAATTTTATAAGATAAATCAACAAATTGCAGCTTCCTGCAATAACACCAGCGGAACTGCAAAAAACTGTACTACTTGGAACATCATATGGCTTAAGAAGGTACTTGGTTGATACCTAGGATGCTGGCAGCAACCCGTATCAACCATTAGCACCAGTCAATGGTATTTGTGATGCATTTTTGAATGTTCAGTTGACTGAGTTTCATGTTTAATGAATAAAGTAAATAATAATAATAACAACAACTATAACAATAAACCAATGCATGCATGTATATTTAATCAAATCTCTGGGTTTGAGTGGGATACAAAAATCGGGTGCTTAAAAATTAGTTTTATATGACATCTGCAATTTTGCTCATCAGGCAAAAAGGGACAGCCCTTTCAAGATGTTCTTAGTAATGGTTTTGCTCAAATTCTCATTTCAGTGACTCACCTTTTGAATATAATTAATAGTTGGTGAACAACTCATATTGAACCATTTTTTTGTCTCACCTGGGGAAATTTGTAGTTGCACAGAGAGATTGCCATGTTGAGACAGGTGTTACTCTGGGGTCCTCCAATGACAACTACTGTGTTGGTCTGCTCATTGCATTTGTAGTTGGGTATAAATTCATCTTTTGTAGATAGAAATTCCATTGATAAATGATAAGTTGTACTTTCCACAGGATAGTCAGTAGCAATATGGAAACCAAGGCTAATATTCGGTATAATCCCAGAATGTTCATTGATCTCCTTTACAGCAAATGCAAGAGCCAAAGTGTGCTGGTAATTATGAGTGATGAACCTTCAGTGAGAGTTAGATATTGTCAATATATTTCTGTTTCAGAATTATATATACAGAAAGATATAAATTAGTGCTTATTGTTCGTTCTGGACACCTGGAATTTGGTCACTATCAAATAATAGCCCTAGATTGTATCAACTAGAAAGCACTAATCTACCTGTGGCTACTTAACATTGAGCTAAGGTGGCATTTACTCAGACCCCATTTGAAATACTGTGTACAGTTCTGGAGACCTCACTTTTAAAAAAAAAAGATATTGATAAGATTGAGCGAGTCAAGAAATAGGCAAGAAAAATGGTGCACAGTTTGAGGGACAAAACATATGAAGAAATATTAAAGGAACTGAATATGTTCAGCATAGAGGACAGAAGGAAAGGGGGACATGAGTGAAACCGTTAAATATATTAAGGAGTATGAATAAGATTGTTTAAGGTAGTATTCTCAATATTAATTAAAACATTAGAACATGGGATCATAATCTCTAACTGACAGGAGGGAAGTTCAAAACTATTGTTAAAAGGTATTAACTTCATTCAGTAAACACTATAGATATCTATTCACCAGAATAGGAGTGATACTAGAAGATGTAAGGTATTGCAAACTTTAATGCAACCTATTAAACATATTGTGTAAGATTACCCACAATGTGTATTTTCTAATTCCTAGAAGACCTGCACAAAGAAACAACAGAGTTGATTGCCTGGATAGATGAATTGGATATCCAATTATGAAGCCACTGTGATACCCCATATATATATTGTATCTAATTACGTGGCTTGACTGTATATGTTTACTGCTCTAATGCCATGTTCTCATCATAAACTAAATAATGATAGCCATAATGGTAGGATTCCACAGGATCCTCCTTCCCTCTCTGGCCCCAATATTGTGAACCCATCCAGGAACACACTCAGCTGAGATGAACCTAATAGATTCCAGGACAATATATCATTGCAGATCACACCAAATCTCAAATGCATTTTTAAAAAGATACATCGAGCTGAATGAAACAATGAACTGGATGTCTACAATAATTGCCTTCACCTTCAAGCTTAACCCAAAATAATCAATGCTCCCCTTATGCATTAATCTAAGTAGGGCAGAATTAGATCTCATCCAAGGCACAGGAATAACAATGACATAATTAAATAAGAAGACAAAGGTGGGACAGTAGCAGGGTGGGTTCTACTTATCTTTACTATTGGTTTGCAGTGGGGCTACGCGTGTGCGTGCTCCGCTCTTCTGCGCATGTGCAGCAGCTTCTGCGCATGTGCAGAAGCGTTTTGGTGACATCGGGGTCGGTGAGCGGAGCCTCTGCCAGTTTTACTACCAGTACTATAGAACCGGTGCGAACCGGGGGCAACTCACCACTGGACAGTAGTCATTACGAATATGATTAATTAGTCAGGGAAGCTGAGAAGCAGTTCTCCAATGCCATCTTCTTCAAACATATCTCCTCTGTTCCACAACAACATTTCTTTTAGGCTTTCATGACTAAAGGAGGACAAGAACACATTGTCCCCCTGTTTTTGACCCAACACCTTACCTGCTATATCAAAATATCTCAAACTTGCAAAATTGTGGAAAAGGATGTTAATTTGGATTGTCCTGCACCTTAAAAAAGGATTAGGGGAAATATTAAGATGCTTTAAGTGGCAAATAAGGCACATAATAGCCCTAATTTTGTATTAACAGCATCTCAAAACACCCAAAAAGATGACAAACCTTTGCCTTCACACACATACCAGGGATGATTTTCAGTTTTATGAGTGATATAAAATAGGCATTTTCTTTCTTTTGATAGGGATGTTGTGAAGCTCTTGGGATGCAGGATTTAAATCCATTGATTTTTACATTCATGCATATTATATCTTCTTCTTGGGCAGAGCTGCAGGCAACTACAACGGCTCCTATCCAAGCTTAAACTGACTTATTTTATCTTCTAACTGTTTTAAGGTTTCTGTTTTAATTTTTAAATTTTTAATTTTTAAATTTTAAATATTTCTATATTTATATTTTTATATTTCTCAATTTACCTTTAGCTATACCCCGGCTATAGTAGCTGTATTTTTAACAACTTTTAACTACCTGAGCTGGCCTCAGTTTTGGGAGTGTTTTTGCTGCCGCTTTTGTTGCTGCTATCTACGATTTATTGCTTTAGCTTGGAAGCCGAGTACTGCCAAGCTTTGATCTGACTTCTTCTTCTATCTGACAATTATTTTTAACTATCATTTTGTTACTGCATTTATCTTATTATTTTTATCTACTCCCTGCTCCTTGCTCTGCCGGGAGGGTAGGATCCTTGCCTTACTCGTGAGGAGTTTTGTTGTTATTTGCATCAGGGCTTGTTTCCTCTTGATCCCTCTGCCTCTGGACCTGGACTCGTCCCAGAAACTAGATTTTTCACCATATTATATAATGAAGTCAAGGAAAAGGACCAGATCCCTTACTGACTTGGCTCCCCAACCTTCTTTGAAGCAATCTAAGATTGAGGACTTTGCTTTAATTCGACCTCCCTGCCTGGAAACTCTAGCTCCCTTTCATCTGACTGCTGCTGGTCGTCGTGATCTTCCGTTGGTCGAGGATGTCGTCCCCCGAGTTGAGAACAAAGGCTCTTCAAAAACTATGGCCCCCACTCAACCTTCAAATGAACCTACTCTTATAGAACTCTTGGCCCAGCAATGTTTTCTAGTTGCAGAAACAACTGCGAGTATACAGTCACAGCTTGATAAAATAATAAGTACTTTAGATTGTCTAGTTTCCTCGATTACCGCCGGCTGCCCTGGACGGACTGCTCGGCAGCCTGGTTCAGTGACAGGGCCCTCCCTGTCGGGCCCCAGCAAAAGTACCGGTTGGGGTGGCTCTGCCAGTGGGTTGAACTCTACACCTCCGGGTGCAAGAAGCCACCTGGTTTTACAGCCAAGACAGGTGGCCCTTAATATTAATCCCATTAACGGCAATTTGCCTTACTGGGGCTCAATTCAGCTGGCAAGGGGTCATATACTACAGCTACTGGGGTTGACTGCTGATGATCTGAAGAAGATTGAACTTTTACCCTCCCCTGCATACTGCTCCAGAGTGTTACTTAATTTTGATAACCCCAGCACCCCGAAATTATTCTTCAGGAGAAGTTCTCTGCTAAGATCTTTCGGCATCATGCCAAGCAGAGTCTTCAAAGATATATCGATTAAGCCACTCTTAAGAATCCGACAATCTGTGACCAGCAGGAGACTTACAGCCCCAAAAAGACCCTTAGCAGCACATACTAATGTGCCAATTTTGAATGCCATCCCTAATACTAGACCATTTATCAAACACAGATCCATTACTGCAATACTTCCCGATGGCATCTTCTCAGATGGTACCTTGTCTGTTCCTCCTACAGCTGGTCAAATCTTCTCCCCTCAGCGAGGCCCATCTCATCAGGAAGTTTGTCACGATCTGATCAGCTGGGAAGAAATGGCCCCAAAGGAAGCGACACCAGCCCAGGGCCTCCAAAGTTCCTTAGTGAATAAGCCTCAGGCTAGTGCCTCTGGGATTCCACCCATCTATGAAACCATTCCATCTCAAGACAATTTTTGGAATCTGGAGGAGATACAGCTTTTCGACTCCTTTCGCGCACTTCCACAACCAGAAAGGGCCCAAATTATAAAGCGCCTGTCTGCAGTTAAATCCAAGCTCTGGAGTCTTTCACTACCTGATAAGGATCCCCCTGGACCCCAGGGAGTCCACATCAATTTATCAGAGGCAGTTCCCTCGGCCCTCCCTCCAGAATGTCCAACTTGTAAACTTGAAGATCCAGGGCTACTCCAAACCCCGTCTGTTGATGTCACCGAATGCTTGCCAGGTAAGCAACCAATGAATGATAGAAGCATAAACTGGACTGCGTGTAGAGCCCTACAGCCTCATGAACAAGGCTCGCCTCCCTTCCACTTTTCTTTGCCTTTATCTCCCAAAAGGGTGACACTTCCATCGAATAACGGCTATATTTTTTCGGATTTGAAGGGCTCTCTGGAAAAAATTAATTATACAGAATGACTAGCAAACCCGGCATCCCCCCCTTGCACACTTAGATGCCTTTCATGGAATATAGCAGGTTGGGGGAGAAGGTGCGGCACCACCGATTTTATTAACTATATTCAGTCATTTGATGTGGTCCTGCTTCAGGAGACCTGGGCATGCGATAAGATATCCCTTACAGGGTTTACGGCCATTTCTTTGGCTGCTACCAAACAATTCAAGTCGGGAAGACCTAAGGGTGGTTTAGCTTGTTTGGTCTCTACCTCCCTGAAAGTGGAGACAGTGGAGCTCCCCCCCAGTGGGTCCTTAGCTATGGCGCTCCTAATTAAGAGAGGACACAGTAAAATGCTAGTGTTCAACGTTTACCTTCCCCCGACGGTGAGCCAAGCCGACACTAAGGCTCAATGGGGCGAACTGGAGAGCTATATTACCCATACAGAAACTAAATTTCCAGTGCCGTACATCTTTATAGGGGGTGACTTTAATGCCCGATTGGGAGGCCAAATTCCCCCACCAATTGAGGCACTCTACTCCCAAGAAATCTGCCAGGCCATAGGACACCAGATCTCAGCCAGGCATTCTAAGGATGAGCTAACAAATTTTGCCGGCGTTCAATTAGCCCTCTTAGCATCCCAACACAATATGACAATCCTTAACGGGAGTACCCCAGGCGATCTAGCGGGTGAATTTACTTTTAGCTCTTCACGGGGGAGTAGTGTTATTGATTTTGTGATGGTTTCCCAGCCACTAAGACAGGCAGTCCATGTTTTTTTTGTGGACTGCCTCACGGAGAGCGACCACTACCCCCTGGTCACAATCATTGGGCTCTTTACAAATATACATCTGCCTAAGGGCCCCCAAATACTGGATCCTTATGTGACCTCTTATGCAAGGAGGATCAAATGGTCTCCCAAGACTGAAAGAAAGTTCCACTCTCTTTTATCATCACCGGAGTGTCTTAGCCTATACAATCAGGCCTTAACATGCAGTGACTCAGCGGCAATCTTGACCTTCGAATCATTAATTAACAGTATTCAAAGGGAACTAGGAGCTGATCGTAGGCCAAGTGGCCCATATCGCCCAAGAAGCAATCCCTGGTTCGATGAAGAATGTGTGCTGCTCAGGAACAAGATCAGACAGGTTTACCTGCTCTATCGTAATCGAGGGGATAAACGCCTACCTGAGGACTATTACCGCCTGAAGCGGGAGTATAAAGGACTAATTGTTAAGAAAAAGAGGGCTAAAGAAAAAGAGAAGTGGGACCTACTTCTCCTCTCTATTCAGCAGAAGAACACCCGACTATTTTGGCAAATGGTCGCCTGTTCGCTGCCTGGTCATCAAGAACTCCCTCTCTGTTGCATTTCCAACAGAGATTGGGAAAGTCATTTTGGATCAATCTTCCAGGCTTCAATAGTCACGACCGGACTCGGACAACAACTGCCCCCTGCAATTCCGGACTGGCACCCCGTGACTCATGCTGAGATCAACGAGCTTATCTCTGAACTTAAGTCAGGCAAAGCTCCTGGCCCTGATGCTATACCCCCTGATCTGTTAAAATCTAATCCCAAGTGGTGGTCTCCTCTTTTAGCAACACTCTTTACCCATATCAATACCTCTGGCAGGATTCCTACCTCCTGGAACCAAGCAATTATTGTCCCTATTTTTAAACGAGGAAATAGGAACAACCCAGCCGATTATCGTCCTATAAGTCTGCTCTCCATCATTGGGAAATTGTACGCTAAATATCTCCAACGCAGACTCCTCACCTGGGTCGAGGAGTCCAACATTATTGGTGCTGAACAGATTGGGTTTAAAGCAGGCTGTGCCACATTGGACCACTGCTTTGTCCTAGCGCACCTGGTTGACAAATATGCCACCATACCAGGTGGTAAACTTTTTACTGCTTTTATCGATCTAAAGGCAGCATTTGATTCAATCCCAAGGGAATTGTTGTGGACAAAATTGTTCAAAAGCTCCATCGACAGACGTCTGTTGTTCCTAATTAGATCCCTATACAATCAGACTTCTAGTCAGGTCAGGTGTAGTTTGCAGGGAGAACTCTCTAACCCTATCCCGATAAAGAGTGGAGTAAGGCAGGGCTGTCTCCTGGCTCCTCTTTTGTTTAACCTATTTTTATCTGATTTGGCCTCTTATATTGGATGTATTGAGTCTCACGCCCCAAAGCTGTCAACAACGAAGATCCCGCTTCTCCTTTATGCTGATGACGCGGTCCTCCTATCACTGACGAGGCTTGGCCTGAAAAGGCTTCTCTCTGCATTTGGGTCCTACTGTGCTGAGAATCACTTGTCCATTAACTACGACAAATCAAAAGTCTTGGTGTTCTCTAGTGCCCGGAAGTTACACAACTGGGCTATTAAGGGTAATGCTGTTAAGCAGGTTTCCCATTTTAAGTATTTAGGTATACATTTTCAGAACACTGGTGCTTGGACTAGACACCGAACCCAGGTGCTGAATTCAGCTTTTTGTAGCCATCAGCAGATTTTAAGATTTTTCTATACCCAAGGTGGCCAATTTATTCCTTCTGCTCTGCGTATTTACAAAGCCAAAACCTTGGCCCAAACTCTTTATGGAATTCCGATATGGATACAGGGCTTCAAGGAGTGTATTGAAAGAACGCAGGCTGCTTTTTTAAGGAAACTTTTGGGTCTCCCTCCCTGTGTTGGCTTTGCTCCGATGTATCTGGAACTGGGCATTCGATCAGTTGAATGCATGGCGTGGATCAACACCTTTAAATGGTGGTTTCGGGCACTCTTTTTGGCAGCCCCTGGCAGCTACCTCTCCCTGGTGTTAGCTGACCCCTATACGTCTCGATGGGAGAGGGATCTGACGAAGAAACTCCACCTGTTAGGTTTTTCGGGGGATGCCATGGGAGACTATGGCCTTAAAGATGCCCAATGTAGGGTAGTCCAACGGCTTGTGGACATAGACTTACAATATCTGAGAGCTAGAGCCAATAAAACCTGCTCCCCTCTGGTCTTCAGCCAACTTAATAATTTTGGACTGAGGATGGCCTCATATTTCTATACTCTAACCATCCCTAAGTATAGAAGAGTCTTCTCCCTTGCTCGTTTTAACGTCTTGCCTTCAGCATTGCTGGACGGACGATTCAAGAGGCTTCCGAGGGGCGAGCGGCTATGTCCCTGTGGTAGAGCGGAGGTTGAGACTGTGGAGCATGTCCTTTTACACTGCCCCATGTACAACGTAGCCAGGACTAATTTGATGTCTCTCTTAGAGACAGATTTCTGTGGGCCCAATGATAGTGATTTGGCCTTGTATTGTCTAGGGGATGGCTCCTCATACACTACCTCTCAGGTCTCAAAATTTTTTCTAAGAGCCGTAACCATTAGAGGAGAGCGCTGTGGTCCCTCTCAGCCGGGGCTTCCGGTGGCCGGCTGTTCGTGATGTTCTTTTCCCTATGTTTTTCTGTAGCTATGCTTGCATTTTGGTCTGTGACCGTAAATAAATTTATTATTATTATTATTTATTATCTTCTTCTTGATTGAAATGAAATTCAACTTAGAGAAAAGTAAAGTCTTACACTTAGGCAAGAAAAACCAAAAGTAGACATATAGACTGGGTGAAACCAGGTTTAATAATATGAGAGGGATCTTGGGGTCTTAGTGGACAACCAATTAAATATGAGCCAACAGTGTGTGGTGGCAGCCAAAAAAGCCAATGCAATTCTAAATTGCGTTAACAGAGGGATCACAATCAAGATCAAGCGATGTAGTAAAATCATTCTATAAAGTCTTAGTAGGACCACACCTAGAATACTGCATCCAGTTTTTGTCACCACACTATAAAAAAGTTTTTGAGACACTAGAAAGAGTGCAGAGAAGAGCAACCAAGATGATTAGGGGATTGGAGGCTAAAACATACGATGAATGATTTCAGGAACTGGGCATGACTAGTCTAGTGAAGAGAAGGACCAGGAGAGACATGATAGCAGTGTTCCAATATTTGAGTGGTTGCCACAGACAGGAGGGGATCAACTTATTTTCCAAGGCACCAGAAGTCCATGAAACAATGTATAGAAACTGAACAAGGAGAGATTGAACCTGGAAATATGGAAACACTTTGTGACAGTGAGAACAATTAACCAATGGAACAGCTTGCCTTCAGAAGTTGTGAGAGCTTCAACACTGGAAGCTTTCAAGAAGAGACTACCATCGGTCAGAAATGTTGTAGGGTCTCCTGCTTCGGCAGGGAGTTGACTAGATGACCTACAACATCCCTTCCAACTCTGTTCATCAGTTAAAAAAGCTATTGCCTACTACTCTGATTAGGGCTGAGAATCATTATCTAACAATCAACAATTATCTAACAATTAAAAAGTGATTAGGGGACTTTTTTTCAGATTGTGAAGTGAACTTCTCAGAAGAATTGCTTTCTATGTCCTATTGATGTAGCGATAGAAGGAAAAAGGCCATACTTCAAATTGGGGGTGGGTGGGACCTATATGCTGAAAGCAACTAATTAGATTTCCTTCAAAGGGTACGGTGTTAAAATCATTTTCATTTTTTCATTAGTTGCTCCTTCTTATTCAGATTAGGTCTTAGAACAATGATATAGCATTTGGGGGAAAATATG
Organism: Pantherophis guttatus; assembly: GCF_059756535.1. NCBI lineage: Eukaryota > Metazoa > Chordata > Lepidosauria > Squamata > Colubridae > Pantherophis > Pantherophis guttatus. The sequence goes on from NC_142066.1 coordinate 17,107,397, forward strand.
CAGCCCAGTAATCCAGCTGCTGAAGCCAAAATGGAAAAGATCTCCACAGCCACCATGTATTTTCCCTTGGTACTCAAATAGGTGGGAACAAATGACACCCAAACACTGCAAAAGACCAACATGCTGAAAGTGATAAATTTGGCTTCATTAAAGCTGTCAGGCAAATTCCTAGCTAGGAAAGCCACGGTGAAACTGACAGCAGTCAAGAACCCCAAAAAGCCAAGGACTGTATAAAACATAGTGGTTGAACCTTCATTACATTGCTGGATAATTTCTTCAGCCATGGAGTGCCTGTCAGAATCTGGGAATGGAGGAGAAATTGTGAGCCACACCACACAAATGCAGAATTGTGTCAATGAGCAAGATAGGACAATAGAGATAGCCAGCCCTTTTCCCACCCATTTTCTCATTTTGGAACCGGGCTTGGTGGCCATGAAAGCAAGGACCACTATGATAGTTTTCCCCAATATACAAGAAAGGGCTACAGAGAAGATGATGCCAAAAGCAGTTTGTCGCAAGAGACATTTGACTTGGTCAGGTTGCCCAATGAAGAGCAAAGTGCAAAGGAAAGAGAGCAGGAGAGCAGCAAGAAGGCTATAAGTGAGGTTCCTATTATTGGCTTTCACAATAGGTGTGTCCTGATGTTTAATGAATATCCTGAGCACCACAGCTGAGATGACAGAAAAGGAGACTGCAATAACTGCCAAAGAAATCCCCAAAGGTTCTTCATAAGTTAAGTAAATTATACGTTTTGGAAGGCAAGTATCCTTATCCTTGTTTGGATATTGATCCTCTGGACAAGAGAAACAGTCATCCAAGTCTGAAAAAGAAACCATTCATAGAAACATTATCTCATCATTTCATTTTCAGTATATTCCAATTTTACAGACATCTGTAGACTTAAGTAGATCTCAGTTTGATTACTAGAATGACCTTCATATGGTGCTGCCCTTGAAGACCATTTCAAAAGTGTAACTGGTTTGCATTGCAGTGGACATGCACTTAATGGACATGGCTCCAAGTTGCTTAGTCTCTGCAATTCCATTTTCTGGTTATCACCATTAAATCCCTGAATGTCATAGGGCCAAATTATAGGTGAGATCACCCTTCTTCAATGGTATCTGTCTTTCCCAATAAGTCCGATAGATGGGCATGCTACAGAGTTTTGTGCTAAATGTTGCCTCTTGGAGTTCAGAGTTGTATCTGGTCTGTACTGTCCAGTCTTTTCCAATACTTTTCCATGTATGTGAGTTTCCTACCATTTTAACCTTGTAGCAGGTTTGGAAAACCTTATTGTTCCTCTAAAGTATTAGGCTAGAATGTCGGTTGACTCAGGAGCCTGATTTATCTGGTACCTGATGGCAGGGGTGATTTGTGTTTCTAAAGATTTTGGTAAGCTACTGAGGTTTATTATATGAGATAGGCAACCATATACATTCCAGAATCAATCAATCAATCAATCAATCAATCAATCAATCAATCATTTGGGTGGAATAGGAAGTAAAAACTAGTAAAAGCCATGGAAAAATTATCAATGAAAAATTACCTTTATTTCCAAAAAGTAATGACAAAGGTTTCTGGAAAAATGCTGTTTATAATTTTTCAAGGAAACATAAGAAGGAATAATTCAAATCTACTGTTGCTTAACGTTAAAATGAACTGATTGGTTTTATCACCAAGTAGCTCACTGAAGTATGAAAAAAAAATTAAGAATCTAAATTGTAAAATTCAAGAATGCGATAAAGGAATAATGGAATCACAAATAGAAGAAAAGTAGATATTGGAAGTTATTAATACATTGAAAATAGGTAAGACACCAGGGTTAGATGGACTAGGCGTAGAATATTATAAAAATGTTAAAAGACTATTGGTGCCAAAGATGAATATATAAATATTAAATATATAATACTTAATAAAATAATGGATGTGGAAAATATTCCACATTCCTGGAAGCAATCTTTGATAATATTGATAGCAAAACCAGATAAAGATCATACAAACCCAGGATCGAATATACTAATATCCCTTATTAATCAGGACGCTAAGATTTTTACAGCAATGTTGGCAAATAGTCTGAATATATTTATAGAGAATTATATTAAAAATGACCAGTGTGGATTTATAAGAGGCCAACAAATGTCAAATGTAGCAAGAAGGGCATTAAATGTAGGTTACTATATAAAGAATCAAAAATTAAAGGTGGGTTTATTTGCATTAGATGTATTTAAGGTGTTTGATTGTGTGGAATGGCCTACGTTGAAGATATTTATAGAAAAGTTAGGTTTTGGAAAAAAAAATAGAGAATAATTCAGAGAATAAAGCAAGAATAATTATAAATGATGGTATTACAGAGACATTAACCTTAAGCCGGGAATGAGACAGGGTTGCCCTTTATTCCCAGTTTTATTTGCATTATTGATGGAGGTTTTGGCAAATGCAATTAGGGAAGATTCATTGATTGAAGGAATTGGTGTACATAAAAAACTAAAATAAATTTATTTGCAGATGATACATTATTAACATTTCAAAATTGCGTAGTTATTATACGGAGGATATATTTACACCTGAACAAATTTGGTAATATAATGAATTACAAATAAACTGGAAAAAAACAGAAATGATGTTATATAACCATAGTAAAGAAGAAATGGAGGAAAATATAAATTAAAAATAGTAGAGTTGAAACAATTAAGGGAAATAGGTGAACCTATAGAAACGTATTGGTTTTAAAAATTGCTAAGATGATTCAAAACCCTTTTTTAAAAAAATTGCTAGAACTATGGAATAAATGGAGATACCAATTTGTGCTAGGAATTTCTCCTTTAACACCAGTGGTGGAAATAGAGAAATTACCTAAGATTAAATTGAAAGAATGGATTAGTAAATTAAAAGAAAATCAGATGTATAAATGGGAAGAATGGAAGAACAAGATAAAAAATATAACACAACAAAAGAATGTTTTATCAGATATTAAATTAAATTGGTTGAATTAAATACAATCAGAGAAATGGATAAAAATTGAAGAAAGATTTGAAGAGAAAGATAAACAGTTAAAAAAATTTGAAATGATTATAAAAGAATGTGAGGTGAATGAAGAATATATAGGTAAAGGAAGAACTGGGAAAATACAGTATATAGAACATTACCTGAATTAGAAGGTCAGGGAAAAGATTTAAAATTAATTTGGGAATCAGATTTAGGAGAAATAAATGATAATGATTTGAAAAATATTTGGAACAGAAGGATATATAAGAATATGTCAGTTAGAGTTAAGGAAAATGAATATAAAGTGATATGGAGGTGGTATCTAACACCAGGTAAATTAAATCAAATAGATATTAAATATACAAAAATTTGTTGGATGTGCGAGAAAGAGGTTGGAACATATAAACATATGTGGTGGGATTGTGATAGTGCACAAAAACTATGGGACATGGTGTTTAGAGAAATTAGAGCACTTTTGAATGTAAATTTAGATATGTCACCGAGGATTGCATTACTGTTGCTGTTGAAAAAACAGGATATAAATGAAGCAAAAAAGGAATTGATTGTAAAGTTGATAATGGTAGCTAGATTAGTGATGGCTAAATATTGGGGACAAAATTGGGATATTCAAAGAAAATAAGTGGTATAATGAAATTTGGAGTATGGCAACAAATGATAAATTAACAACAGAAATTAAATTTTAAAAAGGGATGATTCATGTAAACAATTATAATGAAATATGAGGCGATTTTATAAAAACAGTGTTGTTGGAAGGCAAAGGGAATAAACCTATTCAAGAATATATGTTGTTTTGGAGGGGATAAGGGCACAATTGGCATATATTGTATATCTTTTAGTTGTGATAGAAGAAGAAATATAAGAAATATAAGGGGCGGGGAGTCTCAGGGGGGATGCACTGTTTCAATAAGTTGCTACGCTCAATATTTTCAATCATCATACTATTTATTAAAGATATTTATTTATTAAAAATAACCCCCATTTATATTTATTATATCATTGAAACATATAATATAATTCTTTGCTTACCCAATTGATTAGCTATCTTCCCATCTGGACATATTTTACAGTTATAGCAACAGGATAATTTCCCTTCCACTTTTATCTTGCTGTGGCCAAGAGGACACTTCTTGTTACAGATGGAAAGAGGTAATGCCTGCTCAGAAAATAAACCAAAATTCACAGAAAAAATGTAATCTTGGTGAATTGTTCTTTCCATCAATTACACATATGCAAACTCTTCATTGGAAAAATGTGGAATATGCTCCGCACAGCCTGTTTTCACCAAAAACGCACCTGTTTTTGGCCTGCAGAGTGTAATGAGGGCCAGGGAGGGCGAAAACACAACGCACAGAGGGTTCAGGAGGGAAAAGATGCCTGTATTCAGTCTATAAGATGCACCTAAATTTTCACCCACTTTTGGGGGGGAGGGAAAGTGCGTCTTATGCTCTGAAAAATACAGTACGTAGATGTTATATTTTCTTTAATTAAAGAATGTGATCAGCCATCCCCTATTTCAGAGGAGGTTATTAAAAAGTTAATTCTAAAGTGTTGAAATCATGAAATTTGTATTTTTTTTAAAAAAAATCATTCTGTTTTAATAAATTTTATTTATCTTAAAGTACATACACCTCTAAAGAATTACCCACTTACTCCTTCGGGCCTTGCAAAGGGCTGGAAGACCACATCCTGCCAACTGGTTTGGAGCTACAAAGTGGTTATATCATTCTGAGGGTGGTTGAAGGACTAAGCTAAGATCCTATCTCCTCCCTTCCTTCTCATCTTGTCAATCTTAAATCAATTTCAATGTCAATATTTATTGTTTTAATGTTTTACAATTACAAGCCACCTAGTGTCACCTCTAGGTACCCATTCCTAGGTGAGATGGGCAGCATATAAGTTTAATAATAAATAATAATACATGTAAGTTGATCCCAATTTGCGCCCAAAATTTCTGCTGCTAAGTGAGACAGTTGTTAAGTGAGTTTTGCCCATTTTATGACCTTTCTCACCAGAGTTGTTAAGTGAATCACTGCAGTTGTTAATAGCAATAGCAATAGCATTTAGACTTATATCACAGTGTTTTACAGCCCTCTCTAAGCAGTTTTCAAAGTCAGCCTATTGCCCCCAATCTGGGTCCTCCTTTTACCAACCTCAGAAGGATGGAAGGCTGAGTCAATCTTGAGCCTGGTGACATTCGATCTGCCAAACTGCTGGCACCCAGTGATCAGCAGAAGTAGCCTGCAGTACTGCACTCTAACAACTGCACCACTGCGGCTCTGTGTTCAGTTAGTAACACAGTAGTTAAATGAATCTGACTTCCCCAGTGACTAGCAAAAAGTGATCACACGACGCTGGACACTGTAGCTGTCATAAGTATGAGTCATCTGAATTTTGATCACATGACCATGAGGATGCTGCTATGGTTGTAAGTATGAACAGTGGTCATACATATCTTTTGTCAGTGTCATTGTAACATCAATAAATAACATATGGACTGCTCAATGCTTCCTTACTCCAAATGTTGCTGTGATTGTTATTGTGTAATCATTTATTCCACAGGTATCAAACTTGCGGCATTCCATTGCTGTCACATGACATATAGTGACATTTTCCCCCTTCATGGAGCTGGGGTGAGCGTGGCCTGCATGTGACACAGCTGGCCTGCGGGCTGCCAGTTTGACACCCTTGATTTAGTCCATCAATCTGTGGCTAATAATTTCAGGAAAAGGGAAAAATGAGACATACCTGGTTAAACATGAGAGGCCAAACAGCTTCCTTATCAGAAATGGTGAGGAGCTTTTCTGAGAGAGCCAGGTGGTCAATCTTTCCAATTTGGATTTTCAGAAAGGACTTATTTGGAAATGTGACCCAATTTAAAATATCAAGTCCAGTTTCTAATTCCCCATTGGGACCAAAGGAAATCTGTTCTCCAGCACTGTTGTTAAAGGAGACTTGTTGCAAAAAAAGGTGGAGCTAAAGGAAGATGACAAAAAAGAGGAAAAAACCATGAATGTTATCAGGAATCTTTGAAGGGGATGGGAACATTTCAATTTTTTTCTTCCAGTTTGGCCTAGGTTTAAAGAAAAGTAAGCTCTTCCATTTTGCCTTGGTCAAACTATTTCAAACTTTTAAAAAAATATAGTTTTATCAAATACATTTGAAAAACTGTCAGATGAGAATTCCAACAGAAAATCCAGAAAGGGACAGATCTAGGAAATTACTTTGCTTTGATTGAGCATTTCAGAAATGGGGAATTCAGTGTTCTGCCATATAATAGGCAAGATAGAGAGTTGCATGTTTAAAGGAGCCAGAATTGTGTTTGCACAACATTGGAAGGGCGAGGAGATCCCCACAGAAGTAAAGATAATAACGATAATTTTAGAATGTGCAGAAATGAATAAACTAACATTTCAAATTAAAGAAAAGGAAGACACTGAATATTTTGAGGTATGGGATCTGTTCTATCGATGGTTAAATAAGAGAAACAGGAGTTAGAATCTCGAGGATGACAAGGAAAAGATTAATCTCACTACTAGGGTTGTTTACTGCAAATTATTAATTTTGATTAATTTTGATTAGTTAATGTTATGAGGGAAAAGCACTGTTAATTATCAAGTTACCATAAGGGGATACTATTATTATGACTATGACAAATATTACTCCAAAGAACTGTAACCAGGCAACACACTGTATATATGGATTTTGAACATATTGGTCTTTTTTATCTATATTATTATTTTTTTAAAAAGAGAGAGAGAGTGGCATGGTTGTCTAGTGGTGAAAACCCTTGCATCCCTTTTAGAAGATTAAGAGTTCAATACTAAGCAGTGAAAACTGTTTCTCCATGAGGGCACAAAGAGAAAATATCTGCTATGAACTCTGGGTGGTGTCAGGAAGGGCAACCGGCCAGTAAACAGTCAGGTCCATTCAGTTGCCCCATCTCTACCCTGAATTAAGGGATTACAGGGTCATAAAAAAAGACTTAGTGTAGGCAAGGTAGAATTCTCTGAGGCAGACTATTCTAGGACAAGATGGCTTTTACTTCCATCAGGGGGTAATTCCGGGTGTTACTTTTGAGGGAAAAAAAAACTTGAACTATTCTTCATGCAATTCATTGACAATATTGTCATTCACTGGAAGTAACACTAAGTATAGTTACCTTTTGAATCCGTACCTTTGACACCTTTGAATCTTAGTTACTCAAAAATTAAGTTGGTGAGGAATAATAATGCTATTCAGTAGTAAAGCAGTTTTCATTTTCTACATATAAAATTGTTAAATATAATGGATTGAATAAGATCCTCTACATACCATTTAAGACATAAAATGAAGTCCATATGTTACATATTTTTGTGTCATATTTTCATATGAAAATATCAACTACTTCTATATAGCTTTCAAAACTATCTATAAAGAATTCTAACTGTTAAAACAACAGAACGCAACAAAACAACACAAAACACAAAACCAGTCTCCTATTCTGGTACTTGGTGATTTCCCCAAATTTTGTATTAGCCAACATTACTTGCCAGGGTGATTGGAGGAAGAGCTTCCATCTCCTCTCATTCATTTTTTGTCTCCCTTTGAGTTTGGCGGAACGCAGGGCCTTCAGAGCATGTGCCACAGCATAGACAGCATTATAGACGCTGTAACTTTGTCCATTCACGGTGGTGTCAAAGACAGAATTAGGAAGACTCTCCAGCTTCTCTTCTCCAGTGCAGATCCTTTCAGCATTCTCATCGGTAATATCACTGGAGAAGGAGCATTCAAATGCATCTTTCCAGAAATCCCTAATAAACCCATCATCTTTTTCTAAGTTTGGGTTTCTCTTCTTCATAAATTGTTGGAATCCGGTCAGCTCCTTTGAGTGAATTGCAAAAGAAAGTGCACCATGGAGAAAATCAATGGGCAATGGTCTTTGCATTAGAATGGATGTGAATTCCATCTGGGCTCTCATGATCCAAACTTTGGCCGTTCTCTCCTTTGGAATGTTATCATAATTGAAAAAATAGATCATTAGCCTCAAAGGCACCAAGCCTGAAATTTCAGCACTTAAGATCACTGCAATGACTGTACTCTCCATGATCACTTTGAATATTTTACCTGTATTTTCTATCCACTCAGCAGCTGCATTACCATATATTATCTGGGGAAGACATTCTATAAAGTCAAAGCAGATTCCTCTCTCTGAAAACATGGAAAGTCTCTTCTGAATGAATCTGTCTTTATCTTCCTGAAGCAGAGAAACTAACCCAACCCAGGTCCATCCAAAATGCAACAATAAGTGCAATATTCCTTTAAATTGGTGGTTGTCATCCAGGAACATCCATTTGACAAATGTTGCTGTTTCAGTATTCATCAATGGAGCTGATCCATATGTGATCTAAATCGAGAAAGTCAGAAGAATATAGGAATAAAGGGTCTCTTCCACAACAACAACAACAACAATAATAACCAATGCATGTCTATTTCTTTAATCCAATATCTGGGTTTGAGTGGGATAGAAAAATAGTGTGCATAAAAATTAGTTTTACACGACGTCTGCAATTTTGCTCATCAAACAAAAAGGGACAGCCCTTTCAAGATGTTCTTAGTAATGGTTTTGCTCAAATTCTCATTTCAGTGACCCACCTTTTGAATATAATTAATAGCTGGTGAACAACTCATATTGAACCATTTTTTGTCTCACCTGGGGAAATTTGTAGTTGCACAGAGAGATTGCCATGTTGAGACAGGTGTTACTCTGGGGTCCTCCAATGAAAGCTACTGTGTTGATCTGCTCATTGCATTTGTAGTTGGGTATAAATTCATCTTTTGTAGATAGAAATTCCATTGATAAATGATAAGTTGTACTTTCCACAGGATAGTCAGTAGCAATACGGAAACCAAGGCTAATATTGGGTATAATCCCAGAATGTTCATTGATCTCCTTTACAGCAAATGCAAGAGCCAAAGTGTGCTGGTAATTGTGAGTGATGAACCTTCAGTGAGAGTTAGATATTGTCAATATATTTCTGTTTCAGAATTATATATACAGAAAGATATAAATTAGTGCTTATTGTTCATTCTGGACACCTGGAATTTGGTCACTATCAAATAATAGCCCTAGATTGTATCAACTAGAAAGCACCAATCTACCTGTGGCTACTTAACATTGAGCTAAGGTGGCATTTACTCAGACCCCATTTGAAATACTGTGTACGGTTCTGGAGACCTCACTTTAAAAAAAAAAGATATTGATAAGATTGAGCGAGTCAAGAAATAGGCAAGAAAAATGGTGCACAGTTTGAGGGACAAAACATATAAAGAAATATTAAAGGAACTGAATATGTTCAGCATAGAGGACAGAAGGAAAGGGGGACATGAGTGAAATCTTTAAATATATTAAGGAGTATGAATAAGATTGTTTAAGGTAGTATTCTCAATATTAATTAAAACATTAGAACATGGGATCATAATCTCTAACTGACAGGAGGGAAGTTCAAAACTATTGTTAAAAGGTATTAACTTCACAGAAAGAGTAATAGAACCTTGGAAACAACTTCCAGGGGAGGTAATGGATCAAACACCAGTTTACTGAGTTCAAACATGAAACACATCCGTTTTCTATGTTTCTATCTGATTTCAGTATTATCTATATCTTATCTATATTTTCATAGAGAAGGAAGACAACTCAGACTTAAATGTATAATAGTCTAAAATATGCACTAGACAGTTTCTCTTTTATATCTGGATGAAATGAAAGACAAATAAGCTCAAGAATAACCAGAGGATATCTGCAATATTTAGATTAGTCAGTTTCTTGAGGAGAAAAAAAATCATGCAGTATTATCTATATCCTATCTGTATTTTCTAAGGGAGGAAGCCAGCTTCATTTTACACCCTAAACATATTATAACCTAAATTATGCACTAGAGGGTTTCCTGTTTTATATCTGGATGAAATAAAAGGAAAAAAACACCTCAAGATTCAACAGAGAGCTTCTGCAATATGTAGATTAGTCAAACTTTTCTTTACTTTCAACAAGGAACTTTGTTGAAGGAAGGAAATTTTTGAGGAGAATGAAATTCATATACTTTACGATTAAATCTAATAATATTCATCTCAATTTCAACATCAATGTTAGGACAGTTCTGAAATTAAAAAAGACTAAATATGGTCACTGGAACGGGTCATATCCACTGACTAGTAACCAATACTTTTAAGCATAAAAGCGAAAGAAAATACATTTAGGTATCAATGAGGGCAAAGAAGAGGTGCGGGATGAGGAGGAGGAGAAGTAGTCAGATACTTACAGGTACTGATCAAGGACTTTATAACTGGGAAGGCTATGAAAAGTGATCTCATTTGAAAGAAAGAGAACCTGATGAATAATAGCAGCAATGATTAAATCTCCAGACTGATAGTATTTATGAACAATTGGAAAAGGACGACTAAGTTTGCAGGTGTAAGGAGGAGAAATGCACATCATAGTTGGGAAAAAAAGGAAAACTAATGTTCTGAATATAACCAATTGACTATAATATGTAGTCATTGTAGACCTCAAACAGTAACTCTTAAATTACCATTCAACTGAGTAGCTGACCATTCATTAATATTATCTAAACTTAAGACAATGAATTTTATTTAAAGTTAAAAAAATGAAGTGTCACAGATGAAATACTAATCCTACCTACGTGCACGTCTGTATTTCTAAGCAGATATAAATAAAATGCAATGTCTTAATCTGGGGTGATCATTTTTACAGTGGCAGCTGGAATTCCCTTATGATTTGAAGAAGAAGGAACAATAACTATCTTTAATCAGTAATCAGTATTATTCTTTGCAGCAGTACTTTCAAAAATATCAGAAGGAAACATGTTTATCGTATTGCAATAGTCCTTGCTGCATGAACCTTTAGAATTAAGGCATGAAACAAAAAAAGAGGGGAGTAAGAATTCATAAAATTAATACACCACTAGAAGGGGAAGAAAAAGATTAGAAACATACCCATTGAGGTCTTTTGTCCCACCAATTTTGCTTCATACATATTACTTTTAAAAAAAATATTTAATACTTTGCTTTAAAATAACTTAAGTTATTCTGTTTTTAATGCTTAATTTAATTGTATACCACCCAGAATGGCTCTCTGAGGGAGATGGGAAGTGAAGAAGAATGAAATACACATACATACATACTCACATACATACGCAGAATCTCCCTTGAATACTGTAATATTTATTCAAGTCCTAGAAGGACATAATCCTGCAATTTAGAAGATAGATTCAGTTGGAAATGGAGCTTTGGAATGTGAGTCTACGTGAGTCTACCCTCTTATTGTGGAGTTATGCTTCCCATCTAACAGATGGACATGTTGAGAATGGATCTCAAGATCTTGCAGCAATCAGCAGAACATTTAATAATAATAATAATAATAATAATAATAATAATAATAATAATAATAATAATAATAATTTTATTTATATACCGCCCTTCTCCCGAAGGACTCGGGGCGGTGTACAGCCAAGATTAAAAACATAAATATACAATATCATAGTTAAAATTAATTAAAATTATTAAATAGTTTTGGCCAAATTTTAAAACCCAATATTAAAACCCAATTTAAAATCATTCAGTTAGACAGCCCCGCCTGTTGGAATAGTAGGGTCTTGAGGGCACAGCGAAAGACCCGGATGTCAGAGATGTTATGAATATCTGGGGGCAATTCATTCCAAAGGGCAGGAGCTCTGACAGAGAAGGCTCTCCTCCTAGGTATCGCCAGCCGACATAACTTGGCCGACAGTACCCTGAGGAATCCCTCTCTGTGGGAGAAGGCAGTCCCATAAATATCCTGGTCCTATGCCATGGAGCACTTTAAAGGTGGTGACCAACACCTTGAATTGCACCCGGAAGAACTCTGGGAGCCAATGCAGCTCACTCAGGAGAGGTGTTACATGGGTGTAATGAGGTGTGCCCATAACCACCCACGCGGCCACATTCTGGACTAGTTGGAGCCTCTGAGTGCTCTTCAAGGGGAGCCCCATGTAGAGAGCATTACAGTAGTCCAGACAGGAAGTGACGAGGGCGTGAGTGACCATGTGCAAGGTGTCCCAATCCAGAAAGGAACGCAACTGGCAGATCAGGCGAACCTGATAAAAAGCCCCCCTGGCTACGGCCGTCATATGCTCTTCTAAAGACAGCCGTGAGTCCAGGAGGACACCCAGATTGTGAGCCCTCTCTGTGGGGGGCAAAGATTCACCCCCATTAGTCAGCGATGGCACCAGCTGACTATACCGGGATGCCGGAAGCCACAGCCACTCAGTCTTGGAAGGGTTGAGCTTGAGCCTATTTCTCCCCATCCAGACCCGCACGGCCTCCAGGCAGCGGGACATCACATCAAGGGCATCATTGGGGTGGTTTGGGGTGGAGATGTACAGCTGGGTGTCATCAGCGTACTGATGGACTCACCCCAAAACCATGGATGATCTCACCCAACGGCTTCACATAAATGTTGAACAGAAATGGTGAGAGGACCGACCCTTGCAGCACCCCCCAAGCGAGGCACCTCGAGGTCGACCTCTGCCCCCCTGCCAACAGAAACTGTGAGCGGTCGGAGAGGTAGGAGGAGAACCATCATAACATGGTGTCTCCAATTCCTAACCCCTTCAACCGCTGCAGCATGATACCATGGTCGATGGTATCAAAAGCTGCTGAGAGATCTAATAGGACCAGGACAGAGGAGCAACCCCTGTCCCGAGCCCTCCAGAGATCATCAACCAACGCGACTAATGCCGTTTCTGTGCTGTACCCCCGCCTGAAGCCCGACAATGGGTCCAGATAGACAGCTTCCTCCAGGTACCGGGGTAGCTGTCGTGCCACCACACTCTCAACAACCTTCGCCACAAAACTAAGGGTACATGTGGAACCCTACATGGCATACCAGCTATGACCATTCCAGTGGCAGATAGATGAGGCCCTGTGTATTCCCTAGCTCTACATCACTCATCTGCCTAAATCAATGATTAAAGTATAGTATGTTTTCCACACAAGCCCTAAAAATAGATAAAGGGAACCCAGTTGAAAAATGAATCAAAAACTTTATTCTTGTTCATTTGTTTATTGAGCAGTGCTAATCTGTAGAGTAGCCAACGGTCAGACATGACTGAGTGACAACAACAGTGCATGGATACACCCAGATGAAAGCAACAATTAATAGGATGTCTACAATTATTGCCTTCACCATCAAACTAAAGCCAAAATTATCAATGCACTAATCTCAGTAGGAATGTTACAGTTGAAAATAGCTAACCTGATATCTGTAAATATGTAAATATGTTTGCTTGTGTATATGTCATTGTGTGATGTCATTGTGTCACTTATCATTGGTCACTACTTACCATTAGCCCCGCCTCCTCTGTATATAAGCTCTCGCTCCCCTCAGATTGATGGCTGTCTAAATGTGTTCCTGAGGAAGAAAATAAATATTATTATTATTACAAGAAAGTCTACAGTCTCTTATATTGGGCCTAACCAGGATAACCAAACTAGTAACAAATTGGTAGCAAGAGGATGGTTTGGTAGGCCCAACCGAACATAAAGATGCAAGACTCATATAACGACAAAAGAAGACCTGCCACCAGATACATAACGAAAAGAATGGCAGCTCAACTAACTCCTGACAAATATACACCACTTGAAAATATTAAGAAACAAACGCAATTACAAGAAAATGAACTGCTAACACAAAACGAACAACCACTAGCTGGAGCAGAACAAACTTTCTCAACACCAAACAAAGAAGATGAGGTAAAAAGAAAAATACTAGAATTAATAGAAACAACTACAGCTGAATCAAATCTGCTTGTGAAAATCCGCAGCATGATAAACGACCACGGAACAGCAGCAGATAACGAAAATAACAAACAAGAAAACTGCAAGGTAAGAAATTCAACCCCTGACTTCAAAAATGACACCAAAGATGGCGACAGCTTCCCGCCTTTTTCATGGCAGCCATCTTACCCACCTAATACCTCTAAAATGCCTGACCAATTACTAAAAGAATTCCAAACCTCAAACTACGAAATAAAAAACAAAACCTACCAAGAAGATGATTACCCGAGTCCAAAAACAAATAAAAAACAATTATTTAAACAAAACAAAGCTCAACCTACTGAAGTAGAAATAGACAATGCTATACAGGTGCTAACTGCAGCACTCGGGACTAAACTAACAATACCAAACAAACAACGAGAAAATGAAATAGAAAATTCTAAACTACCATCTACCAAAGGTCAAAAAGAAATAGACTGTCTAAAGAAAGGCCTAGCCACCCGAAGAAAAACAAGCTGGCAATCATACTTACCTACCGAAGAGCAGCTCCCTGAACAACCCGGCTCCATTGGCAATGGCGGCCCGCCTCAAGCGCCACTTACTGACGACCTCAGAGAAGACTCCCCGACAAGCAGAGCAGCACCCCAGGCATTCTTCAGTCACCAGAGGCCCTCCGGAAACAAAGCAGAGCAACAGAAGGCCGTCTGGGACTTCACCCCAGGAGCTGCAGACACAGGAACCTCCCTCGCCAACTGCTGGAGAAAAATGAGGACTGAGCATGCCCAGAACGAGCCTGCAAAGAAAGAAGAAGGAAACATAAATACAAGTCAGCGCAACATAGAGATAAGTAAATACAGACATACATCTACCATACCCAGGCCTTATTGTGAGTATGCTAAGGTCTTAAATCATGGACAGCTACTAAACATGAATAACACTTCACAACACTCAGGGACAATACCTTCAGACTTTATAAAGTTAAGATTAGATGGAAGCAACTTAATGGAATGGAACTAGTGTTTACAGATTACATATTTGAAAGAGAATGTTTTATTTTTTATTGATAACCCACCAGATAAGCCTTGGACCTATGAAATAGACTGCCTCCATCACAAAGCATATTATATATTAATTGCCTCTATTTCCCCAAGTATACTTCCCAGTATAGAGCATAATTTAACTGTATTTGAAACATACCAAAAATTATTCAATTTGTTCTATAGTAAAAGTGTAGCCACCACCACAAAAATTTCTAGGGAATTCTATTCTGCCAAACTAAAACATGATACCTCCATGAGTGAACATATCTTGAATCTAAACGCAGTAAGAGCAGACCTTATCCAAAGGGGGGAAACCATTTCTGACAACACCATGAAAAGCATTATAATTAATTCATTAGATCACAGCTGGGATAATTACATTACCTTAATAGATAACCTAAGTATAGAGCAAATTACCTTAGAAAATCTTACCAATAAGCTTATTACTGAAGATAGACTTAAAAGAGAGCGATATACACAACTAAGGGAAGGTAGAAATCAAAGAAGAACTGATTTTAGGGTCAGAGATAGGTACCCACATGAATGTCTCATATGTGGATCTGAAAGACATCAGAGTAGAGATTGCCCCAAGAATGCAGGATACAGTGACTCATATCAACACAAGGATAGGAGAATACATTTCTTAGACAGAACTTCCCCAGATTACAGGTATAAGCGAAGAGAATCACCACACCCTAGAGAAAGACAAATGAACAGAAATAACCCTAAAGAAAATAAGAAAGGATCACTATATGGAATAAGAAACAATAACACTTTGATGTCTGATTCACTCAACACTTGGCTCATAGATTCTGGAGCCACATGTCATACAACTCATAATAGAGAAATATTAATGTCAGGTATGCTTCCTTCAGTATCCAGGAAAGAAAACCCCAAACTCAAGCATTTTGAAGAATTTGGTACTTTTACTGAATATGAAAAGATTAACACCCCAGTGAAAAGCTGGAAGTGACCAAAACCGCGAAATGCATCTACTAAGCTTCTTCCCCCCCTCGTGTTTATATTTTCTCAGCCAATCTAAAGGTCTTCCAAAGGTCAGGTGGCAACACGTCTGGCAGCGTCATCCATCAGGAATGTCGAGACAGTTGGTCAGCCATCCCCTTCTGAACTCCAGTTTCGATTCCCACGAAGTCCCCTCCTACAAAGACAAACCCTCTCCTGCTCTCTTCCCCCCCTTTGCTCCATACCTAATCCCTCCCCGTTTCTTATGGCAGCTAAAGCAGGAAAGCTGAGGCTGACATTCGGCCCCTCTTGCAGAAGAGACGTTAGTCCTAAATAAAAGGAAGAAAGAGAAAGAGAAACAGAATATATACAATGATCAAGGTTTATCAGGGTATTTGGCATAGAACTGTTGCACTTTCTTGGGAGCTCGGACATCCCATTTATTTACCCATTCAGCCTGAGATAGTGGAAAATGTTTCCAGGCAATTAGATATTGGACTTTACCATGGTGTTTTCTAGAGTCCAAGATTTCCTTAACCTCAAAATGTTGCTTCCCTTCTATGAGGATGGGAATTGGAGGGTTGCTATGATCAACCCTTAGGGGAGATGAGTGTTCAGGTTTCAATAAACTAACATGAAATACAGGATGTATCCGTCTCAAGGTTTTTGGTAATTCTAATTCAACTGTCACTGGATTTATCAGTCTAATCACACGGAATGGTCCTACATACTTAGGCCCCAGCTTTTTAGACCTCTGGGTGGTTTGTAAGTATTTGGTAGACAAATAGACTTTATCCCCCACTTTGTAAATGTGAGCTGGGGACCTTTTCTTATCGGCTTGTGCCTTATGAGCTCGGTGTGCCTCATCTAATGCCTTCCGAGTCACTGTCCAGGTGCTCCTTAATTGTTCCATCCAATCTATCAAGGAGGGATTTTGGGGATCATCTTGAGGTAACTCGGGAATGGGTACAAAATCCTGGCCCGATGCAACCTTAAAAGGGGTGAATCCGGTGCTACTATGCACAGAATTGTTATACGCCACTTCTGCAAATGGCAACAAGTCTACCCAATTGTCCTGTTGGTAATTCACGTAACACCTAAGGTATTGTTCGAGCACCCCATTGGTTCTTTCACAAGCACCATTTGTCTGAGGGTGGTGACTGGAACTCAACCCCTGTGCGGAGCCTATCAATCTTAAAAATTCTCTCCAAAAGCGCCATTTCTGACCAGCCTGTCATATAAGGTGCCAGTTCACGAAACTCTTGGATATACTCTGCCACCGGCCTCCGACCCTGCTGAATGCTCTTCATTCTGAGTCTCGCCTTTCGTTCAGCTAAATGGTCTTCAAAACGTCTTCTAAGGGCCCTCATGAACTGGTTGTAATTTCTCAGCAGGAGGGAGTTGTTATTGTGGAGAACTACCATCTACTCAGCCGCCACTCCCTCTAGGGCATTCGCAACGCTTCTGACTTTAGCCGCATCCGTTTCGTAGTCCTCCCCCCAATCCTGCATGTGGTTCCACACTTGGGTCAGGAAAAATCCCAAGGTTTTAGGATTTCCATCAAACTTCCCAGGAAGGGGGGGGATTTTTGGCTTTTTACGTCTGCGGGGGGGGGGCCCTGCAGGGCTGGGGTTCTCTGGCCGGCTGCATCTCTTCCTCGAGCTGCCGAAGCCTGGGATGTTCCCTCCTCAAACTCTTCCTCTCCCCCGCAGGCTGTCTCTTCGGCCTCCCCCCTGGGGTCTGCTTCCCCCTTCTCCACAGGAGTTTCAAAAGACTCACGGTTTTTTCTGCTTTCTTCCACATCACGGATAAGCTGCAAGGCTTGATCTATCATGAGACGTTCCTTCTGCTGTTGCATCCACACTGCCTCCCTTTTTCGGGGTCTGGAAGTCGTCACTCCCCGGGGGTTCTCCCCCCAGTCCGGCAGTCTCCCCACACCTTTTGACCATCTGGCCTCCTCCGGTTCCAAACGGAGTTTTTCCAGCCATTCTGCAGTTTCTCTTTCCGACTGGAGGGCGGTTGAACTCGCTGCCCCCATCTTCCCTTCTTCATCACTCCCTCGATCTGACATACTTTGGATTTTCAGTCCCCTCGGGTTTTGTCCGGGATGACTGAGATGACTTCCAGCTTAATGTCAGGTATGCTTCCTTCAGTATCCAGGAAAGAAAACCCCAAACTCAAGCATTTTGAAGAATTTGGTACTTTTACTGAATATGAAAAGATTAACACCCCAGTGAAAAGCTGGAAGTGACCAAAACGCGCGAAATGCATCTACTAAGCTTCTTCCCCCCCTCGTGTTTATATTTTCTCAGCCAATCTAAAGGTCTTCCAAAGGTCAGGTGGCAACACGTCTGGCAGCGTCATCCATCAGGAATGTCGAGACAGTTGGTCAGCCATCCCCTTCTGAACTCCAGTTTCGATTCCCACGAAGTCCCCTCCTACAAAGACAAACCCTCTCCTGCTCTCTTCCCCCCCTTTGCTCCATACCTAATCCCTCCCCGTTTCTTATGGCAGCTAAAGCAGGAAAGCTGAGGCTGACAATTAAGCAACTTCACTGAAAAGAAATATTACATTAAAGTAGCAAACCAAAATAAAGTCCTAGTGAGGGGAATGGGAGACACGCATATAAAGGGTATAGGAAAAATAGAGGGGGTACTATTTGTGCCCGAAATTACAAATAACATATTGGCAACCCTAAAATTAAGTATAGAGAATGGAATGGAAACCACTTTCAGAGGTGGAAAGGTATTTATGACTAAAAACAACAGAAACTTAGGTAAACTATTTACAAATGATGGACTAACATACCTACTGCCACAAGATAACGAACTAGTCTATGCAAACTATCAATTAAGAAACGAAAAGCCAAATTCAGATAGCCATGATGAAAGTAATAATGATAACGCATCGACCACTGATACTAATATGTCTGAAAATTTAAACAATGGAAGACCTATTCATGATAATTGTAGTCACTTACTCCACAGAAAGCTAGGACACGCGAGCTTTCCCGTCATACGAAAAATGTTAGAATGTTCCGAAGATTTAAAAATAAAGAACTGTAAAAATTACTTAGAATGCTCTGTGTGCAATTCATCCAAAATTAAAAACAAACCAAAACCCAAAAAAGCCACTCGCACCACACAATCAATTTTTCAACTAATTCATATGGATGTAGTAGGCCCATTAAAACCTTCAATTAAATATAAAAAAAGATATTTTCTAACCATAGTTGATGACTACAGTAGATTCGGTTTTGTATACACCCTTAATCACAAAAGTGAGGTTTTCAAAAAATTTAAGGAGTTCTTTAAAATGGTAGAAACACAACACAATACTAAAATTAAACAAATAATGACTGACAGGGGGTCGGAATTCCTATCCAACGAATTTTCAAATTGGCTAAGATCACAAGGAATATTGCACTTTAAATCTTGTCCGTTTTCCCCATTTCAAAACGGAGTTTCTGAAAGAAAAAATGGTTTGCTACAAACCATGGTTAAATGTGTGTTAGATGATGCTGGCTTAAACCAATCATTCTGGGCTGAAGCCCTCACTTATTCCAATTACACTATAAATCGCTTATGGTCCAGTACAATCAACAAGACCCCATACGAACTCATGTATGGAAGGAAACCAAAAATTGGGCATTTACACGTATTTGGTGTATCTGCTGATGTATATGTCCTCTCACAATTAAGACACAAAGGAGAGAAAGTATCCAAGAGACTGATATTTATGGGGTACGAATCAGGAACCAAGGGATATCGCTTCATTGATAAAAATAACCACTTCATTGTATCCAGATCTGCCGTGTTTCATGAACACATGAACTGGTCAAAATTACATCTCAATGAAATTTACCCAGAATCAAAAAATATTACGCACATGCACGCAGAACATCATACATCAGATACGAACCCCAAATCCACATCCACAAACAGAGTCAAATGCCCAAAAATAGTTAATGATGAATGGAAAAAAGGATACCCCACTTTGAAGGTAGATCAATTAACCGAAAAAGAAGCTAAATATATGCATAGCGATGAACATCCCCAGAATAGGCCCATTAGATCCAATAGAGGCGTAATCCCTAAAAGATTAGATGATTACGTACTGTCTATTCAAGCCAAACACCTGACTCCCAACACATATGATGACATACTTAAGTTACCCCTAGAAGAAAAAAGTAAGTGGGAGGAAGCAATGAAAAAAGAGATGGACAGTTTGAGAGAACTAAATGTATATACACCAACAGACCTACCCACTGAGAAATCCCCCATTGGCACTAGGTGGATCTATAAAATCAAAGAGCTAGAGGATGGTAAATTCCTATACAAAGCCAGATTAGTGGCTCAAGGCTTTGCCCAAAGATTTCCGGATGACTATGAAGACACATACTCCCCAACCGTTAGATCAGAAAGTGTGAAAACAGCACTAGTGTTACTTCCATTTTAAATCTGGAAGTATATCAATTTGACGTGCAGACAGCCTATCTGCACGCTGATCTAGATAAAGAAATTTATGTGAAAGCACCCCCAGGAAAAGATACAAAAAAGGGAGAAATTTGGCTATTGAATAAGAGCCTTTATGGACTAAAACAGTCTGGTAAGTGGTGGTATGAGTGTTTATCAAAGATACTTAAAGATATAGGCTTTGTAGCTACTTCATCTGATTTTTGCTTTTTTACGAAAAGAAATAATGATTCTATTGAATATGTTTTGATTTATGTTGATGATATATTATATTTTGGACATGACAAGATTAAATGTGATAATTTCGCTGAACAACTAGGCAAAAATTTCAACTTAAAAATATTAGGAAAGGTAAATAAGTATTTAGCAGTCCAAATTGACAAAACAGACAAGGGGTTCAAATTATCTCAGAAAGACAAGATTATGGAACTCATACAAAAATGTAACATGATTAACTCAAAAATTTGTGATACTCCTATGTCAACTGATTTTTATAGGAATGTGTACAATGAGTACGAACCATTCAAGGATAACACTTTATATCGATCAATTATTGGGTCCTTATTATACATATCTAATTGGACCAGGCCTGATATCACCCTTGCCGTAAATTTGTTGTCAAGACATGTAAGCAATCCTAATTTATACCATTGGGAGGGAATTAAGAGGATTTTAAAGTATCTGAAATCTAGCATTGATGTGTGCCTATTCTTAGAACCATTCATTTCTGAAAAACCAACTTTGACCTGCTATGCCGATGCTGATTGGGCTACTGATTCAAAAAGCAGAAAAAGCACTTCTGGATATGTTTTTCTTATAAATGGTTGTGCGGTGCACTGGTACACTGGCAAACAGAACTTAATTGCCACTTCTACAGCGGAAGCCGAATACGTTTGCTTATCCAAAGCGGTCAATAATCCAACTTGGTTCGATGATTTGTTATCTAATGTGTGGGATGAACCTGTTTATCCAATTATTATCAATGAGGACAACAGGGCAGCAATAGATATATCAGCTTCCGAAGCAATAGGTCAACGATCTCGACATATCGATATCAAATATAAACATGTGAGACAACTGTCAAGTATAGGATTCATTAAAGCTGTTCATTGCGATACTAGTGAACAAATTGCTGATATCCTCACTAAGCCATTACCAACCAAACAACATGTGTATTTGACTTCCAAACTCAACATACATGTATAATCTTAATAACCCACCATTAGTTAGGTATTTTAGAGGGGGATTTGTTACAGTTGAAAATACCTAACCTGATATCTGTAAATATGTAAATATGTTTGCTTGTGTATATGTCATTGTGTGATGTCATTGTGTCACTTATCATTGGTCACTACTTACCATTAGCCCCGCCTCCTCTGTATATAAGCTCTCGCTCCCCTCAGATTGATGGCTGTCTAAATGTGTTCCTGAGGAAGAAAATAAATATTATTATTACAAGAAAGTCTACAGTCTCTTATATTGGGCCTAACCAGGATAACCAAACTAGTAACAAGGAAAGTATTAGATGTCATCTAAAGCTCAAGAATAATAATTAAGAATAATTCTTAATTAAAGAAGCCACCAATGCTGAGACAGTGGTCATCATGAATAAGACTACATTATTCTCAAGGAAGCTGAGAAGAAGATCTCCAATATCACCAATTTCAAACATGTCTCCCCAGTTTCCAGAACAACATATCTTCCAGGCTTTCATGACTAAAGGAGAGAAAAAAGATGGCTCCATTGTTTCTGGCTGTACACCTTTCCTGCTGCACAATATTGGCTCTCAAACTTTCAGAATTGTGAAAGGGATTTTAATTTGACTTTTCCTGTATGATGAGGGAGAATATTGGACGAAGTGGCAAATAAGGCACACATGTTATCCTTTAGTTTTTTATTAACAGCATCGCAAAACATCTACAAAGATGATAAACTTTTGTCTACGCATGTACCAGGAATGTGTTTGATGTTATGAGTGATATAAAATAGGCATTTTTTTTCCTTTTAACAGGGATGCTGTGAAACTCATGAGATGCAGGATTTAATTCATTTCATTTTAACATTAATGCACATGATATCACTAAAATACTTTGAATATCTTCTTCTTGATAGCTATCCCTTACTATTCTGATTAAGACTCAGAATAATAATCTAAGAAGACTATTCAAAGAAAAGATGCAGGGCAGTTATCTAGGTTATAGAATGAACTTCAAGTGCAATAGGTTTGCATGTCATATTGATGTGATGATGGAGGGAAGAATACAAAATCAGAAACTGGGGGAAAAACCTATGTGCTAAAAGTGACCAATTCAGCTTTATGCAAAGGGTCTGATGTTGAAATTGTTTTCATTTTTCATTAATTGCTTCTTCATGTTTAGATCAGGTCAAAAAATAATGATATAGCATTTCGGGAAAAAGTTACAGCCCAGTAATCCAGCTGCTGAAGCCAAAATGGAAAAGATCTCCACAGCCACCATGTATTTTCCCTTGGTATTCAAATAGGTGGGAACAAATGACATGCAAACACTGCAGAAGACCAACCTGCTGAAGGTGATAAATTTGGCTTCGTTAAAGCTGTCAGGTAAATTTCTAGCTAGGAAGGTCACAGTGAAACTGACAGCAGTCAAGAACCCAAAAAAGCAAAGGACTGTATAAAACATTGCTGTTGAACTTTCATTACATTGCAGAATCTGGGAAGGGGAGAAAAATTGCCAGCCACACTATACAATGATGAATTGAGTCATGAAGCAGGATAGGACAATATTGGTGGCCAGCCTTTTCCCCACCCATTTCTTTATTTTGGAGCCAGGCTTGGTGGCCATGAAAGCAAGGACCACTATGATTGTTTTTCCCAATACACAAGAAAGGGCTACAGAGAAGAGGATGCCAAAAGCAGTTTGTTGCAAGAGACATTTCACTTGGGTAGGTTGCCCAATGAAGAGCAAAGTGCAAAGGAAAGAGAGGAGGAGAGCAGTGAGAAGGCTATAGGTGAGGTTCCTGTTATTGGCTTTAACGATAGGTGTATCCTGATGTTTAATGAAGAGCCAGAGCAGAAGAGCTGAGATGACAGAAAAGGAGACTGCAATCACCGCCAAAGAAATCCCCAAAGATTCTTGATAAGTTAAATAAATTATACATTTTTAAAGGCAACTATCCTGTTCCTTGTTTGGATATTGATCCTATGGACATGGGAAACAATCATCTAAGTCTGAAAAAGAAACAATTCATAGAAACATTATTATTTTGAAGTGTCATTTCATTTTCAGTATGCCCTGATTTTACAGCTTTCTCAATTATTACATTGACTTTTATATGGTGCTGCCCATAAGGACTATTTCAAAGCAATAACTGGTCTGCAATGTAATGTCACATGGGCTTACAGTATGTGTGCTCTATAACTCATTTGTTCTACTACTCCTGCATGAGCTATAGTAGCCCCTAGTTGCTTGCCACGTGCAATTCAAATTGCTGGTAATCAGCATTATATCTCTGAATGTCAGTGGGCCAATTTATATGTGAGACCACATTCAATGGTATTTATCTTTCTCAGTTCTCAGATTGATGGGCATGCCCCAGATCTTTTACGTTAAATGTTGTCATATGGGGGTTTGGAGTTTTTATTTTTTATTTATTCATTTTTATTTATTTATTTTGTCAAGCATGTCTTAGATAACAACTATAAGTATAAAAGATGATTATTAATACATGAAATGGATATGAATTAAAGGGGACATTAGAAAAGTAGGTACATTGGTGTGCTTATGCACACCCCTAACAGACCTCTAAGGTTAAAGTTTTGGGGGTTTGGGGAAAAAACTAGAGTCAGGTAGTGCATTCCAGGCATTGACCACTCTGTTGCTGAAGTCATATTTCCTGCAATCAAGTTTGGTGCGATTTACCCTAAGTTTGTATCAATTGTGTGCTTGTGTATTGTTGTGGCTGAAGCTGAAGTAGTCATTGACAGGTAGGACATTGCAATAGATAATTTGATGTACTACACTTAGGTCAGACCGAAGGCAGCGTAGTTCTAAATTGTCTAAGCCTAAAATTTCAAGCCTGGTGGTATAAGGTATTCTGTTGCAAGCACAGGAGTGGAGATTGGGGTTGCTCCTCTATCCTGGTCCTGTTAGATCTCTCAGCAGGTTTTGATACCATCGACCATGGTATCATGCTGCGCCAGTTGGAGGGGTTGGGAGTGGGGGGCACCGTTTTGCAGTGGTTCTCCTCCTATCTCTCCGACCGGTCGCAGTTGGTGTTGGCAGGGGGGCAGACGTAGACCCCAAGGCACCTTGCTTGCGGGGTGCCGCAGGGGTCGGTCCTCTCGCCCCTTCTGTTCAACATTTATGTGAAGCCGCTGGGTGAGATCATCTGTGGCTTTGGGGTGAAGTTCCATCAGTACGCTGATGATACTCAGCTGTACATCTCCACTCCAGGCCATCCCAACGATGCCCTTGAAGTGATGTCCCGGTGCCTGCAGGCCATGCAGACCTGGATGGGGAGTAACAGGCTTCGACTCAACCCTTCCAAGACCGAGTGGCTGTGGCTTCCGGCATCTCGATATAGCCAGCTGGTGCCATCGCTGGCTATTGGGGGCGAATTATTGGCCCACACGGATAGGGCTCGCAACTTGGGTGTCCTCCTGGATGCACGGCTGTCTTTAGAAGAGCATATGGCGGCCGTGGCCAGGGGGCTTTTTATCAGGTCTGACTGAATCACCAGTTGTGTCCCTTTCTGGATCGGGACTCCCTACGCACAGTCACTCAGGCACTCGTCACTTCCCGCCTGGACTACTGCAATGCTCTCTACATGGGGTTCCCCTTGAGGAGCACCTGGAGGCTCCAACTGGTGCAGAATGTGGCCGCACGGGGGTTTATGGGAGCGAGAGGCCGCTCCCATGTGACACCTCTCCTGCGTGAGCTGCATTGGCTTCCAGTGGTCTTCTGGGTGCGCTTCAAGGTGTTGGCGACCACCTTTAAAGCGCTCCATGGCATGGGACCTGGGTATTTGTGGGACCGCCTTCTGCCACCAATAGCCTCCCACCGACCAGTGCGCTCCCACAGAGAGGGACTCCTCAGGTTGCCATCAGCCAGGCAATGTCGACCCCCAGGGGAGGGCCTTCTCTGTGGCAGCTCCTGCCCTCTGGAAGATTTGTCCCCTGAGATACGAAGGATATCGGATCTCCGGGTTTTTTGCCGTGCCCTAAAAACTTTTCTTTTCCATCAAGCAGGGCTGGCATGAAACCCCCTCCCCTTTTTAGTTTTTAGCTTTTTAAATTGTCAAAGGGGTTTTAGTTTCAATGTTTTAAATTTTTGGGCCACAGTTATTTAATTCTTTTAATAATTTTAAATTTTGTATTGATATATGTTTTAGACTGGCTGTGCACTGCCCTGAGTCCACTTGGAGAAGGGCGGGATATAAATTGAATAAAAAAATAAAATAAAAATAATAAGAAAGTTGAAGAATTAGGAGCTCAAGTGCAGTTTTCATCTATACTTCCAACATACAATGAGGGAACAAAGGATTTTAGAAATGAACCACTGGCTTAAAAACTGGTATCATCAAGAGAACTTCAGTTTCCTAGACCATGGTTTCCATTACCTATATAAAGGGCTACCGGAAAGGGATGGACTGAGCCTCACAAGAACTGAAAAGAATATATTCCAAAAAATGACTGACTCATCTTATTAGAAGGGTTTTAAACTAAATTTGAGAGAGGAATAAAAGAAGAAGAAGAAGAAGAAGAAGAAGAAGAAGAAGAAGAAGAAGAAGAAGAAGAAGAAGAAGAAGAAGAAGAAGAAGAAGAAGAAGAAGAAGAAGAAGAAGAAGAAGAAGAAGAAGAAGTAGTGAAGTAGAGAGTGATGGAAAGAATGGAAAACCCAGATACACAGTAATAGATATAAGAAAGATACCCAGATCCATAAAGGACTGAAATGCATTTTATATATAAGAGATCACTACGTTTCTACAGATCACTATATCTCCCAGTCTAGCACAATCCCAGTGAAGAAGAAAAATAACAGCTCTCAGATAAACTGAAAGACAAAAAGGACAAGAACAATAATAAAAAAATGGAAAGAGGGGAACATAACTAAGGTAGAATAGCAGCATAGAGTATAGCCGGAATCTGTAAAGATGAAGTCAGGAAAGCTAAGGCTCAGAATGAACAAAGATTGCAAGAAAAGTCAAAGATAATTTTTTAAAAAGTTTCTAAATAACAAGAAAAAAGTCAAGGAAACAGTAGGTCCACTAAAGAGAGGACCTGGCAAGGAAGTAACAGGCAATGCTTAACTCATTCTTTGCATCAGTTTTTAAGCAAAAATAAACTATAGCTCAACCTACCGGAAACCTAACTGTAAAAGATAGACTAGAAATAAAAATTAAAATAAGTAAGAAAATGGTTAGAGAAGAATTATCTGATCTTGACAAATCACTGGGACCTGATAGTTTATACCCCAGAGTTCTGAAGGATCTGGCAGATGTTATCTCAGAAACATTGTGCCATGTCTTTCAAAAATCCTGGAACACTGGGGAATTAACTTAGAACTGGAAAAGAGCTGATGGGGTTCCCATCTTAAAAAAAGGTGGGGGGACTGTCCCAGGAAACTATAGTCCAATCAGCCTAACATCAATACCTGGGAAGATACTGGAAAAGATAATTAAAAAAAATATATCTGCAAACATCTAGAAACAAATAAAGTTATGACTAAAAGCCAGCACGGGTTTGTTAAAAACAGATCATGCCAAACCAATCTTATTTCATTCTTTGACAAAGTGACTAAATTAGTAGACCAGTGAAATGCTGTGGAGATACCTATAGTAGAGACTATAGTATATATAGTATAGGCTTCAGCATGGCAATCAACAAAGTGGTATAAGGTCTCCTGCTTGATCAGGGAATTGGACTGGAAGACATCCAAGGTCCCTTCCAGCTGTATTCTGAATCTAATATTTATTAAAATTCAGCCCCTGTTTATATTTATTATATCATTGATGCATTTAATATATTCCTTTGCTTACCCAATTGGTCAGCTATCTTCCCTTCTGGACATAATTTACAGTCATAGCAGCATGATAATTTCCCTTCCACTTTTATCTTGCTATGGCCAAGAGGACATTCCTTGTTACAGATGGAAAGAGGTAATGCCTGTTCGTAAATAAAAGCAGAATTCACACAAAGAATTTATTTTTGGCAGATTATTGTGTTCATCAATTATACATATACAAACTATTCATATTTAGTCCAAGCATTGATGTTGCATTTTCCTGTTTTCTTCTCCTCACTATTGGAGTTACTATCCCTTAAAAAATAATAAACATGAAATTTATCTGTATAGAATTATAGATAAATGAATGTGTTACAAATGTAGAAACAGATAAGAAAGAATTTTTCCATCATATCCTTTCTTTCACTGATTAGTTCATATTTTATTTTTAGAAAAAATGCGTGCACACGCTTCCTCTTTAATGAATTTTATAGGTAATGTGCAATCTTAGTGGGAATGGTGCTGCATTTTAAGTAGACGGATGGATGGATGGATGGATGGATGGATGGATGGATAGATAGATGAAAGATAGTAAGATAAATAGCATTTTTTTAAAAATCATTCATTAGAATACATTTTGATATGGAGTCAATATATTTAATGTGATTGTGCATATTTATATGTATATTTATGGTTTAAGCTACCCAGAGGTGCATGGAGGCAAGATGAGTGGGAAACAAATTAAAAATTAAAAAAAACCAAAATTAAATAAAATTTAAAAATTTTTTGAAATATATTCCAAAAACAGAGTTTCTGCAGGCTATTTCAATTGTCAGACAAAAGTGATTTAAATTCTGGATGATATGCCATGATATTACTCTACTTGGATTAGCAAAATAACTATGTAGCTAGATAGACAATTAAAGTCTTCTGCAAAAATTTTCTATTTTTGTCTTCCTCTTTTTTTTTGAAAACATTTTATTAAAAGCTTTAAATGGAATGTAGAAACTAATGAAGCAATACAGAATAAAAAATATGATGAAAATCTGAAAGAAAGAAACAACAAAAGTTTTTAAAAATGGTTAAAAAAGAGAAAGAAGCAGCTCCCAATTTATTTATTTTTTTCATCAGGACAAGATTTATTGCAAAGTCATCTCTTATTCTAGGATTATTTTTAAATAATTTTTTAAATCAATGAAACTACATATCATAAATGCATTTTTTTTTCTTTTTTCATGCAAAAAGTGTTGTCAGGGGTTTCCAGATAGCTATATATGTCAATATTAAATTTTCTCTAATCAAAGAATTTGATCAACCATCCCCTATTTCAGAGGAGGTTATTAAAAAGTTAATTCTAAAGTATTGAAATCATGAAATTACTTTTTTTAAAAGAAATCATTCTATTTTAATAAATTTTGTTTATCTTAAAGTACATACACCTCCAAAGTATTTTGCAAATGCACTTAGAAAGACATCCTGTATACTAAGATAGCTTATCATTGAAATTAGAGAAATATTTTGTATAGTCAAATCCTAAACTACCTCTTTGATCCAGTAAAGAAGAACATT
Organism: Pantherophis guttatus; assembly: GCF_059756535.1. Taxonomy (NCBI): domain Eukaryota; kingdom Metazoa; phylum Chordata; class Lepidosauria; order Squamata; family Colubridae; genus Pantherophis; species Pantherophis guttatus. The sequence continues at coordinate 17,136,242 of NC_142066.1, forward strand.
TGTAGCTCTGGACTGAAATGAGGGGTGCTTAATGCTCTCTGAACTTGGTACCACAATGATGATGTCATCTAATTTGGGTAATGATATGTCTGCAAGAAAACAAACAAACTCAAGAAGCACCAATGACACCCCTCCACACACACATACACATCTCTTTGATTTTAGAAGTTTGTCTTCAGATCACATTCAAAAGAAAAAATACTCACTCACATGACCATGAAGATGCTCCTATGGTTGTAAGTGTGAACAGTGGTCATACATATTTTTTTTTCAGTGTCATTGTAACTTCAATGAATAGCATATGGACTGCTCAATGCTTGCTTACTCCAAAAGTTGCTGTGATTGTGATTGTTTAATTATTTACTCCACCGGCATCAAACTTGTGTTGTCCTATTGCTATCATATAACCTATCATGACATTTTTCCCCGTCATGGAGCTGGGGTCAACATGGCCTGCATGTGGCGCACCTGGCCTGTGGCTGCCAGTTTGACAACCCTGATTTAGTGCATCAATCTGTGGCTAATAATTTCAGGAGAAGGGAAAAATGAGACATACCTGGTTAAAGATGAGAGGCCAAATGGCTTCCTTGTCAGAAATGGTGAGGAACTTTTCTGAGGAAGCCAGGGGATCAATCTTTCCAATTTGTTTTTTCAGAAAGGACTTATTTGGAAATGTGACCCAATTTAAAATATCAAGTCCCGTTTCTATTTCCCCAATGGGGCCAAAAGAAATGTGTTCTCCAGCACTGTTGTTAAAGGAGACTTTTTTTTAAAAAAAAGGTTGAGCTAGAGGAAGATGACAAAACAGAGGAAAGAAACAGGAAAGTTATCAGGACTCTTTGAAGGGGATGGGAACATTTCAATTTGTTTCTTTCAATTTGGTTTAGGCTTAAAGAAAAGTAAGCACTTCCATTTTGCCTCAGTCAAACTATTTCAAACTGGTAAACAAAATATATTTTTATCAAATGCATTTTTAACTCTCAGCTGAAAAATTGTCAGATGAGAATTCTAACAGAAAATCAAGAAAGGGGCCGAGCTGAGAAATCACTTTGCTTTGATTGAGCATTTCAGAAATGGGGAATTCAGTGTTCTGCCATATAATAGGCAAGATAGAGAGTGACGTGGTGACTGAGTGGTGAAGACCCTTGCATCCCATTTAGAAGGTTAAGAGTTCAATCCTAAACAGTGAAAACTGTTTCTCCATGAGGGCACAAAGAGAAAATATCTGCTATGAACTCTGTGTGGAGTCAGGAAGGGCATCCGGCCAGTAAACACTCAGCTCTATTCACTTGCCCCAACTCTACTCTGAATTAAGGGATTACAGGGTCATAAAAAGAGACAGTGTAGGCAAGGTAGAATTCTCTGTGACAGACAATTCTAGGTCATTCATATGTGCATTCATATTGGTCTCAAAGACAGAATTAGGAAGAGTCTCCAGCTTCTCTTCTCCAGTGCAGATCCTTTCAGCATTCCCACCTGTAATATCACTGGAGAAGGAGCATTCAAATGCATCTTTCCAGAAATCCCTAATAAACCCATCATCTTTTTCTAAGTTTGGGTTTCTCTTCTTCATAAATTGTTGGAATCCAGTCAGCTGCTTTGAGTGAATTGTAAAAGAAAATGCACCATGGAGAAAATCAATGGGCAACGTCTTTGCATTTGAATGGATGTGAATTCCATCTGGGCTTTCATGATCCAAACTTTGGCTGTTCTCTCCTTTGGAATATTATCATAATTGAAAAAATAGATCATTAGTCTCAAAGACACCCAGCCTGAAATTTCAGCACTTAAGACAACTGTAATGACCGTACTTTCCATGATCACTTTGAATATTTTACCTGCATTTTCTATCCACTCAGCAGCTGCATTACCATATATTATCTGGGGAAGACATTCTATGAAGTCAAAGCAGATTCCTTTCTCTGAAAACATAGAAAGTCTCTTCATCAACAAATTGCAGCTTCCTCCAATAACATCAGCGGAAGTGCAAAAAAGTGTGCTACTTGGAACATCGTACGTCTTAAGAAGGTACTTGGTTGATACCTAGGCCGCTGGCAGCAAGCCGTATCATTAGATACGGATTAGAACCTGTCAATGGTATTTGTGATGCATTTTTGAATGTTCAGTTGACTGAGTTTCATGTTTAATGAATAAAGTAAATAATAATAAACAACAACAATAACAATAAACCAATGCATGCATGTTTATTTAATCCAATCTCTGGGTTTGAGTGGGATATAAAAATGTGGTGCTTAAAAATTAGTTTTACATGACATCTGCAAATCTGCTCATCAAGCAAAAAGGGACAGCCCTTTCAAGATGTTCTTATTCATGGTTTTGCTCAAATTTTCATTTCAGTGACTCACCTTTTGAATATAATAAATAGATGGTGAGCCACTCATATTGATCCATTTTTTGTCTCACCTGGGGTACTTTGTAGTTGTATAGAGTGATTGCCATGTTGAGACAGGTGTTAATATGGGGTCTTCAAATGACAGCTACTGTGTTGGTCTGGTCATTGCATTTGCAAAAGATAAATTTATCTTTTGTAGATAGGAATTCCATTGCTAAATGATAAATTATAATTGCCACAGAATAGTGAGTAGCGATATGGAAACCAAGGCTAACATTGGGTAAAATCTCAGAATGTTCATTGATCTCCTTTTCAGCAAATGCCAGAGCCAAAGTGTGCTGGTAATTATGAGTGAAGAACCTTCAGTGAGAGTTAGGATCTGTCAATACATTTCTGTTTTAGAATTGGACAGGTGTTTTAATTTATACATATGTATTCATAAAGATATTCATTAGTGCTTATTCTTTGTTCTGAACACTTGCAATTTGATCACTAACAAGTGAGTTCTGGAGACCTCACATAAAAAATGTATCGATAAGATTGAGTGAGTCCAGAGATGGGCAACAAAAATTGTACAAGAGCAGAGAGAAAACGTATCAGGAAATATTAGAGGAAGTGAATATATTCAGCCTAGAAGGCAGAAAGAAAGGGGGTACATGACTGAAACCTTTAAATGAATTAAAGGGTGTGAATAAAGTTCTAGAAGGAAGTATTCTCATTATTAATTAAAACATAAGTACATGAGGGCATAATCTCACAGTGACAGGAGGGAAGTTCTAAACTAATTTTATTATTTCACAGAAAGAGTAGTGGAACCATAACCAGCTTCCAGAGGAGATAGTGGATCAGTCATCAGTAACTGAGTTAAAACTCCCTCGGGATAAATATATGACACCAGACAAAAAATTATGCCATCAGTTTCTTATGTCTCTATCTGACTTCAATATTATCTCTACCCGCTGTACATCTCCACCCCGGACCACCCCAACGATGCCCTTGAAGTGATGTTCCGGTGCCTGGAGGCCGTACGGATCTGGATGGGGAGAAACAGGCTCAGGCTCAACCCATCCAAAACCGAGTGGCTGTGGTTTCCGATGTCCCGATATAGTCAGCTGGTGCCATCGCTGACTATTGGGGGCGAATCTTTGGCCTCCATGGAAAGGGCTTCCAACTTGGGTGTCCTCCTGGATTCATGGCTGTCTTTAGAAGAGCACTTGACCGGGAGGATTTTTCATCAGGTTCGCCTGATACGCCAGTTGCGTCCCTTTCTAGATCAGGACTCCCTACGCACAGTCACTCATGAGCTCGTCACCTAGATTTTATGGCCCCTACCCTTTTGGAATTCAGGAAAGCCATGAATTCTTGGCTGTTCCCATAGACTTTTGAGGTTGGGATGCTATTTCCTCTTGTAATACTGTCTGATTAATATAAGAAATGGTTCTTAGGATATATGTTTAAGAATTGTTCATGTCTGTTGCTGCAATTTAAAATTATTTTAGCTGTAATGATAAATGTCAAGTGCAGATCATGGTGGAAGTAGATAAAGATTGAACTTCAACAAATAAATATTAAAAAGTGTCTTTTGAACTTTTAAAAGAAATGGCAGACAGAGACCCAATGTACCCACACTCCAGCAGCAGTTATGCGAAAGAAAAATCTTCCCAGACAGAGAGTAGTGGAAAACTGAGTTAGTGAACCCTACAATAAACCAAGGATTGAGGTTCAAAAGCTGAGGTTCCAGAAGCACATTGATTCACCCATACTGAAGAATGAATCTGAGCAGTGGTGAAATCTAAAAATTTTAGCCACTGGTTCTGTGGGCATGGCTTGGAGGGCGTGGCCAACATGACATCACTCATGTCACTCTTGCTTTCTTATTTTCCTTTCTTCTCTCTCTCTGTCTCTGTCTCTCTCTGTCTCTCTCTGTCTCTGTCTCTGTCTCTGTCTCTCTCTCTGTCTCTCTCTCTCTCTCTCTCACACACACACACACACAAACATATGCACACCTGGTCTGAGCAGCTGCTGTGGGAGAAGGAAGAAAGTACTCTGGGAGGGCAGGTGGCAGTCACCCAAAGGCCCCACAGAAGCCGAGTGTGCCAAGCCCAAAAGGTGAGCGAGCCTCGCCATGTTCTCTTCGGCTGAGCACAGTGGTGGCTCTTCGGCTGAGCACAGTGGGTCTCCCTTCCCTACCGCCAGCATCAGCCTTACATCTGCCCGCTCTCCCGGAGCTCCCCATGCACACCCCAGCAGAGCAGCAGTTTCGGCTCCAGCAGTAGCTTCCAGAAAAGGAAGAAAGTGAGTCGCCTCTCTCAGTGCCTCATCCACTACCCCTCTCAGCCCCAGCGCAATGGTTGTGTCTCCCCCAAGGGCTGCCCGGTCAGCGGGAAGCAACTCTCTCCCATGCAAAGGCTGGATTCCTACCGCGAGTGACAAGAAAAACTAATCAGTCCTCAGGCTGGATGTGTAGGGTTTCTCTTCCTTCCTTGTGAATTAAAAACCCACATTAGAACTGCGGAGGAGAAGAAGGAAAACGGGGGCTTGCTGCACAAAAGCCACAAAGGCTGTGCAAAGTTGCAAATCTCGGGCAAGCTTGCAAAACAAACTCAATGAACCCTGCAAGGAGGAGGAGGAGAAAGTTGTGGTCATCTTGCCTTCCCTCTTGCCACTTGAGCCCTGCCCAGCCTTGAAGCTGGTGGAGGAGAAGAGGAGGATGAGGAGGGCTGCTTGGAATGATGCCTGCATTCTCCCCTCCCCCATGGGGCAAAGGTAGCAGCCGCTGTGTTTTTTATCCAAGGGTGTGGGATTGGGGTTAGCCAGACACTGACCTCGGAAGGCAAGCAGTGTGCGGGACCATTGGGAAGGCAGCCTGGAAGGCAGGCAAGCATGGCAGGGCTTCAGGGAAGGGAGTAAGCTGCTAGCTCCTTCCTCGCAGCCTTGCCATGCTTGCCTGCCTTCCACGTAGCTTTCCGTTTGCCTGCCTTCGCAAACTAGCACAGGGATGCAAGGAAGGCCACGTGGGAGGCAGGGAAGCATGGCAGGACTGCGGGCCATGAACTGGTTCAGGGGCATGGCCAGCCAGACATTTTTAAATTATTATTATTTATATGCCGCCCTTCTCTGGAGACTCAGGGCAGCTTACAAGGCATTAAGCAATAGCCTTCATATTTTTGTATATTTTATACAAAGTCAGCTTATTGCCCCCACAAACTGGGTCCTCATTTTACCTACCTTAGAAAGGATGGAAGGCTGAGTCAAACTTGCGCCTGGTGAGAATTGAACTCGCAGTAATTGCAGGTAGCTGGAAGCTAAATATGAATGAAGCATCGGAAAAGACGCCTGGAGAGTGATTGGAGGACAAGCCGATCTGAATCTGACCGAACACAGATGAGATCTTATATTAAGACCTACCTAGTGGCAATAAGAGCGGCGAAGTCTAGCTACTTCTCCGCTCTTATTGCATCTGCAGAGAACCGCCCAGCTGCGCTGTTTAGGGTGACCCGCTCCCTACTTCAGGTGGGGGTACGGGAAGATCCCTTAAAGGGTCGAGCTGAGGATTTTGTACAATTCCTGCATGATAAAGTCGCTCAGATTCGGGAAGGTCTGGACTCCGATTGGGTAGATCCAGGGGAGGAGACGGGGGCAGGTCTTGAGAGCGTTATCTGGGAAGAGTTTGACTCTGTGGCTCCTGAGGACATGGACAGGATTCTGGGCAAGCTTAACGCTGCCACATGTTTATTGGACCCATGTCCCTCCTGGTTGGTACTGGCCTCCCGGGAGGTTACACGAGGCTGGCTCCAGGGGATTATAAATGCTTCTCTGAGTGAGGGTGTCTTTCCCGCCGCCTTGAAAGATGCGGTTGTGAAGCCCCTCCTCAAGAAGCCTTCCCTGGACCCGGCTATATTATCAAATTATCGTCCAGTCTCCAATTTTCATTTTGTTGCGAAGGTTGTTGAGAGTGTGGTGGCGCGACAACTACCCCGATACCTGGATGAAGTTGTCTATCTGGATCCGTTCCAGTCGGGCTTCAGGTCACGATACAGCACAGAAACGGCATTGGTCGCATTGGTGGATGATCTCTGGAGGGCTCGGGACAGAGGTTGCTCCTCTATCCTGGTCCAATTAGATCTCTCAGCGGCTTTTGATACCATCGACCATGGTATCTTACTGCACCGGCTGGAGGGGTTAGGAATAGGGGGCACCGTGCTTCGGTGGTTCTCCTCCTTCCTCTCTGACCGTTCGCAGTTTGTGTTGGCAGGGGGGCAGAGGTCGACCTTGAGGCACCTTATTTGTGGGGTGCCGCAAGGGTCAGTCCTCTCACCCCTTCTGTTCAACATTTATGTAAAACCGCTAGGTGAGATCATCCGTGGTTTTGGGGTGAGTGTTTATCAGTATGCCGATGACACACAGCTATACATCTCCACCCCAGACCACCCCAATGATGCCCTTGCTGTGATGTCCCATTGCCTGGAGGCCGTGCGGATCTGGATGGGGAGAAACAAGCTCAGACTCAACCCCTCCAAGACCAAGTGGCTGTAGCTTCTGGAGACCCAGTATAGTCAGCTGGTACCATCACTAACAATAGGGGATGAGATCTTGCTCCCCACAGAGAGGGCCCGCAACTTTGGTGTCCTCCTGGATTCACGGTTATCTTTAGAAGATCATTTGACGGCCGTGGCCAGGGGTGCCTTTTATCAGGTTCGCCTGATCTGCCAGTTGCGTCCCTTTCTGGATTGAGACGCCTTGCGCACGGTCACTCATGCCCTAGTTACCTCCCGTATGGACTACTGTAATGCTCTCTACATGGGGCTCCCCTTGAAAAGCACCCGGAGGCTCCAACTGGTCCAGAACGTAGCCGTGCGGGTGATTATGGGCGCAGCTCGTTACGCCCATGTAACACCTCTCCTACGCGAGCTGCACTGGCTCCCGGTGGTCTTCCGGGTGCAATTCAAGGTGTTAGTTATCACCTTTAAAGTGCTCCATGGCTTAGGACCTGGATACCTACGAGACCGTCTTTTGCCACCAATAGCCTCCCACCGACCAGTTCGTTCTCACAGGGAGGGACTACTCAGGGTACCGTCAGTCAAATTATGTCGACTGGCAACTCCGAGGGGGAGGGCCTTCTCTGTGGGGGCTCCAACCCTTTGGAATGAACTGCCCCCGGAGATACGGAATATCCCTGATCTCCGTGCTTTCCGCCGTGCCCTCAAGACCCTGATGTTCCAACAGGCAGGGCTAAACATACAAACATGCGAATGATTTTTTAAATGTTATCTAATTCTGGGTTTTATTTAATTGACCAAACTAAGTAACAATATTAATTAGCAATTTTATGATGTTTGTGTGTCTATATTTTTCTTGACTGTACACCGCCTTGAGTCCTACGGGAGAAAGGCGGTATAGAAATATAATAAATAAATAATAAATAAATAAATAAATAAATAAATAAATAAATAAATAAATACTACCTTTAACAGTAGCATTAGTCTGCTGTGCCACTCAGGCTCCCTCAGCCATTGCTACCAGTTCAGCGAACCAGCCCCAATCTCCACTACTGGTTCACCTGAACCGGTCTGAACTGGTAGCATTTCACCCCTGAATCTGAGGTTGGTGTAAATTTTCTGAGAAGGTGCAGCTAGTGGCAACATGGGGGAAGGCTCATTTAAATTGATGACCCCATTCTTTTTCAGGAGAGAGTACCATGTGTCAGTTTGGCTCTCCAAATGGGACAAAATATCCTGAGATTGGGGCTGTATGTGTTCAAGACGTTGATTGGCTGATTTCTTTTGTACCTTGTCTGGCTGATAAGAGATGGATTCTGATATTCTGTTGAGATAAGTTCTTCGGCTTCTCTGGAGAAGCAGAGAAGATGATGACATATATAGCTGTACTATTGCATTCTAGCCATGCTTTCAAACTTAGCAGGTTGAAAAATTGGAATACCTTGGTTTTTAGAATGGCATTTATTTTTAGTGAAGTAAATGGTAAAAAACCTTGAAAATCTGGCAAAGCTATTCTAAATATTAACTTATTTCTGGCATAATTGAGGAAAAGGTATTCTGAATCTCTTTCTTATGCCCTGCCTTCCCTTTCCTGAGGAATATCTACTGTAAAAGTCTTTTTCCTCTATTTACCTACACTTTGCTAAGATTCCCTTTGCACATTCTGATCTTTAGTTCTATTTCTTTGGCATGTCCTTTAAATATGTAATGCTTGTAATTGTCTTAATAGGTTGTCTATTATTAACATATATACCACCATACCATCCTGTCCCTGGAATCTCAATTACATCAGGATTTTGCCAGGAGCAGACAATGAACTTACAATGCAGAACTCATCTCATTCAGTAAAAACTATAGATATCTATTCACCAGAATAGGAGTGATACTAGAAGATGTAAGGTATTGCAAACTTTAATGCAACCTATTAAACATATTGTGTAAGATTACCCACAATGTGCATTTTCTAATTCCTAGAAGACCTGCACAAAGCAACGGCAGAGTTGATTGCCTCGATAGCTGAATTGGACATCCAATTATGAAGCCACTGTGATACCCCATATATGTTTTGTATCTAGTTACTTGGCTTGACTGTATATGTTTACTGCTCTAATGCCATGTTCTCATCATAAACTAAATAATGATATCCATAATGGTAGGATTCCACAGGATCCTCCTTCCCCCTCTTGCCCCAATATTGTGAACCCATCCAGGAATACACTCAGCTGAGATGAACCTAATAGATTCCAGAACAATATATCATTGCAGATCACACCAAATCTCAAATGTGTTTTTAAAAAGATACATCCAGCTGAATGAAACAATGAACTGGATGTCTACAATAATTGCCTTCACCTTCAAGCTTAACCCAAAATAATCAATGCTCCCCTTATGCATTAATCTAAGTAGGGCAGGATTAGATCTCATCCAAGGCACAGGAATAATAGTGACATAATTAAATAAGAAGACAAAGGTGGGGCAGTAGGAGGGTGGGTTCTACTTATCTTTACTATTGGGTTGCAGTGGGGCTGCGCGCGTGCGTGCTTCGCTCTTCTGCGCATGCACAGGAGAAGCGTTTTGTTGACATCGGGGTCAGTGGGCAGAGCCTCCTGCCAGTTTTACTACCGGTACTATAAAACTGGTGAGAACCGGGGGCAACTCACCACTGGACAGTAGTCATTATGAATACGATTAATTATTCAGGGAAGCTGAGAAGCAGTTCTCCAATGCCATCTTCTTCAAACATATCTCCTCTGTTCCATAACAAAATTTCTTTTAGGCTTTCATGACTAAAGGAGGACAAGAACACATTGTCCCCCTGTTTTTGACCCAACACCTTACCTGCTATACCAAAGTGACTCTCAAACTTTCAAAATTGTGGAAAAGGATTTTAATTTGGATTTTCCTCTACCTTAAAAAAGAATTAGGGGAAATATTAAGATGCTTTAAGTGGCAAATAAGGCACATAATATCCCTAATTTTGTATTAACAGCATCTCAAAACACCCAAAAAGATGACAAACCTTTTCCTTCACACACATACCAGGGATGCTTTTTAGTTTTATAAGTGATATAAAATAGGCATTTTCTTTCTTTTGATAGGGATGTTGTGAAGCTCTTGGAATGCAGGATTTAAATCCATTGATTTTTACATTCAAGCAAATTATATCTTCTTGATTGAAATGAAATTCAATGTAGAGAAAAGGCAAGAAAAACCAAAAGTAGACATATAGACTGGGTGTAACTGGCAGTAATGTGAGAGGGATCTTGGGGTCTTAGTGGGCAACCAATTAAATATGAAGCAACAGTGTGTGGTGGGAGCCAAAAATTCTAAATTGCATTAACAGAGGGATCATAATCAAGATCAAGCGACGTAGTAAAACCACTCTATAAAGTCTTAGTAGGACCACACTTAGAATACTGCATCCAGTTTTTGTCACCACACTATAAAAAAGTTTTTGAGACTCTAGAAAGAGTGCAGAGAAGAGCAACCAAGATGATTAGGGGACTGGAAGTTAAAACGTACGATGAATGATTTCAGGTAATGGGCATGACTAGTCTAGTGAAGAGAAGGACCAGGGGAGACATGATAGCAGTGTTCCAATATTTGAGTGGTTGCCACAGACAGGAGGGGATCAACTTATTTTCCAAGGCACCAGAAGTACCTGAAACAATGTATAGAAACTGAACAAGGAGAGATTGAACCTGGAAATAAGGAAACACTTTCTGACAGTGAGAGCAATTAACCAATGGAACAGCTTGCCTTCAGAAGTTGTGAGAGCTTCATCACTGGAAGCTTTCAAGAAGAGACTGCCATCGGTCAGAAATGTTGTTGGGTCTCCTGCGTGGGCAGGGAGTTGGACTAGATGACCTACAACATCCCTTCCAACTTTGTTCATCTGTTAAAAAAGCTATTGCCTACTACTCTGATTAGGGCTGAGAATCATTATCTAACAATCAACAATTATCTAACAATTAAAAAGTGATTTTTTAGATTGTTGAAGTGAACTTCTCAGAAGAATTGCTTTCTATGTCCTATTGATGTAGCGACAGAAGGAAAAAGGCCATACTTCAAATTGGGGGTGGGTGGGACCTATATGCTGAAAGCAACTAATTAGATTTCTTTCAAAGGGTACGGTGTTAAAATCATTTTCATTTTTTCATTAGTTGCTCCTTCTTATTCAGATTAGGTCTCAGAACAATGATATAGCATTTGGGGGAAAATATGCAGCCCAGTAATCCAGCTGCTGAAGCCAAAATGGAGAAGATCTCCACAGCCACCATGTATTTTCCCTTGGTACTCAAATAGGTGGGAACAAATGACACCCAAACACTGCAGAAGACCAACATGCTGAAAGTGATAAATTTGGCTTCATTAAAGCTGTCAGGCAAATTCCTAGCTAGGAAAGCCACGGTGAAACTGACAGCAGTCAAGAACCCCAAAAAGCCAAGGACTATATAAAACATAGTGGTTGAACCTTCATTACATTGCTGGATAATTTCTTCAGCCATGGAGTGCCTGTCAGAATCTGGGAATGGAGGAGAAATTGTGAGCCACACCACACAAATGCAGAATTGTGTCAATGAGCAAGATAGGACAATAGAGATAGCCAGCCCTTTTCCCACCCATTTTCTCATTTTGGAACTGGGCTTGGTGGCCATGAAAGCAAGGACCACTATGATTGTTTTCCCCAATATACAAGAAAGGGCTACAGAGAAGATGATGCCAAAAGCAGTTTGTCGCAAGAGACATTTGACTTGGTCAGGTTGCCCAATGAAGAGCAAAGTGCAAAGGAAAGAGAGCAGGAGAGCAGCAAGAAGACTATAAGTGAGGTTCCTGTTATTGGCTTTCACAATAGGTGTGTCCTGATGTTTAATGAATATCCTGAGCACCACAGCTGAGATGACAGAAAAGGAGACTGCAATAACTGCCAAAGAAATCCCCAAAGGTTCTTCATAAGTTAAGTAAATTATACGTTTTGGAAGGCAAGTATCCTTATCCTTGTTTGGATATTGATCCTCTGGACAAGAGAAACAGTCATCCAAGTCTGAAAAAGAAACCATTCATAGCAACATTATCTCATCATTTCATTTTCAGTATATTTCAATTTTACAGACATCTGTAGACTTAAGTAGATCTCAGTTTGATTACTAGAATGACCTTCATATGGTGCTGCCCTTAAAGACCATTTCAAAAGTGTAACTGGTTTGCATTGCAGTGGACATACACTTAATGGACATAGCTCCAAGTTGCTTAGTCTATGCAATTCCATTTTCTGGTTATCACCATTAAATCCCTGAATGTCATAGGGCCAAATTATAGGTGAGATCACCCTTCTTCAATGGTGTCTGTCTTTCCCAATAAGTCCGATAGATGGGCATGCTACAGAGTTTTGTGCTAAATGTTGCCTCTGGGAGTTCAGAGTTGTATCTGGTCTGTACTGTCCAGTCTTTTCCAATACTTTTCTATGTATGTGAGTTTTCTACCCTTTTATCCTTGTAGCAGGTTTGGAAAACCTTATTGTTCCTCTAAAGTAGAGGAATGTAGGTTGACTCAGGAGCCTGATTTATCTGGTACCTGATGGCAGGGTGATTTGTGTTTCTAAAGATTTTGGTAAGCTACTGAGGTTTATTATATGAGATAGGCAACCATATACATTCCAGAATCAATCAATCAATCAATCAATCAATCAATCAATCAATCAATCAATCAATCAATCATTTGGGTGGAATAGGAAGTAAAAAACTAGTAAAAGCCATGGAAAAATTATCAATGCAAAATTACCTTTATTTCCAAAAAGTAATGACAAAGGTTTCTGGAAAAATGCTGTTTATAATTTTTCAAGGAAACATAAGAAGTAATAATTCAAATCTACAGTTATTCTACATATTCTACATTCCTGGAAGCAATCTTTGATAATACTGATAGCAAAACCAGATAAAGATCATACAAACCCAGGATCGTATAGACTAATATCCCTTATTAATCAGGACGCTAAGATTTTTACAGCAACATTGGCAAATAGTCTGAATATATTTATAGAGAATTATATTAAAAATGACCAGTGTGGATTTATAAGAGGCCAACAAATGTCAAATGTAGTAAGAAGGGCATTAAATGTAGGTTACTATATAAAGAATCAAAAATTAAAGGCAGGTTTATTTGCATTAGATGTATTTAAGGTGTTTGATTGTGTGGAATGGCCTACGTTGAAGATATTTATAGAAAAGTTAGGTTTTGGAAAAAAAATTAGAGAATTATTCAGAGAATAAAGCAAGAATAATTATAAATGATGGTATTACAGAGACATTAACCTTAAGCCGGGAATGAGACAGGGTTGCCCTTTATTCCCAGTTTTATTTGCATTATTGATGGAGGTTTTGGCAAATACAATTAGGGAAGATTCATTGATTGAAGGAATTGGTGTACATAAAAAACTAAAATAAATTTATTTGCAGATGATACATTATTAACATTTCAAAATTGCGTAGTTATTATACGGAGGATATATTTACACCTGAACAAATTTTGATAATATAATGGATTACAAATAAACTGGAAAAAATCAGAAATGACGTTATATAATCATAGTAAAGAAGAAATGGAGGAAAATATAAATTAAAAATAGTAGAGTTGAAACAATTAAGGGAAATAGGTGAACCTATAGAAATGTATTGGTTTTAAAAACTGCTAAGATGATTCAAAACCCTTTTTTAAAAAAATTGCTAGAACTATGGAATAAATGGAGATACCAATTTGTGCTAGGAATTTCTCCTTTAACACCAGTGGTGGAAATAGAGAAATTACCTAAGATTAAATTGAAAGAATGGATTAGTAAATTAAAAGAAAATCAGATGTATAAATGGGAAGAATGGAAGAACAAGATAAAAAATATAACACAACAAAAGAATGCTTTATCAGATATTAAATTAAATTGGTTGAATTAAATGCAATCAGAGAAATGGATAAAAATTGAAGAAAGATTTAAAGAGAAAGATAGACAGTTAAAAAAAATTGAAATGATTATAAAAGAATGTGAGGTGAATGAAGAATATATAGGTAAAGGAAGAACTAGGAAAATACAGTATGTAGAACATTACCTGAATTAGAAGGTCAGGCAAAAGATTTAAAATTAATTTGGAAATCAGATTTAGGAGAAATAAATGATAATGATTGGAAAAATATTTGGAACAGAAGGATATATAAGAATTTGTCAGTTAGAGTTAAGGAAAATGAATATAAAGTGATATGGAGGTGGTATCTAACACCAGGTAAATTAAATCAAATAGATATTAAATATACAAAAATTTGTTGGATGTGCGAGAAAGAGGTTGGAACATATAAACATATGTGGTGGGATAAAGTTGATAATGGTAGCTAGATTAGTGATGGCTAAATAATTGTATGTGGGGTGCCACAAGGGTCGGTCCTCTCGCCCCTTCTGTTCAACATTTATGTGAAGCTGCTGGGTGAGATCATCCGTGGTTTCGGGGTGAAGTACCACCAGTACCCTGACGATACTCAGCTGTACATCTCCACCCCGGACCACCCCAATGATGCCCTTGAAGTGATGTCCCGGTGCCTGGAGGCCGTGCGGATCTGGATGGGGAGAAACAGACTCAGGCTCAACCCATCCAAGACCGAGTGGCTGTGGTTTCTGACATCCCGATATAGTCAGTTGGCGCCATCACTGACTATTGGGGGCGAGTCATTGCCCCCCACGGAGAGGGCTCGCAACTTGGGTGTCCTCCTGGACTCACGGCTGTCTTTAGAAGAGCATATGACGGCCGTGGCCAGGGGGACTTTTTATCAGGTCCGCCTGATTCGCCAGTTGCGTCCCTTTCTGGATCGGGACTCATTAAATACGGTCACTCATGCTCTTGTCACTTCCCGCTTGGACTACTGCAATGCTCTCTACATGGGGCTCCCCTTGAGGAGCACCCGGAGGCTCCAGCTGGTCCAGAATGCGGCCGCGCGGGTGGTTATGGGAGCGATGTGGCGCTCCCATGTGACCCCCCTCCTGCGCGAGCTGCACTGGCTCCCGGTGGTCTTCCGGGTGCGCTTCAAGGTTTTGGTTACCACCTTTAGAGCGCTCCATGGCATCGGACCGGGGTATCTACGAGACCGCCTTCTGCTACCAATAGCCTCTCACCGACCAGTACGCTCCCATAGAGAGGGGCTCCTCAGGGTGCCGTCGGCCAAACAGTGTCGACTGGCGGCCCCCAGGGGGAGAGCCTTCTCTGTGGGGGCACCTACCATCTGGAACGAGCTCCCCCCAGAGATACAGAAGATCCCGGACCTGCGCACGTTTCGCCGTGCTCTCAAAACTTTTCTATTTCAGCAAGCTGGCCTGGCCTAACTCCCCTCTTTTAAATTCTTAAATTTTAAATTTTTTAATTCGTGATTTTATAAATTGGGTGTTTTAATCTGTGTTTCGGCCGAAATATTTAATAATTTTAAAGGATTTTTAATATTTGTATTGTCTGTATTTTATCTTGGCTGTTCACCGCCCTGAGTCCTTCGGGAGTAGGGCGGTATAGAAATTTGATAAATAAATAAATAAATAAATAAATAAATAAATAAATAAATAAATAAATAAATAAATAAATAAATAAATATTGGGGACAAAATTGGGATATTCAAAGAAAATGAGTGGTATAATGAAATTTGGAGTATGGCAACAAATGATAAATTAACAACAGAAATTAAATTTTAAAAAGGGATGATTAATGTAAACAATTATAATGAAATTTATTAATTTATTTATTTATTAATTTAATTTGTATACCGCCCTTCTCCCGGAAGGGACTCAGGGCGGTGAACAGCCAAAATTAAAAAACATACAAATGCAAAAGTTAAGATAATTAAAAGAATTAAATCATCGGCTACCCAAATTTAAAACCCCAAATCCATAAAATTTAAAATCCCAATTAAAAACCATTTAGGCTAGGCCGGCTTGATGAAATAAAAACGTCTTCAGGGCTTTACGGAAGGTCCGGAGGTCCGGGATCAATCGTATTCCAGGAGGCAGCTCATTCCACAGGGCGGGTGCCCCCACAGAGAAGGCTCGCCCCCTGGGGGCCGCCAGCTGACATTGCCTGACCGACGGCACCCCGAGGAGGCCCTCTCTGTGAGAGCGTATTGGCCGGTGGGAGGTTATCGGTAGCAGCAGGCGGTCTCGCAAATACCCTGGCCCTAAGCCATGGAGCGCTTTAAAGATGAGAACCAACACCTTAAAGTGCACCCGGAAGACCACCGGGAGCCAATGCAGCTCGCGCAGGAGAGGTGTTACGTGGGAGCGCCACGTCGCTCCCATAATCACCCGCGCAGCCGCATTCTGCACCAGCTGGAGCCTCCGGGTGCTCCTCAGGGGGAGCCCCATGTAGAGAGCGTTACAGTAGTCCAGGCGTGACGTAACCAAGGCATGAGTGACTGTGCACAAGGAGTCCCGATCCAGAAAGGGGCGCAACTGGCGTATCAGGCGAACCTGATAAAAAGCCCCCCTGGCCACGGCCGTCATATGCTCTTCTAAAGACAGCCGTGTGTCCAGGAGGACGCCCAAGTTGCGAGCCCCCTCTGTGGGGGTCAGTGACTCGCCCCCAATAGCCAGCGATGGCACCAGCTGGCTATACCGGGACGCCGGCATCCACAGCCACTCGGTCTTGGAAGGGTTGAGCCGAAGCCTGTTCCTCCCCATCCAGACCCGCATGGCCTCCAGACACTGGGACATCACTTCGAGGGCATCATTGGGGTGGTCTGGGGTGGAAATGTACAGCTGAGTGTCATCAGCGTACAGATGGCATCGCACCCCAAAACCACGGATGATCTCACCCAGGGGCTTCACATAAATGTTGAACAGGAGCGGCGAGAGGACCGACCCTTGCGGCACCCCGCAAGCAAGGCGCCTCGAAGTCGACCTCTGCCCCCCTGCCAACACAGACTGCGACCGGTCAGAGAGATAGGAGGAGAACCACCGCAACACGGTGCCTCCCACCCCCAGTCCCTCCAGCCGGCGCAGCATGATACCATGGTCGATGGTATCAAAAGCCGCTGAGAGGTCTAACAGGACCAGAACAGAGGAACAACCCCTGTCCCGAGCCCTCCAGAGATCATCCACCAATGCGACCAATGCCGTCTCCGTGCTGTACCCAGGCCTGAAGCCGGACTGGCACGGATCTAGATAGACGGTTTCATCCAGGAACTGTGGGAGCTGGCGCGCAACCACACTCTCCACAACCTTCGCAACAAAGCGAAGGTTGGAGACCGGACGATAGTTTGCCAAAACGGCCGGGTCCAGAGAAGGCTTCTTGAGGAGGGGCCTCACCACCGCCTCTTTCAAGGCGGGAGGCAAGAAACCCTCTCTCAGAGAAGCATTTATGATCCTCTGGAGCCAGCCTCGTGTTACCTCCCGGGTGGCCAGTACCAGCCAGGAGGGGCACGGGTCCAATAAACATGTGGTTGCGTTTAATCTCCCCAGGATCCTGTCCACGTCCTCAGGAGTCACAGGGTCGAACTCATCCCAGGTAACATTCTCAAGACCAGCCTCAGTCACCCCGCCGGGATCTACCCAGTCAGAGTCCAAGCCTTCCCGAATCTGAGCGATTTTATCGTGCAGATACTGTGCAAAATCCTCAGCCTGCCCTTGCAAGGGGTCCTCCCGTGCTCCCTGATGTAGGAGGGAGCGGGTCACCCTAAACAAGGCGGCTGGGCGGTTATCTGCCGATGCAATAAGAGCGGAAAAGTGGTTACGCTTTGCCGCTTTTATCGCCACTAGATAGGTCTTAATATGAGACCTAACTAGTGTTCGGTCGGATTCGGAGCGACTCGCCCTCCAACCACTCTCTAGGCATCTTTTCCGGCGCTTCATCTCCCTCAGCTCCTCGGAAAACCAAGGAGCCGGGCAGGTTCGGCGTCGGGTCAGAGGCCGCAAAGGCACGACTCGGTCCAGAGCACCGGCGGCTGTCCTATCCCAGGCAGCCACCAGATCTTCAGCCGAGTCGTGTGCCAGAGTTTCAGGAACTGGCCCAAGCTCCCTCTGGAACCTATCAGGATCCATCAGGCGCCTGGGGCGGAACCACCTGGTCGGTTCCGCCTCCCTGCAGTGGGGTGCAGCGGTCGAAAGGTCCAGTCTCAGGAGAGAGTGGTCCGACCATGACAGGGGTTCAATAACTATATCCCCTATATCCAGACCACTCCGCCACTGACCAGAGATAAAAACCAAGTCCAGAGTGTGTCCTCCCGCGTGAGTGGGGCCATGAATTAATTGTGTCAGGTCCATGGCTGTCATGGAAGCCATAAACTCCCGAGCCATCCCAGACGCCCCACCGGTAGATGGCAGGTTGAAATCCCCCATGACCAAAAGTCTGGGGGTATCAACCGCCACCCCGGCAATAACGTTGAGAAGCTCGGGCAGGGCCGCTGTCACGTGGCAGGGAGCCAGGTACGCGATCAGCAGGCCCACCTGAAATATGAGGCTATTTTATAAAAACAGTGTTGTTGGAAGGCAAAGGGAATAAACCTATTCAAGAATATATGTTGTTTTGGAGGGGATAAGGACACAATTGGCATATATTGTATATCTTTTAGTTGTTATAGAAGAAGAAATATAAGAAATATAAGGGGGGGAGTCTCAGGGGGGATGCACTGTTTCAATAAGTTGCTACGCTCAATATTTTCAATCATCATACTATTTATTAAAGATATTTATTTATTAAAAATAACCCCCATTTATATTTATTATATCATTGAAACATATAATATAATTCTTTGCTTACCCAATTGATTAGCTATCTTCCCATCTGGACATATTTTACAGTTATAGCAACAGGATAATTTCCCTTCCACTTTTATCTTGCTGTGGCCAAGAGGACACTTCTTGTTACAGATGGAAAGAGGTAATGCCTGCTCAGAAAATAAACCAAAATTCACAGAAAAAATGTAATCTTGGCGGATTGTTCTTTCCATCAATTACACATATGCAAACTCTTCATTGGAAAAATGTGGAATATGCTCTGCCCAACCTGTTTTCACCAAAAACGCACCCGTTTTTGGCCTGCAGAGTGTAATGAGGGCCAGGGACGGCGAAAACACGACACACAGAGGGTTCAGGAGAGGAAAAATGCCTGTATTCAGTCTATAAGATGCACCTAAATTTTCACCCACTTTTAGGGGGGGAGGGAAAGTGCGTCTTATGCTCTGAAAAATACGGTATGTAGATGTTATATTTTCTTTAATTAAAGAATGTGATCAACCACCCCCTATTTCAGAGGAGGTTATTAAAAAGTTAATTCTAAAGTGTTGAAATCATGAAATTTGTATTTTTTTTTTAAAAAAAAATCATTCTGTTTTAATAAATTTTATTTATCTTAAAGTACATACACCTCTAAAGAATTACCCACTTACTCCTTCAGGCATTGCAAAGGGCTGGGAGACCACATCCTGCCAACTGGTTTGGAGCTACAAAGTGGTTATATCATTCTGAGGGTGGTTGAAGGACTAAGCTAAGATCCTATCTCCTCCCTTCCTTCTCATCTTGTCAATCTTAAATCAATTTCAATGTCAATATTTATTGTTTTAATGTTTTACAACTACAAGCCACCTAGTGTCACCTCTAGATACCCATTCCTAGGTGATATGGGCAGCATATAAGTTTAATAATAAATAACAATACATGTAAGTTGAGCCCAATTTGCGCCCAAAATTTCTGCTGCTAAGTGAGACAGTTGTTAAGTGAGTTTTGCCCATTTTATGATCTTTCTCACCATAGTTGTTAAGTGAATCACTGCAGTTGTTAATAGCAATAGCAATAGCACTTAGACTTATATCACAGTGCTTTACAGCCCTCTCTAAGCAGTTTACAGAGTCAGCCTATTGCCGTCAACAATCTGGGTCCACATTTTACCAACTTCGGAAGGATCAACCTTGAGCCTGGTGAGATTTGAACTGCCAACAGAGAACAGAGAACAGAGGGTGGAAAAGAACTGAGGTGAGACAAGGTGTACCTTAAGATAACAGTTTATTAACACTAAAAGTTTGGCTAACAGTGACAGCTCAGCTAACGGCAACAGCTGATTCTCCATCTGACAGCTTCTTTTATACTCAGCTGTCAGATGGCCAGCCAGTCAGGTTGAATCTCTCTTCCTGCTTGAGAGACGGACCAGAATGAAGTCTTAGTACACGACAAATAGCAATAGCCCTTAGACTTTTTTACCGCTTCATAGTGCTTTACAGCCCTCTCTAAGCAGTTTACAAAGTCAGCCTATTGCCCCCAACAATCTGGGTCCTCCTTTTACCCACCTCAGAAGGATGGAAGGCTGAGTCAATCTTGAGCCTGGTGACATTCGATCTGCCAAACCGCTGGCAGCCAGTGATCAGCAGAAGTAGCCTGCAGTACTGCACTCTAACAACTGCACCACTGCGGCTCTGTGTTCAGTTAGTAACACAGTAGTTAAATGAATCTGACTTCCCTAGTGACTAGCAAAAGGTGATCACATGACTCTGGGACACTGAAACTGTCATAACTATGAGTCAGTTGCAAAGCATCTGAATTTTGATCACATGACCATGAGGATGCTGCTATGGTTGTAAGTATGAACAGTGGTCATACATATCTTTTGTCAGTGTCATTGTAACTTCAATGAATAACATATGGACTGCTAAATGCTTCCTTACTCCAAATGTTGCTGTGATTGTTATTGTGTAATCATTTATTCCACAGGTATCAAACTTGTGGCATCCCGTTGCTGTCACGTGACATATAGTGACATTTTCCCCCTTCATGCAGCTGGGGTGAGCGTGGCCTGCATGTGAGACACCTTGCCTGTGGGCTGCCAGTTTGTCAACCCTGATTTAGTCCATCAATCTGTGGAGAATAATTTCAGGAAAAGGGAAAAATGAGACATACCTGGTTAAACATGAGAGGCCAAACAGCTTCCTTGTCAGAAATGGTGAAGAGCTTTTCTGAGAGAGCCAGGGGGTCAATCTTTCCAATTTGGATTTTCAGAAAGGACTTATTTGGAAATGTGACCCAATTTAAAATATCAAGTCCAGTTTCTAATTCCCCATTGGGACCAAAGGAAATCTGTTCTCCAGCACTGTTGTTAAAGGAGACTTGTTGCAAAAAAAGGTGGAGCTAAAGGAAGATGACAAAAAAGAGGAAAAAACCAGGAATGTTATTAGGAATCTTTGAAGGGGATGGGAACCTTTCAAATTTTTTATTCCAATTTGGCCTAGGTTTAAAGAAAATCAAGCTCTTCCATTTTGCCTTGGTCAAACTATTTCAAACTGGTAAAAAAATATAGTTTTATCAAATACATTTGAAAAACTGTCAGATGAGAATTCCAGCAGAAAATCCAGAAAGGGACAGATCTAGGAAATTACTTTGCTTTGATTGAGCATTTCAGAAATGGGGAATTCAGTGTTCTGCCATATAATAGGCAAGATAGAGAGTTGCATGTTTAAAGGAGCCAGAATTGTGTTTGCACAACATTGGAAGGGCGAGGAGATCCCCACAGAAGTAAAGATAATAACGAAAATTTTAGAATGTGCAGAAATGAATAAACTAACATTTCAAATTAAAGAAAAGGAAGACACTGAATATTTTGAGGTATGGGATCTGTTCTATCAATGGTTAAATAAGAGAAACAGGAGTTAGAATCTCGAGGATGACAAGGAAAAGATTAATCTCACTACTAGGGTTGTTTACTGCAAATTATTAATTTTGATTAATTTTGGAAGTAACACTAAGTATAGTTACCTTTTGAATCCATACCTTTGACACCTTTGAATCTTAGTTACTCAAAAATTAAGCTGGTGAGGAATAATAATGCTATTCAGTAGTAAAGCAGTTTTCATTTTCTACATATAAAATTGTTAAATATAATGGATTGAATAAGATCCTCTACATACCATTTAAGACATAAAATGAAGTCCATATGTTACATATTTTTGTGTCTTTATCTAAGCCTTAGATTTATATTCCTTTTTTTTATTTTTTTCATATGAAAATATCATTTACTTCTATATAGCTTTCAAAACTATCTATAAAGAATTCCAACTGTTAAAACAACAGAACGCAACAAAACAACACAAAACACAAAACCAGTCTCCTATTCTGGTACTTGGTGATTTCCCCAAATTTTGTATTAGCCAACATTACTTGCCAGGGTAATTGGAGGAAGAGCTTCCATCTCCTCTCATTCATTTTTTCTCTCCCTTTGAGTTTGGCGGAACGCATGGCCTTCAGAGCATGTGCCATAGCATAGACAGCATTATAGACGCTGTAACTTTGTCCATTCACGGTGGTGTCAAAGACAGAATTAGGAAGACTCTCCAGCTTCTCTTCTCCAGTGCAGATCCTTTCTGCATTCTCATCTCTAATATCTCTGGAGAATGAGCATTCAAATGCATCTTTCCAGAAATCCCTAATAAACCCATCATTTTTTTCTAAGTTTGGGTTTCTCTTCTTCATAAAATGTTGGAATCTGGTCAACTCCTTTGAATGAATTGCAAAAGAAAGTGCACCATGGAGAAAATCAATGGGCAACGGTCTTTGAATTAGAATGGATGTGAATTCCATCTGGGCTGTCATGATCCAAACTTTGGCCGTTCTTTCCTTTGGAATGTTATCATAATTGAAAAAATAGATCATTAGTCTCAAAGGCACCAAGCCTGCAATTTCAGCAGTTAAGATAACCGCAATGACTGTACTCTCCATAATCACTTTGAATATTTTATCTGCATTTTCTATATACTCAGCAGCTGCATTACCATATATTATCTGGGGAAGACATTCTATAAAGTCAAAGCAGATTCCTCTCTCTGAAAACATGGAAAGTCTCTTTTGAATAAATCTGTCTCTATCTTCCTCATATATAGAAACTAACCCAACCCAGGTCCATCCAAAATGCAACAATAAGTGAAGTATTCCATTAAATTGGTGATTGTCACCCAGGAACATCCATTTGACAAATGTTGCTGTTTCAGTATTCATCAACGGAGCTGATCCATATGTGATCTAAATGGAGAAAGTCAGAAGAATATAGGAATAAACAGTCTCTTCCATAACAACAACAACAACAACAATAATAATAATAATAATAATAATAATAATAATAATTTCCTTGAGAAGATCCAAG
The DNA here is from genome assembly GCF_059756535.1 of Pantherophis guttatus. Classification (NCBI taxonomy): domain Eukaryota; kingdom Metazoa; phylum Chordata; class Lepidosauria; order Squamata; family Colubridae; genus Pantherophis; species Pantherophis guttatus. The sequence goes on from NC_142066.1 coordinate 17,159,227, forward strand.
GAAAAGTAGATATGGAAAAGACCTAGTTATGGCTGACCAACGGAACACTGAAGAAAGAAAAAGAAAGCTTGATTCTTGCAGCCCAGGAACAAGCCATCAGAACAAATGTAATCAAAACCAGAATAGAAAAATCTGCTGATGACCCCAAATTCAGACTCTGCAAAGAAGCGGATGAAACCACTGATCATATACTGAGCAGTTGCAAGACAATAGCTCAGACTGACTACAAACAATGTCATAACACAGTCGCTCAGATGGTCCACTGGAACTTGTGTCACAACTACCACCTGCCTGTAGCAAACAACTGGTGGGATCATAAACCTGAAAAAGTGGTCGAAAATGAGCATGCAAAACTATTATGGGACTTCCGAATACAGACTGACAAAGTTTTGGAACACAATACCCCGGATATCATGATTGTGGAGAAGAAAAAAGTGTGGATTGTCAACATTGCTATACCTGGTGACAGCAGAATCGACGAGAAACAACTTGAAAAATTCACCAGATATCAGAACTTGAGAATTGAATTGGAGACACTCTGGCATAAACCAGTGCAGGTGGTTCCAGTGGTACTCGGCACACTGGGTGCTGTGCCGAAAGACCTAGGCAAGGACTTAAAAACAATTGGTGCTGACAAGATCAACATTGGTCAACTGCAGAAAGCCACCTTACTGGGATCTGCTCGCATAATCCGCCGATACATCTTGCAGTCCTAAACATTTGGGAAGTGTTCGACTAGTGATTTGGGGTATGAAATCCAGCATGGTTATCTCGTTTGCTGTATATATTGTCATTTTGTGAATAATAATAATAATAATAATAATAATAATAATAATAATAATAACAACAACCAATGCATGTATATTTATTTAATCCAATTTCTGGGTTTGAGTTGGATAGAAAAATAGTGTGCCTAAAAATTAGTTTTACATGACATCTGCAATTTTGCTGATCAAATTTGCTGATTGCTTACTCATGGTTTTGCTCAAATTTTCATTTCAGTGACCCACCTTTTGAATATAATAAATAGCTGGTAAACAAATCATATTGATCCATTTTTTGTCTCACCTGGGGAAATTTGTAGTTGCACAAAGAGATTGCCATGTTGAGACAGGTGTTACCACGGGGTCCTCCAATGACAACTACTGTGTTGGTCTGGTCATTGCATTTATAGTTGGGTATAAATTTGCCTTTTGTAGATAGAAATTCCATTGCTAAATGATAAGTTGTACTTTCCATATTGTAGTCAGTAGCAATATAGAAACCAAGGCTAACATTGGGTAAAATCCCAGAATATTCATTGATCTCCTTTACAGCAAATGCAAGAGCCAAAGTATGCTGGTAATTATGAGTGACAAACCTTCAGAGAAAGAAATAAACTATGGCAATATATTTCTGTTTCAAAGTTGGACAGCTGTTTTTTACATATGTATTCATGAAGATATAAATTGGGGCTTATTGCTTGTTCTGGATAGCTGGAATTCTGTCACTATCAAATAATATCCCTAGATTGTATCAACTAGAAAGCTAATCTTGATGTGGCTACTTAACATTGAGCTAAGGTGGCATTTACTCAGACCCCATTTGAAAGTACAGTTCTGGAGACCTCACTTTTAAAAAAAGATATTGATAAGATTGAGAGAGTCAAGAAATAGGCAAGAAAAATGGTGAATGGTTTGAGGGACAAAACATATAATGAACTATTAGAGGAACTGAATATGTTCAGCCCAGAGGACAGAAGGAAAGTGGGACATGATTGAAATCTTTAAATATATTAAAGAGTATGAATAAGGTTCTAGAAGGTAGTATTCTCAATATTAATTAAAACATAAGGACATGTGGACATAATTTCTAACTGACAGGAGGGAAGTTCAAAACCATTGTTAAAAAGTATTAACTTCACAGAAAGAGTAATAGAACCTTGGAAACAACTTCCAGCAGAGGTCACACACCAGTTTACTGAGTTTAAACATGAAACACATCTGTTTTCTATGTTTCTATCTTATTTCAGTATTATCTATATCTTATCTATATTTTCAGAGAGAAGGAAGACAACTCACACCTAAATGTATAATAACCTAAAATATGCACTAGAGGGTTTCTTTTTTATATCTTTATGAAATGAAAGACAAATAAGCTCACGGTTAACCAGAGGATATCTGCAATATTTGGATTAGTCAGTTTCTTGAGGAGAAAAAATTCATATAGTATTATCTACAGTATATTGTATCTGTATTTTCTAAGGGAAGGAAGCCAGCACCATTTTATACCCTAAACCTATTATAACCTAAATTATGCACTACAGGGTTTCCTGTTTTATATCTGGATGAAATAAAAGAAAAAAGAAAAAAAAACACCTCAAGATTCACCGGAGAGCTTCTGCAATATGTAGATTAGTCAAACTTTTTTTTACTTTCAACAAGGTGATTTGTTGAAGGAAAGACATTTCTTGAGGAGAATGAAATTCATTTACTTTACGATTAAGATTAATAATATTCATCTCAATTTCATGATCAGTATTAGGACAGTTCTGAAATTAAAAATGATTAAATATGGTCACTGGAACTGGTCATATCCCCTGACTAGCAACCAATACTTTAAAGCATAAATGTGAAAGAAAATACATCTAGGTGTCAATGAGACCAAGAAGAGGTGCAGTATGAGGAGGAGGAGAAGTAGTCAGATACTTACATGTACTGATCAAGGACATCATACTTAGGAAGGCTATGAAAAGTGATCTCATTTGAAAGAAAGAGAACCTGATAAATAATAGCAGCAATGATTAAATCTCCAGACTGATAGTATTTATGAACAATTGGCAGAGGACTACTAAGTTTGCAGGTGTAGGGAGGAGAAATGCTCATCATAGTTGGGGAAAAAAGTAAAAGTAATGTTCTGAACATAACCAACTGACTATAGCATGTAGTCATTGTAGACCTCAAACAGTAACTCCTACGTTATCATTCAACTGAGTAGCTGACTATTCATTAATATTATCTAAACTTAAGACAATGAATTTCATTTAAAGTTAAAAAAACGAAGTGTCACAGATGAAATACTAATCCTACCTACATGCACTTCTGTATTTCTAAGCAGATATTAATAAAATGCAATATCTTAATCTGGGGTGATCATTTTTACAGTGGCTGCTGGAATTCCCTTAAGATTTGGAGAAGAAGGAGCAATAACTATCCTTAATCAGTAATCAGTATCATTCTTTGCAGCAGTACTTTCAAAAATATCAGAAGGAAACATGTTTATCCTATTGCAATAGTCCTTGCTGCATGGTTATGAATCTTTGGAAGTAAGGCATGAAGCAAAAAAAGAGGGGAGTAAGAGTTCATATGCCCTGAAGAAAACAAATGAAAACACCACTAGAAGGGGGAAAAAAGAATAGAAACATACCCACTGAGGTATTTTGGCCCACCAATTTTGCTTCATACATATTACCTTTTTAAATACTTAATACTTTGCTTTTAAAAACAAACAAACAAACAAACTTGTTATTCTGTTCTTAATGCTTAATTTAATTGATTAAATTGTATACCACCCAGAACGCTTCTCTGAGGGAGATGGGAAGTGAAGAAGAATGAAATACACATACATACATACATACATACATACATACATACATACATACATACATACGCTGAATCTCCCTTGAATACTGTAATATTTAATACTCCCTTAATACTGTAATACTGAGTCCTTCGGGAGTAGGGCGGTATACAAATATGAAAAACAAATAAATAAATAAATATTTATTCAAGCCCTAGAAGGACATCATCCTTGAATGTAGAAGATGGATTCAATTGGAAATGGAGCTTTGGAATGTGAGTTGACACTGTTATGGTGGAGTTATACTCCACCAACTAACAAATGGACATCTTCAGAATGTTCCTTCTGCTGTCTCTGGATCACAAGATCCTGCAGCAATCAGCAGAACATTTGTGGTTCCCTACATGGCACACCAGCTATGACCATTCCAGTGGCAGATTGATGAGGCCATCTGTATTCCCTAGCTTTATCTCACTCATCTGCCTAAATCAATGATTAAAGTGTAATATGTTTTCCACACAAGCCCTAAAATAAATAAAGTGAACCCAATTGAGCAAATGAGTCAGAAACGTTAAATTGAATTGACTGGATTGATTATTGATGAGACATTTAAAACTGAGATTTGAAGTTTGGAAGTTTTGTATTGAATTAATGTGTTGCATCTTTAAGTACAGCTGCAACACAAGACAGAAGTGAGAGAAGTAAAGTATAATGGAGTTGTTTCAAAGCATTAAGGAAATATTTGACCATATAGAACTGGAAAATATATTACAAGGGATAATGGACAAAGGCTAGGACAATGAGGAAAGAATGGAACCATCAGAAGGAACAGAGGGAAAAGCAGATCTGAGAAACTAGCAAGAAGAAGTCAACAAGGAGGAGATATTACTAAAAGTAATAGCGGTTAAGGAATTAAAAAAGGAGGAAAAATACTGTAAAAGACATAAAAAGGGAACAGGAGAAATAGGAAGAGAGCTGGAGAAAAGAAATGGGGCCAGGAACAGACAGTTCTGGAATCAGACAGTGGGAAATGGTAGAGAAGGGAGAAAAAGTTAGATCACCTAAGCAGAAGATAGATCTAGAAGTAGAGGGAGTAAGAGACTTAAGGGATGAATATGGGAGGCAAACCAAAAAGAAGACAAGATTAAAGGTTCGGATATGGGCAAGAGATAATGGATAAGGGGGGGGGGGGGAATGAAAGGAATACTTCATAAATATATCTTAATAAATATGTATTAATATTAGAACTACATAACCTGGCTATATTTTATAAGTAAGGTAATAGACACTAGTATAACATTCTAATATAAATAGATATGAAGAGTGGAATAAGGGAAATAGGAGAATTATGAATAAGAACTAAACAACAAGTGAAACTAGAATTTGAATTATTAAAGATGCATAAAAATATGATTAGCAACGAAATATTAGAACTAAATAATGGGTGATTAGATAATGAAAGAATGTATTTTAATGTACACATGTGTATTAATAGTAGAATTATACTTTATATTATAGACTTATGTATTAATGATTGTGATTGGTACTAGAAGTATATATTGAGACAATGAATAATGAAAGATTGAAGGATGAAATTTTGATATAAATTGATGTGAAGAGTTAACTAAGGTAAGAGAAAAAACAAAACATGTCTTTGAATATTATAGTGATATTGGAAGGGGAAAAATGAAAAGAAAATAGAGAAAGAAACAAGAGGGAAATAATAGTGTGTGTATATATATATATATGTTTTCTGAGGCTTTCGCGGGTGTTTGTATGTAGGTATTTGGTTATTCGGGTTTTCTCCCGCGTAAAATTGGAAGTGTCATGGCGACGTTTCGACGAAGTCTCATTCGTCATCTTCAGGCTGGTGTTTTCGGCTTTGTGCTTCCAGGAGCAAAGACACTTCCAATTTTACATGAGAGAAAACCTGAATAACCAAAGACCTACATACAAACACACTTCATACATGAAGCAGACTGACACCCACCATGAAGATGTGGCACGACCATGAACGCGAAGCCAAACAACAGCAACACAGCTCACCAGCTCAAATCCCCCTGCAACTCAGACTAACCCGAGCACAACCAAGCTCCCACCCAAACAGAACACACCCCCATCCAATCAGAGCAAAGCCAACCCCCCATCCAATCAGAGCACAACCAAGCCCCCAACCAATCAAAACACACCTCCACCCAATCAGAACACAGCCAAGCTCCCACCCAATCAATTCACACCCCCACTAGCAGTTAAAAGGAAGAAACAGTTGCAATCTCACATTGCTCCTAGAAGCACGGAGCCGAAAACACCAGCCTGAAGATGACGAATGAGACTTCTTCAAAATGTCGCCAAGACACTTCCAATTTTACACGGGAGAAAACCCAAATAACCAAAGACCTACATACAAACACCCGCGAAAACCTCAGAAAAATATATATATATATATATGTGAAGGTATATGAAAGAACAGAAGGAAGGTTTAGAACTGAAGGGTGATAGTAAAAGATATGTGTATATAATATGAAACAATGAAAATGAAATCTAATAACTAGGAGTAATAATATTATGTTTATTGCACTGAAATGTATAATACCCAGCTATCACACTATTCATGCATTGATATGTGTAAACAATACAAAATTAAAAAAAATCTTGAATTAAAAGGTAGTTTATTTTATGCATTTAATACTTAAATAAGAATAAGAGGTACACAAAACTAGATTTTGTTACAAGAGTTTTACAATATGAATGAAAAACTTTATAAACTACACACGTTTGACAATATGAATTAAAAACTATACAAGTTTTACAATAAGAATAAAAGCTATTTATACAAAACTACACAAGTTTTTTACCTGTGAGTCCTTTGGACTGCAAGGTGGTCAGTCCTAGAGGAGATCAACCCTGACTGCTCTTTAGAAGGCCAGATCCTGAAGATGAAACTCAAAATACTTTGGCCATCTAATGAGAAGGAAGGACTCACTGGAGAAGAGCCTAATGCTCTTCATTGAGCAATTGGAACAATTGAGGGCAAAAGAAGAAGGGGACGGCAGAGAACGAGGTGGCCGGATGGAGTCACTGAAGCAGTCGGCATGAGCTTAAATGGACTCCAGAGGGTGGTAGAGGACAGGAAGGCCTGAAGGAACTTTGTCCATGGGCTCATGATGGGTTGGACATGACTTTGCAACTAACAACAACAACAACAACAACAACAACAACACAAGTTTGACAATATGAATGAAAAACTATTAAATAATATGTGACAAAAAATAAAACTTATCTTAGGTATCTCCAAATTGCTGTTTGATTGGCGTCCTCCTCACTTTCATTTTTCTTCAGTTTTATTTGAGCATAATCAGCTGTGTGATTTACTCATAACCATTTTTTGACTATAGGAATAGGGTCCCAGTCCTTTAGAGGTAGGCCAAATAAACTAATAGTCATTATGTTTGCTATATTGGAAACAGTCAGGTGATTTCTCTTCATGGAACATAAGATGTTATTCCTGAAAAAACCCTTTCTGCTTCTGATGAACTTACAGCAATTATTCTGACAATATTTTTAGCTTTTTGAACAGTCAGGAAATGCATATTTATTGGAATCTTTTAAAACATTTCCTACAAAATCCCAATAATCATTAATATTAATTTCATAATTAAAAATGTCACTAAATTCAAGCAATTGTTCTTCAGCTGTTTTCCATGGAACTACTACTTCTCCAATATTCCAGTAATCTGGCTCCAAAAAATTGAGAAATTATAGTTTCTTCCTGTCTTGAAATTGGCTACCTGTTTTTAAATGTTCACAATCCATTAGTCTTTTCTTCAAATTTGTTATGATGCTTTCCAAAAGTCTTTCCCAAGGAAGTCCAACAAATCGATGATTTTGAACAAATTTTATATTTTTGAAAGTTTCTCAATTAATTATTACATCAACCTTTTTTTTTTGTATGGACCCTTTCCCTGTCTAAGCATTTCAAATGCTTTAATTGATCTCAGCACAAGTTTTTCAGCTTTTATTATGTCTATATTTCTTGCTTGCAATGCATTTGAAAGAAGAGAAATTTCATTTAGAATGTCAATCTTCAATGCCAAATCAGTCATAAAATATCTATTTTCAAGATGAGAAAAATATCTGAGTATTTTTCATTTGAATGAAAATACTGATGTAGAGCTGGATAAGCATGCCACACAGCTAGGGTTGACCTTAAACTACTGGCAGCCCATTTTGGTCCCAAAACTCTACCAATCTTTATAATTTCAATTCTAAGTTGTTCAGATATTTTGGTAAATTCAATTTGGTTCTTACTGGATTGATGAAAAATAGTACATATCTTATCAATAAATATTTTAAAATGATTTACTTGCTTTATTTCCTTTATGGAGTCATCTAAAACAAGTTGAAGAGGATGGTTTAAGCAGTGCCATATTATTATATTTGGAAACTGTTTTGCTATTCTAGTGCTCACTCCAGATTTTCTCCCATAACGCTGGCACCATCAGAGCAAAATCCTATTAATTTTTTTTCTGGATATTTCTTAGTAAACCCAACATTATTTAAACTTTCCATAACTGAAGAAAATATTGTGTCTGCATCTTGTTTTTCTAATTCAACTAGCTCAACAAAAATTGTTGGTGAGGTAACTGAATCTTCAACTTTTAAGAAAACTATCACAACTGGTTTGCAAGATATCATTGAGGCTTCATCAACAATCAAACATATTTTCAGATTCTTTTCAATAATTTTAGTAAATATTTCTTTTTTAATTTCTTTTGCAATGAAATCTACTATTTTCACTGCAGTTTTACATGAATGTATTCCTATTCCCATATCTAATCCATTTTTAATTTGCAATTCTATCTCATCTTCTATGTCTGAAAATGGTTTACATCTTTGTGCCAGACTGTAAACTGTATTAAATACTCAACAAGTAGTAGATAAATATTTTTCAGTCATCTTATCACCGGCTTTTGGTATAGCATCCTGCTTATTTGTAATTCTCCTATTTCCCTTATGCCACTCTTCATATTTATGTGTATTAGAATGTTATACTCTTTTTTGTCTTTTACAGTATTTTTCCTCCTTTTTTAATTCCTTAACAGCTATTAGTTTTAATAATATCTCCTCCTTGTTGACTTCTTCTTGCTGATTTCTCAGTTCTGCTTTTCCCTCTGTCCCTTCTAATGGTTCCATTCTCTCTTCATTGTCCTGGTTTTTATCCATTATCTCTTATAATATATTTTCCAGTTTTTGGTCTATGTGGTCAAATATTTCCTTAATGCTTTGAAACAACTCCATTCCGTTTTGCTTCTCTCACTTCCATTTTGTTTTGCCTCTGTATTTAATAAGTCTCCTTTTTGGCCAATTGTCCAGGAGTCATTAATTCAATTCAATACTTCCAAGCTTCAAATCTCAGTTTTAAATGTCTCATCATTAATCAATCCAGTCAATCCAATTTAAATTCACCAGTGGGTTCTCCACATCTCTTCAAGTCACTTTTATATTATCAGTAGTATTCAGGGGTCTCTTAACTGAAGTTCTTATTTAATATTCAAATCTCTAGAGGTCTTAGAGTAGGTACATATCCACAGTGTTGAAATGTAACCTTTTTTGCTACCGGTTCTGTGGCGTGGCTTGCTGGGCTTGGTTTGCTGGGGGTCATGTGACTGGGTGAGCGTGACCAACTTTTTTTTTTTACTTTTTTTTAAAAAAAATAATTTTTTATTCAGCATTTACATCTTTAACATCTTTGTTACATTTTAACAGCTTTCCACTACCTGCATCTTTGATAATATCTATTTTGTCTTTTGACCAACTATATACACATACATTTTATATAATACTTACTAATTCATATATTCACTACAATATATACATATCTATAATATGTCTTACATTTATACATTTATACATTGATTTTAGATTCTTTCTCCAGCCAGCTATACCATCTATTCCATGTTTCATAATAAATCGTTTCCTCTCAGTCTTTAAGTTCCATTGTTAATTTATCTGCTTCTGCACATTCTAGCACCTTCTTAATATTCATCGTATTTGATGAAGCAAATTGTTGTTTCCAATTTTGTGCAAATGAAATTCTGGTGGCCGTAATTATATGGAGTATAAGATAATAAATTTCTTTTCTAATCTTTTCTTTTATAATTCCCAAGAAGAATAGTATGGGTTTCATAGCAATTTTTTCCCGTCATTTCCTCTAGCCATTTTTTAAATTTTTAACCAGTATGCCTTTGCTTTGGGACATGTCCACCACATGTGGAAATACATCCCATGTTGATGGTTACATTTCCAAAAATGTGGTGAATTGTTTGGGGATATCTTGGCCAATCTTGCCAGGGGTAAATGCCACCTATAAAACATTTTATAAATATTTTCTTTGTAGGTGGCCAACAACGTTATCTTATAATTTGTTCCCCATAATTTTTCCCAATATTCTAATTCAATATTATACCCAAAGTTTTTCGCCCAAATTATCATCGTTTTCTTTACCGCTTCTTCCTCCATTTTGAATTGAAGAAGACATTTATATGTTTTAGTGATTATTTTCTCATCGGTCCTGTTTGTTAAATGTGTTCGACAATCATGCCCAATAACTCCATAGACAGGTTTTCATTAGATCAATTATTGTTTATTAATTATGCATCTTATCGTTACAGGTACAAGTCTGGAACTGAGGCAGGACCACATGGCTGACCCTTAAGTACCCCCAGGGCGTGGCTAAGGTAAGGAGGGGTTATTGGGTTTGGGTGGACCTTGGGGGCTGGCTTGTCCAGCCCCCCTGCCTCTACTCTGGATCAGAGGCAAGGCATTTATTCATGACAAAACCCCCTCTAAATGCCTGGCCAAGATATTTTTGTGTGGTGTGTACCTGAGGTGTCCTTTTCAAGAGGACGCCTAATTTTGATGTGAGGTACGTGTGCTGTTTATTTTGCAATGGCTTTGTTAGAATGTCTGCTATTTGTTCTTCCGTGTCACAATGTATAACTCTTATGAACCCTATGTTCGCGAACTGTCTAACATGCTTGTACTTTATATCGATATGCCTCGACCTTTGACCCACTGCTTCAGTCTTAGATATTTCCATGGCGGCTTTATTGTCCTCATGCATGATGATGGGGTAGTTCGGTTTGGCCCATATGTCAGCGAGCAGGTCATCAAACCAGACCAGGTTGTTGGCGGCTTTGGACAAACAGATATACTCGGCCTCTGTAGTGGATGTGGCTACCAAGTCTTGCTTGCCTGTATACCAATGAACTGGGCTGCTGTTTAGAAAGAATACGTAACCCGAAGTGCTCTTTCTGCACTTCACATCCCCAGCCCAGTCAGTGTCTGCATAGCACGTGAGTGTGGGTGTTGTGGTGTTCTCGGGCTGTAGTGATAGGCAAGCCTCGGAGGTTTGCTTTAGGTACCTCAGCACCCTTTTGATGGCTTCCCAGTGGTACACAGTAGGCTTACCCACATGTCTTGACAGCAAGTTAACTGGCAGGGCGATGTCTGGCCTGGTCCAGTTCGCAATGTGTAGTAGGGAGCCTATGGTAGATCTGTATAATGTGTTGTCCTTGAACGCCTCAGCCTCATTATACATGTCCTTCAAGAAATCTGGTTGCATTGGTGTTTCACACCCCTTGGCGTTTGTCATGTTGCATTTATGTATTAGTTCCAAAATTTTATCCTTCTGTGACAGTTGGAAACCTTTGCCTGTTTTTGTGATTTGCACCCCCAAGTATTTATCTACCTTACCCAATATTTTTAGTGTAAAGTGTTTTCCCAGCTCATTGGCGAAGTTATTACATTTGCTAGCTTGATCACCGATATACAATATATCGTCTACATATATCAAAACATACTTGAGGGAGCTGTCTGACTTCTTGGTGAAGAAGCAGTTGTCGGCCGAGGTGGCTGAGAATCCCATGGATTTCAATGTCTTGGATAGACACTCGTACCAACGTTTCCCCGATTGTTTGAGTCCATACAAGCTTCGGTTTAGGATCCAGGTTTCTCCCTTCTTGGTGTTTTGGCTAGGTGGCGCTGTCACGTATATCTCTTTATCGAGCTCAGCATGCAGATAAGCGGTTTGCACGTTGAATTGATGCACTTCTAACCCTAGCAGTGATGCGATTACCAGCGCACACTTCACGCTCTCAGCCCTGACTGTGGGGGAGTACGTTTCCGTGTAGTCATCAGGGTATTTCTGGGCGAACCCCTGTGCCACCAGTCTAGCTTTGTAGAGCGCTTTGTTTCCCTCTAGTGTTTTAACTTTGTAGACCCACCTAGTGCCTATGGTCGTCTTTCCTATTGGGACTTTAGAGGGAGTGTATACGTTTAGTTCCCTCAGGCTGTCCATTTCCTTTTCCATGGCCTGTTCCCATTTTTCTCTCTCCTCATCCGGTAACCTCAGTATGTCCTCATATGTGTTGGGGGTTAGTTGGTTAGTGTGAAGGGATAGTACGTAGTCCCCTAACCTTTCTGGCCTTTTGCCCCTGTTTGCCCTGACTGGCCTGTCAGGAGGTGTCTCTGTGTCATGCATGTACCTAGCTTCTCTCTCGGTGAGTGAGTCCACTTTGATGCATGGGTGGTTTTCCTTCCATCCCTTCACTGGTATTTCCTGTCCTTTGGGTTTATTCTTTCCCTGTTCAGTGCCCCTTCCTGCTTGGTGCTTTATTTCCCTCTGATCATCCCCTGGTCCATCTTTGTTAAGGGACACCTCGTTGAGGTGTATTTTGGACCAGTTAGCATTTTCGTGAAAAACAGCTGTTCATGATATCACGAAATTGTTGCTGCTGTCTATGAACCTGTATCCCTTCGTCCCCGGTTCATAGCCCATGAACCTCAGCCTCCTGGATACCCTGTCTCCCTTACGTCTGAGTTGTTTGGGGATGTGCACATCTGCTGTGACCCCGAATATGTGTAAGTGTGACACCTGTGGTTTCCTTTGGTACATTAACTCATATGGAGTTTTATTCAGTACGCTGGACCATAGCCTGTTTAAAGTATAATTTGAATAAATGAGTGCTTCGGACCAGAAATGCTGCCCTAGGCCGGCATCCTCTAGCGCGCACCTCATCATGGTCTGTAGTGTTCCGTTTTTTCGTTCTGCCACGCCATTTTGAAAGGCGGAAAACGGAGAAGTCGTGTAATGGACCATCCCGCGTGCCTTCAGCCATCGCGAGAAGTCGCTTGATAAAAATTCAGACCCCCGGTCTGTCATTATTTGCCTGATTTTGGTGTTGTGCTGTGTCTCCACCCTCGCATAGAATTCCTTAAATTTTTGGAATACCTCATTCTTGTGTTTTAGGGTGTACACGAAGCCATAGTGGCTGAAATCATCTACTATGGTCAGGAAGTACCTTTTCCTGTACTTGATGGAGGGCCTTAGTGGTCCCACTAGATCCATATGTACGAGTTGGAAGATCGAATTAGTTGTGCGTACTGACTTTTTGGGTCTTGGTTTGGTTTTTAATTTGGAGCTCTTACAAATAGAACACTCGAGATAGTTCTCACAATTCTTTATTTTTATACCTTCAGAGCATTCCAACATTTTCTGCACCACGGGAAAGCTAATGTGTCCTAGTTTTCTGTGTAATAGGTGGGCACAGTTGTCATGCATCAGTTTTCCTATCGCTGGTTTCTCCTCCCTGGGTGCCGCCTGCTCACTGGGATCATCAGTGGTGTGTGCGTGCCTAACCCCCTCTACTTCCCCACTTGTGTTGTCTGGGCTATTGGGTCTAACCCCTCAGTGATTGTTTACTTCTGGCTGTTTGTCCTTGGTTGGGTGGAAGAATGGTAGTTCCCCACTGACTACTACTTTCCCTATCCTTTTACCCCCTCTAGTTACCTGTGCCTTTCCTTCTTTGAAAGTCACCTCGACATTGTTATCCTTGCTCAGTTTTAGGGTGGCAAGGATATTATATGGTATATTTGGCACTAAAAGTACTCCCTGTATCACACCTATTCCTGGCACGTATGCGTTACCTTTGCCTGTTACTTGTACGTTATTCTGGTTAGCCACTTTTACTACAAAGCTTTCTCCTGTAAAAGAGGTTAGTAGATTGCAGTCATATGTGGTGTGGTTTGTGGCCCCTGAGTCCAGTAGCCATGTGCCTTCCTCCTTGTCCTGGCCTATGCGTCGTTCTTGATCCCCTATGCCATACAGTGATCCAGTGTGGCTCTCCCTGGAACTGTCCCTGTGATCTCTCCTGTCCCTGGGGCTAGGGGAATCCCTACGCCTGTGTCTGACCTCTGGTGAGCGTCCGCTGGTATGTCTTGCCCTTTGTTCTGGTCTATCTCTTCTATGTCCCCTGTCCCCTGTATTTTTAGGGCAGTCCCTTTTGTAATGGTTTCTTGACCCACATATATAACACTCTGTGTTGCTGTGGTTTCTACCCTGTGGCTCAACCTTCCTGCTGGGTCTTTGCTCCCTGTGGCTTAGAGAGCGGTTCTTTCTGATGCTATCTTCGGATATTAGTTTGCTTGTTAGTAAATCCAGTGAGAGCCTCCCTGTCCCTAGGTTGTCTATCTGCGTAATGAAGGTGTCCCAACTAGGGTCTAGGGAATTTACTATGATACTTATCATGGTCCTCTCGCTTATGACCTCCCCCCTTTGTGTCAGCTGGGCCCTGGTGTTATTTAGTGATAGTAAATGCTCGCTCATTGGAGTCCCTGCCTTGAGTTTGGTGGCATAAAATTCCCTGGACAGTCTGGTGGTGCTGGCAACGCTTTGGCAGTAAAATAGTTTGTTCATTCTCTGTATTATTTCTAGAGCAGTCAGGTGGTGGCTAATGCTGGGGTAAATACTGGGGGTAATGCTGGCAATGACAATACAGTATGCTTTGTGGTGGATGCAATCTAATTCAAAAGTCCAGGGTTTTTCTGGGGGGTCTGTAACCATGGACAATAGGTCTAGCAGAGTGGCTTGGAGCTCCAGGAAATTCTCCCCATCTAGCCTTAGTTTGGGAAAGTCACTGGGCAAAGTCCCTGAATTGTAAGTTAAATTACTTACATTATGTCGCTGTCCATGGTTCCTCACGTAAGGATACTCACAATAAGGCAGAGGAACGACTGTGGCAAGTCTGAACTGACTTGTCTCTATGTGCTTGCGTCGGTGTAGCTCTATGTCCTGTTCCGTTTCTCTTACAGGGGCGTGCTGCTCATGCGTGAGGTTCATTTCTCCCCAGTCGCCGTGGAGTGAGGAGCTCGTGCATGCTGCTCCCGGGTGAAGGCCCCAATCTTCCGGATGGGCCTTCAGTTCCTCCCCGGTCGGCCTCGCTTGCTCGGGATCGTCGCGGATCGCCGTCTGGAGTCTCGGAAAGCGGTGAGGATCATCGGTAGATGCTGGGAGTCCTGCTGGGGCCGTGAATGGTCCCGGATGGCCCGGCCTCGTGCGGATGCCGCCTGTGGGTGTCGGGCCGAGCCCCCTGCCCGCCGATGGACGTCCCCTGCCTGCGGATGGCCTCGTGGTCCATGGATCTGGTTCCGGTCATCGGTCCGGTGAGTAATCCCATCGCCCCTGGTGTCCCGTTTTTGTGGGTAGGCTCCTTAGGGGCTCTGGGTGGCCCTGGGTTCATGCGATGGTGGCTAGTTCCCCAGGGTGGGCGTCGGTGCCGGCCCTCCTCGCGCTGGGGTCCCCCTTGCTTTTTGGCCTGGCACCGGGGTGTATGGTCAGTATTTTCACCTTGTCCCCTAGGGCCGCGGCGATTAGTTCAATGGCTTTATTGACCTCGGGCTCGGTAGGCGGGCCTGTAGGTTTGGGTTTTGGGCTTTTGTGCTTTTTGCAGTATTTTTGGTCGGTTGTTTTTGAGTAGGCCCCGATTCCCGCCATGGGATTTAAATCTCGGGAGTCTATTGGTGGATGGTCGGCCATCTTTGATGACGCCGCCTCCCAAGATGGCCGCCGTAAAAAGGGCGCGAAGTCTCCTTCGGCCTTTGCGGTAGGTTTTTGGTGGGGGAAATCTTCCCTTACCGGGTCTTCGTCGCTGTAATCGGATTCATCTTCATCTTCCTCACTCGCTGCTTCGCAGCCTTTGATCAGGCTTCGGAGTTCCGCGATGAGGTTGGTGTTGCTTTGTGACGAATCTATCAGCTCCAGGAGTTTTCCTTTTAGGTCGTGCATCTCTTCTTTTGAGGTTTCGTGTTTCGTCCACCCCTCATTGCTTCTGGCCGGGGTGGATGGGTGGTGGAGTAGGCCGCTCGTCTCGGGTGCCTCTCCTTGCGTGGTTTCGGGTTGGGAGGATCGTTCTGCCATCTTCTTGGTGAATGCTCTGGTATTCACCCTGTCTGTTGTGGTCCTTTGCATGCTGTGGAGTATTAGGATTGGGCTATCCAACCATCCTCTGCTACCATATTGTTAAATGTGTTCGAGGATCATGCCCAATAACTCCATAGACAGGTTTTCATTAGATCAATTACTGTTTATTAATTATGCATCTTATCGTTACAGGTACAAGTCTGGAACTGAGGCAGGACCGCATGGCTGACCCTTAAGTACCCCCAGGGCGTGGCTAAGGTAAGGAGGGGTTATTGGGTTAGGGTGGACCTTGGGGGCTGGCTTGCCCAGCCCCTCTGCCTCTAGCTCTGGATCAGAGGCAAGGCATTTATTCATGACACTGGTTAATATTTTATCCATTTCTTGTTGGTCAGTTTGGAATCCATATACATCTAAATCTTTTTTATATTTTGTTTGGATTTGTAAATAGGGCCACCAATCAATTTTAATTCCTTCTTCCAATAATTTTTGTCTGGATTTCAAATTCCTTAGTCTATCTAACAATTCCTTATATGTCACTATTTTATTAAAGTCAATTAAATTAGGGTTGACCAAGGCTTCCACTGTCGACACCTTGGGATTTTTGGATAGAAGTTCCTTTTAATTTTCATCCAAGTTTCTAATAGTACTTCCCTCACTTGATTCCTCTCGAAATACTTATGGGCTTTATCTTTCCCATTCCAAATAAAAGCATGCCAACCTTTCTGCAAGTCATGACCCTCAATTGTTAAAATTCCTCCATTCTTTAGATTTATCCATTCCCTGAGCCTTGACATTACTGCTGCTTGATGGTACAGTTCCCAGTCTGGAAGGCCAAAGCCACCTTTACTTCTGGTATCTTGTAACATTTTAAATTTGATTCTGGGCTTTTTCCCTAATCATATAAATTTATCAATCTGCCACTGGAATGGTCATAGCTGGTGTGCCATGTAGGGTACCACAAATGTTCTGCTGATTGCTGCAGGATCTTGAGATCCAGAGAGAGCAGAAAGAACATTCTGAAAATGCCCATCTGTTAGGGAAGCATAACTCCACCATAACAAGGTCAACTCATATCCCAAAGCTCCATTTCCAATTAAATCCATCTTCTACATTCCAGGATGATGTTTTTCTAGGGCTTGAATTAATATTGCAGTGTTCAAGGGAGATTCAGCATATGTATGTATGTATGTATGTATGTATGTATGTATGTATGTATGTATGTGTATTTCATTCTTCTTCACTTCCCATCTCCCTCAGAGAGCCATTCTGGGTGGTATACAATTTAATCAATTAAATTAAGCTTTAAAAATAGAATAAGTTAAGTTATTTTTAAAACAAAGTATTCAATATTTTTTTTAAAAAAGTAATATGTATGAAGCAAAATTGCTGGGCCAGATAACCTCAAGGGTGTGTTTCTATTATTTTTTCCCCTCTAGTGGTGTTTTCATTTGTATTCCTCTGGGCATATGAACTCTTACTCCCTTATTTTTTAACTTCACGCCTTTCTTCCAAAGGTTCATAACTATGCAGCAAGGACTATTGCAATACAATAAACATGCTTCCTTCTGATATTTTTCAAAGTACTGCTACAAAGAATGATACTGATTACTGATTAAGGATAGTTATTGCTCCTTCTTCTCCAAATCTTAAGGGAATTCCAGCAGGCACTGTAAAAATGATCACCCCAGATTAAGACATTGCATCCTATTCATATTGGCATAGAAATATAGAAGTGCACGTAGGTAGGATTAGTATTTCATCTGTGACATTTCATTTTTTTAACTTTAAATAAAATTCATTGTCTTAAGTTTAGATAATATTAATGAATGGTCAGCTACTCAGTTGAATGGTAACTTAAGAGTTACTGTTTGAGGTCTACAATGACTACATGCTATAGTCAGTTGGTTATATTCAGAACATTACTTTTACTTTTTTCCCCAACTATGATGAGCATTTCTCCTCCCTACACCTGCAAACTTAGTAGTCCTCTGCCAATTGTTCATAAATACTATCAGTCTGGAGATTTAATCATTGCTGCTATTATTTATCAAGTTCTCTTTCTTTCAAATGAGATCACTTTTCATAGCCTTCCTAAGTATGATGTCCTTGATCAGTACATGTAAGTATCTGACTACTTCTCCTCCTCCTCACACTGCACCTTTTCTTTGCCCTCATTGATACCTAAATGTATTTTCTTTCACTTTTATGCTTAAAAGTATTGGTTTCTAGTCAGCGGATATGACCAGTTCCAGTGACCATATTTAGTCATTTTTTTTAATTTCAGAGCTGTCCTAATACTGATGTTGAAATTGAGATTAATATTATTAGTTTTAATTGTAAAGTATATGAATTTCATTCTCCTCAAGAAACATCCTTCCTTCAACGAAGTCCCTTGTTGAAAGTAAAAAAAAGTTTGACCAATCTACATATTGCAGAAGCTCTCTGGTGAATCCTTTTTATTTCATCCAGATATAAAACAGGAAACCCTATAGTGCATAATTTAGGTTTAGGATGTAAAATGGAGTTGTCTTCCTTCTCTATGAAAATATAGATAAGATATAGATAATACTGAAATCAGATAGAAACATCGAAAACGGATGTGTTTAATGTTTAAACTTAGTAAACTGGTGTGTGATCCACTACCTCCCCTGGAAGTCGTTTCCAAGGATCTATCTTCTCTTTCTGTGAAGTTAATACTTTATAACAATGGTTTTGAACTTTCCTCCTGTTAGTTAGAAATTATGTCCACATGTCCTTATGTTTTAATTAATATTGAGAATACTACCTTCTAGAACTTTATTCACACTCCTTAATATATTTAAAGATTTCAGTCATGTACCCCTTTCCTTCTGTCCTGTAGGCTGAACATATTCAGTTCCTCTAATAGTTCGTTATATGTTTTGTCCCTCAAACCTTTCACCATTTTTCTTGCCTTTTTCTTGACTCTCTTAATCTTATCAATATCTTTTTTTTTTTTTAAGTGATGTCTCCAGAACTCTACACAGTATTTCAAGTGGGGTCTGAGTAAATGCTACCTTAGCTCAATGTTAAGTAGCCACATCTAGATTGGTGCTTTCTAGTTGATACAATCTAGGGGTATTATTTGATAGTGACCACATTCCAGGTATCCAGAACAAACAATAAACACCAATTTATATATTCATGAATACATATGTATAAAACAGCTGTCCAATTTTGAAACTGAAATATATTGACATAGTTTATATCTTTCACTGAAGGTTCATCACTCATAATTACCAGCATACTTTGGCTCTTGCATTTGCTGTAAAAGAGATCAATGAATATTCTGGGATTTTACCCAATGTTAGCCTTGGTTTCTATATTGGTACTGACTACAATATGGAAAGTACAACTTATCATTTATCAATGGAATTTCTATCTACAAAGGATAAATTTATACCCAACTACAAATGCAATGACCAGACCAACACAGTAGTTGTCATTGGAGGACCCCGTAGTAACACCTGTCTCAACATGGCAATCTCTCTGTGCAACTACAAATTTCCCCAGGTGAGACAAAAAATGGATCAACATGAAAAGTTCACCACCTATTTATTATATTCAAAAGTTGGGTCATTGAAATGAAAATTTGAGCAAAACCAAGAGAAAGAATATCTTGAAAGGGCTGTCCCTTTTTGCTTGATGAGCAAAATTGCAGATGTCATGTAAAACTAATTTTTATGCACCCTATTTTTGTATCCCAGTCAAAAACAGAGAATGGATTAAATAAACACATATGCTTTGGTTTTTAACTTTCGTTTTTATTTTAGAAGAAATCCTTCATTCTTGTGTTCTTCTGACTTCCTTCATTTAGATCACATATGGATCAGCTCCATTGGGGAATGCTGAAACAGCAACATTTGTCAAATCAATGTTCCTGGATGAGAACCACCAATTTAAAGGAATACTGCACTTATTGTTGCATTTTGGATGGACCTGGGTTGGGTTAGTTTCTATGTATGAGGAAGATAGGGACAGATTCATTCAAAAGAGACTTTCCATGTTTTCAGAGAGAGGAATCTGCTTTGACTTTATAGAATGTCTTCCCCTGATAATGTATGGTAATGCAGCTGCTGAGTGGATAGAAAATGCAGGTAAAATATTCAAAGTGATCATGGAAAGTACAGTCATTGCAGTTATCTTAAGTGCTGAAATTATAGGCTTGGTGCCTTTGAGAGTAATGATCTATTTTTTCAATTATGATAACATTCCAAAGGAAAGAACGGCCAAAGTTTGGATCATGACAGCCCAGATGGAATTCACATCCATTCTAATGCAAAGACCGTTGCCCGTTGATTTTCTCCATGGTGCACTTTCTTTTGCAATTCACTCAAAGGAGCTGACCGGATTCCAACAGTTTATACAGAAGAGAAACCCAAACTTAAAAAAAGATGATGGGTTTATTAGAGATTTCTGGAAAGATGCATTTGAATGCTCATTCTCCAGTAATATTACCGATGAGAATGCTAAAAGGATCTGCACTGGAGAAGAGAAGCTGGAGACTCTTCCTAATTCTGTCTTTGACATCACCATGAATGGACATAGTTACAGTGTCTACAATGCAGTCTATGCTGTGGCACATGCTCTGAAGGCCATGCGCTCCGCCAAACTCAAAGGGAGACGAAAAATGAATGAGAGGAAATGGAGGCGCTTCCTCCAGTCACCCTGGCAAGTAATGTTGGCTAATATAAAATTTGGCTTAATCATCAAGTACCAGAATAGGGGACTGGTGTTGTGTTGTGTTGTGTTGTGTTGTGCTGTGCTGTGCTGTGCTGTGCTGTGCTGTGCTGTGCTGTGCTGTGTTGTGTTGTGTTGTGTTGTGTTGTGTTGTGTTGTTTTAACAGTTAGAACCAGGGGTGAAATCCAGCAGGTTCTGACATGTTCTGGAGAACTGGTAGCAGAAATTTTGAGTAGTTTGGAGAACCAGCTAATACCATTTCTGACTGCGGTGGGAATGGAGATTTTGCAATATCCTTTCCCCAGGAGTGGGGAGGGAAAGGAGATTTTGCAATATCCTTCTCCTGGAATGAGGTGGGAATGGAGATTTTGCAGTATCCTTCCACTGCCATGCCCACCAAGCCACTCCCGCAGAACCGGTAGTACAAAAATTGGATTTCACCACTGGTTAGAACGCTTTATAGATAGTTTTGAAAGCTATATAGAAATAGTTGATATTTTCATATGAAAGACAATAAAAAAAGGAATATAAATCTAAGGCTTAGATAAAGACACAAAAATATGTCACATACGAACTTCATTTTATGTCTAAAATGGTATGTAGAGGATCTTATCTAATCCATTATATTTGACAATTTTATATGTAGAAAATGAAAACTACTTTATGACTGAATAGCATTATTATTCCTCACCAGCTTAATTTTTGAGTTACTAAGATTCAAAGGTGTCACAGGTACGAATTCAAAAGGCAACTATGCTTAATGTTACTTCCAGTGAATAACAAAGTTCTCAATG
This sequence comes from Pantherophis guttatus, assembly GCF_059756535.1. Lineage (NCBI taxonomy): Eukaryota > Metazoa > Chordata > Lepidosauria > Squamata > Colubridae > Pantherophis > Pantherophis guttatus. The sequence goes on from NC_142066.1 coordinate 17,180,537, forward strand.
AATTGCATGAAGAATATTTCAAGTTTTTTTTCTCTCAAGAGTAATACCTGGAATTACCCCTGGATGGAAGTAAAAGCCATCTTGTCCTAGAATTGTCTGTCTCAGAGAATTCTACCTTGCCTACACTAAGTCTCTTTTTATGACCCTGTAATCCCTTAATTCAGGGTAGAGTTGGGGCGACTGAATGGACCTGACTGTTTACTGGCCGGATGTCCTTCCTGACACCACACAGAGTTCACAGCAGATATTTTCTCTTTCTGCCGTCATGGAGAAACAATTTTCACTGCTTAGGATTGAACTCTTAACCTTCTAAATGGGATGCAAGGGTTTTCACCACTAGGCATCATGCCACTCTCTATCTTTTTTTCCCTTTTCTTTTTTTTAATAATATAGATAAAAAAGAGCAACATGTTCAAAATCCATATATACAATGTGTTGCCTGGTTACAGGTCTTTGGAGTAGTATTTATCATAATCATAATAATAGTATCCTCTAATGCAGGGGTCCCCAACCTTTTGGACCTCAAGGACCACTAAATTCATAATTTTAAACCCTGCGGACCACTAATATGATCTGCCTAAGGACTGGTTGGGTGGGTGTGGCTAGGTGGTCATGTGACTGGGTAGGCATGGCCAACTTGATGTTACTCACATCGAGGGGCACTTTGCCAGCCTCTACTCATCCCTTCCCTCCCAGCCACTCCTCACTTGTCCTCCCAGTCTCATTAGGGCCCCAACAGGAAGCAGTTGTTGGAGCTAAGCATCAACCATGAGAAAGAGTTAGCAAAATAGCTGGCTTGATTCAAATTGGATCTAACTGAGAAGAAGCACCTCAGCAGAAGCACCTTACTGAGGACTATGAGTATAGGCTTTCCAAGCAGAGGGAAGACTTGCAGGAGTGCAAGGCCAGGTACCGATGCCTGGAGGCTCAACAAGCTGAGATGGTCAGCCAGTTCCAGGCCATGATGCAGTCCCACTGGAATGAGGCCCTCTGGCTTTTTGCCACCAGCGGCGCTTCCCTCCAGCCTTCGCCCAAAGTCCTGCACCAGGAGGCTGAAGCAGACCCCCAAGTCGGAATTTCTTCCCCCTCCAACCTGCACCAAAAGACCCTGAAGGGGGAGACTCTCTGCAGCAACACAAGCATTCACTGCACATATCCAGCCCAGGAACTGTACTTTGAGGACCCCTAATTTAGTGCAATACAAAAAATACAAATAATTTATCATGGACAACCAGTGGTCCATGGACCACCAGTTGATGACCTCTGCTCTAATGGTAGTTTGATAATTAACAGTGCTTTTCCCTTATAAAATTAATACATATTAATTAGTAATACTAATCAAAATTAATAAGTTACAGTCAACAACCCTAATAATGAGATTAATCTTTCTCTTGTAATCTTCAAGATTCCAACTCCTGTTTCTCTTATTTAACCATCGATAGAACAGTTCCCATACTTCAAAATATTCAGTGTCTTCCTTTTATTTAATTTGAAATGTTAGTTTATTCATTTCTGCACATTCTAAAATTTTCGTTATTATCTTTACTTCTGTGGGGATCTCCTCGCCCTTCCAATGTTGTGCAAACACAATTCTGGCCGCTGTTAACATGCCACTGTCTATCTCGCCTATTATATGGCAGAACACTAAATTCCCCATTTCTGAAATGCTCAATCAAAGAAAAGTGATTTCCTAGATCTGTCCCTTTCTGGATTTTCTGTTGGAATTCTCATCTGACAGTTTTTCAGCTGAGAGGTGAAAATGTATTTGATAAAACTATATTTTTTTATCAGTTTGAAATAGTTTGACCAAGGCAAAATGTGACATCTTAGTTTTCTTTAAGCCTAGGCCAAATTGAAAGAAACAAATTGAAATGTTCCCATCCCCTTCAAAGATTTCTGATAACTTTCCTGTTTTTATCCTCTTTGTTGTCATCTTCCTTTAGCTCCACCTTTTTTTGCAACAAGTCACCTTTAACAACAGTGCTGGAGAACAGATTTCCTTTGGTCCCAATGGGGAATTAGAAACAGGACTTGATATTTTCAGTTGGGTCACATTTCCAAATAAGTCCTTTCTGAAAAAACAAATTGGAAAGATTGACCCCCTGGCTCTCTCAGAAAAGCTCCTCACCATTTCTGACAAGGAAGCTGTTTGGCCTCTCATGTTTAACCAGGTATGTCTCATTTTTCCCTTTTCCTGAAATTATTCTCCACAGATTGATGGACTAAATCAGGGTTGACAAACTGGCAGCCTACAGGCAAGGTGTCTCACATGCAGGCCACACTCACCCCAGCTCCATGAAGGGGGAAAATGTCACTATACATCACGTGAATACTGGTGACGAGGGTGGGATTTGAGAACTGAGGTGATAGACACCTATAATGATATTTTGAATGAGAGAGGAGAATTGAAAGTGAGAAACATTTTAAAGGAAGAGGGAATCAAGTTAAATGGTTGGCATACCTTCAAATACAATCTAAATTTAGCAAAGACAAAAAGGAATGAGGTCTAAAGCAAGAATTATCACAATTAAATAAGATTTTATTAAGCAGGGAGGGTAAGACCATAAGTAAATTATATTGCTATTTATTGGAACAAGACATGATTGAGGAACAAGTCAAAGAAACAATGATAATTTGGAGTAAATATTTTGGGCATAGTATTGATTTGGACAATTGGCAGACTCTGGGAAAAAATTTTAAAAATTATATTAGTAACTTCATATAACGAAAATTTATATAAGATGTTTTATAGATGGCACCTCCCCCCCCCAAGATTAGCATGAATCAATAAGGGAAATTCTTTGGCATGTTGGAAGTGTGAGGTGGCTCCGGGGAACTTCTATCATATGTGGTGGGAATGCCCAAAGGCAAAGAAATATTGGAATCTGATAAAGAGTTGGTTGGAAGAAATTTTGTTAATAAACATAAAAGACAAACTGGAATTTCTCCTTTTGGGAATGACAGAGGGCAAATACAAGAAGATATAAATTATCTACTACTACATATACTTACAGCGGCATGGATAGCCTTTGCGCAGAAGTGAAAAGAGAAATATACTCCAAATGAAGAGAAAATACTACTAAAAATTTTCAACTGCACAGAAATGGATTGACTCACCTTGGAACTCAAGGATAAAAGCTAAACATTGTACTATAAAATCTGGGCAAAATTCTATGAATGGTTAGATAAAAGGAGGATAGCCGAGACAAATAGATAAATATGTATGTGAATTGTATAGATAGGTATATGTAGGTATAGATATGTATAATTGTATAGGAATAAGATATAAATGACTATTATTATACTATGTTTAAATAATGTATAAGGTGTAAGGAATATATTATTATATTATCATTAGTATATTATGTATTAACTTAAAGTATTGGAAGATGCTTGGGACCAGTGATGTCATATCTATGTCCAATGTTTTTAATTTTGAATTATTAATAAAAAACTTTTTAAAATTTTTAAAAAAGAGAGAGAACTGAGGTGACAGAGCGAGCTAGTCACTAAACCTGAGCTGAAGCTGTTAAATTGAGCTAGTTGCTACCACCCGACTAGTCATGAACGTGAAGTCACAAATGGTGAAATAATTGTGCTACAAGCCCAATTTTCCTCAGACGCATCCGCTAAGTGCCACGGTCTGACAGGAGGTGGCTGGATTGACTACTTTCATGACCTACAACCCAGCTGTGGAAACATGGGACTCTTATATAGCAAGGTTCCAGTGCTTTCTCAAAACCAATGACTACACAGGACTCTCAAGCAACTGTAAAAAAGCATTTTTCCTAAGCTTCTGTGGAGCTGACATGTTTGAAACCACAAGTGCTCTTCTCACCCCTGTGGCGGTCCAATCGATGCCCTGGGAGATGCTAGAAGGCAAACTAGGAAGCCACTACATGCCCATGCCCTCACAAATAGCCTGCCATCACGCTTTCCACCACAAAAATCAACGTGAGGGTGAGTCCATTAAACAGTATGTGGTGGCACTGAGGATGGCAGCATTGTACTGTGACTTCAGGGACCTGGATGACATCCTCCTAGATCGAGTGGTATGCAGGGTGAGGAACATCCGGCTTCAGCCAGAACAGACCTAACCCTACAAGCCATGTTAGAGGAGGTATGCTCGACAGAGATGTCGAACCAATTGATGGTAGAGATTCAAAGGCAATCAGTCCATCCATGGCAAGAAGAACCATTGCCATGCATAATGACGAAGAGGTGATGGAGGACATGAACCGCCTCAAGGGAGCAAAAACGATGGGCTGTGTCACAGAAAAGAAGCCACTGTTTCCTCCAACTGCGTGAGTAGGCTGCAGCGAGAATCACCCGTGAGCAGATTGCCGGATAAAAACAGCCATCTGTTAGAGGTGCCAGAAGAAAGGTCATTTGGCCAGGGTCTGCAGGGCAACCCAGCCAGTAGGCCAGTAATATGCCAAAAAGCTGCAACAGAGACTGCCAAGGGATGGAGAACTGTTTTTCCATTTTTAGAGACAGTTACTAGGCAGAAACAGTCATTGTTCAGGCCAGCCATGCCTTAACCAAGAAAATTTACCTCACGTTCAAACTCGAAGGGGCCCCCTGCCAGATGGCAGTGGACACTGGATCATCCATGTCCTTAGTCTCATGAAGCACATTCAAGAGACTGATGCCTACCATCGCTAAGAAGTGGCTGAGACACTGCTCCCTGAGACTCCAGGACTACCAAGGAAACCCTATTTCCATGATGGCAAACCTATGGCACACGTGCCACAGGTGGCACGTGTGGCCATATCAGTGGGCATGCCAGCTCAACTCTGGCGCGCATGCGCGCACCAGCCAGCTGATTTTTAGGCCTTCTAGGTCCACCAGGATTAGGGAAACAGGCTATTTCCTGCCTCTGGAGGGGCTGGGGGTGGGTGGGGAAGGCCTGTTTTTCTTTCTTACCTGCTCCAGATCCTCTCTATGCATCTGTGGAAGGCAAAAACAGCCTTCCCCACTCCCTCAGAGGCCCTCTGGAAGCCTGAAACAGCCCATTTCCCAACTCCTGGTGGGACAGGAAGTGATGTTTATTGTGGTTCCCAGACTCCAGAGACTCCTAGAGAGGCCTGACACACAATGGCAAAAAGGTTAGCCATCACTGGTCTAGAGCCTGGGGGAGGATGAGAAATTCAACAGGCGGGAGGGGGGGAAGGACAGAAAGCAGCAGAGCAAGGTTTATAAAGTAAACTCAAGTTACTTAGCTTGGACCAGGCGGTGGTCCAAGGTGGTGGACGATGGTGGCAGCAGGGAATACAAAGGACATGCACCATCCAGGTGGGAAGTAGTGTCATGTACTAAGGCTTCACTTCAGTCCATCTCTCAAGCAGGAAGAGAGATTCAACCTGATTGGCTGGCCATCTGACAGCTGAGTATAAAAAGAGCTGTCAGATGGAGAATCAGCTGTTGCCATTAGCTGAACTGTCACTGTTACCTAAACTGTTAGCGTTAATAAACTGTTAGCTTAAGTTACATCTTGTCTCCCCTCAGTTCTTTTCCACCCTCTGCTCTCAATTTGGCAAATCTCACCAGGCTCAAGGTTGATTCTGCCTTCCATCCTTCCGAGGTTGGTCCCAGATTGTTGGGAGCAACAGGCTGACTCTGTAAACCTCTTATTTATTTATTATTTATTTATTATTCAAATTTCTATACCGCCCTTCTCCTTTCGGACTCAGGGCGGTGAACAGCCAAAATAAAAACATTTATACATAAATACGATTAAAAATAGATTTAAAATAATTAAATTTGGCCCATAGTTTAAAATTTATCAATTTAAAATCCATATCAAAATTTAAAACCAACCATAAAATCATAAAATCAAGAGAGACCCTCTTAGAGAGGGCTGTAAAGCACTGTGAATTGGTATATAAGTCTAAGTGTAATTGCTATTGCTATTAACAACAGCAGTGATTCACTTAACAACTGTGGTGAGAAAAATCATAAAATGGGCAAAACTCACTTAACTGTCTCACTTAGCAACAGAAATTTTGGGCGCAAATTGGGCTCAATTTACATGTATTATTATTTATTATTAAACTTATATGCTGGGCATCTCACCTAGGGATGGGTAGCTACAGATGACTCTAGGTGGCTTGTAATTGGAAGCAAGGAGATAGGATCTTGCTTAATCCTTTAACCATCCTCAGAATGATTAAATCACTTTGAAGCTCCAAGCCAGTTGGCAGGATAAGGTCTTCAGGTCCTTTGGAATGCCAAAAGGAGTAAGTGGGTATTTTTTCTTCTTTTGAATGTGATATGAAGACAAAGTCTAAAGTCAAAGAGTTGTATGTATGGTGGTGTCCTTGGAGCTTCTTGAGTTTGTTTGCTTTCTTGCAGGCATTTCATTACCCAAACTAGATAACATCACCATTGTGGTACCAAATTCAGAGAGCATCAAGCACCCCTCATTTCAATCTAGAGCTACAAATGTTCTCCTTTACTGGGATCAAAGAGGTAGCTTAAGATTTGTATATCCAAAATATTTCTGTAGTTCCAATGCTAAGGTATCTTATTATACAGGATGTCTTTCTAAGTACATTTGCTAAATTCTTTAGAGGTGTATGTACTTTAAGATATAATACAATTTATTAAAACAGAATGATTTTTTTTTTAAAAAAAAATACAAATTTCATGATTTCAACACTTTAGAATTAACTTTTTAATAACCTCCTCTGAAATAGGGGATGGTTGATCACATTCTTTAATTAGAGAAAATATAACATCTACATACTGTAATTTTCAGAGCATAAGATGCACCTTCCCACCCCCCCTAAAAGTGGGTGAAAATTTAGGTGCATCTTATAGACCGAATACAGGCATTTTTCGCCTCCTGAACCCTCCACACGTCATGTTTTTGCCCTCCCTGGCTCCCATAAGCACTCTGCGGGCCAAAAACGGGTGTGTTTTTGGTTAAAACAGGCCGTGCGGAGCACATTCCACATTTTTCCAATGTTTGGATTATATATGAAGAGTTTGCATATGTGTAATTGATGGAAAGAACAATCCGCCAAGATTACATTCTTTCTGTGAATTTTGGTTTATTTTCTGAGCAGGCATTACCTCTTTCCATCTGTAACAAGAAGTGTCCTCTTGGCCACAGCAAGATAAAAGTGGAAGGGAAATTATCCTGTTGCTATAACTGTAAACTATGTCCAGATGGGAAGACAGCTGACCAATTGGGTAAGCAAAGAATTATATTAACTATTTCAATGATATAATAAATATAAATGGGGGTTATTTTTAATAAATAAATATCTTTAATAAATAGTATGATGATTGAAAATATTGAGCGTAGCATCTTATTGAAACATTTGATTTTTTGATTTTTTAATTTTTATTTATTTTGAATACAAATAATATACACATTTATACACACATGTATTTATAACTCTAAATACAGAAAAAGAGAAAAAATACAAATATTACAGTGCATCCCCCCCAAGACCTTTCCCCCTCACCTATATTTCTTCTTCTATAACAACTAAAAGATATACAATATATGCTAATATATATGTGGCATGTGGAACCATATCTGTGGGCACACGAATGTTGTCCTAGCTCAGCTCCAGTGCGCACGCGTGCGCTGGCCAGCTGATTTATAGACCTTCCAGAAGTCAGGAAATGGGCTGTTTCCGGCCTCCGGAGGGCCTCCATGGGAGTGGGGAAGTCCGTTTTTGCCTTCCCCAGGCTGCAAGAAAGCCTCTGGAGCCTGGGGAGGGAGAAAAACGGGCCTACCGGGCCCACCGGTAACCTTTTTGCCATCACGTGCCAAAAGCGGAGGGAGCGTGGGGGGGTCACATGGGGAGCATTTAATTATGGGTGTGGGACTCCCCCATGCTCCCCCCGCTTTTGGCACGCGACGGTAAAAAGGTTAGCCATCACTGCTTTAGGGAACAATAAGGTTTTCCAAACCTGCTACAAGGATAAAAGGGTAGGAAATTCACATACATGGAAAAGTAAAGACTGGACACTACAGACCAGATACAACTCTGAACTCCCAGAGGCAACATTTAGCACAAAACTCTGTAGCATGCCCATCTATCGGACTTATTGGGAAAGACAGATACCATTGAAGAAGGGTGATCTCACCTATAATTTGGCCCTATGACATTCAGGGATTTAATGGTGATAACCAGAAAATGGAATTGCATAGAGTAAGCAACTTGGAGCCATGTCCATTAAGTGCATGTCCACTGCAATGCAAACCAGTTACACTTTTGAAATGGTCTTCAAGGGCAGCACCATATGAAGGTCATTCTAGTAATCAAACTGGGAGCTCATTAAGTCTACAGATTGCTGCAAAATTGGAATATACTGAAAATGAAATGATGAGATAATGTTTCTATGAATGGTTTCTTTTTCAGACTTGGATGACTGTTTCCCTTGTCCAGAGGATCAATATCCAAACAAGGATAAGGATACTTGCCTTCCAAAACATATAATTTACTTAACTTATGAAGAACCTTTGGGGATTTCTTTGGCAGTTATTGTAGTCTCCTTTTCTGTCATCTCAGCTGTGGTGCTCAGGATATTCATTAAACATCAGGACACACCTATTGTGAAAGCCAATAATAGGAACCTCACTTATAGCCTTCTTGTTGCTCTCCTGCTCTCTTTCCTTTGCACTTTGCTCTTCATTGGGCAACCTGACCAAGTGAAATGTCTCTTGCGACAAACTGCTTTTGGCATCATCTTTTCTGTAGCCCTTTCTTGTATATTGGGGAAAACTATCATAGTGGTCCTTGCTTTCATGGCCACCAAGCCCGGATCCAAAATGAGAAAATGGGTGGGGAACAGGCTGGCTATCTCTATTGTCCTATCTTGCTCCCTGATACAATTCTGCATTTGTGTGGTGTGGCTCACAATTTCTCCTCCTTTCCCAGATTCTGACATGCACTCCATGGCTGAAGAAATTGTTCTACAATGTAATGAAGGTTCCACCACTATGTTTTATACAGTGCTTGGCTTTCTGGGGTTCTTGACTGCTTTCAGTTTCACTGTGGCCTTCCTAGCCAGGAATTTGCCTGATACCTTTAATGAAGCCAAATTTATTACCTTCAGCATGTTGGTCTTTTGCAGTGTCTGGGTGTCATTTATTCCCACCTATTTGAGTACCAAGGGAAAATACATGATAGCTGTAGAGATCTTCTCCATTTTGGCTTCAGCAGCTGGATTACTGCTCTGCATATTTTTCCCCAAATGCTATATCATTGTTCTGAGACCTAATCTGAATAAGAAGGAGCAACTAATGAAAAAATGAAACTGATTTTAACACCATATCCCTTGAATGAAACCTGATTGGTTGCTTTTAGCATATAGAGATTTTTTCCCCCAATTTGTGGTTCCGCCTTTTTCTGTCCATCACCACATCAATAGGACATACAAAGCAATAATTTTGAGAAGTTCACTTCACAATCCCCTAATCACTTTTTAATTGTTAGATAATTGTTGATAGTTAGATAATGATTCTCAGCCCTAATCAGAGTAGTAGGCAATAGGTTTTTTAACAGATGAACAGAGTTGGAAGGGATGTTGTAGGTCATCTAGTCCAACTCCCTGCCCAAGCAGGAAACCCAACAACATTTCTCACCGATGGCAGTCCAGTCTCTTCTTGAAAGCTTCCAGTGATGAAGCTCTCACAACTTCTGAAGGCAAGCTTTTCAATTGAAATGGTTCCATTTCGCTCACTGTCAGAAAATTTCTCCTTATTTCCAGGTTGAATCTCTCCTTGTTCAATTTTCATATATTGTTTCATGGCCTTCTGGTGCCTTGGAAAATAGGTTGATCCCCTCCTGTCTGTGACAACCACTCAAATATTGAAACACTGCTATCATGTCTCCCCTGGTCCTTCTCTTCACTAGACTAGTCATGCCCAGTTCCTGAAATCATTCATCGTATGTTTTAACCTCCCGTCCCCCCATCATCTTGGTTGCTCTTCTCTGCACTCTTTCTAGAGTCTCAAAAACTTTTTATAGTGTGGTGAAATAAACTGGATGCAGTATTCTAAGTGTGGTCCTACTAAGACTTTATAGAGTGGTATTAGTACATCGCTCGATCTTGATTGTGATCCCTCTGTTAATGCAATTTAGAATTGCATTGGCTTTTTTGGCTGCCACCACACACTGTTGGCTCATATTTAATTGATTGTCCACTGAGACCCCAAGATCCCTCTCACATTATTAAACCTGATTTCACCCTGTCTCTATGTCTACTTTTGGTTTTTATTGCCTAAGTGTTAGACTTTATTTTTCTCTACATTGAATTTCATTTCAATCAAGAAGAAGATATAGTATGAATGAATGTAAAAACCAATGGATTTAAATCCTGAAGACCATGAGCAGACAGCATTCCTCTCCAAAGAAAGGTAAGGGGTTGGGTCAAAAACAGGGGGACAATGTGTTCTTATCCTCCTTTAGTCACTGAAAGCCTAAAAGAAATGTTGTTGTGGAACAGGGGAGATTTGTTTGAAGAAGATGGAATTGGAGAACTGCTTCTCAGCTTCCCTGAGAAACTACTCTTACTCATAATGACTACTGTCCCACCTTTGTCTTCTTACTTAATTATGATGTCATTATTATTACTGTGCCTTGGATGAGAACTAATTCTGTCCTACTGAAATTAATGAATAAGGGGAACATTGTTTATTTTGGGTTACGCTTGAAGGTGAAGGTAATTATTGTCGACATTGTTTTACTCATCTGGATGCATTTTTTTAAAAATGCATTTGAGATTTGGTGTGATCTGCAATGATATATTGTCCTGGAATCTATTAGATTCATCTTAGCTAAATGTGTTCCTGGATGGGTTCACAATATTAAGGCCAGAGGGGGAGGGACGATCCTTTGGAATCCTACCATTATGACTATTATTATTTAGTTTATGATGAGAACATGACATAAGAGCAGTAAATGATTTGACTGGAAACATCGTGGCGAGACAGTCATGGGTTAGCGGGCTCTGATGAGCCTGGTGAAATCCCAGTCTGACGAACTGCTGCAGAGGGGTCTTTGGACCAGACCTGTCCTGTAGGGACAGGGAAGAAGGAGAGGCACCTTGGAAGACCAAGAGGAACAGGCAAGTTCATCAGAGGTCAGAGGAAACTCTCTCTGACTCTGCAGCGGAGGGCAGCGGCCATTGCCATCGCCAGTAAGGTGGGGCAACCGGATGAAGCATTGTGCAGGAGCAGAGAATTGAGCGGAACATTGAGTCTGGGTGAGTGACAACTAACTCATAGGCAGAAAGGGAAAAAAAAGAGAAGATTTTCAAAATAATTATAAATGTCCTAGTGGTATAACAGCGGCTAATAGGCGTGTGGAAAGGATGGAAGAAGATTAAAGTGGAAGTTATAAAATGACAAAACCCGATCAGAAAATTGTTTTTTGGATTTACTTATTTGGAGAACTTAAAAAAATTAGAAGAATTAAGAAAAGATCTTTCTCTAATTTGGGAATCTTAAAGGAAGGAAGATTAAAGAATGAAGAAAAACCCGCAATAGAAAGGACCAGTTAAAGATTCTAAACTGAAATTGAATTGGAATGTAAAGTTGGAATTTGGACTTTACAAACCTAGCCTAATTTTAAATTGATTTCGTGCATATAAAGGTGAAAAAGAAGAAGAGGAAAAATTAAATAAGTAAAGACTGTTAAAGCAACAGTCTTGCAAACAAAATGAATACTTTTCTAGGTTGCTAGTGACAATTGTGGATTGTAGAGAGCCATCTTCAGGAGAAAAAAAATACTACAACACTGAATCTTTGTTTTGGGAAAAAAACTTGAACTTTGAAGGAATAACAGCTGTGAGAATTTTTAAGGCGGCTTTGTCTATAAGCGCTGTGACTTTGATGATTAAAAAAGGAGGATTACAGCGTAACTTCAAATTGGAATAATATCTATCTAGAAAGAACAAAATGGTGCAGGAACTTAAGGAAATGATGAAAATGATGTACTTATCATTGAAAATGGAAATAAGCGAAATGACCACAATGTTGCATGGAAAACCAAAATTTGATGATCAAAAAATTGACTTAAGATATATTCAAACTGACAAGGAAACAACTAATGAGAAGCAAGAAAGAGAGACTGACAATACAGAAGAAGACAAAGACAAGGAGATTGATTATGGAAAATTAAATGATTATGTGGGTAGTAATAATAAAAAGGAGAAGGTTAAAAATTAATTGGAATTAAGAATGGAAGAAATAGAAAAGGGGGAAAGAAAGAAGGAAAAGAGAGTGGAATAGAAAGAATATTAAAAAATTAAATGATTGCACTGGGACTATCAGTGGGAAAATAAGAAAAAGGAAAAAGGGATGGAAAATAATGGGAAATGCACAGCAAAATAGTAGAGATTGTGATTTTAAAAAACAAAATAATTATACTGGGATTAACAGTGGAAAAATAAGAAAAAGGGAAAAGAGAGTTCAGGATTTTAAAGCACAAAGGAAAAGAAGGGGAAAGAAAAAAATAAAATAGAAAGGGAGAAAGAAATGGAAGAGGAATATATGGTAATGAATAAATGAATATTAGAGAAAAAATGAAATTGTGTTATTAATTAAGTAATTTAAAACCATATGGATGTATGATGAATGTAACAATTGGAATACTTTCAATTAATTAAGGAAATTGTAACAACTGGAATATTCTTAACTACATATCTGGAATTTAACTAAAAAAGAAAAGAAAGCTGAAATGATATTGGATTATGAATTAATTAGATAAGATTTATACTTAATTGTTTTTTATAAATATGTTGAAGTGTATTATTTGAAACAGTTGATTAAAAAATTATTTGAGATTGGAATAAGAGAACTCAAGGAAATAATTGAGAATTGTATTATGTTGTATGAATTTAAATTTAGGGGTATTGAATTAAGACTTATACTTAATTGATTTTTATTGAATATTCTTAATTAATTAGAGAAATTATGATAAAAGGGCAGTAAACATATACAGTCAACCCATGTAATTATATACAAAACATATATGGAGGTATCACAGAGGCTTCATAATTGGATGTCCAATTCAGCTGTCCAGGAAATCACCTCTGGCGTTGCTTTGTGCAGGTCTTCTAGGAACTAGAAAATGCACGTTGTGGCTAATCTTACACAATATGTTTAATACTTTGCATTAAAGTTTGCAATACTTTACATCTTCTCGTATCAGTCCTATTCTGGTGAATAGATACTGTATCTATAGAATTTTGGACAGTTTGTTTTTACTGAAGGAGATGAGTTTTACATTGTAGGTTCATTGTCTGCTCCTGGCAAAATCCTGATTTAATTGAGATTCCAGGGACAGGATGGCATAAACATTAATAATAGACAACCTATTAAGACAATTACAAGAATTGCATATTTAAAGGAAATACCAAAGAAATACATGTCATCATCTTCTTTGCTTCTCTTGAGAAGCAGAAGAACGTATCTCAACACAATGTCAGAATTCATCTCTTTATCAGCCAGACAAGTTACAACAGAAGTCAGTCAAAGTCCTGAAAACATACACCCCCCAACCTCAGAGTATTTTGTCAAATTTAGAGAGCCAAAGTGACACATGGTACTCTCTCCTTAGAAAGAATGGGGTCATCAATTTAAATGAGCCTTGCCCCCTTGTTGCCAGTAGCTGCGCCTTGTCAGAAAACTTACACCAACCTCAGATTCATTCTCCAGTATGGGAGAATGCTTGGCTTATTGAGTTCGCTAACTCAGTTTCTGACTAATCTCTGTCTGGGAAATTCTTTCTTTCCCATAACTGCTGCTGGAATCTTGGTACATTGGGTCTCTGTCTGCCATTGCTTTTAAAAGTTCAAAAGACACTTTTTATTATTTATTTGTTGAGGTCTAATCTTTATCTACTCTCACCATGATCCACACTTGACATTAACCATTATGGCTAAAATAATTTTAAATTGCAGCAACAGACATGAAAAATTCTTAAACATATATCCCGAGAACCACTTCTTATATTAATCAGACAGTATTACAAGAGCAAACAGCATCCCAACTTCAAAGGTCTATGGGAAAAGCCAAGATTTCATGGCTTTCCTGAATTCCAAAATGTTTGGGGCCATAAAATCTCCAGGTGATATTGTTCCATACATGGAAGAAAATATTTGGAAAGGCCTATCCTTCACATCCTGACTCATGACATTCCCTAAGAGAAGGTGCACACAAGAAGCATATTTTTCATAGGCAAGGCAGACATAGTTAGAAAAAGGGGGTCCATAGTTACCATATTCTGTACCCTGCTTAGCTTGAAGAGTAACATCCAACTTGAATTGCAACCAGTGTAATTAGACATAATCCATGTAGCTCTTGAAGTAATTCTGTTGTATTAATTTAAAACATGAGATTGTTTAGCAATTCTGTATTTCTGTATTGTTATTTCTTATCTTTTTAGCCCTAATACAAATGGACAATGATACTTTATTAAAGACATGCATTACCCGCCTCTCCCCCCCTCTCTCCCTCTCCCCCCTCTCTCTTTCTCTCTCCCACACACATATACACACAGAGAGAGTTTTATTTGAAACAAGACAGAACAATCCTTCAGTCCTATACAAATAGATACTTGGAGGAACATCATTCTGCAAATACTGCAAACTTTGGTCAGTTTGATTTATGACATGATGGAAAAGGATATTGCGGCATAAGTTACTCTTGCTTTGTAATACCATGGCAGACAATGTGGTTTATCTCTTTTGCTTTGCATGAAGATTCCCTTGAAAGGCAGATAAATCAGGAAGGTAGACAATACTGAAGACGTTATTGTTTCAGCAAGCCGGCCTGACCGAATGAATTAACTTAAGTGAGTTTTAATCGTTTTAAAGGGGTTTTAGCTAGGGGTTTTAAATACGGCCAATGCTTTAAATTATTTTAAATTGTTTTTAATTTTTGTGTTGGTATTATTTTTATCATGGCTGTACACCGCCCTGAGTCCTTCGGGAGAAGGGCGGTATAGAAATGTAATAAATAAATAAATAAATAAAGTAAGTAAGTAAGTAAAAAAAAAAAAACATACAAACCTTGTGGCTGAAGGATGGTTTCAATGTCCAGGAAATTTTCTTCTCCATAAACTTTCCTTTCTTGATGATCACAACATGTACCTGTAGATAGGTTTATTCCCTCATATTAGAAGCACTGAAGTGCTTCCATGGTGAAAGGAGCAACTGGTGATATCACCATCGTCTAGGGGACACTCAGTTGGGGGCCCCTTTCAAGTCCTCAATAGGTTTCCCACTGAAATGGTACTCATCTATCTATTCATGGCCATCTGCTTTCAAACTGTTGTGTCCGCAGGACATGGAGCAAGTGATAAGAGCCCATGCGAACAAGCGGCAACAACCTGATCTTGAATGTAAGCCTGCTGATCATCAATCTAGCACCCTAACCATGTCAATCATCATTCTCCATGTAGCTATTGAGACCTAAAGAGTTAGCTAAATGGTGATATAACATTTAGATGAGATGAGATGAGATGAGATGAGATGAGATGAGATGAGATGATTAAATTAGATACTTGCTCTTTTTGGAAAGCCTAAATACATCTTAACTCATTGACAAATACAATCATTTCAGCTTTTACTACCTTCTTTCAAGCTCTTGGGGCAGCTGTGTACTGGAGTGATACAAAATCCATGTTTTGACAAAACTGAAAATGTCTTGTTGTTATCCCTTTCCTCTTGCAATGATGTGAGTCCCAGGCTGTATATTGAAAACACATCAAATAATTAGAGAGAAAGAAAAGAAAAGAAAAGAAAAGAAAAGAAAAGAAAAGAAAAGAAAAGAAAAGAAAAGAAAAGAAAAGAAAAAAAGAAATATCTTAAAAGTTATTTTGATATTTGGATGGTCTCAAACATTCTCCTGATTGCTCCAGGATCTTGAGAAGAGCAGAAGAACCACTCTGAAAATGCTCATCTGATCTTTAGGGAACCATACATCCACCATAACAAGCTCAACTCCCATCTCAGTGTCTAATTTCTGATGGACACCATTTTCCACATTCTAAAATAATGTTCTTCTAGAGTGTGAATAATTGTTATAGTACTCCTTTTCAAGGTAGATCCCATATATATATGTTTGTTTGTTTGTTTGTTTGTTTATTAGTTCCACACTTCTTTACTTCCCATTTCCTTCAGAGAGGCACATTGGGTGCTGTACAATTATATCAATAAAATGAAGCCTTAAAACCAGAACAATTTAAGATTGTTTTTTTTTAAAAAAACAAAAACAAATTGTTGTATTTAGCAAAGTATTAAGTGTTAAACAAAATTGTTGAGAAAAATGACCTCAGCAGATGTATTTCCATACTCCGTTTATAGTTGTGTTTTGTTTTCTTCTGTGCACATGAACTCTCATTCCCCCATTTGTTCTTCACGTCTTCCAAATGTTCATAGCAGTTTTGCAGTGTCTATTGAGATATGATAAACATGTTTCTTTCTGATATTTCTCAATGCACCATTGCAAAGAATGGTACTGATTAGTGATTAAGGATAGTTATTGTCCCTTCTTCTCCAAATCTTAAGGGAATTCCAACAAACACTGTAAAAACCATGACCTTGGATTAAGACATTGAATTCTATTAATATCTGCTTAGAAATAAAGACATGAATGTAGGGAGTAAAAGGATTTGTATTTCATCTCTGATATTTCATTAGAAGACCTCCGAAGTTCATTATCTTAACTTTAGATACAGTTAATGAGTTAGCTGAATGGTAACATAGGAGTTACTGTTTCATGTCTACAATGACTACATATTATAATGA
Organism: Pantherophis guttatus; assembly: GCF_059756535.1. NCBI lineage: Eukaryota > Metazoa > Chordata > Lepidosauria > Squamata > Colubridae > Pantherophis > Pantherophis guttatus. Next base: position 17,197,316 of record NC_142066.1, read on the forward strand.
ATTTCTTATATTCAGAACATTAGTTTTACTTTTTTTCCCAACTATGATGTGCATTTCTCCGCCCTACACCTGCAAACTTAGTAGTCCTTCTCCAATTGTTCATAAATATTACCAGTCTGGAGATTTAATCATTGCTGCTATTATTTATCAGGTTTTCTTTCTTACAAATGAGATCACTTTTCAAAGCTGTGAGAGATATAATAATTATTCCTGTAAAAGCATAACCTGAGTTACGCCATTTTAAGTGCCTTATTTTACCTTGTATAACCTGATTATATAACTAGACAAAAAGAATATAATAAGGATTTTCTGAAATGATTACCTTGAAGGAAATATGTATCATGCAGTTGTTTTGACAGAAACTGATGTTCTGGGAAAAGTACTGAAATGAGATTGTTTTGAGGTTTGTTTGTTCTAGGAAAAGGGAAGTACGCAATTGATGTTTTTGAGGGATATTTCTATTGGGAAATTGGGGAATTTCCAGGGTGACTCATGTACTACATAAGTTATATAAGATCTGAAACTGATTCCCAAGGGACTTTATTGATGTGTATTCTGATGTATCCTGAAGACTATATAACCCGTGTAATTTGTTTTCTTTTCGTCTTTTCTCTCCTCCAGAGAGAAAGGCCCTTTGCAAAGTGAATAAACTCTGTCCTATGCTTATTTTAGCCTCTGTTTCCTCTTTAAAAAGGTAATGGAGTTTTCCTGTTTTTCACAAAAGCCTTCCTTCTTCTGACGTCCTTGATCAGTACTTGTAAGTATCCTACTACTTTCCCTCCTCCTCATACCACCCCACCTCTTCCCCACATTGCTACCTAAAAGCTGTATTTTCTTTCACTTTAATGCTTAAAGGTATTGGTTGCTAGTCGGTGGTTATGGCCTGTTCCAGTGACCGTATTTACTCCCTTTCTTAATTCTAGACCTATCCTAATACTGATATTGAAATTGAGATGGATATTATTAGTTTTAATCATAAAGTAAATGAATTTCATTCTCTTCAGGAAACTTCCTTCATTCAACAAGGTCCCCCATGTTCTTATGTTGTAATTAATATTGAGAATACTGTCTTCTAGAACCTTATTGACACTTTTTAATTCATTTAAAGGTTTCAGTCAGCCTTTCCTTCTGCCCTCTGGGCTGACTATATTCACTTCCTATAATATTTCCTGATATGTTTTCTCTCTGATCTTGGTCAGTGTTTCTTAGTTGATACAATCTAGGGCTATTTCTTAGTGACCAATTTGTAAGTGTCCAGAAGAAACAGTAAGCACTAACTTATATCTTTATTTATATATAATTTATACATATACATTAAAACAGCTGTCCAATTCTGAAACAGAAATATATTGACAGTTTCTAACTCTCGCTGAAGGTTCCTCACTCATAATTACCAGCACACTTTGGCTCTGGCATTTGCTGTAAAGGAAATCAATGAACATTCTGGGATTTTACCCAATGTTAGCCTTGGTTTCCATATCGCTACTCACTATTCTGTGGCAATTACAACTTATCATTTAGCAATGGAATTCCTATCTACAAAGGATAAATTTATACCCAACTACAAATGCAATGACCAGACCAACACAGTAGTTGTCATTGGAGGACCCGATATTAACACCTGTCTCAGCATGGCAATCACTCTATGCAACTACAAAGTACCCCAGGTGAGACAAAAAATGGATCAATATGAGTTGTTCACCAGCTATTTATTATATTCAAAAGGTGGGTCACTGAAATGGAAATTTAAGCAAAACCACGAGTAAGAACATCTTGGTTTTTGTTTATTTATTTATTTATTTATTTATTTATTTATTTATTTATTTATTTATAAGACAAACAAACATTTAATACATCAGTCATCCCTTCCCTATGACATCTCGGTGTTATCTTCCAAGGTTCTTCTTCTCTTCCATAAGTTTCTTCTATCTTGATCTTCATCCAAACCATTCTAACAATTCATTGCTAAAACAATATTCTAATCATCAAGTTTTTATATATAATTATAAAATTAGTCATTTATATCTCTTTTCCAACCAACGATAAAAGTAATTCCATATCTTAAAATATTCTGACTCTTCCCTATCCTTAATCATCAAAGTTAATCTATTCATTTCTGCATAATCTAATTTTTTTAAAATTACTTCTTCTTCCAAAGGTATTTTCTCTGCTTTTCAGTTTTGAGCATAAACAATTCTTGCAGCTGTTATTACATGTATAATCAGGTAAATATATTCCTTACTAATTTTTTCAGGAAGGATACCCAATAGGAACAACTCTGGTTTAAGTTCAATACGTTACTGTATCATTTCTTCCAACCAAGTTTTTATTTTATTCCAATAATTATTTGTTTCAGGGCATGTCCACCACATATGGTAATAAGATCCTGTTGGGTAACATTTCCAACATTTAGCTGATTTATCTTTAAACATTTTTTCTAACTTCTCCGGTGGCATATGCCATCTATAAAACATTTTACATTGATTTTCCTTTTATGCAGTGGATCATTAATTTATAGTTCCTTTCCCATAGTTGTTGCCATTTTTCAAGATCGATTGAATATCCAAAATTTCTTTCCCAAGCTATCATTGTTTCTTTTACTTGCTTCTCCTCCAATTCAATGTACAGCAAGAAATTATATTTTTTTTAATTAAATTTTCCTCTGTTCCTGTGAGTATCCTATCCAGCACAGTCTTTTCCAAATAAAAACCATATAATTTAGCATCTTTTTCATATCTTGTTCATATTTGCATATACATATACCAATCTGTCTCAATCCCCTGTTCTTCCAGTTTTTGTTTCTCTTTCAATTCCCCCTTATCCGAGTAAGAACGTCTTGAAAGGGCTGTCCCTTTTTGCTTGATGAGGAAAATTGCAGATGTCATCTAAAACTAATTTTCAGCACCCTATTTTTGTATTTATTTTATTTATTTAATCATATTTGTATACTGCCCTACTCCCGGAGGACTCAGGGTGGTGAACAGCCAAGATAAAAATACAAAGAACATACAAAAGTTAAAAACTATTAAAAATAGATTAAATAATTTTTGTATCCCACTCAAACCCAGAAATCGGATTAAATAAACACACATGCATTGGTTTTTATTATTATTATTTTTATTTTGGAAGAGATCCTTAATTCCTATGTTCTTCTGACTTTCTCCATTTAGATCTCATATGGATCAGCTCCATTGGTAAATACTGAAACAGCTATGTTTGTCAAATGGATGTTCCCAGATGAAACCCATCAATTTAAAGCAATACTTCACTTATTGTTGCATTTTGGATGGACCTGGGTTGGGTTAGTTTTTCTGATTGAGGAAGAAAGAGAAAGATTCATTCAGAAGAGACTTTCCATGTTTTCAGAGAGAGGAATCTGCTTTGACTTTATAGACTGTCTTCCCCAGATGATATATGGTAATGCAGCTGTTGAGTGGATAGAAAATGCAAGTAAAAGATTCAAACTGATCATGGAAAGTATAGTCATTGCAGTTATCTTAAGTGCTGAAATTACAGGCTTGGTGCCTTTGAGGCTAATGAACTATTTTTTTCAGTTATGATAACATTCCAAAGGAGAGAACGGCCAAAGTTTGGATCATGACAGCTCAGATGGAATTCTCGTCCATTCAAATGCAAAGACCGTTGCCCATTGATTTTCTCCATGATGCACTTTCTTTTGCAATTCACTTAAAGCAGTTGACCGGATTCCAGCAATTTATGCAGAAGAGAAACCCACACTTAGAAAACAACGATGGGTTTATTAGGGATTTTTGGAAAGTTGCATTTGAGTGCTCCTTCTCCAGTGATATTAGAAATGAGAATGCTGAAAGGATCTGCACTGGAGAAGAGAAGCTGGAGACTCTTCCTAATTCTGTCTTTGAGACCACCATGAATGGACATAGTTACAGTGTCTACAATGCAGTCTATGCTGTGGCACATGCTCTGAAGGCCATGCGCTCCGCCAAACTCAAAGGGAAATGAAAAATGAATGAGAGGAGATGGAAGCTCTTCCTCCAGTCACCCTGGCAAGTAATGCTGGCTAATACAAATTTGGGTTAATCATCAAGTTCTAGAATAAGAGACTGGTTTTGTGATTTGTTTTGTTGTGTTGTTTTTGTTAAGGATATTTTTGAGTTACACCTGAAGATGTGATTTATAAAGCAGAGTACTGTTAGAGTTTTATGCATAGAAACATTTTGAGAGTAATTGTGAATAACATACAGACAAACTGGGTTTTATAGTATTTTACTTTTAGGGAAAAGCAAAATCATAGTCCTTTAACAATCCAAGTCTTAGCCATATAAAGTGCAATATAAAATCAATCCAGGGATATAAAATCCTCTTACCAGTTTGTTGAAAAATACAAGGAACAATCAGGAACAATATAAAAACAGTTCAATAAATATAAGAAAGCAGTAAATAAATAATCATGATCAAACCATTGACCATAGAGAGATCAAAAAGAGTTACAGCGTAGCAGCAGGTAAAATGGTGTAGCGTCTACACTAACCATACTTTAGCTCTCCTTAAATACATTGGCTACAGAGCTCAGCCAGTTAGGATGCAGAATGACTCAGCACAATTCCTAAAGCTACGTAATACATTCACATAATACAAACATACAATGTTGTCTTATATATTTCCTGACCAACCAATAAGGCAATAACCATTTCCTAACATACTCCTCTTTGGACAGGACAATATATAATGGTTCACAATCTTAACCCTCACAACATGTCCTATGTTTGATCGCACCCTATGTTTTAACAGAATAATTTCTATATAGTTTTGAAAGCTATATAGAAGTAGATGATATTTTCATATGAAAAAAAAATGGAATATAAATCTAAGGTTTTGATAAAGACACAAAGATTTGTAACATATGAACTTCATTTTATGTCTAAAATGGTACCCTGTTTTCCCCAAAATAAGACATTCCCTGATAATAAGGCCAATCGGCAATAAGGCCGAGCACTTATTTCAGGGTTCAAAAAAGTATAAGGTCTTATTTTGGGGGAAACATGGTAGGTACAGGATCTTATTCAATCCATTATATTTGACAATTTTATATGTAGAAATTTGAAAACTATTTACTACTGGATAGCATTATTATTCCTCACCAGCTTAATTTTTGAGTTACTAAGATTCAAAGGTTTCAAAGGTACGTATTCAAAAGGCAACTATACTTAGTGTTACTTTCAGTGAATAACAAAGTTGTCAATGAATTGCATGAAGAATAGTTCAAGTTTATTTTTTTTTCTCAAAACTAACACCTGGAATTACCCCTGGATGGAAGTAAAATTGTCTGTCTCAGAGAATTCTACCTTGCCTACACTAAGACTCTTTTTATGACCCTGTAATCCAGGGGTGAAATTCAGCAGGTTCTGACAGGTTCTGGAGAACCGGTAGCAGAAATTTTGAGTAGTTCAGAGAACCGGCAAATACCACCTCTGGCCAGAGTGGGTTGGGAATGGGGATTTTCCTTCCCCTGCCATGCCCAACAAGCCACGCTCACAGAACCGGTAGTAAAAAAAATTGGATTTCACCATTGCTGTAATCCTTTAATTAAGAGTAGAGTTGGGGCAACTGAATGGAGCTGAGTTTTTACTGGTCCTTCCTGATGCCACACAGAGTTCACAGCAGATATTTTCTCTTTGTGCCCTCATGGAGAAAGAGTTCTCACTGATTAGGACAAATGGGATGCAAGGGTCTTCACCACTAGGCCACCATGCCACTCTCTATCTTTTCTTTTCTTTTTTTTAATAATATAGATAAAAAAGAGCAACATGTTCAAAATCCATATGTACAGTGTGTTGACTGGTTACAGTTCTTTGGAGTAATATTCGTCATAGTCATAATATGTTTCATAATAATAGTGCTTTTCCTTCTTTTACATATTAATTAGTAATACTAATCAAACTTAATCAAAATTAATAAGTTACAGTAAATAACCCTAGTAGTGAGATTAATCTTTCTCTTTAATCTTTCTCTTGTCATCCTAGAAATTCTAACTCCTGTTTCTTTTATTTAACCACCAATAGAACAGATCCCATACCTCAAAATATTCAGTGTCTTCCTTTTCTTTAATTTCAAATGTTAATTTATTCATTTCTGCACATTCTACAATTTTTGTTATTATCTTTTCTTCTGTGGGGATCTTCTCGCCCTTCCAATGTTGTGTGAACACAATTCTGGCCTCTGTTAACATGCCATTCTCTCTATCTTGCCTATTATATGGCAGAACACTGAATTCCCCATTTCTGAAATGCTCAATCAAAGCAAAGTAATTTACTATATCTGTCCCTTTCTTGATTTTCTGTTGGAATTCAGTTTTTCAGCTGAGAGTTGAAAATGTATTTAATAAAACTATTTTTTTTTTACCAGTTTGAAATAGTTTGACCAAGGCAAAATGCAACATCTTACTTTTCTTTAAGCCTAGGCCAAATTGAAAGAAACAAAGTTTCCTGATAACTTTCCTGTTTCTTTCCTCTTTTTTGTCATCTTCCTGTAGCTCCACCGTTTCTTGTAACAAGTCTCCTTTAACAACAGTGCTGGAGAACAGGTTTCTTTTGGTCCCAATGGGGAATTAGAAACTGGACTTGATATTTTAAATTGGGTCACATTTCCAAATAAGTCCTTTCTGAAAATCCAAATTGGAAATGTTGCAATATTTTCAGGATCAGACTCAATAAGATTAGTAAGAGTTAAAGGTTTAAATATATTTCCTTTTATTTACAATAGGCATTCTATATTCACTGAATATTCACAGATAGAAGCAAGGAAAAGGGTGCATGTAGCTCCTTATATATACAATGGGTGGAGCTATATGTGGGAGTGGTGAATTATGAATACATTAACAAGTGAAGATTAAGTTAACCCCTGATACCCCGTTCATATACTATTTACACATTAGAGAATAAGGCATTTACATCTGACAAATCCCCCTCTAAATGCCGATTCGTTATGCAACACCAATTACATTCAGATTCAGGACAATACAAAACATACAACTTCGAAGTTAAATATTTATGTTGCTTAGAAGGTAAAGGCTTTGTCAATATGTCAGCTAATTGTTCTGAAGTATCACAATGCACTGCTTTGATAAATCCATCCTGAGATAATTGTCTCACATGTTTAAATTTTATATCTATGTGTCTGGACCTTTGTCCAATAGCATCAGATCTAGATATTTCAATGGCTGCTTTATTGTCTTCATGCATAACAAAAGGCAAAGCAGGTTTTTTCCAAACATCTGAAATTAAATCATTAAACCATACAAGGTTATTTGCAGCTTTGGATAAACAAACATATTCTGCTTCTGTCGTTGAAGTGGCCACTAGTTCCTGTTTACCAGTGTACCAGTAAACTGGACAGTCATTTAAGAGGAATATATAACCAGATGTACTTTTTCTACATGAGGTGTCTCCAGCCCAGTCCGCATCTGCGTAACATGTAAGCTTTGGTTCTTTATTGTCATTAGGTTCTAACATTAAACAAAAGTCTAGTGTACTTTTCAGATATCTTAAAATTCTTTTAACAGCTTCCCAGTGATACATTGTTGGTTTGCTGACATGTCTGGATAATAAATTGAGTGGTAAGGCGATATCTGGTCTTGTCCAATTAGATATATAAAGAAGTGAACCTATGATTGATCTATAAAATGTGTTATCCTTGAATTCGGGGGAAGATTCATCAGTATTTCTTAGAAAATCAGTTTGCATAGGAGTATCACAAGGTTTGGCATTGTTTAAATTGCATTTATTTAAAAGTTCTATGATCTTATCTCTCTGAGTAAGTTTGAATCCCCTTCTAGTCTTATTAATTTGAACACCAAGATATTTGTTTACTTTGCCTAGGGATTTTAACGAGAAATGTTCATTTAGCTTAGTTACAAAAGTTTCTCTTCTCTCTTTATGTTTTCCTATGTATAAAATGTCATCCACATAAATCAATACAAATTCAATGTAATCATCACCCTTTTTGACAAAGAAACAGTTATCAGCAGTGGTAGCGTTGAAGTCCATGGTTTTAAGTACTTTTACTAAACAATCATACCATCGTTTACCAGATTGTTTTAACCCGTATAAACTCTTGTTTAACAACCAAATCTCATTTTTGTTTGTGTATTGACTGTGAGGTGCTCTTACGTATATTTCCTTATCTAGTTTTGCGTGTAGATACGCAGTCTGTATGTCATATTGAAATACATCAAGATTGAGTGCTGATGCTACCACTAGAGCTGTTTTGACACTCTCTGTTCTTACTGTGGGGGAATACGTGTCAGTATAGTCCTCCGGATATTTCTGTGCATAACCTTGTGCAACTAGTCTAGCTTTGTATAGAGTATTGCCTCCCTCTAAGTTCTTAATTTTATATATCCACCTGGTACCAATAATTGTTTTATCTTTAGGTGCAATTGCAGGTGTAAATACATTTAATCCTTGTAAACTTTCCATCTCCTTTTTCATCGCTAATTCCCATTTTTCTTTTTCTTCACGAGGGAGTTTTAACACTTCCTCATATGTATTAGGTGTTGTTGGCTCACCATCCATGTGCATTATATAATCCTTGTATTTATTTGGCATTTGATTCCTGGTGTTTCTAATAGTTTTTTCAGGTTTACTATCGTTATCATGCAAATATCTTGCTTCCTTTTTTGTTAGTGTGTCTGTCTTTATTTTGTGTTGGCTATTAGTCCAAGTTTTGGTTTTGTTTTTATATTTGTTGATATTTTGCTTTTCTATGGTCCCTTTCTCATGGGATTTTGTATCTTTGTATTTATTTGGAAATATTTCATTAAGATGTAATTTAGACCAGTTGGCCTGTTCATGGAACACAGCTGTTCTGGAGACTATAAATTTGTTATTATTATCAATGAATCTGTACCCTTTAGTGCCAGTTTCATATCCCATAAATCTGAGCCTTCTGGATACGTTTTCTCCCTTTCTTCTTAATTGCTTAGGTATGTGTACGTCTGCAGTGACTCCGAATATGTGCATGTGTGCTAATTTTGGTTTCCTATTATACATCACTTCATATGGTGTCTTATTTACAATGCTGGACCAGGTTCTATTTTGTGTGTAATTTGAATAATGTAAGGCTTCTGACCAGAATTGTTTGCTTAAGCCAGCATCTTCCAATGTGCATCTAATCATGGTTTGTAATGTTGAATTCTTCCTCTCTACAATCCCGTTCTGGAACGCAGAAAATGGACTAGATGTGTAATGTAACATTCCTTTGTCTTTTAACCATTGGGAGAATTCTTTAGACATGAATTCACATCCCCTATCTGTCATGATTTGTTTTATTTTGATATTGTGTTGTGTTTCTATGCGTTTGTAAAATTCTTTAAATTTTTGAAAGGTTTCATCTTTGTGTTTTAATGTATAAACAAATCCATAGCGGCTATAATCGTCTACTATTGTCAAGAAGTAACGTTTTCTATAAATGATTGATGGAGTTAATGGACCAACTAAGTCCATGTGTACTAAATCAAAAATTTTGTTAGTTGATCTAGTAGATTTTCTTGGCCTGGGACTAGTTTTTAGTTTTGTAGATTTACATACTGAGCATTCCAAATAGTTTTCACAATTTTTTATTTTAACACCTTCTGCGTGTTCAGTCATTTTTTGTACTACAGGAAAACTGGCATGTCCTAACTTCCTATGTAAGATGTGAGCACACTCATCATGAATTGGCTTACCTATTTTTGGTTTTTTTTCATTGTGTGCATCTATGTGATCATGAGATATTTTACATTCATCATTATCACTGTTGCTAATATTTTCATCATCTACTTCAATACAATCTCCCATATTTGAATCAATGTTATGCAGCCATTTTTCCTTTGTTATCAGATAAGGTAGGCCTCCTTTAATCATCACAGTGCCTATATTTATTTTATTCTTCTCTAAAGTCGCTTTTCCTTTTGAAAAAACAATGTTAATGTCAGAATCTCTACTTAGTTTTATGGCACTTAGTATGTTATGAGGTATTTCAGGTATTAGCAATACCCCCTCTATTTTTCCTAGACCAGGCAGGGTTACATTCCCTCTACCTAATACTTGAACCTTTTCTTGGTTAGCTACCTTTATTACAAATTTATCTTCTGTAAATGAAGACAATATATTTTTGTTATTAGTGGTGTGATTGGTTGCTCCAGAATCAATAAGCCAATTATTGTTCTCATTTTGCTGTATGTTAGTGTTGTCTTGTTTATTTAACCCATTCAGTGAACCAGATTTTCTATCCTTTGAATTATCTCTGCCCCCTCTATTCTCTTTGTAATTTGGTGGGCTTCTATATCTGTCTATCTATGGAAGACTGTCTATAATTGTATTTGTCTCTATATTCTGACCTATGTCTTTCCTTTGAAATTTTGGGGCAATCTCTTCTATTGTGTTCCCTGGATCCACAATTGTGACATTTAAATGTTTCATTATATTTTTCTTGGAAAGCTACTTTCCTATATGGTTTGTGTTCTGTGTGATTGTTAGAACGATTTCTCCTTGAATTGTCTTCTGCTATCAATTTATTGGATAGACTTTCTATGGATAAGTATCCTAGATTGATTGTGTCTAAATGTGAGATAAAATTGTCCCATGATGGATCAAGTGAGTTGATAATAACACTTTTCATTGTTTGGTTTGAAATCACCTCCCCCCTCAAATGCAGCTCAGCTCTTATTTTGTTTAAAGATATTAAATGCTCACTTATGGAAACCCCTGGTTTTATCCTAGATGAAAAGAAATCTTTAGACATCCTTGTGGTGGTAGCTACACTATCACTGTGAAACAAATTAAACATGCATTGAATAATTTCTGAAACAGTCAGATTTGGCTTAATGCTGTGATACATTGCAGGAGACACACTAGATATTATTAAGAAAAATGCTCTATGGTGTAAACAATCTATTTTTATAGTCCAAGGTCTTTTTGGGGGACTAGTGATAAAAAATAGTAAGCTTTCCTTCATAAAGACAACCTGGAGCTGTTGATACCATTCTGGCAAGTTAATGCCATCAACCCTTAGCTTCGGGAAGTCACTGGGTAAATTTCCGACATTATTGGGCCCATTACTTACAACCTGAGGTAGTCCGTGGTCTCGTAAATGCAGAAAATTGCAAAACGGCGTGGGGATGCTCGCAACGAGTCTGCGCGGTCTTCTCGTCAGTTCATGTCTTCCCGGGCCGTCTGCGTAGTCTTGCGCATGCGCGTTGTCCATTTCTTCTTTGGAGTCGTCGTGGAAGGTTCTCCCCATTGCGGCTCGCTCGTTCTGCTCCTCCTCGGACGAATCGGTCTCTGGTTCGATTTTGGGAGTCCTGACGACGGCGGCTGTTCTTCCTCTTCTTTTGAGGGCGTTGGTGCTTGCTTCGGTCTGTGGCGTAGGGCGGTATCGGCAAGGCTCTCTGGGTTCGGGCGTCAGCGCTCTCGTAGTCTGGATGGGAGCGGGCAGGTCTTGAGGCATTGGCTTGCTCGCTCGCTTCTTCGTTAGCTTTTTTGTAATTTTTAGTTTTGGCCCAAATGCGGCAAAAAGCGTTTTCATTGCTGATTTTATTTGGTAGTTTGTTGAATCACCTTCACTTTCTGATTCTGATTCTTCTGAGGTGTTTGAATCTTCTTTTTCATTTTCGTTGTCTGGTAATGTTTTTCGCGCCAGAAATTTTGAATTGAGCTTTTTGATTGGCTCTGCTTCGCTCATCTTGGAGGCCTGTTGAAACCAAGATGGCTGCCATTCAAAATTTCGCGCGGGATCACCGTTTTTCTTCTTCGCAATGATTTTCTCTGCAGTCATATCACTCATTATTTTTGGGTCTTTAGACTTTTTATTAGTGATGTTTTTCTCTCTCGCTGCTCCGCTGTTCTTCAGCATATCTTGGAGGTTCGCGATGAGGCTTTCATCATTCTTCTGGCTCTTTAATAATTTTAATATCTCTGACCTGAGTTCGTTATTCTCTATCTCGATTTCCTCCTGGTCATCATTTTCATCTATTATTTCTTCATCTTCAGTGGTGTATTCTTCGGATTCTCTCGAAATTGCGTTTGTGGGTTCGTTGATTATTTCTTGTTCTGTTTCCATTTCTTTGCTGTAGGCCCTGGTGTTGGGCCTATCTTTGTTAGACATTTTTAAGTTTTTATTGAGTCAATTAACCATCCTCTGCTACCAGCTTGTTGCAATATTTTCAGGATCAGACTCAATAAGATTAGTAAGAGTTAAAGGTTTAAATATATTTCCTTTTATTTACAATAGGCATTCTATATTCACTGAATATTCACAGATAGAAGCAAGGAAAAGGGTGCATGTAGCTCCTTATATATACAATGGGTGGAGCTATATGTGGGAGTGGTGAATTATGAATACATTAACAAGTGAAGATTAAGTTAACCCCTGATACCCCGTTCATATACTATTTACACATTAGAGAATAAGGCATTTACATCTGACAGGAAAGATTGAACCCCTGGCTCTCTCAGAAAAGTTCCTCACCATTTCTGACAAGGAAGCCTTTTGGCCTCTCATATTTAACCAGGTATGTCTCATTTTTCCCTTTTCCTGAAATTATTAGCCACAGATTGATGGACTAAATCAGGGTTGTCAAACTGGCAGCCCACAGGCCAGGTGTGTCACATGCAGGCCACGCTCATCCCAGCGCCACGAAGGGGAAAAATGTCACTATACGTCACATGGTGGCAACGGGTCACCGCAAGTTTGATACCTGTGGAATAAATGATTAAACAATCACAATCACAGCAACATTTGGAGTAAGTAAGCATTTAACAGTCCATATGTTATTCATTGAAGTTACAATGACACTGACAAAAGATATATATGAACACTGTTCACACTTACAACCATAGCAGCATCCTCATGGTCATGTGATCAAAATTCAGGTGTTTGCAACTGACTCATATTCATGACAGTTAGAGTGTCGCAGAGTCATGTGATCAGCTTTTGCCAGTCACTGGGGAAGTCAGATTCACTTAACAACTGTGTTACTAACTTAACAACTGCAGTAATTGACTTAACTGTGGCGAGAAATGTCATAAAATGGAGCAAATCTTTCACACTTAGCAACTGAAGTTTTGGGTGCAAATTGGGCTCAATTTACATGTATTATTATTTATTTATTAAAGGTATATGCTGCCCATATCACATAGAGGTGGCGTGTAATTGTAAAACATTAAAACAATAAATATTGACATTAACATTGATTTAAGATTGACAGATGAGAAGGAAGGGAGGAGGTAGGATCTTAGCTTAGTCCTTTAACCACCCCCAGAATGATACATCCACTTTGAAGCTCCAAGCCAGTTTGCAGGATGAGGTCTTCAGGCCCTTTGGAATGCCAAAAGGAGTAAGTGGGTACTTTTTCCTTTGGAATGTGATATGAACACAAACTTCAAAAGTCAAAGAGGTGTATGTGTGGTGGTGTCCTTGGTGCTTCTTGAGTTTGTTTGCTTTGTTGCAAGGCATTTCATTACCCAAACTAGATAACGTCAGCATTGTGGTACCAAATTCAGCGAGCATCAAGCACCCCTCATTTCAATCCAGAGCTACAAATGTTCTCCTTTGTAGATCAAAGAGATAGCTTAAGATTTGCATATCGAAAATCTTTCCCTAGTTTCAATGCTAAGCTATCTTAGTATACAGGATGTCTTTCTAAGTGTATTTGCAAAATACTTTCGAGGTGTATGTATTTTAAGATAAATACAATTTATTAAAACAGAATGATTTTTTTTTAAAAAAATACTAATTTCATGATTTCAACACTTTAGAATTAACTTTTTAATAACCTCCTCTGAAATAGGGGATGGTTGATCAAATTCTTTGATTAGAGAAAATATAATATCTACATATCTTTGGCTGTTCACCGCCCTGAGTCCTTTGGGAGAAGGGCGGTATATAAATTCAAATAAACCTAAACCTATATAAATCCAAATATATAGCTGTCTGGAGATCCCTGACAACACTTTTTGCATGAAAAAAGTAAAACACATTTATGATCTGTAGTTTCAATGATTTAAAAAATGGATAATCCTAGAATAAGAGATGACTTTGTAATAAATCTTGTACTGCTGAAAAAAGAAATAAATTGGGAGCTGCTTCTTTCTCTTTTTTAACCATTTTAAAAAAACTTTTGTTGTTTTTTTCTTTCAGGTTTTTGTCATATTTTTTATTCTGTATTAGTTTCTATATTCCATTTAAAACTTTTAATAAAATGTTTAAAAAAAAGATGATAAAAATAGAGATTTTTTCTGAAGACTTTAACTGTCTATCTATATACATAGTTATTTTGCTAATCCAAGTGGAGTAATATCAAAGCATACCATGCAGAATTTAAATCACTTCCATCTGATCATTGAAATAGCCTGCAGAAATATTTCAATTTTTAGAAATTTAGAAATTTTATTTAATTTTGTTTGTTAAATTTGTTTGCCACATACCTTGTCTCCATGAAATTCTGGGTGGCCTACAACATTAAATTAAAACCATAAATATATGTATAAATATGTACAATCACATTATATATATTGAATCTATATCAAAATGTATTCTAGCATATAATTTTAAAAAATGCTCTCTCTCTATCTATCATCCATCCATCCATCCATCTATCATCTATTTATCTATCTATCTATCTATCTATCTATCTATCTATCTATCTATCCATTCCCATGAAGATTGCACATTACCTATAAAATTCATTAAAGGGGAAAAGTGTGCACGTATTTTTTTCTAAAACTAAAATATAAACTAATCAGTGAAAGAAAGGATATGATGGAAAAAAATCTTTCTTATCTGTTTCTACATTTGTAACACATTCATTTATCTATAATTCTACAGAGATAAATTTTATGTTTATTATTTTTTAAGGGATAGTAACTCCAGTAGTGAGTTTACATCAAGAAGAAAACAGGAAAATGCAACACCAATGCTTGGACTAAATATGAAGAGTTTCTATATGTGTAATTGATGAAAATAATAATATGCTAAAAATAAATTCTTTGTTTGAATTCTGATTTTATTTATGAACAAGCTTTACCTCTTTCCATCAGTAACAAGAAGTGTCCTTTTGGTCATAGCAAGATAAAAGTGGAAGGGAAATTATCATGCTGCTATGACTGTAAATTATGTCCAGAAGGGAAGATAGCTGACCAATTGGGTAAGCAAAGGAATATATTAAATGTATCAATGATATAATAAATATAAACAGGGGCTGAATTTTAATAAATATTAGATTCAGAATAGAGTTGGAAGTCTTCCAGTCCAATCCCCTGAAAAGGAAATCAAATACTTAATCATTCATATAACAACAGCAGCATGAATAATTTTTGCACAAAATTGGAAGAGTAGTAACATACCAACGGAAGATAGAGTAATTAGCAAAATCATGGAATGTGCAGAAATGGACAGACTCACAAAGAAATTACAAAATAGAAAGGAACATGATGACTATCTAGTATGGGAAAAGTGGTACACCTGGTTGGAAGGTAGAAAAGGGGAAAAAGATTAGGAAATAAGTGGAGTGACGTAATACAGAAATAGGAACATAAACTACGAACACAGGTTAACAATGAACCACAAAGATAGACATAAGAGATAGATTAAATAATGAGGAGTCAAAAGCACAAATAAGAACATACAGTACAGTTACGATAAACTTGCTATATATTTGAATTTTTGTTTATATATTTACATGTTTTGTATGTTTTGTTGTGATTTGTTTTGTTTAGTTTGTACTTTCAAATAAAAATTAAAAAAAAATACAAAGTAAAACAATTATTTTTTTTAAAATCATGAGGTGTCAGACTAATCAGCCTCATGAGTCAACCCTCATCCTAGCCCAACACATTAGGGAACAACAAATATTTCTGAGCCTGCCACAAGGATAAAAGGTAAGGGATGCCTCATCATTCAGGTAGACTAGTATTGGAAAATCCTGGACACTTCAGGCCAGATACCTAATCTTGCGTAGCTTCTTCTCCAGTAATATTGTACTGTTAAGTAGAGCATACAAAATATTTGCTAGACCAATTCTCGAATACAGCTCATTTGTCTGGAACCTGCACTGCATATCAGATATTAATACAATTGAGAGAGTCCAGAGATATTTCACGAGAAGAGTCCTCCACTCCTCTGCTTGCAACAGAATACCTTATGCCACCAGACTTGAAATTTTAGGCTTAGACAACTTAGAACTACGTTGCTGTTGTGGTCTGCCAGCAGCCTGTGGAGCTAGCAGTGGAGTCGGACAATGAGGAGGCTGGGGTGGAACATGGGCCAGTCTTGGAGTCTGGAGAATGCCCAGATGAGGGTTCTGCATCGGAGGCAGAGATGGGGCCATCTGGGAGTGATGCACGGACTCTGGAGCCTCCAGAGTTGGACAGCAGAGAGGCAGAGGAAGAGGAGGAACTTGTTCCTAGTGCACACATTCGCAGAGCTGCCAGAAGGCAAGAGCAGCTAAAGCAAAAAGGATGACTCGGGAATAAGGCCAAGAGATGATTGGCCCCTCCCATAAGGCTTAAAAGAGCAGCAAAGGCTCTTGGGCTCTTTGTAGGAAAGCAACGTTGCTAAATCTGTTTCCAGTCAGCGTCTCTTGTTTCTGAACTTTGTGGGGCTTTGCCAAGAAAGGCCTTTGGCAGCGTGCCAAAGAAGATAAAGGTTTGTGATAAGCCCAAAGGACTTTTTCTGAAGGACTTGTTTTGGAATTAATTTGGACTAAGCTGGGAATGAAGTAATTCTCAGCTGTTACAATAAAACAGTTTTGTTTGGGACTAATTGTGTCTTGTAATGACTAAGTGAGCCTAGGTCACAACAGCCGCCTTCGGTCTGACCTAAGTGTAGTACATAAAATTATCTATTGCAATGTCCTATCTGTGAATGACTACTTCACTTCAGCCACAACAATACACCAGCACACAATAGATACAAACTTAAGGTAAACCGCACCAAACTTGATTGCAGAAAATACGACTTCAGCAACAGAGTGATCAATGCCTGGAACGCACTACCTGACTCTGGTTTCTTTCCCAAACCCCCAAAACTTTAACCTCAGACTGTCTAATGTTGACCTCACCCCATTCCTAACAGGTCTGTAAGGGGTGTGCATAAGTGCACCAGCCTACTGTCCCTGTCCTAATATCCCCTTTAATTCATATCCATTTCATGTATTAATAATCATCTTTTTTGCTTATAGCTGTTATCTAAGACATGCTTGACAAAATAAGTAAATAAAAAATAAAAACTCCAAACCTCCATATGACAACATTTAACATAAAAGATCTGGGGTATGCCCATCAATCTGACTTATTCAGAAAGATTGAATGTGGTCTCACATATAAATTGGCCCACTGACATTCAGAGATATAATGCTGATTATCAGCAATTTGAATTGCACGTGGCAAGCAACTAGGGGCTAGTATAGCTCCTGCAAGAGTAGTAGAACATATGAGTTATGGAGCACACGTAGTATAAGCCCATGTGACATTACATTGCAGACCAGTTATTGCTTTGAAATGGTCTTTAAGGGCAGCACCATATACTGTAAAGGGCAATTCAGTAATTGAGATGGGAACTCACTAAATGTACAGAATGCTGTAAAATCAGGGCATACTGAAAATGAAATGATGACACTTCAAAATAATAATGTTTCTATGAATTGTTTCTTTTTCAGACTTAGATGATTGTTTCCCATGTCCAGAGGATCAATATCCAAACAAGGATCAGGACATTTGCCTTAAAAATGTACAATTTACTTAACTTATCAAGAATCTTTGGGGATTTTTTTTTGGAAGTGATTGCAGTCTCCTTTTCTCTCATCTCAGCTCTGGTGCTGTGGATCTTCATTAAACATCAGAATACACCTATCGTTAAAGCCCAATAACAGGAACCTCACCTATAGCCTTCTCACTGCTCTCCTGCTCTCTTTCCTTTGCACTTTGCTCTTCATTGGGCAACCTGACCAAGTGAAATGTCTTTTGCGACAAACTGCTTTTGGCATCCTCTTCTCTGTAGCCCTTTCTTGTGTATTGGGAAAAACAATCATAGTGGTCCTTGCTTTCATGGCCACCAAGCCTGGCTCCAAAATAAGGAAATGGGTGGGGAAAAGGCTGGCCACCAACATTGTCCTATCCTGCTTACTGACTCAATTCATCCTTTGTATAGTGTAGTTGGCAATTTCTCCCCCCTTCCCAGATTCTGACATGCACTCCATGGCAGAAGAAATTGTTCTGCAATGTAATGAAAGTTCAACAGCAATGTTTTATACAGTCCTTGGCTTTTGGGGGTTCTTGACTGCTGTCAGTTTCATTGTGGCCTTCCTAGCTAGAAATTTGCTTGACACCTTTAAGGTGTCAGGCAAATTTAATGAGTGCCTTATTTGCCACTTCTCCCAATATTCTCCTTCATCATACAGGAAATGTCAAATTAACATCCCTTTCCACAATTCTGAAAGTTTGAGAGCCAATATTGAGCAGCAGGTAAGGTGCTAGTCCAGAAACAATGGAGCCAACTCTTCTTTCTCTCCTTTAGTCATGAAAGCCTGGGAGATACGTTGTTCTGGAAACTGGGGAGACATGTTTGAAGTTGGTGATGTTGCATTGGAGATTAGTGCATTGATTATTCTTGCTTTAGTTTGATGGTGAAATCAATAATTGTAGACATCCCATTCATTGTTGTGTTCATCTGGGTGTATCCATGCATTGTTGTTATCATAGTCAGCCACTCAGCCATGTCTGACCCTTGGCTACTCTATGGATCAGCACTGCTCAATAAATAAATAAATGAACAAGAATAAAGTTTTTGGTTCATTTGTTGAACTGGGTTCTCTTTATCTATTTTTAGGGTTTGTGTGTAAAACATACTACACTTTAATCATTGATTTAGGCAGATGAGTGATGTAGAGCTAGGGAATACACAGGGCCTCATCAATCTGCCATGGAATAGTCATAGCTGGTGTGCCATGTAGGGTATCACACAGTGGTGGGTTGCTCCTGGTTCTGCCCGGTTCCTTAGAACCGGTAGTAAAAGTGGAAGGAGGCTCCGCCCACCCACCTGGACATCATAATTGATGATCTGCGCATGCACAGAAGCACGTGCGTGTGAGCGAAGCGAGCAAGCGCACTCCCATTGCGAACTGGTAGTAAAGGTAAGTACAACTCACCCCTTGTACCACAAATGTTCTGCTGATTACTGTAAGATCTTGAGATCCAGAGACAGCGGAAGGAACATTGTGAAGATGTCCATCAGTTAGCTGGGGAAGTATAACTCCACCATAACAGTGTCAACTCACATTCCAAAGCTCCATTTCCAATTGAATTTATCTTCTACATTCCAGGATGATGTCCTTCTAGGGCTTGAATAAATCTTACAATGGAGATTCTGCGTATGTATGTATGTATGTATGTATGTATGTATGTATGTATGTATATTTCATTCTTCTTCACTCCCTCAGAGAAGCGTTCTCGGTGGTATACAATTTAATAAATTAAATTAAGCATTAAAAACAGAATAGCAAGTTTTTTTTAAACAAAGCAAGTATTAAAAGAAGTATTATGTATGAAGCAAAATTGGGGGGCCAAATGACCCAAATGGCCAATTTTTCCCCTTCTAGTGGTGTTTTCTTTGTTTTCTTCTGTGCATATGAACTCTTACTCCCCCCCTTTTTTTACTTCATTCCTTACTTCCAAAAGTTCATAACCATGCAGCAAGGACTGTTGCAATACGATAAACATGTTTCCTTCTGATATTTTTCAAAGTGCTGCTGCAAAGAATAATACTGATTACTGATTAAGGATAGTTATTGCTCCTTCTTCTCCAAATCTTAAGGGAATTCCAGCAGCCACTGTAAAAATGATCACCCCGGATTAAGACATTGCATTTTATTAATATCTGCTTAGAAATAAAGACATGAATGTAGGGAGAAAAAGGATTTGTGTTTCATCTCTGATATTTCATTAGAAGACCTTCAAAGTCCCTTCTAGCTCTGTTATTCTGTTAACTTTAGATAAAGTTCATTATCTTAACTTTAGATACAGTTAATGAGTTAGCTGAATGGTAAGAAAGGAGATAATGTTTGATGTCTACAATGACTACATATTACAATGAATTTGTTATATTCAGAACATTAGTTTTACTTTTTTCCCCAACTATGATGAGCATATCTCCTCCCTACACCTGCAAACTTAGTAGTCCTCTTCCAATTGTTCATAAATATTATCAGTCTGGAGATTTAATCATTGCTGCTATTATTTATCAGGTTTTTTTTCTAACAAATGAGGTCACTTTTCGAAGCCTTCCTTCTTCTGAAATCCTTGATCAGTACCTGTAAGTGTCAGACTACTTCTCCTCCTCCGCATACCACAACCTCTACTTCCCCCATATTGCTACCTAAAAGCTGTATTTTCTTTCACTTTTATGCTTAAAGGTATTGGTTGCTAGTCAGTTGTTATGACCTGTTCTTGTGACCGTACTTAGTCCTTTTTTAATTCTAGATCTTACAAAGACTTAATCTGTCCTAATACCAATATTGAAATTGAGATGAATATTATTAGTTTTATTCATAAAGTATATGAATTTCATTCTTCTCAATCAATTTCCTTGTTTTAACAAAGTCCCTTGTTGAAAGTGAAAACGTTTTCCTAATCTAAATGTTGCAGAAGCTCTCTGGTTAATCTTGAGCTTTTTCTGCCTTTCATTTCATCCAGATATAAAATAGAAACCCTCTAGGGCATATTTTAGGCTATTATAAATCTAGGGTGTGAAAAGAGAACTGGCTTCCTTCTCTCAGAAAATACAGATAAGATAGAGATAATATTGACATCAGATAAGAGATGTAGAAAACTGATGGCAAAAATGTTTTGTCTTGTGATAGACATGTATTTATTCCCAGCAAGTTTAAACTCAGTTACTGATGATTGATCCACTACCAAATTGGCTATGGTCCCACTACTCTTTTTGAGAAGTAACACTATCTAAAATTAATTTTGAACTTCCTTCCTGTCACTGTGAGATTATACACCCATGTTCTTATGTTGTAATTAATATTGAGAATACTGCTTCTAGAACCTTATTCACATTCTTTAATCCATTTAAAGGTTTCAGTCATGTACCCACTTTCCTTTTCCCCTCTAGGCTGAATATATTCATTTCCTCTAATATTTCCTGATATGTTTTCTCTCTGCTCTTGTACCATTTTTGTTGCCCATCTCTGGACTCACTCAATCTTATCGATACATTTTCTTAAGTGAGTTTATTTATTTATTTATTTATTTATTTATTTATTTATTTATTTATTTATTTATTTATTTATTTATTTGGACTTGTATGCCGCCCTATCTCCACAGGACTCAGGGCGGCTCACAACGATTAAAACAGAACAAACAAACCATTAAAACAGAAGTTCTCCAGAACTGAACACAGTATTTCAAACATGGTCTGACTAAATGTTACCTTAGCTCAATCTTAAGTAGCCACAACTAAGTCAGTGTTTCCTACTGGATATAATCTAGGTCTATTTATTACTGACCAAATTGCAGATGTCCAGAAGAAACAATAAGCACTAAGTTATTATATCTTTATGAATGTATAATTTATGTGTATAAATTAAGCAAATGTATAAATTAACACAGCTGTCCAATTCTGAAACAGAAGTATATTGACAGTTTCTGACTCTTGCTGAAGGTTCGTCACTCAAAATTACCAGCACACTTTGGCTCTGGCATTTGCTGTAAAGGAGATTAATGAACATTCTGGGATTTTACCCAACGTTAGCCTTGGTTTCCATATTGCTACTGACTATCCTGTGGAAAGTACAACTTATCACTTAGCAATGGAATTTCTATCTATAAAGAATAAGTTTATACCCAACTACAAATACAATGACAAGACCAACACAGTAGTTGTCATTGGAGGAGCCCGAAGTAACACCTGTCACAACATGGCAATCACTCTGTGCAACTACAAATTTCCCCAGGTGAGACACAAAAATGGATCAATATGAGAAGTTCACCAGCTATTTATTACATTGAAAAGCTGAGTAATTGAAATGAAATATTTGATGCAAGACCATGATTACATTATAAGACATGAATATCTTGAAATGACTGTCCCTTTTTCCTTCTTGATCAAAATTGCAGATTTTTGAAAAAACATCCTATTTTGGTATCCCTCTCAAACACATAGATTATATTAAATAAACCCACATACTTTGCTTTTTATTGTTATTTTTTATTTTGGAAGAGATCCTTCATTCCTATGTTCTTCTGACTTTCTCCATTTAGATCACATATGGATCAGCTCCATTGGTGAATACTGAAACAGCAATGTTTGTCAAATGGATGTTCCCAGATGAAACTCATCAATTTAAAGCAATACTGCATTTATTGTTACATTTTAGATGGATCTGGGTTGGGTTGGTTTCTCTGTATGAGGAAGATAGGGACAAGTTCATTCAAAAGAGACTTTCCATGTTTTCAGAGAAAGGAATCTGCTTTGACTTTATAGAATGTTTTCCCCAAATGATGTATGGTAGTCAAGCTGGTGAAATGATGGAAAATGGAGAAAAATTATACAAAGTCATTATGGAAAGTACGGTCACTGCAGTCATCTTGAGTATTGAAATTACAGGCATGTTGTTTTTGAGAGTAATGATCAATGTTTTCAATGTTGATAATATTCCAAAGGAGAGAACAGCCAAAGTTTGGATCATGACAGCCCAGATGGAATTCACCTCCATTCTGATACAACGACAGTTCCACATTGATTTTCTCCATGGTGCACTTTCCTTTGCAATTCACTCAAAGGAGCTGACCGGATTCCAACAATTTATACAGAAGAGAAACCCAAACTTAGAGAAAAATGATGGGTTTATTAGGGATTTCTGGAAAGATGCATTTGAATGTTCCTTCTCCAGGGATATTACAGATGGGAACGCTGAAAGGATCTGCACTGGAGAAGAGAATCTGGAGACTCTTCCTAATTCTGTCTTTGAGACCACCATGAATGCACATAGTTACAGCATCTACAATGCAGTCTATGCTGTAGCACATGCTCTGAAGGCCATGCGCTCTTCCAAACTCAAAGGGGGTCGAAAAATTGATGAGAGGAGATGGAAGCTCTTCCTCCGATCACCTTGGCAAGTAATGTCGTGTAATGAAAAATTTGGGGAAAATTAAGAATAAGAATGTTTTGGTTTTTTATTTTGTTTTCTTTTAACTATTATAATGCATACATACATTGAAAGCTATATGGAAGTACTTGATACTTTCATATGAAATAAAATAAAATATAAATATAATACTTAAATATAGAGACAGTTAGAAATATGTAACATGCCAACTTTCTTTTATGTCTAAAATAGTTATATTTGACAATTTTTAATGTAGAAACCTGAAAACTACTTTGCTACTGAATAGCATTATTATTCCTCACCAGCTGAATTTTGGAGTTATTAAGGTTCAAAAGTCGCAAAGGTGCTTTTTCAAAAGTGAACTAAACTTTGTTTTTCCTTGAAAGTGTTTTGCTTCAATTCAGAATTGAAGAAGCTTCTTGGATGAGAAGGAAAACATCTTCAAGGAAAAACAAAAAAGTTCAGTTGCCTTTTGAAAAAAAAGACCTTAGGGACAACCAATGCTTGAATGACAGAGAATCTCCTTAGACATTAAGATTCCAAGGGAATTATAATAATAAAAAAATAATAATAAATCTTCTGAAAATATGAATAGTACTACTTCAAGGGAATAGCAAATTTGTCAATAAAACACATGAAGAAAATTTCAAGTTTAATTTGTTCTTTTTTTTCAAAAGTAACAACTGGAATTCCCCATGTATGGAATTAAATTCTTGTCCTAGAATTGTCTATTTCACTGAATTATATCTTTCTTATACTTTATAGCACAAAATTGAATTCACAATTTGTGAAATGCTCAATCAAAGCAAAATGACTTCTCAGATCCACCCCTTTCTTGATTTTCTGTTCGAATTGTCATCTGACAATTTTTCATCTGAAAATAGAAAATGCATTTGATAAAAATTATTTTTTTCCTGGTTGAAATTGTGTGGAGTGATGCAAAATTGAACAGCTTGCTTTTCATTAAAATTGAAATTGAAAGAAACAGATTGAAATTTTCACATCTCCTTCAAAGAGTCCTGATAACTTTTCTGTTTCTTTCCTGTTTTTTTCTCCTTCCATTAGCTCCACTATTTTTTGCAACAAGTCTCCTTTAACAACAGTGCTGGAGAACAGGTTTCTTTTGGCCCGAATGGGGAATTAGAAACTGGATTTGATATTTTAAATTGGGCCACATTTCCAAACAAATCCTTTCTGAAAGTCCAAATTGGAAAGATTGACCCCCAGGCTCCCCCAGAAAAGCTAGTCATAATTTCTGCAAAGGAAGCTGTTTGGCCTCTTATGTTTAACCAGGTATGTAATTTTGCTATGTTAAACTATCCAGTTTACAGCACTCCCTTTTTTATCAATCCTGTTCAACCATAATACAGATATTTATTTGATTTGACACCACAACAAAATGAGACCTCAAGGAGGGCATACTCAGAGGGATCCAGATTTAAATATTTTCCCAAATCAGCTTCTGGTATATTGCCCCAAACTGATTATTTGCCCCAATATAATTATTCAGAATGATTAATCAATCGGTTAATGTAATAGGTATGAAATAAGCAGTTAAAGATACAGTAGGGAGTTTACATCAGGAAAACTGCAAAATGCAACATGGATGTTTGGATTAAATAGGAAGAGTTTGTATGTGAAAAGAACAATCACACAAAAAAATTCTGTGTAAATTCTGGTTTTATTTATGAGCAGGCATTACCTCTTTCCATCTGTAACAAGGAATGTCCTCTTGGCCATAGTAAGATAAAAGTGGAAGGAAAATTATCCTGCTGCTATGACTGTAAACCATGTCCAGAAGGGAAGATAGCTGACCAATTGGGTAAGCAAAGAAGTCTTAGAGTTATGACTACAATTGATCTCAAAACATCTGTTGCGAAATGAGATGTTAGCTAAGTGAGTTTTGCTCTATTTTAAAACCTCTGTTGCCACCGCTGTTAAGGGAATCACTGCAGTTGTTAAATTTGTAACCGGTTGTTAAATGAACCTGGATTGATTTTGCTTGCCAGGAGGTCTCACAAAGTGATCACATGACACCGGGACACTGTAAATATAAAAAAAAAAGTCAGTTCTGAATTTTGACACGTGACTATAGGGATGCTGCAATGGTCATAAATGTGAAAAACAGTCATAAGTCACTTTATTCAGAGCCTTTGTTATTTATTTATTTATTTATTTATTTATTTATTTATTTATTTATTTATTTATTTATTTATTTATTTATTTATTTATTTATTTATTTATTTATTTATTTATTTATTTATTGGTTCAATTTATATGCCGCCCTTCTCCAGAGACTCAGGGCGGCTTACAATGCAAGGCTATTAAGCAATAGCTTTCATACTTTTGTATATACTTGCTTTCGGCCCCCCCAAACGGTGTTCTTTTTTTAATATAAAGCCAGTTTATTGCCCTCACAATCCGTGTCCTCATTTTACCTACCTTGAAAGGATGGAAGGCTGAGTCAAACTTGAGCCTGGTGAGATTTGAACTTGCAGTAATCGCAGGTAGCTGGTGCTACTTAACAGCACTTTAATCTGCTGCGCCACCAAGGCTCTTGTAATGTCCAACAGTTACTAAATGAATTGCTGAAAGTCATATATTAAATGTATCAATGATACAATAAACATAAATGGGGGCTGAGCTTGATAACGTATTGATATTGACACCAATGAAACATTTGAAATTCTTTTCATATTTCAATGAGCTACTTAATGAAAAAACCAATCACTTCATTCTGACTTGGAGTGTCGGTAGATATCTCAGATTTGAATTATTCCTTGTTATGTTTTACTCAAAAATTAAAAACAGTTTTTTTCCAGAAACCTTTGTTCCTTATTTTTGGAAGTAGAGGTAATTTTGCATTTATATAGAATTCTGTTTAAAATAGAAGCATACTGAAAGTGAAATGATGAGATAATGTTTCTATGAATGGTTTCTTTTTCAGACTTGGATGACTGTTTTCCTTGTCCAGAGGATCAATATCCAAACAAGGATAAGAATAATTGCCTTCCAAAACATATAATATATTTAACTTATCAAGAACCTTTGGGGATTTCTTTGGCAGTGATTGCAGTCTCCTTTTCTGTCATCTCAGCTGTGGTCCTCGGGATATTCCTTAAACATCAGGACACACCTATTGTGAAAGCCAATAATAGGAACCTCACTTACAGCCTTCTTGTTGCTCTCCTGCTCTCTTTCCTTTGCAGTTTGCTCTTCATTGGGCAACCTGACCAAGTGAAATGTCTCTTGAGACAAACTGCTTTTGGCATCATCTTCTCTGTAGCTCTTTCTTGTATATTGGGGAAAACAATCATAGTGGTCCTTGCTTTCATGGCCACCAAGCCTGGATCCAAAATGAGAAAATGGGTGGGGAACAGGCTGGCTATCTCTATTGTCCTATCTTGCTCCCTGATACAATTCTGCATTTGTGTGGTGTGGCTCACAATTTCTCCTCCCTTCCCAGATTCTGACATGCACTCCATGGCTGAAGAAATTGTTCTACAATGTAATGAAGGTTCCACCACTATGTTTTATACAGTGCTTGGCTTTCTGGGGTTCTTGACTGCTGTCAGTTTCACTGTGGCCTTCCTAGCCAGGAATTTGCCTGATACCTTTAATGAAGCCAAATTTATCACCTTCAGCATGTTGGTCTTTTGCAGTGTCTGGGTGTCATTTATTCCCACCTATTTGAGTACCAAGGGGAAATACATGGTAGCTGTAGAGATCTTCTCCATTTTGGCTTCAGCAGCTGGATTACTGCTCTGCATATTTTCCCCCAAATGCTTTATCATTGTTCTGAGACCTAATCTGAATAAGAAGGAGCAACTAATGAAAAAATGAAACTGATTTTGACACCATATCCTTATGAAACCTTATTGGTCGCTTTCAGCATTTAGATTTTTTTTTCCCTTTTCAATCTGAAGTTTAGCCTTCTTCCTTCTATCACCATATCAATGACATACAAAGCAATAATTCTGACAAATTCACTTCAGAACCTAGAAAAGTTCCCTTAATCGATTTTTAATGCTAGATAATTATTCTGAGCCCTAATCAGAATAGTAAGCAATAGCTAATCAAGAAGAAGATATAATATGCATGATTTTAAAAATGAATTAATTTAAATCTTGCATCCCATGACCTTCACAACATCCCTATCAAAATAAAGAAAATGCCTAGTTTATATCACTCATAAAACTAAAAAGCCTCCCTGCTTTGTGTGAAGGCAAAGCTTTGTCATCTTTTTGGATGTTTTGAGATGCTGTTAATAAAAAACTAGGGATAACATAAGTGCCTTATTTGCCACTCAAAGCTTCTCAATATTCCCTCGAATCCTTTTTTAAGGTACAGGAAAATCCAAGTTAACATCCTTTTTCACAGTGTTGAAAGTTTGAGAGTCACAGTAAGGTGTTGGGTCAAAAACAGGGGGACAATGTGCTTTTGTCCTCCTTTAGTTATAACAGCCTAAAAGAAATGTTGTTGTGGAACAGCAGCTTGCCTATGTGAAGCGCTGCATCCCAACTGAGCAGACCTGATCTGCCTGCCAGTAACCCTGTGAATCGCAGCCTAGCTAGCTGCCCCTGCCCCCCAACATCCCAGCCTGCCTCCCCTACTCTCTTCCCCATGGCCCATGGCCCTACCATGATTCCCTGCCTTCAACGCGGCTTTCCTGTCAGTCCCCATGGCCAGACCCGCTTGCGAAGGCCTCCCCTATTCCCTTCCCTGTGGCCCGGAGGCCCCAAAATGCTTTTCTTCCTTTCACATGTCCTTCCTGGTGTCCCTGTGGCCACCTTGCAAGGGCAGGCAAGTGGACCTGGTCACGGGGACTGCCGGGAAGGCCATGTGGAAGGTAGGCAAGCATGTCGGGGCCGCCCGGCCATGGGGAAGGAAGCTAGCAGCCTACTCCCTTCCCTGGGGCCCTGCCATGCCTGCCTGCCTTCCACACAGCCTTCCTGGTGATTCCCCACACTCGTTTGCCTTTCGAGGTTGGGTCACACATCCAGCCCGTGATGAGAGATGTGCCGTTTCTGGCCAGGTCCGCCAGTGGGTGAGTGGCCAGCCTTTTGGGGAGACACAATTGCTGCACTGGTGCTAAAAGGGGTGGTGGCGGCAGCAGCGGTGCTGCGGGAGGGCAGGTGGATGTCCTGGGGCTGCTGCACATGTGCACTGCATGTGAAGGGAGGCAGACATTGTGCCTCTGAGTAAAAGAGGAGGTGGCAAAGCCCTTGCTGTCCCCCAGGAGGGGCCCACAGAGGGACACATCAGACACCCCTGAATACACAAGAGATAGGCTAGCCCCTGAATACACGAGAAGTCTTGGGCAAAGCTCTTCCAAAGTTCAGCCAAGTCTCCTCCTCCTCAGCCTTAACATGTGTGAGCAAACATGCACACATGAGGTGTGTATGCTGTGAAGTGTGTGTGACTGTGCATCTTTGCTCTGTGAAATGAGGCCGAGAAGGAGGTGAAGACTTGGCTGAACTTTGGAAGAACTTTGCCCAAGACTTCTTGTATATTCAGGGGCTAGCCTACACCTCTCCAAATGATGAATTTGGTGGTAATCTAAAGAAACATTGTCCAGCTCTTCAATATCAACTTTAAGAGCACCGAGAAGCCAAGAGCAAAAGTAGCAGCAGTGGGGGCAACAGGAGTCTGTGTATCAATCCACAAGGAATGTGAAGGGAGGCAGACACCATGCCTCTGAGGAAAAGAGGAGGTGCTGGCAATCGACTTTAAGAGCGCCGAGAAGCAAAAGTAGTGGCAGCAGGGTGACAGGGGCATGTGTGTGTGTGTCCCTCCACAAGGACTTGGAGGCAGACAGTGCCTCTGAGGAAAAGAGGAGGTGGCGAAGCCCTGACTGTCACTCAGGAGGGGACTGCAGAGGGACATGTCTCGCACCACTGTTGTCCTCGCCGCTGCTACTTTTACTTTATGCTTCTCAAGTGTGGTGTCTGCCTCCCTTCACACTCCTTGCACATGCCGAGAGCACCAAACTGGAGTGGGAAAGTGCACATGGGAGTGAGAGTGTGCGAAGATGGCCGCTATGGGGCGAGTGCCTTGGCTTCCCCTTTTACTCCTCACAGTCACTCTGAGCTGAGCCGGTGCGGTTCTTTATGTGAGCAGCCCCAATGACCACAGCAACAAGCAGTGCCATAACAAGGAGGTACAGTAAGATTTGGCGGTGCAGAAATTGATCCATAAAAAATAGTGCATCTCTGAGGGGCTTCTAGCAAAAAAAACAAAAAAACCACCCCAAAACAAAACCTCAGCTTGCAGCAACAGTTTGGAGCTTGTTAAACGTTCCTCCACCCCAGCCATGCATTTTCCAGTCTGGGCTGCTCGGCAGACAGACTCGGCAAGCAGGCTTTTATTTTGTCAGCCCAGGGGTGGGGAGGTATGTAGGAAATCGCCCTGTCTCTGCAGCATCGGTCATGTGACTGAGTGAGCGTGGCGATCTCAGTGTCACTCACGACAAGGTGAAACTCCACCTCGCCGTGAGTGATGTCAAGTTGGCCACGCCTATTCAGTCACATGACCCCCACTAAAACATGCCCACTAAGCCACACCCACCAAGCCACACCCACAGAACTAGTAGTAAAAAAAATTGAATCGCACCACTGTAGACAACCTATTAAGACAATTACAAGAATTGCATATTTAAACAAATACCAAACAAATACAATTAAAGATCAGTATGTGCAAAGGGAATCTTAGCAAACAGTAGGTAAATAGAGGAAAAAGACTTTTACAGAAGCTATTCCTCAGGAAAGAGAAGGCTGGGCATGAGAAAGCGATTCAGAATATCTTTTCCTCAATTTTGCTAGAAATAAGTTGATCTTTTGACAGATTTTCAAGATTTTTTTCCCATTCACTTCATTAAAAATAAAGGTCACTCCAAAAAACCAAAGGATTCCAATTTTTCAACTTGCCAATTTTGAAAGCTTGACAGAATGCAATAGTACGGCTGTATATATCATCATGTTCTCTGCTTCTCCAGAGAAGCCAAAGAACTTATCTCAACACAATGTCAGAATTCATCTCTTATCAGCCAGACAAGGTACAAGAGAAGTCAGCCAATCAATGCCTGGAACACATACAGTCCCCAACCTCAGGATATTTTGTCAAATTTGGGGAGCCAAACTGACACATGGTATTCTCTCCTGAAAAAGAATGGGGTCATCAACTTAAATGAGCCTTGCCCCCTTGTTGCCAGTAGCTGCGCCTTGTCAGAAAACTTACACCAACCTCAGATTCATTCTCCAGTATGGGAGAATGCTTGGCTTATTGTAGTGTTCGCTAACACAGTTTCTGACTAATCTCTGTCTGGGAAATTCTTTCTTTCCCATAACTGCTGCTGGAGTGTGGGTACATTGGGTCTCTGTCTGCCATTGCTTTTAAAAGTTCAAAAGACACTTTTTTATATTTATTTGTTGAGGTCTAATCTTTATCTACTTCCACCATGATCCACACTTGACATTTATCATTATGGCTAAACTAATTTTAAATTGCAGCAACAGACATGAAAAATTCTTAAACATATATCCCAAGAACCATTTCTTATATTAATCAGACAGTATTAGAAGAGGAAACAGCATCCCAACCTCAAAGATTATGGGAACTGCCAAGAATTCATGGCTTTCCTGAAATCCAAAAGGTTTGGGGCCAAAAAATCCACAGGCAATGTTCTTCCATACATGGAAGAAAATATTTGGAAAAGTCTATCCTTCACATCCTGACTCATGGCATTCCCTAAGAGAAGGTGCATACAAGAAGCGTATTCTTCCAGATCTCATAGGCAAAGCAGACATAATTAGAAATCTCCTCAATACGTTTCCAACTGAAATGGTACTCATCTATCTATTCATGGCCATCTGCTTTCAAATTGTTGTGTCCGCAGAAGATGGGGAAAGTGATGAGAGCCCTTGCGAACAAACGGCAGGAACCAGATCTTAAATGTGAGCCTGCTTATCATCAAACTAGCACCCTAGCCATGAAAGACACCATTCTCCATGTAGCTAGTTGAAACATAGAGAGTTAGCTAAATACTGATATAAGATTTAGATTAGATTAGATTAGATTAGATTAGATTAGATTAGATTAGATTAGATTAGATTAGATTAGATTAGATTAGATTAGATTAGATTAGATACCTGCTCTTTTTGGAAACCAAAATACATCTTAACTCATTGATTAATACTATCACTTCAGCTTTTACTACCTTCTTTCAAGCTCTTGGGGCAGCTGTGTACTGGAGTGATACAATTTCCATATTTTCATAAAATTGAAAAAAAGATTTGTGGTTATTCCTTTCCTCTTTCAATGATTCCTCAGGCTGTATATTGAACATTTGAACAAACAATTAGAGCAAAAGGAAAGAAAAGAAAAGAAAAGAAAAGAAAGAAGAAAAGGAAAGAAAAGAAAAGGAAAAGGAAAGAATAGGGAAAGGAAAGGAAAAGGAAAAGGAAAAGGAGAGGAGAGGAGAGGAGAGGAGAGGAGAGAAGAGAAGAGAAGAGAAGAGAAGAGAAGAGAAGAGAAGAGAAGAGAAGAGAAGAGAAGAGAAGAGAAGAGAAATAGAAATATCCTAAAAGTTATTTTGATATTTTGATGTTCTCAAACATTCTCCTGATTGCTCCAGGATGTTGAAAACAGCATAAGGAGCACTCTGAAAATGCTCCTCTGCTCTTTGGGGAACCATACGTCCACCTGACAGGCTTAATTCCAATCCCAGAGTCTCATTTCTGATGGACTCCATCTTCCACATTCCAGGATGATGTCCTTATAAAGCATGAATAATTGTTATGGTACACCTATTCAGGCTAGATCCCATAAATGAATAGGTTTATTTTTTTATTTGTTAGGTTTGTTTGTTTGTTTTTAATTGTTTGTTTGTTCGTTCGTTTGCTAGTTCCACACTTGTTTACTTCCTATCTCCTTCAGAGAGGCTCTCTGGGTGTAGTACAATTTCATCAATAAAATGAAACTTTAAAACCAGAACAATTTAAGATTATTTTTTTAAAAACAAACAAACAAACAAACCAAAGTGCTGTTTTCAGCAAAGTATTAAGTGTTAAACAAAATTGTTGAGAAAAATGACCTCAACAGATCTATTTCCATACTTTGTTCTATAGTTGTCTTTTGTTTTCTTCTGTGCACATGAACTCTCTTTCCCCCATTTTTATTTCACATCTTCGAAAAGTTCATAGCAGTGCAGCAGTGTCTATTGAGATATGATAAACATGTTTCTTTCTGATATTTCTCAATGCACCATTGCAGAGAATGGTACTGATTAGTGATTAAGGATAGTTATTGTCCCTTCTTCTCCAAATCTTAAGGGAATTCCAACAAACACTGTAAAAACCATGACCTTGGATTAAGTCATTCCACTATATTAATATCTCCTTAAAAATGCAGACATGAATGTAGGGAGAAAAAGGATTTGTGTTTCATCTTGGATTTTTCAATAGAAGACCTCCAAAGTCCCTTCCAGCTCTGTTATTCTGTTAATTTTAGATAAAGTTCATTATCTTAACTTTAGATGCAGTTAATAAGTGGTCCTCAGTTGAATGGTAACAAAGGACCTACTGTTTGATGTCTATAATGGCTACATATTACAATGAATTTGTTATATTCAGAACATTAATTTTACTTTTCCCTCCAACTATGATGAGCATTTTTCCTCCCTACACCTGCAAACTTAGTAGTCCTCTTCCAATTGTTCATAAATATTATCAGTCTGGAGATTTAATCATTGCTGCTATTATTTATCAGGTTCTTTTTCTTACAAATGAGATCACTTTTCAAAGTCTTCCTTCTTATGACATCCTTGATCAGTACCTGTAAGTATCCGTCTACTTCTCCCTCTCCTCATATCTCAACCTCCTCTTCCCCCACATTGCCACCTAAAAGCTGCATTTTAGTACACTTTTATGCTTAAAGGTATTGGTTGCTAGTCAATTGTTATGACCTGTTCCAGTATTTAGTCCATTTTATATTAGACCTTACAAAGACTTAATTTGTCGTAATATTGATGTTGAAATTGAGATGAATATTATTATTTTAACCATAAAATATATGAATTTCATTCTCCTCAATAAACATCCTTCTTTTAACAAAGTCCCTTATTGAAAATAAAAAAGTTTGTCTAATCTAAATATTGCAGAAGCTCTCTGGTTAATTTTGAGCTTTTTTGCCTTTCATTTCATTCAGATATAAAATAGAAAACCTCTAGGGCATATTTTAGGCTATTATACCTCTATGGCGTGAAAAGAGAACTGGCTTAATTCTCTAAGAGATAAGATAGAGATAATATTAAAATCAGATAGAGACGTAGGAAACTGAAGGCAGAAATGTTTTGTATGGTGTGATATGTTTATCCCCGCAAGTTTTAACTTAGTTACTGATGACTGATCCACTAGCTCCTCTGGAAGTTGGTTATGGTTCCACTACTCTTTCTGTGAAATAATAAAATTAATTTTGAACTTCCCTTCTGTCACTGTGAGATTATGCCCCATGTTTTTATGTTGTAATTAATATTTAGAATAATGCCTTCAAGAACCTTATTCACACTCTTTAATTCATTTAAAGGTTTCAGTCATGTATCCTTTCCTTCTGCCCTCTAGGCTGAATATATTCACTTCCTCTAATATTTCCTGATATGTTTTGTCTCTTAGCTATTGCCCCATTTTTGGACTCACTCAATCTTACCAATACATTTTTTAAAGTGAGGTCTCCAGAACTGAACACAGTATTTCAAATATAGTCTGACTAAATGCTACTTTAGCTCAACGTTAAGTAGCCACAACTAGGTCAGTGTTTCCTGTTTGATACAATCTAGGGTTTATGTTAGTGACCAAATTGCAGGTGTCCAGGAGAAACCATAAACACTAATTTATATCTTTCTGTACGTATAATTGATATGTGTACATTAAAACAGCTGTCTAATTCTGAAACAGAAATATATTGACAGTTTCTAATTCTCACTGAAGGTTCATCACTAATAATTACCAGCACACTTTGGCTCTGGCATTTGCTGTAAAGGAGATCAATGAACATTCTGGGATTTTACACAATGTAAGCCTTGGTTTCCATATCGCTACTCACTATACTGTGGCAATTACAACTTATCATTTAGCAATGGAATTTCTATCTACAAAGGATAAATTTATACCCAACTACAAATGCAATGACCAGACCAACACAGTAGTTGTCATTGGAGGACCCGATATTAACACCTGTCTCAACATGGCAATCACACTATCCAACTACAAATTTCCCCAGGTGAGATAAAAAATGGATCAATATGAGAGGTTCACTAGCTATTTATTATATTCAAAAGGTGGGTCACTGAAATGGAAATTTGAGCAAAATCATGAATAAGAACATCTTGAAAGGACTGTCCCTTTTTGCCTGATAAGCAACATTGTAGATGTCATGTAAAACCAATTATTAAGTACTCTATTTTTGTACCCGACTCAAACCCAGAGATTGGATTAAATAAACACACTATTATTATTATTATTATTATTATTATTATTATTATTATTATTATTATTATTATTTTGGAAGAGATCCTTCATTCCTATGTTGTTCTGACTTTCTCCAATTAGATCTCATATGGATCAGCTCCATTGGTAAACACTGAAACAGCAATGTTTGTCAAATGGATGTTCCCAGATGAAACCCATCAATTTAAAGCAATATTGCACTTATTGTTACATTTTGGATGGACCTGGGTTGGGTTAGTTTCTCTGCTTGAGGGAGAAAGAGAAAGATTCATTCAGAAGAGACTTT
Source organism: Pantherophis guttatus (assembly GCF_059756535.1). NCBI lineage: Eukaryota > Metazoa > Chordata > Lepidosauria > Squamata > Colubridae > Pantherophis > Pantherophis guttatus. Next base: position 17,232,231 of record NC_142066.1, read on the forward strand.
CCATATTTTCAGAGAAAGGAATCTGCTTTGACTTTATAGAATGTATTCCCCAGATGAGGTATGGTAATGCAGCTGCTGAGTGGATAGAAAATGCAGGTAAAATATTCAAAGTGATCATGAAAAGTACAGCCATTGCAGTTATCTTAAGTGCTGCAATTGCAGGCTTGGTGCCCTTGAGACTAATGATCTATTTTTTCAATTATGATAACATTCCAAAGGAGAGAACAGCCAAAGTTTGGATCATGACAGCCCATATGGAATTCACATCCATTCTAATGCAAAGACCGTTGCCCATTGATTTTCTCCACGGTGCACTTTCTTTTGCAATTCACTCAAAGCAGCTGACTGGATTCCAACAATTTATGCAGAAGAGAAACCCAAACTTAGAAAAAGACGATGGGCTTATTAGGGATTTCTGGAAAGATGCATTTGAATGCTCTTTCTCCAGTGATATTACAGATGGGAATGCTGAAAGGATCTGCACTGGAGAAGAGAAGCTGGAGGCTCTTCCCAATTCTGTTTTTGACACCACCATGAATGGTCATAGTTACAGTGTCTACAATGCAGTTTATGCTGTGGCACATGCTCTGAGGGCCATGCGCTCTTCCAAACTCAAAGGGGGTCAAAAAATGAATGAGAGGAGATGGAAGCTCTTTCTCCAAGCACCGTGGCAAGTAATGTTGTGTAATGAAAAATTTGGGGAAAAACAGTTATAAGAATAGGAAATTGGGTTTTTGTTTTCTTTTCCCATGTTTTGTTTTAACAATTATAATGCTTTACAGAAAATTTTGAAACCTATATGGAAGTACTTGATATTTTCATATGAAAGTAAATAAAAAAATAGATATAAATCTAATGCTTAAATATAAAGATCGAAATGGAAAACTACTTTACTACTGAATAGCCTCACCAGCTTGGAGGTACTTTGGGATTCCAAGGTCCCAAAGGTGCTTTTTTCAAAAGGCAACTGAAATTTCTTTGTTTTTCTTTGAAAGTTTTTTGCTTCAATTCAGAACTGAAGAAGCTTCTTGGATGAGAAGCAAAACATCTTTAAGGAAGAAGAAAGAAAGTCCAGGTGCCTTTTGAAAAAAACACCTTTCAGACACAATTGTTTGGATGACTGAGAATCTCCATAGACAATAAGAGTCAAAGGGAATTATAATAATAAAAAATGACAAGAAATCTTGTGAAAATCAGAATAGTATTTGTTCAAGTGAATAGCAAATTTGTCAATGAATCAGATAAAAAAAATTTCAGGTTAATTTGTTTTATTTTATTATTTTCAAAAGTAACACCTGGAATTACCCCTTGATGGAATTAAAAACAATCTTCTCCTAGAATTTTCTATCTCAGTGAATTATATCTTGCCTATACTTTATGGCAGAAAGCTGAATTCACAATTTGTGAAATGTTCAATCATGGCAAAGTGATTTCTCAACTCCATCCCTTTCTTCATTTTCTGTTGGAATTATCATATGACAATTTTTCATCTGAAAATCGAAAATCATTTGATAAAATTTTTTTTTTCCAGGTTAAAATTTGTGGAGTGATGCAAAATTGAACAGCTTACTTTTCATTTAGCCTAGGCCAAATTGAAAGATACAAATTGAAATTTTCACATTCCCTTCAAAGAGTCCTAATAACTTTCCTGTTTTTTTCTTCTTCTTTTTTTCTTCCTTCTTTAGCGCCACCATTTTTTGCAACAAGTCTCCTTTAACAACAGTGCTGGAGAACAGGTTTCTTTTGGCCCAAATGGGGAATTAGAAACTGGATTTGATATTTTCAATTGGGCAACATTTTCAAACAAGTCCTTTCTGAAAGTCCAAATTGGAAAGATCGACCCCCAGGCTCCCCCAGAAAAGCTAGTCACCATTTCTGCCAAGGGAGCTGTTTGGCCTCTCATGTTTAACCAGGTATGTCTCATTTTTCCCTTTTCATGGCCTAATAATTTTGCTATGTTCAACTATCCATTGTACAGTACTCCTTTTTTTAAAAACAAGTCTGTTCAAAGACCATAATATAGATATTTGATTTGATTTGACACCAACAATATAATGGAACTTTAAGGAGGGCATACACAGAGAGATCTCGAGTTAAAAGTTTTGCCACATCAGCTTCTGGTACATTGCCTCAAACTGTTCCTTAGAATGCAATTATTGGGAATGATCAATCAATTAATGTAATGGGTATGAAATAGGAAGCAGTCAAAGATACGGCTGGGACTTTACATCAGGAAGAAGACTGGAAAATGCATCATGGATGTTTGGATTAAATATGAAGAGTTTGTGTGTGCACAGTTGATGAAAAGAACAATCCCCAAAAATAAATTCTGTGTGAATTCTGATTTTATTTATAAACAGGCATTACCTGTTTCCATCTGTAACAATGAATGTCCTCTTGGCCATAGCAAGATAAAAGTGGAAGGAAAATTATCCTGCTGCTATGTCTGTAAACTATGTCCAGAAGGGAAGATAGCTGACCAATTGGGTAAGCAAAGCACTACAGGTAGCCCTTGAGTTATGACTACAATCGATCTCAAAACTTCTGTTGCTAAATGAGGTATTTGTAAATATTTGAATTTCGCCCTATTTTAAAATCTCTCTTGTCACAGCTGTTAAGTGAATCACTGCAGTTGTTAAGTTAGTAACCAGTTATTAAGTGAACCTGGATTGACTTTGCTTGCCAGGAAGTCTCACAAAGTGATCACATGACCCCAGGACTCTGCAAATATAAAAAAAATTCAGTTCTGAATTTTAAAACCTTTGTTTTACCACTTAAAAAGGTGATCTCACCTTTAATTTGGCCCAGTGACATCCAGGGATTTAACGAGGATAATCAAAAAATTGAATTTTCTAGGAGCTAGTATAGCTCGGGCAGAGTAAAAGAACTAGGTGAGTTAAGTGCATGTCCACTGCATTGCAAACCAGTTTTGCTTTTGAAATGGTCTTCAAGGGCAGCACCATATAAAGGTCATTCCAGTAATCAAATAGGGATCTCATTAAGTCTACAGAATTCTGTATAAAATGGGAGCATACTGAAAATGAACTGATGAGATAATGTTTCTATGAATGGTTTCTTTTTCAGACTTAGATGACTGTTTTCCTTGTCCAGAGGATCAATATCCAAACAAGAAGAAGGATACTTGCCTTCCAAAAAGTATAATTTATTTAACTTATCAAGAACCTTTGGGGATTTCTTTGGCAGTGATTGCAGTCTCCTTTTCTGTCATCTCAGCTGTGGTGCTCGGGATATTCATTAAACATCAGGAAACACCTATTGTGAAAGCCAATAATAGGAACCTCACTTATAGTCTTCTTGCTGCTCTCCTGCTCTCTTTCCTTTGCACTTTGCTCTTCATTGGGCAACCTGACCAAGTGAAATGTCTCTTGCGGCAAACTGCTTTTGGCATCATCTTCTCTGTAGCTCTTTCTTGTATATTGGGGAAAACAATCATAGTGGTCCTTGCTTTCAGGGCCACCAAGCCCGGATCCAAAATGAGAAAATGGGTGGGGAAAAGGCTGGCTATCTCTATTGTCCTATCTTGCTCCCTGACACAATTCTGCATTTGTGTGGTGTGGCTCACAATTTCTCCTCCCTTCCCAGATTCTGACATGCACTCCATGGTTGAAGAAATTGTTCTACAATGCAATGAAGGTTTAACCACTATGTTTTATACAGTGCTTGGCTTTCTGGGGTTCTTGACTGCTGTCAGTTTCACTGTGGCCTTCCTAGCCAGGAATTTGCCTGACACCTTTAATGAAGCCAAATTTATCACCTTCAGCATGTTAGTCTTTTGCAGTGTCTGGGTGTCATTTGTTCCCACCTATTTGAGTACCAAGGGGAAATACATGGTAGCTGTAGAGATCTTCTCCATTTTGGCTTCAGCAGCTGGATTACTGCTCTGCATATTTTCCCCCAAATGCTTTATCATTGTTGTGAAACCTAATCTGAATAAAAAGGAGCAACTAATGAAAAAATGAACCTGTTTTTAACACCATATCCCTTGAATGTAATCCAATGTGTGGCGTTCAGCATTTAGGGGCTTTTTTTCTCCCCTCCATCGCCATATCAATATGAGACATACAAAGCAATAATTCTGACAATTTCACTTCAGAACCTAGAATGTTCCCTTAATCTTTTTTAATGTTAGATAATTATTCTGAGCCCTAATCAGAATAGGAGGCAATAACTAATCAAGAAGAAGATATAATATGCATGAATGTAAAAATGAATTGATTTAAATCCTTCATCCCATGAGCTTTATAATATCCCTATCAAAATATAAGTAAAGCATCCCTGGTATGTTTGAAGCCAAAGTTTGTCATCATTTTGGGTGTTTTGAGATGCTGCTAATAATAATAATAATAAAACTAGGGATAACCTGTGCCTTATTTGCCCTTCAAACCTTCTCAATATTCCCTGTAATCCTTTTTTAAGGTACTGGAGAATCCAAGTTAACATTCTTTTCCACAAGGTTGAAAGTTTGAGAGTCACTTTGTTATAGCAGGTAAGGTGCTGGGTCAAAAACAGGGGGACAATGTGTTCTTATCCTTTTAGTCATGAAAGTTGTTGTGGAACAGGGGAGATTTGTTTGAAGAAGATGGAATTGAAAAACTGCTTCTCAGCTTCCCTGAGAAACTACTCTTATTCATAATGACTACTGTACCACCTTTGTCTTCTTACTTAATTATGATGTCATTATTATTACTGTGCCTTGGTTGAGATCTAATTCTGCCCTACTGTGATTAATGCATAAAGAGAGCATTGAAAAAAGGATTGAAAAAAGCACAACAAAGAATGTTCTTTCTGCACCAACTCAGGAAGCTCAAACTGTCAAAAGAACTGGTGATTCAGTTCTACAGAGAAATTATTGAGTCTGTCATCTACACCTCCATAAGGGTCTGGTTTGGCTCTGCAACCAAACAAGACAAACACAGACTTCAGTGGATCATTAGATTTGCAGAAAAATCAATTGCTACCAACCTGCCTTCTACTGAGGACCTGCATACTGCACGAGTCAAAAAGAAGGTCTGTGAAAATATCTACAGACCCCCTCACACCGTGGACATAAATTGTTTCAATTTCTGCCCTCAAAAAGACCCTATAAGGCACTGCACACCAGAACAACTAGACACAAGGACAGTTTTTTCCTGAATGCCATCACTCTGCTTAACAACTAATTCCCACCACACTATCAAATAATTTACTAACACTGTTTTACTATTATTCTTTTCTCCCTTCTCAGTATCTATCTCTTCTCACTTATGACTATAACCATGTTGCTTGTATCTTTCAATTTATATTGTTTTTATTTGTTTCCTAGTTTGATTTGATAGCTTATTTGTAAACTTGACTATCACTAAGTGTTGTATCTTTTATTCTTGATGAATGTATTTTATTCTCCTCATGTACACTGAGAGCATATGCACCAAAGACAAATTCCTTTTCTGCCCAATCACACTTGGCCAATAAAGAATTCTATTCTATTCTATTCTATTATTTTAAGCTTGATGGTGAAGGCAATAATTGTGGACATCCAATTCATTGTTCCATTGATCTATGTGTATCTTTTTATAAATGCATTTGAGATTTGGTGTGATTTGCAGTGACATATTGTCCTCAGTTCATCTAAGCTGAGCATGTTCTTAGATGGGTTCACAATATTGGGGTTGGGGTGCGGGGAGGATCCTGTGGAATCCTACCATTATGACTATTATTATTTAGTTTATGATGAAAACATGAATAAGAGCAGTAAACATATACAGTCAAGCCACTTAATTATATACAAAACATATATGGGGATATCACAGTGGCTTCATAATTGGATGTCCAATTCAGCTATCCAGGCAGTCAACTCTGGCATTGCTTTGTGCAGGTCTTCTAGCAATTACTTTTTGGGTAATCTTACACGATATGTTTAATAGTTTCCATTAAAATTGCAATACCTTACATCTTCTAGTATCAGTCCTATTCTGGTAAATAGATACCTATAGAATTTTGGACAGTTTGTTTGTTTTTATTGAAGGAGATGAGTTTTGCAATGTAGGTTAATTGTCTGCTCATGGCAAAATCCAGATGTAATTGAGATTCCAGGGACAGGATGGTGTAGACATTAATAATAGACAACCTATTAAGACAATTACAAGAATTACATATTTAAAGGAAATATCAAAGAAAAATAACTAAAGATCAGTATGCACAAAAGGGAATCTTTGCAAAGTGTAAATAGAGGAAAAAGACTTTTACAGAATATATCCCTCAGGAAAGGGAAGGCAGGGCATAAGAAAGAGATTCAGAATATCTTTTCCTCAATTTTTCTAAAAATAAATTTAGAATAGCTTTGACAGATTGTCCAGGTTTTTTCCCGTTTAGTTGACTAAAAATAAATGTCATTCCAAAAAACCAAAGATTCCAATTTTTCAACCTGCCACGAGTAGGAGAGTCCAGGTAGTCCTCAACTTTCAACTACAATTGGGATTGGAATTTCTGTTGTAAGTTAGTATGGTTGTAAAGTGAGTCATCACAAGAGAGCCAACTTTGAAAGTTTGACAGAATGCAATAGTATGGAGGGAAGAAGCGTGGCCAGTGTCGCGGCGGTACAGTGTGGAACCAGTGCTCCGGGAGAATACCGATATCCCAGCTGTTTGGGGGATCTCTGGGATAATAGCTGTCCTGTAGGAACAGCGAAGAATGGAGGCACAGGCTGGCACAGAGAGGGAAGGTGCAAGTTCCTTGAAGTGCCAGCATTAGTGTTCGACCCAGCAGTGAGGGAAGGCAGCCATCGGAGCTGTCAAAAGCCGGGGCGGTCACTAACAAGAAGAGGAAGAAAAGTGAGGTATCTGGATGAGAGATTGATGTCCTGGAAACAAGGTTCCTTAAAAAAAAATTTCTCTCTTGAACTTTAAAAATATTTAAATTAAAAAGAATTGGCAAAGAGGAGAGGGGAGAGAGCGGAACAAAGCTACCTCCCCACTTCCAGAACAGCGGCAAAGAAGCAGAAGCCATTAAAAATGACAAATTAGCAAAAGTGGAAAAACCAAGTTAACAAATTTAGTAAAATTGGAAGCAGATTGGGAAAAGAGGTTTCTCTGACAAGTGAACTGCATTTTAAAAACTTAAATTGGCTGTAGCTGAAAGTTTAAATCTGAAAAAGAAAAGTAAAGTGATATTTTAAGACTATTTCAAGTACCATCTAGTAGTGACAGAAGAAACCTAAGAGAGTAAAGGAATAGACAAGAATGAAATGACCTTAGACAGTGTTTTGGAAACTGGCAAGAAGACTTTGATAAGAAGTAGTCTTGTGACTCTGTAATAGAAAGGGAAAGACATAGAAGAAAAAAAAAGATTGAAAGTTGTTTCTCTTTTGTTTTGTCTAGTTCTTCTTTTTATTTTTTATTTTTACCTCTTCACTTGATGGATTTATAGACTTTGGAAGAATTTGGAATAGTGATATTTTGGAATATTATTCATTTTTTTTCTGTCTTACTGGTTATTTCTTTTTCCATTTTTCCATTTTCTTTTCTTTTCTTTTTCTTTTCTGCCTAAAAGACAAATTAGAGATAATATAAGAATTATACTGGATACATTGGAATATTATGAGGCACATCCAGAGAAACAAATGGCATTGTTACAAAAGATGGATTTTTTAATATGATTAAAACTATATATAAAGACCAATCAGCAAAAGTAATAATGAATGGTGAAATGACAGAGAAAATAGATATAAGAAAAGAAACTAGACAAGGATGTCCATATCTCCATTATTATTTATTTTGATTCTAGAAATGTTAAATAGAAAAATAAGACAAGATAAAGAAATAAAAGGGCTGAAAATTAAAAAAGAAGAATATAAATTACAAGCATTTGTGGATGATTTAGTATTCATTATGGAAGAATCAATAGAAATAGGCCCAAAGTTAATCGAGCAAATAGACGAATATGGAGAAGTAGCTGGATTGAAGATAAACAAAGATAAGACAAAAATTATAGTCAAAAACATGAGAGAAAAACAAAAGAAACAACTAATGGAGAAATAGATATCTAAATAGTAAAGAAGGTGAACATTTTGGGCATCTAATTGACTTCAAGATGTATTACGGTGAAGGAAGACAATTATTATAAACTAAGAAATCAAATCAAAATAGACTTGGAAAAATGGAAAAAATTACAATTATCTTTAATGGAAGAATAGCACTAATCAAAATGAATGTATTGCCAAGACTGTTGTTTCTCTTTCATACAATACCAATAAAGTTGGAGAAGAAATATTTTGAGAATAAATTTTGAATAAAATGATGTGGAAATATATATGGTAAGGGAAAAATGCAAGAATTAACCTTAAATTGCTCCAAGATTCTAGAACCAGAGGAGGATTTGGTCTACCGAATTGGGAATTGTATCACCAAGTGGCACTGTTAACTTGGATTAAAGAATGGATTTTATTGAGAAATACAAACATATTAAAACCCCAATCATTTAAAAAACCAATTAAAATTTGCGTAATTAAAAAGAGGGAAAAGATTAGGCCAGGCCTGCCTGGTGGAATAAAAAGGTCTTAAGAGCACGGTGGAAGGTGTGCAGATCCAGGATCCTCTGTATCTCTGAGGGGAGCTCGTTCCAAATAGTAAGTGCTCCCACAGAGAAGGCTCTCCCCCTAGGGGCCGCCAGTCAACATTGTTTGGCCGACGGCACCCAGAGGAGCCCCTCTCTATGAGAGCGTACCGGCCGGTGGGAGGCTATTGGTGGTAGTAGGCGGTCTCGTAAATAACCAGGTCCTAAGCCATGGAGCGCTCTAAGGGTGGTAACCAAAACCTTGTAGCGTACCCGGAAGACCACCGGGAGCCAGTGCAGCTCACGCAGGAGAGGTGTTATATGGGAACGCCATGTCGCTCCCATTACCACCCGCGCGGCCGCACTCTGCGCCAGTTGGAGCCTCTGGGTGCTCCTCAACGGGAACCCCCTGTAGAGAGTGTTACAATAGTCCAGGCGGGAGGTGACTAGGGCATGAGTGACCATGTGTAGGGAGTCCCAATCCAGAAAGGGACGCAACTGGTGAATCAGGCGAACCTGATGAAAAATCCTCCCGGTCACGGCCGACAAATGCTCTTCTAAAGACAGCCGTGAATCCAGGAGGACACCCAAGTTGCGAACCCTCTCCGTGGGGGCCAATGATCCGCCCCCAATAGTCAGTGATGGCACCAACTGACTATATCGGGACATTGGAAACCACAGTCACTCGGTCTTGGATGGGTTGAGCCTGAGCCTATTCCTCCCCATCCAGATCCGCACGGCCTCCAGGCACTGGGACATCACTTCAAGGGCATCGTTGGGGTGGCTTTGAAACAGAGATGAGCACCACCTCCTAGAGTTGGGAATGACTATCACGTATATGTGAGGGGAACATTTACCTTTAATCTTTATCTACTCCCACCATGATCCACACTTGACATTCATTATGAGTGATTTTAAATTGCAGGAAAAGACATGAAAAATTCTTGAACATATATCCCAAGAACCATTTCTTATACTAATCAGATGGCATTATAAGAGGAAACAGCATCCCAACCTGAAAGGTCTATGGGAACAGCCAAGAATTCATGGCTTTCCTGAATTGCAAAAGGGTTGGGGCCATATCATCTCCAGGCGATGTTGTTACATACATGGAAGAAAATATTTGGAAAGGTCTATCCTTCAAATCCTGACTCATGGCATTCCCTAAGAGAAGGTGCAGACAAGAAGCGTATTCTTCCAGATCTCATAGGCAAGGCAGACATAATTAGAAATGTTCTCAATAAATTTCCCACTGAAATGGTACACTTCTATCTATTCATGGCCATCTGTATTCAAACTGTTGTGTTGGCAGGAGATGGAGGAAGTGATGAGAGCCCATGCGACTAAGCAGCAGCAACCTGATCTTGAATATGAGCCTGCTTATCATCAAGTTAGCACCCTAACCATGTGAGCCACTGTGCTCCATGTAGCTAGCTGAAACCTGGAGAATTAGCTAAATGGTGATATAAGATTTAGATTAGATTAGATTAGATTAGATTAGATTAGATTAGATTTAGATTAGATTAGATACCTGCTCTTTTTGGAAAGCCTGATACATCTTAACTCATTGACTAATACCATCTCTTCAGCTTTTACTACCTTTTTCAAGCTCTTGGGGCACCTGTGTATTGGAGTGATACAATTTCCATATTTTCAGAAAACTGAAAAATAGGTCTGTGGTTATCCCTTCCCTCTTGCAATGATGTGAGTCCCAGGCTCTATACTGAACAATTGAACAAACAATTAGAGCAAAAGAAAAGAAAGAAAAAAAGGCAAGGAAAGGCAAGGAAAGACAAGGAAAGGCAAGGAAAGGCAAGGAAAGGAAAAACTCCCAAAAGTTATTTTGATATTTTAATCTTCTCAAACATTCTCCTGATTGCTCCAGGATCTTCAGAACAGCAGAGGGAGCACTCTGAAAATGCTCATGTGCTCTTTGGGGAACCATACGTTCAGTTGACAGGCTCAATTCCCATCTCAGAGTCTCATTTCTGATGGACTCCATCTTCCACACTCCAGGATGATGTCCTTCTAGAGCCTGAATAATTGTTATAGTACACCTTTTCAGGGTAGATCCCATAAATTAATTTATTAATTTATTAATTTATTAATTTATTAATTTATTAATTTATTAATTTATTTGTTTGTTTGTTTGTTTGTTTGTTTGTTTGTTCGTTCGTTCGTTCATTCATTCATTCATTCATTCATTCATTCATTCATATATTTATTTGTTTGTTAGTTCCATACTTCTTTACTTCCAATCTCCTTCAGAGAGGGACTCTGAGTGTGGTACAATTTCATCAGTAAAATGAAGCTTTAAAACCAGAACAATTTAAGATTGCTTTTTTTAAAAAAAAAACAGTGTTGTATTCAGCAAAGTATTAAGTGTTAAGCAAAATTCTTCAGAAAAATGACCTCAACAGATCTATTTCCATACTTTGTTCTATAGTTGTCTTTTGTTTTCTTCTGTGCACATGAACTCTCTTTCCCCCATTTTTATTTCACATCTTCGAAAAGTTCATAGCAGTGCAGCAGTGTCTATTGAGATATGATAAACATGTTTCTTTCTGATATTTCTCAAACCACCATTGCAAAGAATGGTAATGATTAGTAATTAAGGATAGTTATTGTCTCTTCTTCTCCAAATCCTAAGGGAATTCCAATAACCACTGTAAAAACCATGACCTTGGATTAAGTCATTGCACTATATTAATATCTCCTTAGAAATACAGACATGAATGTAGGGAGAAAAAGGATTTGTGTTTCATCTGGGATACTTCATTAGAAAACCTCCAAAGTCCCTTCTAGCTCTGTTACTCTGTTAACTTTAGATAAAGTTCATTATCTTAAATTTAGATACAGTTAATAAGTGGTCCTCAGTTGAATGTTAAGAAAGGAGATACTGTTTGATATCTACAATGACTAAATATTATAATGAATTTTTTATATTCAGTACATTAGTTTTACTTTTCCCCCCAACTATGATGAGCATTTCTCCTTCCTACACCTGCAAACTTAGTAGTCCTCTTCCAATTGTTCATAAATATTATCAGTCTGGAGATTTAATCATTGCTGCTATCATTTATCAGGTTCTTTTTCTAGGAAATGAGATCACTTTTCAAAGCCTTCCTTCTTCTGAAGTCCTTGATCAGTACCTGTAAGTATCTGACTACTTCTCCCCCTCCTCATACCACAACCTCCTCTTCCCCCACATTGCAACCTAAAAGCTGCATTTTCTTTCACTTTTTGCTTAAAGGTATTGCTAGTCTGTAGTTATGACCTTATGTTATGTTCCAGTGACTGTATTTAGTCCTTTTTTTTATTGTAGACCTATCATAATACTGATGTTGAAATTGATATGAATATTATTCATTTTAGTCATAAAGTATATGAATTTCATTCCCTTCAGGAAACTTCATTCATTCAACCAAGTCCCTTGTTGAAAGTAAAAAGTTTGACTAATCTAAATATTGCAGAAGCTCTCTAGTTAATCTTGAGCTTTTTGCCTCTCATTTCATCCAGATATAAAAGAGAAACCCTCTAGGGCATATATTAGGCCATTATACATCTAGGGTGTGAAAAGAGAGCTGGCTTCCTTCTCTCAGAAAATACGGATAAGGTAGAGATAATACTGAAATCAGGTAGAAACATAGGAAATTGAGGGCAGAAATGTTTTGTCTGGTGTGATATCCCCAACAAGTTTTAACTCGGTTACTGATGACTGAAGAACTAGCTCCTCTGAGGGATGGTTATAGTTCCACTACTCTTTCTGTGAAATAATAAAATTAATTTTGAACTTCCCTCCTGTGACATTATGCCTGATGTTCTTATGTTGTAATTAATATTGAGAATACTGCCTTCTAGAACCTTATTCACACTCTTTAATTCATTTAAAGGTTTCAGTCAGCCTTTTCTTCTGCCCTCTAGGCTGAATATATTCGTATCTTCTAATATTTTCTGATATGTTTTCTCTCTGCTCTTGTACCATTTTTGTTGTCCATCTCTGGACTCCCTCAATCTTATGAATACATTTTTTAAAGTGAGGTCTCCAGAAGTGAACAAAGTATTTTAAATATGGTCTGACTAAATGCTATCCTAGCTCGATGTTAAGTAGCTACAACTAGGTCAGTGTTCACTAGTTGATACAATCTAGGTCTATTTGTTAGTAACCAAGTTGCAGGTGTCTAGAAGAAACCATAAGCATTAATTTATACAGTAAGTTTCTGTATGCATAATTGATATGTGTACATTAAAACAGATGTCCAATTCTGAAACAGAAATATATTGACAGTTTCTAACTCTCGCTGAAGGTTCCTCACTCATAATTACCAGCACACTTTGGCTCTGGCATTTGCTGTAAAGGAGATCAATGAACATTCTGGGATTTTACCTAATGTTTTTCTTTCTTTCTTTCTTTCTTTCTTTCTTTCTTTCTTTCTTTCTTTCTTTCTTTCTTTCTTTCTTTCTTTCTTTCTTTCTTGGTTCGATTTATATGCCGCCCTTCTCCAGAGACTCAGGGCGGCTTACAATGCGTTAAGCAATAGCCTTCATACTTTTGTATATACCTGCTTAGTAGGGCTTTTGGCTCCCCCTAAGCAGTATTCTTTTTTATACAAAGTCAGCTTACTGCCCCCACAATCCGGGTCCTCATTTTACCTACCTCGAAAGATGGAAAGCTGAGTCAACCTTGAGCCTGGTGAGATTTGAACTTGCAGTAATTGTAGGCAGCTGGTGCTACTTAACAGCACTTTAGTCTGCTGCGCCACCAAGGCTCTTATGTATGTATGTATAATTGATATGTGTACATTAAAACCACTGTCCAATTCTGAAACAGAAATATATTGACAGTTTCTAACTCTCACTGAAGGTTCATCACTCATAATTACCAGCACACTTTGGCTCTGGCATTTGCTGTAAAGGAGATCAATGAACATTCTGGGATTTTACCTAATGTTAGCCTTGGTTTCCATATTGCTACTCACTATCCTGTGGAAATTACAACTTATCATTTAGCAATGGAATTCCTATCTACAAAGGATAAATTTATACCCAACTACAAATGCGATGACCAGACCAACACAGCAGCTGTCATTGGAGGCCCCCGTATTAACACCTGTCTCAGCATGGCAATCACTCTATGGAACTACAAATTTCCCCAGGTGAGAGAAAAAATGGATCAATATCATAGGTTCATCAGCTATTTATTATATTCAAAAGGTGGGTCATTGAAATGAAAATTTGAGGAAAACCATGAATAAGAACATCTTGAAAGGTCTGTCCCTTTTTGCTTGATGAGCAACATTGCAGATATCTTTTAAAACTAATTTTTAAGCACCCTATTTTTGTATTCCACTCAAACTCAGAGATTTCATTAACTAAATACACATGCATTGGATATTATTATTATTCTCTTTTATTCATTAAAAATGAAACTCAGTGAACGGGACATTTACAAATGTGTCACAAATACCATTGACTGGTGCTAATGGTTGATACGGGTTGCTGCCAGCATCCTAGGTATCAACCAAGTACCTTCTTAAAATATATGATGTTCCGAGTAGCGCAGTTTTTTGAAGTGTTTCTTGAAGTGTTTTGTGAAATTCTTGGACATGGTACCAAGTGCCCCAATGATAATGGTATCACTGTGACATGTTTCATCCATAGCCAAGTAGTTTCTATGGCCAGGTCGCAATATTTCATGATTTTTTCCAGTTCTTTTTCTTCGACTCTAGCGTCTCCTGGTACTGCAGTGTCAATAAATTGTATGTTTTGGTTTTCGACAACTGTGATATCTGGCCTGTTGTGTTCCAAGTGATGATCCATCTGTATTCAAAAGTCCCACAAGATCTTCACCTTCTCATTTTCTATAACTCTTTCCACTTTATGTTCCCATGACTTTTTGGATACAGGTAAGTCGTATTTTTTACATAAAGACCAGTGGATTAATTTAGCAACTCGGTCATGTCTAGCTTTGTAATTAGTTTGTGTGATTTTGCTACATTCACATATTAAATGTGAAACAATTTTGACTTTATTGTTGCAAAGTCAGCAGTTTGGATTGTCGGTGGATTTTTGTATCTTTGCTTTCATGGCATTAGTTTGTAGTGCTTGTTCTTGAGCAGCCAGTATTAAACCTTCCATTTCTTTCTTGATGGTTTCCATCTTAAGCCATGCCTGTGCAAAGTTGTCATCACATTTTCCTTCAATGTTTTTCAAGTACGGTCCATGCAAAGCTTTGGTTTTCCATCTAGCTGTTTTTCCTTATATTCTGCCTTTGTTTCTGTTGTTTTTATTATGTTCTCCGTTTTCACAGCCTGCAGCAATTTTTCTGTACTTTGGTCCACATAATCATTCAAACTTCATTTTTCTCCTACAGTTTGATGGATTTGCAATAGCCCTCTGCCCCCTCTTTTTCTTGGCAGGTACAACCTGTTGATGTCACTTTGTGGATGTAAAGCGTGGTACATATTGAAACGTTTGTGCTTTTTCCGGTCCAGGTTTTCCAGTTCAGCCAAAGTCCAGTTGATGATTCCAGCTGAGTAGCATATCACTGGAACTGCCCATGTATTAATGCCTCTAATTATGTTTCCAGCATTCAGTTTTGATTTTAATCTTTTGAGGACCCTCCTGATATATTCCTTTTGTGTTGACTCTTTGACTTTTCTATTCAAGATGTTATCTGCTTTCAATATGCCTAGGCATTTGTAACCATCATCCTTTGTTAATGCTTTTACTATGTTTCCATTTCCCAGTTTTATTCCTTCTATTTTTTTGCTTTTTCTTTTTTTTTTTTTTTTTTTTTGCTGCATGGATAATATAGCAAATTTTTCAAGTCCAAAGTTCATATTGATGTCGCTGTTGAACAGTTGAACTGTGTTGAGTATTGATTTAAGTTCAGTGGGGCTTTTCACATACATTTTTAAGCCATCCATGTATAGTAGATGGTTTATCTTGCCATGTTGATTTGAGATTTGGTATCCCAGTTGTCACTGCATTTTTGTATTTACCAGATGAGCTCACATTTTTGGATTTTCAGACTTTCCGTAGCTTGCCAAGTTTCTTATCAGTAAGCTAACTACGCATGTCCGCATTCTTTCATTCTTTCATTCCTTCCTTCCTTCTAACTTTCTTTGTTCTCCTGCCAGGAGAGGTCCGGCTGCAGAGAGGTGGCCGGCAGGAACGTTGCCAAAATGTAATTATATACATAGTGAGATGTTTTATTTTTCTTTATAACAAATAAATGAGTTTTTTTCTTAGAAAAATATATCTTTGGGGTTTATTTTCTTAAAGTATGCTTCAAGAGAAAAGTCTCGATCCACGTCTCTAAATCAAGGTGTGATTACCCAAAAGCAGAATGGGATTAATAAGCACCCTGACACCAGTTTTGTGTTTCGTAGGATTATTGTCAATGGAATTAACAATAGTGGTGAAAGTGAATCCCCCTGGAAGATTCCTTGTCTGATGTTGACTTCACCAATGTTCTCCCCATTTGCTGTTAGAACTGTTTTCAATTTTTGCATATTTGCTTTCAAAAATGTACAAATATTTTTGCTGATTCCAAAGTTTTCCAGACAGGTGTTCATCCAGCTGTGGTGTAATGCCTTATTGTAATCAATCCATATTTAAATTTGTGTTTCTTCATTTTGCATTTTTAGTACCATTTTGTCAATGAGCATGATCTTTTGTTCCTTTTGATTTTTTATAATTTCCTGTTTGTTCTACTGGATACAAATTGTTTTCTGTCAGATGATTGAATACTGAATTTGCCAGTATTCTTGTAAAAAGTTTGAATATTGTTGGCAGACAAGTAATTGGGTGATAGTTGCTTGGCTCTGTGCCCTTTTCTGGATCTTTCATTATCAACTATGTTAGACCAGCTGTTAACCATTCTTCACTTGTTGTATTTTGAAGCATTTGATCAAATTGAGTGGCCATGCGATAATGGAGGCTGGTCAGGTGTTTTAGCCAGTAGCCATGCAGTTCGTCCATGTCAGGGTGGCAATTAATCCCATTCTGCTTTTGGGTAATTGCACCTTGATTAGAGAATGGATCGTGACCTTCCCTTGAAGTATACTTTAAGAAAATAAACCCGAAGATATATTTTCTAAGAAAAACTCAATTATTTGTTATAAAGAAAATAAAACATCTTACTAATCTAATTAGTTACATCTTGGCAGCTTTCCCAGCTACCTCTCTTGGCCGAAGAACAAAGAAAAGTTTTTAGAGAAGAAGAAAAGAATGTAGACATGCGCAGTAGTTACTGATAAGAACTTGGCAAGCTACGGTAAGTCTGAAAGTTCAAAAATAAGAGCTCATCTGGTAAATACAAAAAAGCAGTGACAGTCCAGGCCAGGTGCACTCCAGTTCTTGACCTTTTTTTATTATTATTATTTTATTAATTTTAAAAACATACACACACAGAAAAAGAAAAAGTACAAATAAAACAATACACAACATTATAACATTTAAACATAATGACTTATTTCCTAAGATAGTACATCAGTATATTACATTTCTCAATATCTATATCCACATCTCACCTTATATAACAATATTTTTTAAAGTTCTACTTTAACTCTAATATGTCTCATTTGGTACACGAGTTGGTTCAAATCTTGGGATCATCTTTTATTTGGTTTTCTTTTTCTCCAGCCATTGATACCACTTATGCCAAACCAGGTAGTATTCAAATTCTTCCTTTTCTTGGATTTCTTTAGTGAATTTGTCCATCTCAGCACATTCCATTACTTTCGATATTATTTTATCTTGTGTTGGGATTTCTTCTGATTTCCAAATTTGTGCGAAGATGATTCTCGCTGCGGTCAAAATATGTGTAATTAAATATATTGTTTCTTTTTTGTAGTTGTTTGTGAATATATCTAGTAAATATGTTTCCGGTCTTAATGGTATTTTTTTGTGCTGTTATTTCTTCCAATTGGGTTTTGATTTTATTCCAAAATTGTTTTGCTTTTGGGCATAACCACCACATGTGGTAGTATGTCCCTTTTTGTTTTTTGCATTTCCAACAGAGTGGAGAAGTTTTACAGTTCTTGACCTTCTTTGCTTATTTTGCAACCATGTCAGTTGTTATTGCAATATTTTCCATTTTGTTTCGTGTTGTTTCTTGTTGAATATCTTTGATCCAGGAGGCAGTTGTGTTCCACTGGGTTTTCCCACAGTTCTTTCCAAAAGTTCTAAGTTTTTTTTCCATGAGTTTTGTTTACATGAGTAAACATTAGTTTGGACTCAATTTTCATTAAGGGACTGGTAGAAGAGGTGTTGGTTTCTTCTTCTTCTTCTTCTTCTTCTTCTTCTTCTTCTTCTTCTTCTTCTTCTTCTTATTATTATTATTATTATTATTATTATTATTATTATTATTATTTAATCTTTAGTGAGATTCACAGCCTTTGAGGCTGGTTAATAGCTCAGCAGCTCGAGTCCTAACCAAGGACCTAGGAACTGTTAAGTATCATCGGAGGATGTAAGCTGTTTCGAGTAAGGTGGTTTTTTGTAGAGTCAAAATGTTCAAGTCCGGCAAATTTAGAATTTCTAAATAGTGGGGTAGCCCTTTGGGTATTGCTCCAAGGGCTCCAATTACAATTGGGACAACACACGATTTCTTTTTCCATAGTCGCTCAACTTCAATTTGCAAATCCCGGTACTTTGTGATTATTACTATTATTATTATTATTATTATTATTATTATTATTATTATTATTATTATTTCAGAAGAGATCCTTCATTCCTATGTTCTGATTTTCTCCATTTAGATCTCATATGGATCTGCTCCATTGGTGAATACTGAAACAGCAATGTTTGTGAAATGGATGTTCCCAGATGAAACCCATCAATTTAAAGCAATACTTCACTTATTGTTGCATTTTGGATGGACCTGGGTTGAGTTAGTTTCTCTGTTTGAGGAAGAAAGAGAAAGATTCATTCAGAAGAGACTTTCCATGTTTTCAGAGAGAGGAATCTGCTTTGACTTTATAGAATGTATTCCACAAATGATGTATGGTAGTCAAGCTGCTGAAATGATGGAAAATGCAGAAAAAATATACAAAGTGATTATGGAGAGTACTGTCACTGCAGTCATTTTAAGTGCAGAAATTACAGGCATGGTTGTTTTGAGACTAATAATCAATTTTTTCAATTATGATAATATTCCAAAAGAGAGAAAGGCCAAAGTTTGGATCATGACAGCACAGATGGAATTCACATCTATTCTGATACAACGACACTTCCACATTGATTTTCTTCATGGTGCTCTTTCCTTTGCAATTCATTCAAAGGAGCTGACCGGATTCCAACAATTTATGCAGAAGAGAAACCCAAACTTAGAAAAAGATGATGGGTTTATTAGGGATTTCTGGAAAGATGCATTTGAATGTTCATTCTCCAGTGATATTACAGATGGGAATGCTGCAAGGATCTGCACTGGAGAAGAGAAACTGGAGACTCTTCCTAATTCTGTCTTTGACATCACCATGAATGGACATAGTTACAGCGTCTACAATGCAGTCTATGCTGTGGCACATGCTCTGAAGGCCATGCACTCCTCCAAACTCAAAGGGGGTCAAAAAATGGATGAGAGGAGATGGAAGCTCTTCCTCCAATCACCTTGGCAAGTAATGCTGTATAATTTAAAATTTGGGGAGAATTAAGAATAAGTTTTGGGTTTTTGTTTTGTTTTAACTATTATAATGCTTTACAGAGAGTTAGGAAAGCTATATGGAAATACTTAATATTTTCAAATGAAAGAAAATAATTCTAATGCATAAATGTAGAGACAGTTAGGAATCTGTAACATACCAGCTTTATTTTATGTCTAAAACTTTATGTGCAGGATCTTATTAAATCCATTATATTTGACAATTTTTAATGTAGAAACTTGAGAACTATTTTGCTACTGAATAGCATTATTATTCCTCACCAGCTGAATTTTGGAGTTACTACAATTCAAAGATCCCAAAGTTGCTTTTTTGAAAGGCAACTGAACTTTTTTTATTTTTCTTGAAGGTGTTTTGCTTAAATTTAGGTACTGTAGAAGCTTCTTGGATGACAAGGAAAACATCTTCAAGGAAAAAAAGAAAGTTTCTTTTTTTCTTTTGGAAAAAAAGAAACATCTTTGGGACACAATGGCTTGAATTACTGCAAATCTCCATAGACATTAAGATTCAAAGGGAATTGTAATAATGACAATAAATCTCATGAAAATAGGAATACTGTTGCTTCAAGTGACTAGCAAAGTTGTCAACGAATTGCATGAAGGAAATTTAATTTGTTTCATTTTATTTTTTTAAAAAGTAACACCTGGATTCCCCTTTATGGCATTAAAAGCCATCTTGTCCAAGAATTGTCTATCTCAGAATTATATCTTGCCTATTCTCTATGGCAGAAAACTGAATTCACAATTTCTGAAATGCTCAATCAAAGCAAAGTGATTTCTCAGATCCATCCCTTTCTTGATTTTCTGTTGGAATTCTCATCTGACAATTTTTCATCTGAGAGTAGAAAATGCATTTAATAAAAATATATTTCTTTTCAAGTTGAAATTGTGTGAGCAAAATTGAATAGCTTAATTTCATTAAGCCTGCACCAAATTGAAAGAAACCAATTGAAATTTTCCCATCTCCTTCAAAGATTCTGTCAGGGTTCCAAGTAATGAGTCCAAAGCAGAGATCACAACACCTGCCCTAGGTCCATGAATAATCTCCTTTATTAGAGAAGTCATATTGGCAATTCTGGGGAAAACCTGACTCTGAAGATTCCAGAGTTTTCCCCACCCAAACCAGTGGTGGGATTCTGGGGGTTCTAGGGGGTTCGGCCAAACCCTTTGTTAAATTGCTGGCTCGCCCCGCCCCTTGCCCCGCCCCTCCACACTACTATTTATTCCCAATAAATGGGGCAAGCGAGCCAGCAATTTAAGAAACGGTTCGGTGTTTTTTTGTAATTTATTGACCCCGCAGCACACTGAACCGTTTGTTAAATTGCTGGCTCGCCCGCCCCTCGCCCCGCCCCGCCTCCCACCCATGCGGCGCCAGCCTACCGTAGCCAGGGGTAGGCAATTGTGGCTCTTTTACAACCTGTGGACTTCAACTTCCAGAATTCCTGAGACAGCTTGGCTGTCTCAGGAATTCTGGGAGTTGAAGTCCACAGGTTGTAAAAGAGCCACAATTGCCCACCCCTTCCCTAGCCTGAGTTCCGCTGCCTGGGATCCACGTGGGCTGCCACATGGTTCCCCACTGGCTCTGGACGCAAGAGAGCAGGATGGAGAAAGCAGCTTCCACGCCTTCACTCACCCTCACTCTCTGCTCTGTTGGATCGCCTGCCGTTTGCTTACCCCGCCCACTCCCCATCTATTGCTGCCTCCGGAGTTCCAGCTGATGGCTAGAGGAAAAAAACTTCAAATTCTTGCCACGGGCTTCAAAGGGCCGCCCTATAGCCAGTGGTGCAGCCGAACCGTTTGTTAAATTGCTGGCTTGCCCCGCCCCTCCGCACCACTATTTATTGCCAATAAATAGTGGTGGGAGAGGGGCGGACGAGCCAGCAATTTAACAAAGGGTTCGGTGTTTTTTTTTAATTTTATTGGCCCATGGAGCTTCAGCATAGGCTAATTAGCCCCTTGATTCTATCGGCCTCCCGGCTCTCAGCTGATTTGTCTCAGCTGTTTTGCTCAGGGCTCTGCTGCTTCCTTGCAAAGAGTCCTGGAGCAATTTTTTTTCCCCCTAGCTATGCTGAAACAAGAAACTGAAACTGCTTTGCTGTTGCTGCAAGGTTGGAAAATTAGGCAGGCAGAATTCTTTTTTTTTTCTCACCAAAAATGGTAGGTGCAAATAATGGGAAATTTAGGGAAAAACAGGAGAGTTCAGGATTTTAAAACACAAAAGAAAAAAAGCTCTATTTAATTAGGGAATTGTAATAATTGAGATACTATTAATCGTATATTTCTGAAAGCAGAAATGGTTAAGTTGTGGTTTGGAGGAATATATGGGGGAAATTATTTGGTTTATTATTATTGGTAAATATAATTAATTGATCTGTAAGAAATTGGATTGCATGGAAATAATTGGAATATTCATGTGCATATTGATTAATATACAAAAAAGATAGTTATATAACTAATTGATTTATATTAAAATGTTGAATTTATATTAAACAACTAATATTACATAATTAACCAATGTGAGGATGGATATAAAAATAGATGACAATGGGAAGGGGTATAATATAGAATAGAAAGGAAAAATTGAATTTGATTAAGATTAGAGATGAGGATGAAGGGTAATATTGGTTTTTTACAAAAATAGATGAGGAATAAATATGGCAAAAAGGAAATATAGAAATTGTAAATTTAATTGAAATGACTAAACACTGTTTAAATTTGTGAACCGGCCAAATACTCTGTTCAAAGAAAATACATTGTATGTTTGTATGTGTGTTTCTAATTATTGTTATTTATTCATATTTGTTATCTTTTATTCTTTAAAGTTTAACAATTCATTCTTTATCTTAATATCTTTATATTTTTGGGGGGTTGGCTTTCTTCCCTTTCATTTTTTTTATTGTACAGCAATCTTTCTCCTCAAACCTACCACCTCTCTCTTTTCTTTTCTTCTTATTTTCTCTTCCTCCCCCTCTTCTTCTCCTCCCTACTTCCTCTTCCTTTCTCCTTCTCCTCCTCTCTGCCTCTCTGTCTTACCCTCACTCCTACTCTAATTTCCCTTCCCTTCCTTCATCCCTCTCTATTGCTGTATCCTTTTATGCATAGGGACTACTCAGAGGGCTGAAAAAGTTATTTCTGACTGGTCCTTGCACTTTTGACCAGTCCTCGAACTTACGACTGTCCTCACATTTTACGTTTTTGCCCTATCTTGTCACCATGGTGAAGAGAAGCAGTTGTAAAATGAGTGACATGGTTGTTGAGAAAGCTGCACGGGCATAAATGATGACCAGTCATAAGTGCGAAGACTGGTCAAAAGTGCGAGGACCTGTCAGAAATCACTTTTTTCAGCCCTCTGGGTAGTCCTTTTGTGCATATGGACTACTCAGAGGGCTGAAAAAGTTATTTTTGACTGGTCCTCGCACTTTTGACCAGTCCTCGAACTTACGACTGTCCTCACATTTTATGTTTTTGCCCTATCTTGTCACCATGGTGAAGAGAAGCAGTTGTGAAATGAGTGACATGGTTGTTAAGAAAGCTGCACGGGCATAAATGTGAGGATGGTCGTAAGTGTGAGGACCGGTCAAAAGTGCAAGGCCCAGTCAGAAATGACTTTTTTCAGCCCTCTGAGTAGTCCCTATGCACATAGCCACGCCCACCCGGTCACATGATGAGCTAGCCATGCCTACACAGTCACATGATTGCCAAGCCATATCCCCAACTAAGCCACGCCCACAGAACCTGTTGTTAAAAAAATTGAATCCCACCACTGACCCAAACCAAAATTCCTTCCCTACAGTCCAAATGTTCGACATATGCTCCAATCAGGTCATTGTCCCAGCTTCTGATGCTAACTATCTATGCCTCTCCAGCACCTGGTGTGATCGTCCTTGCTACCCAGGGGAAAGGCTTTTACCATGGCTGTAATACTCCAACTATCTCTACCCCCCTGTACTTTCCCACAGCTGCAAACAGCTTCACTATGCCATCCCTGAAGGTGCTTCAAAATGTCTTCAGGGTTGACAGATTCCTGACAAGTTCCCTGGTCTCCCCGCCCCCCCCCCTTTTTTTTTCTTCTTCCTTTAGCTCAACCATTTTTTGCAACAAGTCTCCTTTAACAACAGTGCTGGTGAACATATTTCGTTTGGCCCCACTGGGGAATTAGAAACTGGGTTTGATATTTTTAATTGGGTCACATTTCCAAACAAATCCTTTCTGAAAGTCCAAATTGGAAAGATTGACCCCATGGCTCCCCCAGAAAAGCTACTCACCATTTCTGCCAAGGACACTGTTTGGCCTGTCATGTTTAACCAGGTATGTCTCATTTTTCCCTTTTCATGGCCTAATAATTTTGCTATGTTAAACTATCCATTTTACAGTACTCCTTTTTTAATCAAGCCTGTTCAAAGACCACATTATAGATGTTTGATTTGACTTGATACCAACAAAAAAAAAAGGGGGGAGACCTCAAGGAGAGCATATTCAGAGGGATCTCAAGTTAAAGGTTTTCCCACATCAGCATCTGGTACATTGACTAAAACTGATCCTTAGAAGTTGCATATGGATAATTAATGAAAAGGACAATCCACCAAAAATAAATTATTTCTATGAATTCTGATTTTATTTACGAGCAGGCATTACCTCTTTCCATCTGTAACAGGGAATGTCCTCTTGGCCATAGCAAGATGAAAGTGGAAGGAAAATTATTCTGCTGCTATGACTGTAAAGTATGTCCAGAAGGGAAGATAGCTGACCAATTTGGTAAGCAAAGGATTATATTCAATGTATCAAACATATAATAAATATAAATTATATTTTTAATAAACATGATGATTGAAAACCCTGAGCTTCACATCACACTGATGTGAAACAATGAAACATTTGAATTATTTTCGTACTTCACTGAGCTACTCGGTGATAAAACCAATTTCTTCTAATTTGAAGTATCAGTAGATTTCTCAGATTTGAATTATTCTTTCTTGAAGAAATGTGATCTTACCTATAATTTCACCCAGTAACATCCAGGGATTTAATGGTGATAATCAGAAAATTGAATTGTATAGAGTAAGCAACTAGGAGCCAGTATAGCTTAAGCAGAGTAATAGAACTAGGTGAGTTAAAAGCATGTCCCTTGAAATGCAAATCACTTTGCTTTTGAAATGGTTTTCAAGGGCAGAACCAAATAAAGGCCATTCCACTATTCAAACTGGGAGCTCATTAAGTCTACAGATTGCTGTAAAATTGGAATATACTGAAAATGAAATGATAAGATAATGTTTCTATGAATGGTTTCTTTTTCAGACTTGGATGACTGTTTCCCTTGTCCAGAGGATCAATATCCAAACAAGAATAAGGATAGTTGCCTTCCAAAACGTATAATTTACTTAATTTATCAAGAACCTTTGGGGATTTCTTTGGCAGTGATTGCAGTCTCCTTTTCTGTCATCTCAGCTGCAGTGCTCGGGATATTCATTAAACATCAGGACACACCTATTGTGAAAGCCAATAATAGGAACCTCACTTATAGCCTTCTTGCTGCTCTCCTGCTCTCTTTCCTTTGCAGTTTGCTCTTCATTGGGGAACCTGACCAAGTCAAATGTCTCTTGAGACAAACTGCTTTTGGCATCATCTTCTCTGTAGCTATTTCTTGTATATTAGGGAAAACAATCATAGTGGTCCTTGCTTTCATGGCCACCAAGCCCGGATCCAAAATGAGAAAATGGGTGGGGAAAAGGCTGGCTATCTCTATTGTCCTATCTTGCTCCCTGACACAACTCTGCATTTGTGTGGTGTGGCTCACAATTTCTCCTCCCTTCCCAGATTCTGACATGCACTCCATGGCTGAAGAAATTGTTCTACAATGTAACGAAAGTTCAACCACCATGTTTTATACAGTGCTTGGCTTTCTGGGGTTCTTGACTGCTGTCAGTTTCACTGTGGCCTTCCTAGCCAGAAATTTGCCTGACACCTTTAATGAAGCCAAATTTATCACCTTCAGCATGTTGGTCTTTTGCAGTGTCTGGGTGTTATTTGTTCCCACCTATTTGAGTACCAAGGGAAAATACATGGTGGCTGTTGAGATCTTCTCCATTTTGGCTTCAGCAGCTGGATTACTGGGGTGCATATTTTCCCCCAAATGCTTTATCATTGTTCTGAGACCTAATCTGAATAAGAAGGACCAACTAATGAAAAAATGAAACTGATTTTAACACTGTATCCCTTGAATGAAACCTAATTGCTTGCTTTTAGCATATTATGCTAAAAGGTATTAGTTGCTAGTCATTTGTTGTGACCTGTTAAAGTGACTGTATTTAGTCCATTTTCATCCTACACCTTACAAAGACTTAATCTACATCTTGTCAGAAAATCTGCACCAACCTGAGATTCCTTCTCTAGAATGTGTGATCTATGTACTTCTGGAACCTCAGTTTTTTAAAGTCGATCCGTGGCCTATTCTAGTGTGCACTAACTCAGTTTTCAACTAATGTCTCACCTGGAAGATCTTTCTAACCCATCACTGGTCCATAATTACCATGTTCTGTGCCATGCTTAGCTTCAAGGGTGAAATCCAGCAACTTGAATTGCAACCAGTGTAATTAGACATAATCTATGTAGCTCCTGAAGTAGTTCTGCTATATAAATTAAAAACATGAGATTGTTTAGCAATTCTGTATTTTTGTATCCTTATTTCTTCTCCTCTTTCTATCCCTAATCCTATATGGACAATGACATCTTATTAAGGACATGCAGTTATTCATGTAATTTTTAACTCAATAGTTGATGTGTATGAATAGTATGCTTACCTCACATCTTTCTCTCTCTGTCTCTCTCCTACACAAACACACACACACACACACACACACACACACACACACACACACACACTTTTAATTCAAAGGAGACACAACAATCCTTTAGTCCTATGCAGATACGTACTTGGACGGTAGGGACAGTCCCTGTGATATCATATTGTCATTAGGCATATCATGACATCATTCTGCAAATACTGTGAAGTTTGATCGGTGATATCTCCATTTTCTGGAGGACACTCAGTTGGAGGCTTGTTTAATGTCCTCAATACATTGCCCACTGAAATGGTACTCATCTATCTATTCATGGTCACCTACTTTCAAACTGTTGTGACAGCAGGCCCTGGAGCAAGTGATGAGAGCCCATGTGAACAAGGAGTAGCAATCTGATCTTGAATGTGATCCTGCTGATCATCAAACTAGTACATTAACCATGTTCCATGTAGCTAGTTGACACATAGAGAGTTAAGTAAATGGTGATAGAAGATTTATATTAGATTAGATTAGATTAGATTCTTGCTCTTTTTGGAAAGCCTAAATACATTTTAACTCATTGACTAATATCATCACTTCAGCTTTACTTCCCTCATTCAAATGAGTACTCAGCAAACATACTTTAGTTTTTTTATGACAAATATAAGAGCTTCAAGTACTTGGGAAGTATTATCTTGAGCTATAAATTTTGGGATAAGGAAATGGAGTCCAGGATTAGCTACACTGGCTAAACCCTGGGGCAGCTGTGTACCATAGTGATAAAATGTCCTTATTTTCAAAAACTGAAAAAGACTTGTGGTTATCCCTTCTCTGTTGTAATGATTTGAGTCCCAGGCTCTATACTGAAAACTAATCAAACAATTAGAAAGAAAAATGAAGAAGAGAGAAGAGAAGAGAAGAGAAGAGAAGAGAAGAGGAAAACTCCCAAAAGTTATTTTGATATTTGGATGGTCTCAAAAATGCTCCTGATTGATACAAGATCTTGAGAAAAAGAGATAGCAGAAGGAGCACTCAGAAAATGCTCATCTGCTCTTTGAGGAATTGTAAATCCACCATGACAGGCTCAATTCCCATCCCAAAGCCTCATTTCTGATGGACTATGTATTTCACATTCCAAGATGATGTCTTTCTAGAGCCTGAATAATTGTTATAGTACACCTTTTCAGGGTAGATATATATAAGTTTATTTATTTATATATATGTTTGTTTGTTTGTTTGTTTCACACTTCTTTACTTCCCATCTCTTTCAGAGAGGAACTTATGGGTGGTGAACAATTTTATCAATAAAATGAAGCTTTAAACAATGTAAGATTTTTTTTAAAAAAACAAAGTGTTGTTTGGTTTTTTAAGTATTAAGTGTTAAAGTGTTAACTATTAAACAAAAGGGTTGACAAAAATGACTTCAACATTATTTATTTATTTATTTATTTATTTATTTTATTTTATTTTATTTTATTTTATTTTATTTTATTTCTATACCACCCTACTCCCGAAGGACTCAGGGCGGTGCACAGCCAAACAATAAAACACATACATACAAAATTTAAAAGTAGAATAAAATCAAATTAAATAATTTTGGCCCCGACAAATTTAAAACCCCAAACTTTTTAAAACCAATTTAAAAATTGAATGTATAAAATACTAAAATATATTTAAAAATTAAAAATCTTTTATAAAAGAGGGAGAAAATTAGACCAGGCCCGCCTGGTGAAATAATAAGGTCTTTAAAGCGCGGCGTAAGGTGCGCTGATCCGGGATTCTCCGTATCTCTGGGGGGAACTCGTTCCAGATAGTAGGTGCCCCCACAGAGAAGGCTCTCCCCCTGGGGGCTGCCAGTCGGCATTGTTTGGCCGATGGCACCCGGAGAAGCCCCTCTCTATGGGAGCGTACCGGCCGGTGGGAGGCTATTGGTGGTAGTAGGCGGTCCCGCAAGTACCCAGGTCCTAAGCCATGGAGCGCTTTAAAGGTGGTAACCAAAACCTTGAAGCGCACCCAGAAGACCACCGGGAGCCAGTGCAGCTCACACAGGAGAGGTGTTACATGGGAACGCCATGTCGCTCCCATTACCACCTGCGCGGCCACACTCTGCACCAGTTGGAGCCTCAAGGGGAGCCCCATGTAGAGAGCATTGCAATAGTCCAGGCGGGAGGTGACAAGGGCATGAGTGACCGTGCGAAACGAGTCCCGATCCAGAAAGGGACGCAACTGGCGAATCAGGCGAACCTGATGAAAAATCCTCCCGGTCACGGCCGTCAAGTGCTCTTCTAAAGACAGCTGTGAATCCAGGTGGACGCCCAAGTTGCGCGCCCTCTCCGCGGGGGTCAATGATTCGCCCCCAATAGTCAGTGATGGCACCAACTGACTATATCGGGACGTCGGAAACCACAGCCACTCGGTCTTGGATGGGTTGAGCCTGAGCCTATTCCTCCCCAACATTACCTCCCCCTGATGTCAGATGTATTTGGTGAATGAATTTCATGCTCCGTGAGATTCCCCCCTCTCGCAGGTTTGGCCCTCCACATTATTGAGGGCCTATCTTGATGACGGGTTTTGGAACCCTGAGAGATGGCATGTGGCAAAGCAGAGACTGAGGGTTTTTTTAAGTGGGTTTTTAATTAAAATTTAAAGGGGTTTGGGGGGGACCAGGGTGGGTTTGGGGGGTAATCCACTAGGGTCAAGACCTGGCCCTGTGAGGGGCTGCAACATTAGGGACACAGGGTCAGATGTTAGGGAGGGAGCTGGAGCTCGACATAGAGAGGGCTGTTCTATCAGTACTGTGGGTGGGAGGGGCAGATATGGTGGAAGCAGGGGGCCACATCATGTTCAGGGAGTGTGCACTCGCTATCTTCGAGCGATTGCGCACTCTGCTTCCCAATGCTTCTCTCGTTCCCCAGGATGTTCAGATCCTCAGGGCCTGAGCCTCCAGCTGATGTTGTGCAATGCCAGGTCCGGGGTGAAGTACCATCAGTACGCTGATGATACTCAGCTGTATATCTCCACCCTGGATCACCCCAATGATGCCCTTGAAGTGATGTCCCGGTGCCTGGAGGCCATACGGATCTGGATGGGGAGAAACAAGCTCAGACTCAACCCCTCCAAGACCAAGTGGCTGTGGTTTCCAGCGTCCCGTCATAGTCAGTTGGTTCCATCACTGACTATAGGGAGTGAGATCTTGGTCCCCTCAGAGAAGCTTCGCAACTTGGGTGTCCTCCTGGACTCACAGCTGTCTTTAGAAGACCATCTGATGGCTATGGCCAGGGGGGCTTTTTATCAGGTTCGCCTGATCCACCAGTTGCGTCCCTTTCTGGACTGGGATGCCTTGCACACGGTCACTCATGCCCTCATCACTTCCCATCTGGACTACTGTAATGCTCTCTACATGGGGCTCCCCTTGAAGAGCACCCAGAGGCTCCAGCTGGTTCAGAATGCGGCTGCGCGGGTGATTATGGGGGCGACTCGATGCTCCCATGTAACACCGTTCCTGTGTGAGCTGCACTGGCTCCCGGTGGTCTTCCAGGTGCGATTCAAGGTGTTGGTCACCACCTTTAAAGCGCTCCATGGCATAGGACCTGGGTACTTACGAGACCACCTTCTGTCTCTGATAGCCTCCCATCGACCAGTACACTCCCACAGAGAGGGTCTCCTCAGGGTGCCGTTGGTTAGACAGTGTTGACTGGCGACCCCCAGGGGGAGAGCCTTCTCTGTGGGGGCACCTGCCCTCTGGAACGAGCTGCCCCCGGAGATTCGTCGGATTCCCGATCTTCGTACCTTTCGCCGCGCCCTTAAAACACTATTATTCCATCAAGCAGGGCTGGCCTAAAATATTATTTTAATGGGTTATTTTATTTTAGATTATTGGCCAAACTATTTAATAATTTTAAATTATTTTTAACTTTTATATTGTTGGTTTTTTATCTTGGCTGTACACCGCCCTGAGTCCTTCGGGAGAAGGGCGGTATAAAAATTTAATAAATAAATAAATAAATAATAACAATAATAATAATAATAATAATAATAATAATAATAATAATAATATTTCCATTCTTTTCTTTTCTATAGTTCTAGTTTGTTTTCTTCTGTGCACTTGAACTCTCTTTCTCCCATTTTTATTTCACATCTTCCAAAAGTTCATGGCAGTGCAGCGGTGTCTATTGAGATATGATAAACATGTTTCGTTCTGATATTTCTCAAAGCACCATTGCAAAGAATGGTAGTGATTAGAAACTAAGGATAGTTATTGTCCCTTCTTTTCCAAATCTTAAGGGAACTCCAGCAAACACTGCAAAACTAAACCTTGGATTAAGACATTGCATTCTATTAATATATGCTTAGAAATACAGACATGCATGTAGGGAGAAAAAGGATTTGTGTTTCATCTCTGATATTTCATTAGAAGATCTCCAAAGTCCCTTCCAGCTCTGTTATTCTGTTAACTTTAGATAAAGTTCATTATCTTAACTTTAGATACAGTTAATGAATGGTCCTCAGTTGAATGGTAACATAGGAGTTACTCTTTGAAGTCTATGATGACTACATATTTCAATGAATTTGTTATATTCAGAACATTAGTTTTACTTTTTTCCCCAACTATGATGAGCATTTCTCTTCCCTACACTTGCAAACTTAGTAGTCCTCTTCCAATTGTTCATAAATATTATCAGTCTGGAGATTTAATCATTGCTGCAATTATTTACCAGGTTTTTTTTCTAACAAATGAGGTCACTTTTCAAAGCCTCCCTTCTTCTGACGTCCTTGATCAGTACCTGTAAGTATCCTACTACTTCTCCCCCACCTCATATCACAACCTCCTCTTCCCCCACATTGCCACCTAAAAGCTGTATTTTTATTCACTTTTATGCTTAAAGGTATTGGTTGCTAATCAGTTGTTAGGATCCTTTCCAGGGACCGTATTTAGTCCATTTTTTACAAAGACTTAATCTGTTCTAATATTGATGTTGAAATTGAGATGAATATTATTATCTCAACCATAAAATATATGAATTTCATTCTCCTCAATAAACGTCCTTCTTTTAACAAAGTCCCTTACTGAAAATAAAAAAAAAGTTTGTCTAACCTAAACATTGCAGAAGCTCTCTGGTTAATCTTGAGCTTTTCTGCCTTTCATTTCATCCAGATATAAAATAGAAACCCTCTAGGGCATATTTTAGGCTATTATACATCTAAGGTGTGAAAAGAGAGCTGGCTTCCTTCTTTCAGAAAATACAGATAAGATAGAGATAACATTAAAATCAGATAGAGACATAGGAAACTGATGGCAGAAATGTTTTGTCTGATGTCATATGTTTATCCCCAGCAAGTTTTAACTCAGTTACTGATGACTGATCCACTAGCTCCTCTGGAAGTTGGTTATGGTTCCACTAGTCTTTCTGTGAAATAATACAATTAGTTTTGAACTTCCCTCCTGTCACTCTGAGATTATGCCCCCATGTCCTTATGTTTTAATTAATACTGAGAATACTGCCTTCTAGAACCTTATTCACATTCTTTAATTCATTTAAAGGTTTCAGTCATGTACCCCCTTTCTTTCTGCCCTCTAGGCTGAATATATTCACTTCCTCTAATATTTCCTGATACGTTTTCTCTCTGCTCTTGTACAATTTTTGTTGCCTATCTCTGGACTTGCTTAATCTTATTGATACATTTTTTAAAAGTGAGTTCTCCAGAACTGAACACAGTATTTCAAATATGGTTTGACTAAATGCTACCTTAGCTCAACATTAAGTAGTAACAACTAGATCAGTTTTTGCTGTTTGATACGATCTAGGGCTATATGTTAGTGACCGAATTGCAGGTGTCCAGAAGAAATCATAAGCACTAATTTCTTTCTTTCTTTCTTTCTTTCTTTCTTTCTTTCTTTCTTTCTTTCTTTCTTTCTTTCTTTCTTTCTTTCTTTCTTTCTTTCTTTCTTTCTTGGTTCGATTTATATGCCGCCCTTCTCCAGGGCGGCTTACAATGCGTTAAGCAATAGCCTTCATACTTTTGTATATACCTGCTTAGTAGGGCTTTTGGCTCCCCCTAAGCAGTATTCTTTTTTTATACAAAGTCAGTTTACTGCCCCCACAATCCGGGTCCTCATTTTACCTACCTTGAAAGATGGAAGGCTGAGTCAACCTTGAGCCTGGTGAGATTTGAACTTGCAGTAATTGTAGGCAGCTGGTGCTACTTAACAGCACTTTAGTCTGCTGCGCCACCAAGGCTCTTATGTATGTATGTATAATTGATATGTGTACATTAAAACCACTGTCCAATTCTGAAACAGAAATATATTGACAGTTTCTAACTCTCACTGAAGGTTCATCACTCATAATTACCAGCACACTCTGGCTCTGGCATTTGCTGTAAAGAAGATCAATGAACATTCTGGGATTTTACCTAATGTTAGCCTTGGTTTCCATATCGCTACTCACTATTCTGTGGAATTTACAATTTATCATTTAGCAATGGAATTTCTATCTACAAAGGATAAATTTATACCCAACTACAAATGCAATGACCAGACCAACACAGTAGCTTTCATTGGAGGACCCCATATAAGCACCTGTCTCAACATGGCAATCACTCTATGCAACTACAAATTTCCCCAGGTGAGACAAAAAATGGATCAATATGAGGGGTTCACCAGCTATTTATTATATTTAAAAGATGGGTCACTGAAATGATAATTTGGGCAAAACCATGATTAAGAATATCTTGAAAGGACTGTCCCTTTTTGCTTGATGAGCAACATTGCAAATATCATGTAAAACTAATTATTTTTTTAAACAAACAATACATCCTTAATCATTCAGTGTTTAATCTGAGTACATATTTTGTGTCTTCTACTCCGTCCTCCATAATTTTCATATTATATTTCTCATACCTTTATATTTTCATTTATATTGTTACATCATTGTTCCCAAATTTCTTATGTTTATATTAATTCATCAATTATCTAAATGATATATATAAAACCATTGTTATAATTGCCCCATACTTTAAAATACTCCGATTTTTCCTTTTCTTCAGTTACCAATGTTGATCTTTTCATTTCTGCACATTCCAATATTTTCTTAATTACTTCTCTCTCTAAAGGGATTTTCTCTCCTTTTTTCTCCAATTTTGCACAAATACAATTCTTGCTGCAGTTACAATATGTATAATCAAATAAATATTCTCTTTACTATATTTCTCTGGTAAGATACCCAATAGGAACTGTTCAGGTTTTAAATCAATATGTTGTTGTATCATTTCCTCTAGCTATGTTCTAATTTTAATCCAGTAGTTCCTTGCTTCTGGACACATCCACCACATATGATAATTCAATCCTGGTATCTGATGGCATTTTCAGCATTTAGCTGATTTATCTTTAAACATTTTTGCCAATTTTTCAGGTGCCATATGCCATCTATAGAACATTTTTTATTGATTTTCTTTAAATGCTGTAGAGATCGTTCATTTATAATTTCTTTCCCATATTTTCTGCCATTTGTCTAACTCAATTGTATATCCTAAATTTGTAGCCCATTCTATCATTGTTTCTTTTACCTATTCTTCTTCTAGCTTAATACTCAATAAGTAATTGTATAGTTTTTAAATCATTTTTTCATCTATTCCTGTGAGTATCTCATCCAGCTCTGTCATTTCCAAATAAAAACCATACAGTTTAGCATATTTTTCATATCTTGTTTGTATTTTTAATTGTGTATGCCAATCCATTTCAATCCCTTGTTCTTCTTTCTTCTTTCTTTTTCAATTCCCCCTTATCTTATATCCCCCTTATATCTGTTAGTATATCTTTATATCTAAGAATAATCCCCATATTAATAATATTTGGATGTATTAACATTTCCATTGTAGATAACCATATTGGTATTTTCAAATAATATTTATCTCTCACATTCTCCCATACTAATAATAATGAATTTCTTTCATAGTGTCTTTGAAAATAACTGTGCATCTTATTTTTGCCATACCATAAAAAGGCATGCCATCCCAATTGTAAATCATGTCATTCCAAAGTTAATAGTCTTGTACTTCTTAATTCATCCATTCTCTCATCCTAGTCAGTGCTGCTGCCTGATAGTATAGTTCCCAATTAGGTAGTCCAAATCCTCCTCGAAGTCTCTTATCTTGTAACATCCTCATGTTAATTCTCGCTTTTTTCCCTTGCCATATGAATTTCATTACTATTTTATTTAATTGTTCAAAATATTTCTTTTCCACTTTTATCGGTATTGTTTGAAATAAGAATAAGAGTCTTGGTAATATATTCATCTTAATTATCACAATCCTTCCCATCAGTGATAACTGTAATTTTTTCCATTTCTCCAAGTCTTTTTCAATTTGATTTTTCAGTTTATAATAATTATCCTCTTTAATCATTACTCATCTTGAAGTTAATTGGATTCCTAAACATTTTACTTTCTTTGCAATCTGAATGTCTAGTTTTTCCATTAAGTCTCTCTTCTGTTTTTCTGTAGTATTTTTTCACCAATATTTTTGTCTTTTCTTTATTTTTTTTCAGTCCTGCCACATCTCCATATTCTTCTATTTGATCTATTAATTTGGGTTCTGTTATTTGAGATTCCTCCAAGATAAATACTAAGTCATCTGTGAAGGCTTGTAGTTTATATTCTACTTTTTTGATTTTCAATCCCTTTATTTCTTCATTTTGTCTTACATTTCTATTTAATACTTCTAATGACAATACAAATAATAATGGGTATAAAGGGCATCCTTGTCTTGTTCCTTTTATTATATTAAACTTTTCTGTCATATCTCCGTTCATCATTACCTTTGCTGACTATTTGTTATAAATTGTTTTTATCATATTTATAAATCTCCCCCAAAGTCCATAATTTGTAATTGTTTTATCATAAATTGCCAATTCACATTGTCAAATGCTTTTTGAGCATCCAAGAATATCATTGCCATATGCTTATCTGAGTTCACTTTGTAATATTCCAGAGTATTCAAAATTGTTCTCATCTTATCTCTAATCTGTCTTTTGGGTAAAAAACCATTTTGATCCATGTGTATAAATTCATTTAACAACTTTTTTAATCTATTCACATTATTGATGCAAATATTTTATAGTCAGCGTTCAACAATGAAATCGGTCTGTAATTTTTAATTTGCTGTAAATCTGTATCTTCTTTTGATATAAGAGTAATATATGCCTCCATCCATGAGTTTGTGTTCTGCCCCAGCTCCGCATTCCCAAGGATTGTGAGACACACCAATGGTCCTTATCAAAGTTATAACGTACCAAGAATAAACAAAATCTGGCAAAGGTTGGCAACCAGCCCAGAAAACAAGATACAATAAGACACTCACTATACAAAATACTCTGTAGTAATTACACGTTGTTTCCAGCAAAAAATTACTAACTGTGTACAACTTAAATAGGCTAAGGGAGTGGCCAATTATCCTCAAACCTTACTCTTGAGGAGACCTCCTCCTCATGAGTAGCCACTCCTGCCTTTTGGCAACCCTGTGTGCTCGAGCATTGGGGAGAGGCTCCTCCACTTTGCTCTCTCCACTTGAAGGAGCCTCTGGAGGTTCTGAAGGCCCTGGCTAAGTCTCTGCCTCTGGCACCACATCCTCTTCAGCCTCCTCGCTGTCCGATGCGAGTGCCAGCTGCGCACGCTGCTGGCGCGACCCCACACCAGCTTCCTCATCATCGGGATCAGCCACGATCCACGCAGGCCGCTGGTGGGCCACAACGATTGGTATCTTTGAGTTTACTAAGAGTTCATTAAATATTTCCAACATTACATTATTTAGTACATCTTGTAGTATTTTATATAGTTCTGCTGGTAATCCATCCAGGCCCGGTGTTTTCCCATTCTTTTGTTTTTTTGATTGCTTCTGTTAATTCCATCATTGTTATTCTTTCGTCTAGTGCTTTTTTATAATTTTCAGGTATTTTAGATAGGTCGGATTTTCTTAAATATTGTTCTATCTTTTCTCCAGCTATTATCTCTTGTTTATATAGTCTGTCGTAATACTTTTGAATTATTTTTTTCTTTTCTTCATTTCTATAACATACCATTCCTTTTTTATCTCTTAATTTGTTGATTAGTTTTTTTCTCCTTCTCTTTTTTCATTTTATATGCCAACCATCTGCCTGGCTTATTTACATTTTCAAAAAAAAAAAATGTTTAGAAGCTCTTAATTTATTTGCCAAATCCTCTTGTTCAATTAAATTCATTTCATGTTTTTTCAAGTACATTTGTTTTTTTTAATTTTCTTATATTGTGTATCTTTTTGTTATTCCTTCTCCAGCTTTTTATATTCCTCTTCTAACTTTTCCTGTTTTTCTCTTTTCTTTTTATTCTTTTTTCCCAAGTATGTATTGCCAGCCCTCTAATGTATGCTTTCATTGTATCCCATACATTTTGGAGTGATGTATCCTCTTTTTTGTTTATTTTGAAGACTTTTTCCGCCCAATTCTCTGTAGTTTCCAAAATACTCTCTTCAGTTCCAATTCATTTAAATTCATTTGTCCATATTAAAAAAATATAGTCAGGTTCTCTATCTTCTCTTGTTTTCAAATCAAATCCTTTTTTTCAGTTCATTCTGTAATTAATTCTTTTCTTTAGATTTACTTGCTTTCCTTGCCACTCTAATACTGGAAGTGGAGAGCTGTCATAGACCCGCTCTCCCTCCCATCTTTGCTCCGTTTCACTTTTTCACTTTCTATTTATTCCAAGCAGGTATGAAAAGAAACTTTAGTATAAAGAGTCAATCTCTCACCCAGATGATGCACTTTGTCTTTAACTCCTCACTTCAGTTGTGGCTGCCCCAGCTTCTTAGCAGCACAGTATGGTCGCTTTCTCAGTCGCTCGGTGTGAGAGGCTATATCTGACTAACCAGGAACTTTGCAGACTCCCTGTGTTAGTCCGTCCATGCTTCTCTTGTTCGCCAACCCTACAAGTTGTCTTAGGTCAATGAAGACCTCGAATTATTATTATTATTATTATTATTATTATTATTATTATTATTATTATTATTATTATTATTATTATTATTGAAATCCTTCATCCCTATGTTCTGACTTTCTCCATTTAGATCTCATATGGATCAGCTCCATTGGTAAATACTGAAACAGCAATGTTTGTCAAATGGATGTTCCCAGATGAGAACCACCAATTTAAAGCAATACTTCACTTATTGTTGCATTTTGGATGGACCTGGGTTGGGTTAGTTTCTATGTATGAGGAAGAAAGTAATAAATTCATTCAGAAGAGGCTTTCCATGTTTTCAGAGAGAGGAATCTGCTTTGACTTTATAGAATGTTTTCCTCCGATGATGTATGGTAATGCAGCTGCTGAGTGGATAGAAAATGTAGGTAAAATATTCAAAGTGATCATGGAAAGTACAGTCATTGCAGTTATCTTAAATGCTGAAGTTGAAGGCTTGGTGAATTTGAGACTAATGATCTATTTTTTCAGTCATGATAATATTCCAAAGGAGAAAATGGCCAAAGTTTGGATCATGACAGCCCAGATGGAATTCACATCCATTCTAATGCAAAGACCATTGCCCATTGATTTTCTCCATGGTGCACTTTCTTTTGCCATTCACTCAAAGCAGCTGACTGGATTCCAACAATTTATACAGAAGAGGAGCCCAAAACTAGAAAAAGACAATGGGTTTATTAGGGATTTCTGGAAAGATGCATTTGAATGCCCATTCTCCAAGGATATTAGAGATGAGAATGCTGAAAGGATCTGCACTGGAGAAGAGAAACTGGAGACTCTTCCTAATTCTGTCTTTGACACCACCATGAATGGACATAGTTACAGCGTCTACAATGCTGTCTATGCTGTGGCACATGCTCTGAAGGCCATGCGCTCTTCCAAACTCAAAGGGGGACAAAAAATAAACGTGAGG
Organism: Pantherophis guttatus; assembly: GCF_059756535.1. Lineage (NCBI taxonomy): Eukaryota > Metazoa > Chordata > Lepidosauria > Squamata > Colubridae > Pantherophis > Pantherophis guttatus. Next base: position 17,270,142 of record NC_142066.1, read on the forward strand.
AAATGGAAGCTCTTCCTCCAATCACCCTGGCAAGTAATGTTGGCTAATACAAAATTTGGGGACATCATCAAGTTCCAGAATAGGAGACTGGTTTTGTGTTTTGTTGTGTTGTGTTGTTTTAACAGCTAGAATGCTTTATAGATAGTTTTGAAAGCTATATAGAAGTAGTTGATATTTTCATATGAAAGAAAATGAAAAAATAAAATATAAATATAAGAATTAGATAAAGACACACAAATATGTAACATACGAACTTCATTTTATATCTAAAATGGCATGTACAGGATCTTATTCAATCCATTATATTTGACAATTTAATATGTAGAAATTTGAAAACTGCTTTACTATTGAGTAGCATTATTATTCCTCACCAGCTTAATTTTTGAGTTACTAAGATTCAAAGGTGTCAAAGGTACATATTCAAAAGGCAACTATACTTAGTGTTACTTCCAGTGAATAACAAAGTTCTTAATGAATTGCAGAAAGAATATTTCAAGTTCTTTTTTTCACAAGTAACACCTGGAATTACCCCCAGATGGAAGAAAAAGCCATCTTGGCCTAGAATTGTCTGTCTCAGAGAATTCTACCTTGCCTCCATTAAGTCTCTTCTTATGACCCTGTAATCCCTTAATTCAGGGTAGTCTGGAGCAACTGAATGGACCTGAGTGTTTACTGGCTGGATGCCCTTCCTGACACCACACATTGTTCACAGCAGCTATTTTCTCTTTAGCCCCTCATGGAGAAACAGTTTTCACTGTCTAGGATTGAACTCTTAACCTTCTAAATGGGATGCAGGGGTCTTCACCACTAGGTCACCACATCATTCTCTATCTTGCCTATTATATGGCAAATAACTGAATTCCCCATTTCTGAAATGCTCAATCAAAGCAAAGTGATTTCTCAGATCTATCCCTTTCTTGATTTTCTGTTGGAAATCTCATCTGACAGTTTTTCAGCTGAGAGTTAAAAATGCATTTGATAAAAATATAATTTTTTTACCAGTTTGAAATAGTTTGACCAAGGCAAAATGGAAGAGCTTACTTTTCTTTAAGCCTAGGCCATTTTTTTTAAAAAATTTGATTTATATGCCGCCCTTCTCCGAAGACTCAGGGCGGCTTACAATGTGCTCAGCAATAGCCTTCATCCTTTTGTATATTTATACAAAGTCAGCTTATTGCCCCCACAACTGGGTCCTCAATTTACCTACCTTAGAAAGGATGGAAGGCTGAGTCAACCTTGAGCCTTGGCGAGATTCGAACCCTGCAGTAATTGCAGGCAGCTGGTCTTAATAACCAGCTTAATAACAGGGTGCCTTAAACCCCTGTACTACCAAGGCTCTTGAAATTGAAAGAAATGTTCCCATCCCCTTCAAAGATTCCTGATAACTTTTCTGTTTCTTATCTCTTTTTTGTCATCTTCCTCTAGCTCCACCGGTTTTTGCAAGAAGTCTCCTTTAACAACAGTGCTGGAGAACAGATTTCTTTTGGCCCCAATGGTGAATTAGAAACTGGATTTGATGTCTTAAATTGGGTCACATTTCGAAATAAATCCTTTCTGAAAATCCAAATTGGAAAGATCAACCCCAAGGCTCCCTCAGAAAAGTTCCTCACCATTTCTGACAAGGAAGCCATTTGGCCTCGCATATTTAATCAGGTAATGTCTCATTTTCCCCTTTTCCTGAAATTATTAGCCACTAATTGATGGAATAAATCAGGGGTGTCAAATTGGCAGCCACAGGCCAGATCAGTGGTGGGTTGTTCCTGGTTTGCACCGGTTCTCAAGAACTGGTAGTAAAAAAATGTAACCGTTCGGAGAACCGGTAATAAGATTGGCTGGCCACGTCCCTGAACCGGTTCCCGTCCCGGTCGCCGTTCACTTACCCCGCCCATTCCCAATCTATGCTGCCTCCTGAGTCCCAGCTGATGGCTAGAGGAAAAAAAAACTGTTTAAACTCTTGCCCCAGGGCTTCAAAGGGCCGCCCTACAGCTGATCAGTGTTAAAAGAAAACAAATGAGTAGACCGGTGCCTGCAAAAATAGAAAAAACAGCCCCTTTCAGCTTCAGCATAGGTTAATTAGCACAAGTTGATTAGATCAGCCTCCCAACTCTCAGCTGATTTGCTCTCAGCTGTTTTGCTTAGGGCTCTGTTCTGTTGCTAGCTGCAAAGAGTGCTGGAGCAGATTTTTTTTCCCCTAGCTATGCTGAAAAAATGAAACTGAAAGTAAAGCAGGGTCTTTGCTGCAACATGACAAAATGAGGCAGAGAGATATTTCTTTTTCTTTTTCCTCACCAAAAAAGGTAGGTGCAAAACTGCAAACAATGGGAAATTTAGGGCAAAAGAGGAGAGTTCAAGATTTTAAAACACAAAAGAAAAAAAGTTCTTTTTAACTAGAGAATTGTAATAATTGTGATACTATTAATTGTATATTGTGTTGAAAGCAGAACTGGTTAAGTTGTGGTTTGGAGGAATATATGGGGGAAATTATTTGGTTTATTTTTATTGGTAAATATAATTAATTGATTTGTAAGAAATTGGATTGCATGGAATATTCGTGTTCATATTGATTAATATACAAAAAAGATAGTTATATAACTAATTGATTTATATAAAAATGTTGAATTTGTATTAAACAACTGTAATATTACATAATTAATCAATGTGAGGATGGATATAAAAATAGATGACAATGGGAAGGGGTATAATATAGAATAGAAGGGAAAAATTGAATTTGATTAAGATTAGAGATGAATATGAAGGGTAATATTGGTTTTTTTACAAAAATAGATGAGGAATAAATATGGCAAAAAGGAAATATAGAAATTGTAAATTTAATTGAAATGACTAAACACTGTTTAAATTTGTGAACCGGCCAAATACTCTGTTCAAATAAATACATTGTATGTGTGTTTCTAATTATTGCTATTAATTCATATTTGTTCTCTTTTATTATTTAAAGTTTAACAATTCATTCTTTATCTTAATATCTTTATATTTGTTTGGCTTTCTTCCTTTTCATCTTTTTTATTGTACAGCAATCTTTCTCCTCAAACCTACCACCTCTCTCTTTTCTTTCCTTCTTACTTTCTCTCCCCCCCTCTTCTTCTCCTCCCTACTTCCTCTTCCTTTCTCCTTCTCCTCCTCTCTTCCTCCCTCTCTTACCCTCACTCCTACTCTAATTTCCCTTCCCTTCCTTCATCCCTCTCTATTGCTGTATCCTTTTATGAATATGCAAAAGGAGCCTTGGTAGCACAGTGGTTTAAAGCACCCTGTTATTAAGACCATCTGCCTGCAATTACTGCAGGTTCGAATCTCACCAGGCTGAAGGTTGACTCAGCCTTCCATCCTTTCTAAGGTAGGTAAATTGAGGACCCAGTTGTTGGGGCAATAAGCTGACTTTGTATAAATATACAAAAAGGATGAAGGCTATTGCTTAGCACATTGTAAGCCGCCCTAAGTCTCCGGAGAAGGGCAGCATATAAATCAAAAATTTTTTTTAAAAAAAAATGGACTACTCAGAGGGCTGAAAAAGTTGTTTTTGACTGGTCCTCGCACTTTTGACCAGTCCTTGAACTTACGACTGTCCTCACATTTTACATTTTTGCCCTATCTTGTCACCATGGTGAAGAGAAGCAGTTGTGAAATGAGTGACATGGTTGTTAAGAATGCTGCAATGGGCATAAATGATGACCAGTCATAAGTGCGAAGACTGGTCAAAAGTGCGAGGACCTGTCAGAAATCACTTTTTTCAGCCCTCTGGGTAGTCCTTTTGTGCATATGGACTACTCAGAAGGCTGAAAAAGTTATTTTTGACTGGTCCTCGGACTTTTGACCAGTCCTCAAACTTACAATTGTCCTCACATTTTACGTTTTTTGCCCTATCTTATCACCATGGTGAAGAGAAGCAGTTGTAAAATGAGTGACATGGTTGTTAAGAATGCTGCACGGGCATAAATGTGAGGATGGTCATAAGTGTGAGGACCAGTCAAAAGTGGGAGAACCTGTCAGAAATGACTTTTTTCAGCCCTCTGAGTAGTCCCACATAGCTATGGCCACCCGGTCACATGACCAGCTAGTTATGCCCACCGAGTCACATGACCTCCAAGCCACGCCCACAAAATAAGCCATGCCCACAGAACTGGTAGTAAATTTAGAACCCACCCCTGGGCCAGATGTGTCACATGCAGGCCACGCTGACCCCAGCTCCATGAAGGGGAAAATATATCATGATAGGTCACGTGACGGCAACAGGACGCCACAATTTTGATGCCCGTGGAGTAAATGATTAAACAATCACAATCACAGCAACATTTGGAGTAAGCAAGCATTTAGCAGTCCGTATGCTATTCATTGAAGTTACAATGACACTGAAAAAAATATATGTATGACCACTGTTCACACTTACAACCATAGGAGCATCCTCATGGTCATGTGAGTGAGTATTTTTTTTCTTTTGAATGTGATCTGAAGACAAACTTCTAAAGTCAAAGAGATGTGTGTGTGTGTGTGTGGAGGGGTGTTATTGTGCTTCTTGAGTTTGTTTGCTTTCTTGCAGACATTTCATTACTCAAGCTAAATAACATCATCATTGTGGTACCAAGTTCAGAGAGCATCAAGCACCCCTCATTTCAGTCCAGAGCTACAAATGTTCTTCTTTACTGGAATCAAAGAGGTAGCTTAAGATTTCTATGTCCAAAGTATTTCTGTAGTTCCAATGCTAAGCTATCTTAGTATACAGGATTTCTTTCTAAGTGCATTTGCAAAATACTTTAGAGGTGTATGTACCTTAAAATAAACAAAATTTATTAAAACAGGATGATTTTTTTTTAAAAAAAATACTAATTTCATGATTTCAGTACTTTAGAATTAACTTTTTAATAACCTCCTCTGAAATAGGGGATGGTTGATTTTCTAATTCTTTGATTAGAAAAAAATTAATATCGACATATATAGCTTTCTGGAAACCCCTGACAACACTTTTTGCATGAAAAAAGAAACAATGCATTTATGATCTGTAGTTTCAATGATTTAAGAAATGGATAATCCTAGAATAAGAGATGACTTTGTAATAAATCTTGTCCTGCTGAAAAAATAAATAAATTGGGAGCTGCTTCTTTCTTTTTTTTTAACCAGTTTTTAAAACTTTTGTTATTTCTTTCTTTCAGATTTTCATCATATTTTTTATTCTGTATTAGTTCATTAGTTTCTACATTCCATTTAAAGCTTTTAATAAAATGTTTTCAAAAAAAAGAAGAGGAAGATAAAAATAGAAAATTTTTGCAGAAGACTTTAACTGTCTATCTAGCTACATAATTATTTTGCTAATCCAAGTTTTCGTCTGATCATTGAAATAGCCTGCAGTGACTCTTGTTTCTGGAATATATTTCAATTTTTAAATTTTTTTATTTAATTTTGTTTATTAAATTTGTTTCCCACACATCTTGCCTCCATGCAACTCTGGGTGGCTTAACCCATAAATATATGTATAAATATGCATAATCACATTAAATATATTGCATCCATATCAAAATCTATTTGAATGAATGATTTTTTAAAAATGCTATCTGTCTATCTTTCATCTATCTATCTATCTATCCATCCACCCACCCACCCACCCACCTATCTATCTATCATCTATCTATCTATCTATCTATCTATCTATCTATCTATCTATCTATCTAATCTATCATCTATCTATCTATCCGTCTAATTAAAATGCAGCACCGTTCCCACGAAGATTGCACATTACCTATAAAATTCATTCAAGGGGAAGAGTATGCATGTATTATTTCTAAAAATAAAATATGAACTAATCAGTGAAAGAAAGGATATGATGGAAAAAGAACTTCCTTATCTGTTTCTACATTTGTAACACATTCATTTATCTATAATTTTATATAGATAAATTTTATGTTTATTATTTTTTAAGGGATAGTAACTCCAATAGTGAGTTTACACCAAGAAGAAAACTGGAACATGCAACACCAATGCTTGGACTAAATATAAAGAGTTTGTATATGTATAATTGATGAAAAGAATAATCTGACAAAAATAAATTCTTTGTGTGAATTCTCATTTTATTTATGAACAGGCATTACCTCTTTCCATCTGTAACAAGGAATGTCCTCTTGGCCATAGCAAGATAAAAGTGGAAGGGAAATTATCTTGCTGCTATGACTGTAAAATATGTCCAGAAGGGAAGATAGCTGACCAATTGGGTAAGCAAAGGAATATATTAAATGCATCAATGATATAATAAATATAAACAGGGGCTGAATTTTAATAAATATTAGATTCAGAATACAGCTGGAAGGGACCTTGGATGTCTTCCAGTCCAATCCCCTGATCAAGCAGGAGACCTTATACCACTTGGTTGATTGCCATGCTGAAGCCTATACTATATATACTACAGTCTCTACTATAGGTATCTCCACAGCATTTCACTGGTCTACTAATTTAGTCACTTTGTCAAAGAATGAAATAAGATTGGTTTGGCATGATCTGTTTTTAACAAACCCGTGCTGGCTTTTAGTCATAACTTTATTTGTTTCTAGATGTTTGCAGATTTTTTTTTTAATTAACTTTTCCAGTATCTTCCCAGGTATTGATGTTAGGCTGATTGGACTATAGTTTCCTGGGACAGTCCCCCCACCTTTTTTTAAGATGGGAACCCCATCAGCTCTTTTCCAGTACTAAGGTAATTCCCCAGTGTTCCAGGATTTTTGAAAGACATGGCACAATGTTTCTGAGATAACATCTGCCAGATCCTTCAGAACTCTGGGGTATAAACTATCAGGTCCCAGTGATTTGTCAAGATCAGATAGTTCTTCTCTAACCATTTTCTTACTTATTTTAGTTCTTATTTCTAGTCTGTCTTTTACAGTTAGGTTTTTGGTAGGTTGAATTACTGTATAGTTTATTTTTGCTTGAAGACTGATGCAAAGAATGAATTAAGCAGCTCTGCTTTCTTTCTACTGCCTGTTACTTCCTTGCCATGTTCTCTCTTTAGTGGATCTACTGTTTCCTTGACATTTTCCTTGTTATTTAGACGTTGAAATAAACTTTTTAAAAATTATCTTTGACTTCTGTTGCAAATCTTTGTTCATTCTGTGCCTTAGCTTTCCTGACTTCATCTTTGCAGATTCCAGCTATATGCTGATATTCTGCATTAGTTATGTGTCCCTCTTTCCATTGTTTTTCTTCTTGTCCTTTTTGTCTTTTAGTTTATCAAAAAGATCTTTGTGCAATCATGCTAATTTCTTCTTGGATTTCTTGTTTTTCATTTTCAGTGGTATTGTGCTATACTGGGCTTTTATGATAATATTTTGCAGAGTTCCCCACACTTCTTGAGTTGTTAAAATCAGCTCTTTTATAGTTTAAGACACTAACTGTATTAGATTCTATTGCTTGTGCTTGCATTATATTGAATTCCAATATGACATGGTTACTCTCACCCAAAGTTCTGGCAATTTCAACTGCCTCTATCAGTTGTTCTCTATTAATAAGAACTAGGTCTAGTATAACTTTTCCTCTACTTCCCTCCTCTATCTTTCAGATGGCAAAATTGTCAGCTAGGTTGGGTAGGGATCTGTTTAATTTCCTATTTGCTGCAGAGGTTTTCTTACAGTTGATATCAGGGTAATTAAAGTCTCCCATTACTACAGTGACATATTCCCTACATAGATTTGTTACTTGTTTAGCAAGAAGTTCATCTATTTCTTCTGATTGGTTGGGTGGTCTGTAGTATATGCCTATAGCAAAGTCATTCTTTTTTTCCCTTTTATATTGACTCATATGAATTCTAGGAGGTTTTCTAACTTCATCTTTGCAGGCTCAGGCTATTTGCTGATATTCTGCCTTACTTATGTGCCCCTCTTTCCACTTTTTATACTTCTCCCCTTTGTCTTTCAATTTATCAGAGAGGTTTTTATGCAGCCATGCTGGTTTCTTTTGAGAGCTGTTGTTTTTCTTCTCCACTGGGATTGTGCTAGACTGGGAGATATAGTGATCTGTAGAGATGTAGTGATCTTTTATATATAAAATGCAACTCCATCTCCTCTTTTGTTAGGTCTGTTTCTTTTAAATAGTTCGTATCCTTCCATCAGTACATTCCAGGCATAAATTTCCTCCCACCATGTTTCAGTATAGCAACTATATCATATTTAACTTCATGTATTAGTATTTCAAGTTCACCCTGTTTGTTCCCTCAACTTTCAGCATTTAGGTATACGCATTTGAGTCCTTTATGCAGACCATGGTCATGGACCATGGCAGTGAACCTATGGTATGAGTGCCAGACATGGCATGCAGATCCTTCTCTGTGGCACACATGCTGTCACCCCAGCCCAGCTCCAATCGTGTTTCTCCATTGCGTTTCACTCAATCAATTCTAATTCTCATGAAAGAAAAAGATCTCGCAAAGTTGGAATTGATTGAGTGAACTTTTTTACTCGTGCGCTTCACAATGGGGGAGGTGGAGTTCCGTCTTCCTCCTGAAGCCCATTACGATGTGGAGCCACAATGTAACCCATGCAGCTCTTTCACCCCTCTGCTGCGGCTCCTTGTCACCCTGTCACAGCAGAGGGATGAAAGTGCTGTCGCCTGGTCACACTGGTGGCAATGGGTGGAGCCTTAGTGCAGGAGCGAAGTGCCCCTGTACTTGCCTTTGCATGGCAACAGAATTCTGCCTTCATCATGGTACGTTTGCTGTTGCTGCCAGAAAAGATGGCGGGAGAGTATCTTGTGGTGTGTGGACCATCCCCCAAAACATAGCCTTCCAGCTCTCATCAGTAGGACCAAGTGAAATAAGGGGATGTCATGGGGAAGCGCTTGCCTCCCCCACCCAAGCACTGAGCACAAAAGCCCAGCAGGGGTGTGGCTGGCCCAACAGAAGAACTCCCATTGGGAGTCGGATGGTGGAGAGGCCTGGCCTGGCTCTTGCAGCTGTCCTGCTGTTTGGCACCTCCAGACACAAGCTGGCACCTTTGAGGAAGCCAGGAAGCAATGTCTGTGGCTGTGTGTGTGTGTGTGTGTGTGGGGAGCGAAGTCATCAGGGCTGCTCCTCACCTCCTCAGCAATCCAGCCCTAGAGGAGCGTGGAGAGTTGTGGGCCAAGTGCCAGAGCATCAGAAGGCACGCTCCTACATCGCCCCAACATGCATTTCCAGCACGCTCCCCTCTGCCCCGAAGTGGGATTGAGTGGGGGATAGGGGGAAGGGAGCAGGGAGCAGGGGGAAGGGTAAGGGGGCTTCTAGGAGGAGAAGCCCAGCTGGCTTTTCTTTTGGAGTGGGGTGGGGGGAAGACCCAATAAAAATCCAATGTCCCCCAATAAATGGGAAAAATAAAGGTCCAGAGTCCAAAAGGGGGGCGGGGTGCTTGTCAGAAGATCGGAAAAGAAATCAGTTGAAATCTGGGCAGGAGGCTATTCAGAGAGGGATCTCCCTGGGTCTCTTCTTCCCTCTCCTTTAGATTCCCCCCTCCTGGCTTTCTTTCCTAGCCTCATTTTAAGGGGAGCGGAAAGCAAGGTGGGACAATAGTAGGTAAAAGGCTGTGAAGGGGTTAAGGTTAGGGTTTACTAAACATGGGGATGGGGAAAAGATGCTATTCCTTTCCCAAGGACCCAGGAAAAGTGGAATAAAAATAGGTGTGTGTGTGTGTGTGTGTGTGTGTGTGTGTGTGTGTGTGTAAATAACAGCCCGGGATAGCTTCAGCCACAAACAACAACTGCTGTTATTTTCGCTGAAAGCTTCTAAGTTACACAGCATTCTTTAATAAATACCAACAATAATGAACCATAATATACAGGATTAAAGGAAGGAAGGTGAAATCAGAGGAGGAGGTAGGTAGGAAGGGAGGGAGGGAGGGAGGAAGGAAGGAAGGAAGGAAGGAAGGAAGGAAGGAAGGAAGGAAGGAAGGAAGGAAGGAAGGAAGGAAGGAAGGAAAGAATAAGGATGTGATGGCCCTCCAGAGGCTACTGCACTATACTCCCATCATTGCTGATTTGTGCTGTTAAAGAAATCCAGTACCACAAGGGAGAAGTCAGGTTGTGAAATTCCTCACAAAACCTCATTATTCAGGCTAAATTGCCATGTTACATAATGCAATGTTGGCATGTGATAAATAAGTAGGTTTTGGGTTGCAGTTTGGACTCTTGGTTCCTAAAAGGTTCGCCATAACTGGTCTAGGAAATTGAAGTTCTCTTGATGACACCAGTTTTTAAGCCAGTGGTTCATTTCTAAAATAGTTTGTTCCCTCATTGGATGTGGGAAGTATAGATGAAAACACCACTTGAGCTCTTAATTCTTTAATTTTCTTATTATGGCGATTGAACATACTGATATGAACAATGAAATCTTTGAATTGCTTTTTTTTTTCTTCATACGTCAGTAAGCTACTTGATGATAAAACCAATCAGTTCATTCTAAATTGGATTAACAATAGATAACCTCAGATTTGAATTTTCCTGTTGTATGTTTGCTTCAAAAATTATAAACAGTTTTTACAAGAAACTTTTGTCCTTTTGCGAAGGTAACTTTGCATTGGTAATTTTTTCCCATGGTTTCAACCTGTTTGTTCTTCCTATTTTACCTAGAAGATTGATTGATTGATTGATTGACTGACTTAGAATTTATAAGGTTGCCTATCTCATATAATAAAGTGGCTTACCTCAACCTTTAAAAATACATTAAAAAAAAAATCATGAGGTGTCAGACTAATCAGCCTCACCCATCCTAGTCCGACACATTAGGGAAACAACAAGGATTTCCCAGCCTGCCACAAGGATAAAAGTTTAGAAATGCCTCATAATTCAGGTAGACATGTGTTGGACAATCCTTGACACTACAGACCAAATACAACTCCAAACTTCCATATGACAACATTTAACATAAAAGATCTGGGGCATGCCTATCAATCTGAGTTATTGAGAAAGATAAATACCATTGATCATGGTCTCACTTATTTATTTATTTATTTATTTATTTATTTATTTATTTATTTATTTATTTATTTATTTATTTATTTATTGTTTAAATTTGTATACCGCCCTTCTCCCGAAGGACTCAGGACGGTGAACAGCCAAAATTAAAGTACACACAGTATAAAATTTAAAATAATTTAAAACAGAATTAAATCGAATTGGCTTCCCAAAAATTAAAACCCATTACCCTTAAAATAACCCATTAAAATTTTAAGCCAGCCCAGCTTGCTGAAATAGGAAGGTCTTCAAAGCTCGACGGAAGGTCCGGAGGTCCGGGATCAGTCGTATTCCTGGGGGTTAGCTTGTTCCAGAAGGCGGGTGACCCCACAGAGAAGGCTTTCCCCCTGGGGGTCGTCAGTCAACATTGCTTGACCGACGGCACCCTGAGGAGGCCCTCTCTGTGGGAGCGAATTGGCCAGTTGGAGGTTATCGGTGGCAGAAGGTGGTCTCGTAAATAACCGGGCCCTAAGCCATGGAGGCTTAGGCAACATATAACTTGGTCCACTGACATTCATGGACATAATGGTGATAACCAGCAAACTGAATTGCCCATGGTAAGCAACTAGAATCCAGTATAGCTCATGCAGGAGTAGTAGAACAAGTGAGTTATGGAGCACACATAGTGTAAGCACACATGTGACATTACATTGCAGACAAGTTATTGCTTTGAAATGGTCTTTAAGGGCAGCACCATATAAAGGGCAATTCAGTAATTGAGATGGGAACTCACTAAATGTACAGAATGCTGTAAAATCAGGGAATACTGAAAATAAAATGATGACACTTCAAAATAATAATGTTTCTATGAATTGTTTCTTTTTCAGACTTAGATGATTGTTTCCCATGTCCAGAGGATCAGTATCCAAACAAGGATCAGGATAGTTGCCTTAAAAAAACCATAATTTACTTAACTTATCAAGAATCTTTGGGGATTTTTTTGGAAGTAATTGCAGTCTTCTTTTCTGTCCTCTCAGCTCTGGTGTTGTGGATCTTCATTAAACATCAGGATACACCTATTGTTAAAGCCAATAACAGGAACCTCACTTATAACCTTCTTGCTGCTCTCCTCCTCTCTTTCCTTTGCACTTTGCTCTTCATTGGGCAACCTGACCAAGTGAAATGTGTCTTGCGACAAACTGCTTTTGGCATCTTCTTCTCTGTAGCCCTTTCTTGTGTATTGGGAAAAACAATCATGGTGGTCCTTGCTTTCATGGCCACCAAGCCTGGATCCAAAATAAGGAAATGGGTGGGGAAAAGGCTGGCCACCAATATTGTCTTATCTTGCTTCCTGGCTCAATTCATCATTTGTATAGTGTGGCTGGCAATTTCTCCCCCCTTCCCAGATTCTGACATGCACTCCATGGCAGAAGAAATTGTTCTGCAATGTAATGAAGGTTCAACGGCAATGTTTTATACAGTCCTTGGCTTTTTGGGGTTCTTGACTGCTGTCAGTTTCACTGTGGCCTTCCTAGCTAGAAATTTACCTGACAGCTTTAACGAAGCCAAATTTATTACCTTCAGCATGTTGGTCTTCTGCAGTGTTTGGGTGTCATTTGTTCCAACCTATCTGAGTACCAAGGGAAAATACATGGTGGCTGTGGAGATCTTCTCCATTTTGGCTTCAGCAGCTGGATTACTGGGCTGCATCTTTTTCCCAAAATGCTATATCATTATTTTGAGACCTGATCTAAACAAGAAGAAGCAATTAATGAAGAAATGAAAATTTCAACATCAGACCCTACGTAGAAAGCTGAATTGGTCACTTTTAGCACATAGTTTTTTTCCCCAGTTTGTATTTCTGTATTCTTCCCTCCATCATCACATCAATATGATATGCAAGCCAATTGCACTGAGAAGTTCATTTCATAACCTAGATAACTGCCCTGCATCTTTTCTTTGAACAATCATCTTAGATGATTATTCTGAGTCTTAATCAGAATAGTAAGGGATAGGTAATCAAGAAAAAGATATTAAAAATATTTTAGTGATATCATGTGCATTAATCTTAAAAATGAATGGATTTAAGTTCTGCATTTTATGAGCTTCACAGCATCCCTGTCAAAAGGAAAGAAAATGCTTATTTTATATCACTCATAACAGTGGTGAAATTCATTTTTTTTTTGAATTTCTGTGGGTGTGGCTTGGTGGGCATGGAAGGGGAAGGATGCTGCAAAATCCCCATTCCCTCCCCACTCCTTGGGGAAGGATATTGCAAAATCTCCATTCCCACCCCACTCTGGGACCAGCCAGAGGTGGTATTTGCTGGTTCTACAAACTATTCAAAATTTCCGCTATTGGTTCTCCAGAACCTGTAAGAACCTGCTGAATTTCACCCCTGACTCATAACATCAAACACATTCCTGGTATATGTGAAGCCAAAAGTTTATCATCTTTGTGGGTGTTTTGCGATGCTGTTAATAAAAAACTAAGGGATAACATGAGTGCCTTATTTGCCACTTCTCCCAATATTCTCCCTCATCATACAGGAAAAGTCAAATTAACATCCCTTTCCACAATCCTGAAAGTTTGAGAGCCAATATTGTGCAGCAGGTAAGGTGCAAGTCCAGAAACAATGGAGCCAACTCTTCTTTCTCTCCTTTAGTCACGAAAGCCTGGGAGATATGTTGTTCTGGAAACTGGGGAGACATGTTTGAAGTTAGTGATGTTGGAGATCTTCTTCTCAACTTCCCTGAGAATAATTTAGTCTTATTCATGATGACCACTGTCTCGCCATTGATGGCTTCTTTAAGAATTATTTTTAATTATTATTCTTGAGCTTTAGATGACATCTAATACTTTCCTACTGAGATTAGTGCATTGATTATTTTTGCTTTAGTTTGATGGTGAAATCAATAATTGTAGACATCCCATTCATTGTTGCATTCATCTGGGTGTATCCATGCATTGTTGTTATCATAGTCAGTCACTCAGACATGTCTGACCCTCCACTACTCTATGGATCAGCACTGCTCAATAAATAAATGAACAAGAATAAAGTTTTTGATTCATTTGTTCAACTGGGGTCTCTTTATCTATTTTTAGGACTTGTGTGGAAAACATATTATACATTAATTATTGATTTAGGCTAGTGGTGGGATTCAATTTTTTTTACTACCGGTTCGGGGGGGGGGCTTGCTTGGTTGGCATGGCTTGGTGGTCATGTGACTTGTGGGTGTGGCTTGGTGGTCATGTGACTGGGTGGGCATGGTTTGGTGGTCATGTGGCTGGGTGAGCGTGGCCATGTTGACCTCACTGACTTCTTTGTTCTAATGAATGACCTGCAGAAAGAAGATGTACAAAAAGGAAGTTATTAATTTTGTGCACTTGATACTTAAATAAGAATAAAAGAAGTACACAAAACAATAAAAGAGGTACATAAGCAGGGGTGGATATTATTATTATTATTATTATTATTATTATTATTATTATTATTATTATTAGTCATATTTCTATGCCGCCCACTCTCCGAGGACTCTGGGCGGCTAACACCAAAGACGGTATACTAAATAGCATATTGCCCCCAACAATCTGGGTCCTCATTTTACCCACCTCAGAAGGATGGAAGGCTGAGTCAACCTTGAGCCGGTGAGATTAGATCCACTGATCTGCTGAACTAACAGTCAGCTGAAGTAGCTGCAGTACTGCACTCTAACTACTGCGCCAACTCGGCTTCTACTTACCTTTACTACCGGTTCACATGCATAAAAGCATTTTGATGACGTCGGGGTCGGTGGGCAGAGCCTCCCACCAGTTTTAATGAACTGGGGGCAACCCACCACTGTACACAATTACTCACATAAAAGTGTTATTTGCCTTTAACTTTAAGATGTTTCCACATCGTTCTTTCATTGACGCCCTCCTCACTTGCAATTCTTTATCTTGACTCGAGGATCATTCCTTTGTGATGATGTACTCTCAACCATTTTTGGACGGTAGGAATAGGGTCCCATTCTTTTAGAGTAGGCCAATTACACTAATAGTCTTCAGGTTGGTTATGTTGGAAACAGGCAAGTTCTGTGTTCTGAACATATGACGTTCATTTTTGAAAAACCCCTTTCCGCTTCTGCTGAACTCACAGCAATTGTTCTGACAATATCTTTAGCTTTTTTAATACTGTGTGGAATTGCACAGTTCTTTGAATCTTTTAAAACATTTTCTATGAAATCTCTATGATCGTTCATATTAATTTCGTAATTAAAAATGTCACTAAATTCAAGCAATTGTTCTTCAGCTTCTTTCCATGGAACTACTACTTCTTCAATATTCCAATAATCTGGCTCCAAAAAAATGAGAAAATTGATGTTGCCCTTTCTTTCTTTCTTTCTTTCTTTCTTTCTTTCTTTCTTTCTTTCTTTCTTTCTTTCTTTCTTTCTTTCTTTCTTTCTTTCTTTCTTTCTTTTCCTTCCTTCCTTCCTTCCTTCTTTCCTTCCTTCCTTTCTTGTTCTTTCTTTCTTCTTACTGTACATATTAATAAATCTTTGCATGTCAAGCCACAAAATTTAATTTTGTATTCTATTTTCTTTCCCAGCCTGCATCTCTGCTTCTTTGCCATGATAATCCTAATTTAATTCCTTGCACCATTGCTACTATTCTTCCAAAGACTTTTGAAAGCTTTTAAAAATCTAATCACTTAAAGGAGCATTGTTCAGATATATCTTTTTCCATGACCTTATATATTTGTTGTCTCACCATCTCAGCTACACTACTTTTTAAGACAAGTGTCATTTAACAACAATGGGGGGGGGGAGTTTTCTGTGAGCAAACTGGGGAATTGGAAGTTGGTTTGATATTGTCAATTGGGTCACCTTCCCCAATCGGTCTTTTGTTAGAATTAAAGTGGGAAAGATTGATCCTATGGCTTTTCCAGAAAAGGTGTTCACCATTCATGAAGATGCCCTTGTCTGGCCTCAGAGATTCAATCAGGTAGGTCTAGGGTACATTTATAAAATATCTGAAATAGTTCATCATCATCTTCCCAAGTAACCAGATTGAAGTGCAAAACCACCCTTTTATGCAAATTCTATAATTATCCCTTGTGTTTTCTCCAATTGATAAAGTACTTTGAAATAATAGCTAAATTTCCCAGATTCACATCATTTTACACTATGAGATGTGAGATGGGCAGCATATAAATTTAATAAGTGAATAAAAATGAATACATTCTTATATGATAAAATCCATATAAACTCATATATTTCTGGCTATATATTAAAACTGTGAAGATATTTGGTGTATGTCACCCTTCCTTCTACCCAATACTCTTTCTTTCCAAAGCACCTGAAGGCAGGACAAGAAGCAATGGGTGGAAACAAATCAAGGAGAAAAGCAACTTAGAACTAAGGAGAAATTTCCTGGCAGTTAGAACAATTAATAAGTGGAACAACTTGCCTGCAGAAGTTGTGAATGCTCCAACACTGGAAGCTTTTAAGAAGAGATTGGCCAACCATTTGTCTGAAGTGGTGTAGGGTTTCCTGCCTAGGCAGGGGGTTGGACTAGAAGACCTCAAGGTCCCTTCCAACTCTGTTATTCTGTATTCTGTATTCTTGTGAATTAGTCAAGATAGTACTGTATCTGTGGACATAACGTGCTTCTCTCTTCTACTATACTTGTGCTTAAATATGTTGATAATCTTTTAAGAAAATTTCAGAATTTTTTGCTTAAAATGCTCTACTAATGGTTGTGTTGGCTTTGATTCTACCATCTTTATGAAGACATGTATATAGATTTGATTGATTAAAGACATGTGCTGCATCCTTTCATTTTGGATAGATGCTAATCCAAAAATAAGTCTTTTTCCATGTACAGTTCCATGTCTAGTCAAATGTATAAGGAATGTACTTTATGATATTGTCAATCCATTCTTAATTGTAGCTATAAGACTAATTGACAGCATTCAAAATATCTCTCTTCTTTTTTTACAGATACAGCCTTTGTCTGTGTGCAATGACCATTGTCCTTTAGGTCATTTTAAAGCAGAGAAAGAAGATCAGCCATTTTGCTGTTATGATTGTTTTCCATGTCCAGCAGAAAAAAATTCAAACCAGGAAGGTAAGAAATGTGGGATAGAAATGTTTCTAAGAATAATAGCTACAAATTCTATTTCCCCTAATTATTTGTGGCCCATTTTGGGGTAGCAAGAAGGATATGATCAACATTACTAGTGATCTAAAATGTTGAAGTCCACAACTGGAGCCTAGAAATAACCATATTTCATTTCTAAGATATTTGAAACTATTTTCATGTGCCAGTAATATCTATGGAGATTCTCAGTCATCCAGGTCATGGTTGTCCCAAAGGTGCTTTTTCAAGAGGCAACTGGACTTTCTTGTTTTTCTTTGAAGACATTTTGCTTCTCATCCAAGAAGCTTCATAGGTGTCAGAACTGAAGAAGCTTCTTGGATGAGAAGTGAAACAACTTCAAAGAAAAACCAGAAAATCCAGTTGTCTCTTGAAAAGGCATCTTTGGGACATGTGCCAGTAATGTTGGCATTCCTCCATTTACATTGCAATGAGTTGGCCCAGGAGGGTGTGAAAATGTTCTATCTTTTACTGAGCAATCTTCCTCAAGTGGTCTGGAGCCTTCCAAAGTTTCCTTCAATCTCTAGGTTTCTTTCATTAACCTTTTTCAGATTGGGAATTATAGACAGTCAGGGAGGCCTCCGAATGATAAAACATCTCTGAAACAAAACAAGTTCCTTTGTTATGGTTCAGGCATAATAGATCCATAGTACCAAATGTGTGGTAGTAGTCCTCATTTATGACGGTTCACTTAGCAATCATTCAAAGTTATGATCTACCTAGGGTTCCAATGGTCAGGGCTTCAGCATGGTCATGTGTCTGAACTACAGGTGCTTGGCAACATGGCAACATTTATGGCCATTTGCATACTTTCCACGTTCATATGAATGTGTTTTATGACAGTTTTCCCAAGATTTACTTCTGGATTTTGGCAAAACAGTACCCAGCGAACCATTTGTTTGCTTAATGACCATGGCATTCACTTAATGACTTCAGGTTCACTTAATGACTGCTGCAAAAAAAAAGTCAATGGCTTTATGACTATCATGCCTTATAACGATGATTGTCAGGCTCCATTACAGTCATAAGTTGAGGACTACCTGCATCTTGTTTAATATTTTTTGTTTAATACATTTTTAAACCTTACTTATTTTTAAGCACAGTATTAATTGAGACTTATAAATATTAAATCTACATGAAACAACTTTAGAGCAGGCCCCAAAGATTTAAGTTTACAGATTTCCCTAACAAGGGATATTATAACACTTTCCCCCAAATTTCTGGTAGTAGCTTATCTTCATAATACTGTTCAGTTGTAAAAAGGTAAGTATGGAATTATTCAAAACCCTTTGGAAAATAAATAACTAAATAAATCCTCAATGAGTCTAAAGCCAATATGAGTCTAAAGCTTTCATTTTCAGATATGATTAATTGTTTTGAATGTTTCAAAATCCAAACAGATTTCCAAGATTCCTCCATCTCAAAATATATAATTTTCCTATCCTATGAAGAAACATTGGGGATCAGTTTAACTATGTTTGTTCTTTGGTTGTCATCTTGTGGGATGATTCTAGGACTTTTCCTCCCCCAGGAGACTCATATAAACTAAAGGAATGCCATTCTTTTTGTTGATAGTTGAGGAAGCTACATTCCAGGGGAAAAACCCTCAGGGATCCTTCCCTGGGCATGTAGTCAGTTGGCTATCTTTTTACCAAAGTCATATTTAAGTGATTGTCCATTAGGATACCAAGGTTCCTCTCACAGTTATTGTTTTTGAGCCGGGTTTCACCTAATCTGTATTTGTACCTTTGGTTTTCCCTGCCTAGGTGTATAACCTTGCTTTTCTCCATATTAAATTTCATATTGTTGGATAGGGCCCATTGTTCAAGTCCGTCAAGATCATTTAGGATCCTGAGCTTGACTGACTAACATCAGTCTTCACGCAAAAAGAAACTATAGCCCAACCTACCAAAAATCTAACTAAAATATTACTGCAAGACAAGACAGACAAGAAATAAAAACTATGATAAGCAATGGTAAGAGAACACCTGTCTGATCTTGATGAATATACAGTAAATCACTGGGGCCTAGCAGATTACATCCCAGAGTTCTGAAGGAAGAGTACTGGGTCTAAAATGGAATCTTGTGGTACCCACTGCTTACTTCCCTCCATATAGATGTAGTACCATTAAGGACTACTCATTGAGTACAATTTGTCAGCCATTTACAAATCCATCTGGTGGTGATACTTTTTCTAGCTCACTAAGAGTAGGTTGTGGTCTACTTTGTTGAATGCATTACTGAATTCTAAGTATACTATGTCCACAGCATTTCACTAGTCTACTAATTTAGTCACTTTGATTGTTTGGCAAGATCTGTTTCTAACAAACCTGTGCTGGCTTCTGCTTACTGTACAACTTTATTTGTTTTCAGATGTTCACAGATCTGTTTTTTGATTATATTTTCCAGTATCTTCCCAGGTATTGATGTTAGGCTGATTGGTCAGTAGTTTCCATGGTCTGTTTTTTCCCCTTTTTTGAAGATGGGAACCACATCAGCTCTTTTCCAGTCCTCAGGTAGTTCCCCAGTGCTCTAGGATTATTATTTCAGTATAGTTTGGGAAAATGCCAGCTGCCAGTTGTGCGAACTATAAACATGCTGAAATCTGGTGTTATTTTAAATTTTAGAATTCCAGGTTGGTAATTGTTTTTCCATCCCACCATAATTATGAAATAAACACAATTAATGTTATCTCTTACTGGCCTACAAATATTCCCTATTGGTACTAGGATAATTCAATAGTTAGCTATACTAATACTTTATATCTCACACAGAGGTGATACTAGATACAGATAGGGTTACACTGCTGAGATAACTGGGGGCCAATATTGAAGAGTTCTGGCTTTAGATCAGATAAATGTTACCCTTTTAATACCAATATTCAAATGTGAACATAGGAGCAGATACCTTGGGAAACGGCAGAAAATCTCTCAGACAAAGTATGTTATTTATGGCACTGATGATAGTGATAGGAACTCTGTCCTATACCTCAAGTAAGGTTTCCATTGCTAAGTGTTCTGTTGGTGAACCTCTTTCAATTCTCCACAAATATTATCAGCCAGGCAATTTTATCATTGCAGGAATTTTCTCCCAGATCCACATTTTTCTGAATCCAATCAGTTTTCAGAAGCAGCCTTCAGAAGAATGTTTTGATGATCTTGTGTAAGTAGGTTTTATATATGAGATGCATGCTATCTTTGACCAGGTAAAGTTCTCCAATTATTTATGTGATTCTGGGATGCTGTACTTAAATCAACAATTTGGGACAGAAGAGGGAAGGAAACAATGTAGAACATAGGGGGAACCTCGAAGTTCTTCTACTCCAACCCTCTGTTCAAGCAGGAGACCCTGTACCATTTCAGACAAATGGTTTTCCAGTCTCTTTTTGAAGGCCTTCAGTGATGGATCACCCACAACTTCTGAAGGCAAGCTATTCCATTGATTGATTGCTCTCATAATTAGGAAATTTTTCCTTAGTTCTAGGTTGATTCTCTCCTTGGTTATTTTCCAACCATTGTTTCCTTTCTTGCCTTCTGGTCTTTGGAAAATAGTTTGACCCCCTCATCTGTGTAGGAGCCTCTCAAATATTGGAACATTTATATCAAGTGACCCCTAGTCATTCTTTTCATTAGACTAATCATACCTGTACCATTCTTCATATTCTTTAACCTCCAGCCCCCTAATCATTTTGTTGCTCTTCTCTGGACTCTTTTCAGAGTTTCAACTTCATTTTTATTATGAAATAAAAATATAAAATAAAATATTATTTTATCATGTTAACTTAAAAAGGTAACGGTTCCTCTTGCACATATGTGCTAGTCGTTCCCGACTCTAGGGAGTGGTGCTCATCTCCATTTCAAAGCCGAAGAACCAGCGCTGTCCAAAGACATCTCTGTGGTCATGTGGCCAGCATGACTAAATGTCAAAGGCACACGGAACGCTGTTACCTTCCCACCAAAGGTGGTCCCTATTTTTCTACTTGCATTTTTTATGTGCTTTTGAACTGCTAGGTTGGCAGAAGCTGGGACAAGTAACGGGAGCTCACTCCATTACGTGGCACTAGGGATTCAAACCGCTGAACTGCCAACCTTTCAATTGACGGTGTCTTAGCCACTGAGCCACTGCGTCCCATGTTATCTTATGTTTACATTATAAGGAGTCTTTTCAAACTTCAATTCAAGTCTGTGCTTAAGTCCTTATACTGTATGTTGACTTTCATTTCTTGAACTTTGGAGGAGGAGTCCCCAAGATGGTTAAAGATGGAACCATAATAACTGTGAAGAGGTGAAAATCAGGAATACAGTAGCTGGAGAGAAAAAATAAACAACTCTTTAATTCTCATATTAGTAGCAATAGATTCAAAGCTTATTAAATTCAATGAATTCAATTAAAACATGAAAAATACAGAAGGGGAGAGAAAGAGAGACAGACAGACAGACATGATAGGACTATCATTCACATCTTTTAGTCAAATAAATTTGTTTTATAAATTGGGGTGTTTTAAATTGGGCCAAAGTATTTAATGTATTTTAAATGGTTTTTAACGTTTGTATTATATGTATTTTACTTTTTTGGCTGTTCACCACCCTGAGTCCTTCAGGAGTAGGGCAATATATAAATTTAATTATAAATAAATAAATAAAATAGAAGTACAAGAAGACCAGACCGTCCTTCATCACAGAAATTTTCTATGGCAAGATTGAGGTTGATTGTTCATGTCTATTATTAAAAACGTGTAAAAGTGTAAAAATATTTCTATCTTTAGTTCATCTTGTCATCTTGTTATGTTGTCATGTCTTTCAATAAAGACTATTAAGTACATGAACCACCTTGGATAAGAGCATGGATTGATATAGGGATAGGTAGACAGCCACAGTACTGCCACTAAATATGGTATCTTCAATATTTTATGTAAAACTGAACATCTGTACCTGTAAGAATGAAATATTTTGGAACTATTTTGTGTATGAAAAATATCTTCGTAACTTCCAAAACGTGTTCTATGCAGTTGACTCAAAATGCTTGTTTTCCACAGATTAATTTTTTTATAGCAAAATGTCTAGATGGAATGAGCATTACCATCTAGAAAATACGTCTAGCCTTAAACTATTTATTTTAATATAGGGTGTTTATTCAGAATTATCAACATATCCTGGCCTTGGCATTTGCTGTGAAGGAAATCAATGAGAATAATCAACTCTTACCCAATGTGAGTTTGGGCTTCCACATTTTAAACAGCGATTTCTTTGCTAGATGGACCTATCTTGCTTCTATGGAACTTCTATCCACACAGGACCAGTTCATCCCAAACTACAAGTGTGATATTCACAATAATATTGTGGGTGTCATTGGAGGACCTAATTCTCAAGTCTGTCTTCACATGACAAATATCCTGAGCATCTACAAAGTTCCACAGGTAAACAACATGCATGGAAAGACGATGAGAAAGACTGAGGTTTTGTAAATGTAAGTAGGAGTTTGGACACCACAGGTGTTACAAAATGGAAAGCTCCAAAGAGAAGGAGAATAGTAATGCAGTCTTACTACATGGTTAGATTTGCTTAGGCATAAAACAGTGCTGTGAGAATTATGTGTTTAGCAGAGTGCCATATTATGGAAATTTAGCATGGTTTTACCCTAATTTAATATTTTATTTTGTGTATTGTATTGTCCACATATTTTACGCAGACCTATTTGTTATTGCTTTATTCAAATTTATATTTTTGTTTGTATGTATAATGTGTTTTATCAGTGTTGTGTATCAGTGATTGCATGATCTTTGTAGATGCCATACACTAAATAAAATAAATAAGAAACCTTTCATTTTCAAAAGATTTATTGCCATGATGTTTCCCTATATCCCATGTATTTCTATCCTAAGATCATTTATGGCTCTTCTCCAACAATAAATGACAAAACCAAAGAAGATTTCTTCCACCAGATGTTTCCAAATGTGATCCATCACTATATGGGCATTCTTGAATTACTACTGCATTTCAAATGGACCTGGATTGGTGTGATTGCTTCAAATGATGACAATGGAGAATTATTTGTACAGGATATACTTCCCATTTACTCTCAGAAGGGTATCTGTGTAGACTTCTTAGAAAAAATACCTCAAATATCTTTTTCAGGTGATGTTGCTGAAACTGCAGTGGAATGGTTTGGCTCGTCACATATTGTCACCGGAAGTAGTGCCAATGCCATTATCATACAAGGTGAAATACACACTATTAGTGTTTTGAGATTGCTATTCCACTTTTCTCAGTTTCATGATGTAACAACTGAGAGCCGAGTGTGGATTATGACAGCCCAGATGGATTTTACTTCTCCTGGATTTCAAAGAGATTGGGACATACATTTCCTTCATGGGACTCTGTCGTTTGCTGTTCACACAAACTATCCTAGAGGATTCCAGAAATTTCAGAAGGAAAGAAACCCACTCTCAGAAAGTAGAGATGGCTTCATCAGAATCTTCTGGAAAGATGCTTTTAAGTGTGACTTCTCAAATTCCACTGTAGAAGAGCGAGATGAGGAGATCTGCACTGGGGAGGAAAAACTGGAGACTCTACCTGTGACCCTATTTGACACCAGCATGTCTGGCCTCAGTTATAGTGTCTACAATGCAGTTTACATTATGGCATATGCTTTGCATGCAATAACTTCATCCACCTCAAAACAGAGAGCAAAGATGAAGGAGATAAGACAAAAAGAACTACATGAACAGCCATGGCAGGTACCATGTGTACAAATGTAGAATGGTTTTACTTTGTTGAGAAGAGATATTAAACCAAGTGATTATTAATGTAGTTTATTATCACCAGAAATGCCAGGAAGGAGATTTAAGACAATTATGAAAGGAAACCACCTTCTCCCCCACCCCACCCTCTCTCTCTTCATTGTTTTTATTGAATTACAATTCATAAACATTATCAAGTTCTTAATCAATATCAATTCAAGTTACATAGAAAAAAATAGGAATACCAAAATGCTACTAAAAAGTAAATAAATAGATGTTGTACATGTACAGATTAACCATACAGGTGAAGTATTGTCCACATATTATACTCTATTGCTATTGAGGTAAACCATAAAATCAATTAAAATCTGATGAAATTGTGATTACTGACTCAGATATCTCCTTATTTTAACTTTATCCGTTCCTTTTTTTTTCTAATGTGGCAATTAAAGAGGCTTGTTAATCCACATTTCAACTATTATGTTATATTGAGTTTTCCAATGTAATTTTAGCTGCTGTTATTAAAGAGATAACAAGTTCCTTATTTATAAACCTGAGATTTGGTCCTGCAAATAAATTTGGTAAACTTAACTTGGGGGAACATTCAATTCTTTCTTTATTCATGGTACTTATCCCCATTTTTTATCAAAAGGGTATAACTTTACCATATGATCACCACAAATGTAAAAAAAAAAAAAAAAACCCCACCTTTTTTGACACTTTCTCAAGATTTAGAAGAAATATTTTTTTATATAATTATGCCCTAATCTGTCTGGAATCAAGTTCTAACAATATATATTTTTCCACTGTTGTTCTCACATTAAATCTTAGATAATTTCTGCCAATTTGTCTCCTGAACGAAATTTCCAAGTTCAGTATGCCAACCTGCATTTAAATGATGGGGTGGCTTTCTTATTTCTAATTGAAATAATGATCTATACATTTTACAGATTACACACTCAAAATTGATATATAAAGTTATGTTGATGAACTGCCTGCATTTCTATTTAAATTAATACCAAACTAACCATGATAACTTATCACTTATTAGTTGCTCTATCTGATCTTTATGGAGAGGTTCATCAGCATAGGCTTATGTCAATTTGAGAATTTAAAATTTCTCTTCTCTCTCTCTCTCTCCCTCCCTCCCCCCCTTTCTCTCCATTTGGAATGCCAATAGATGAAATATGTAAAATGTCAAACATGTCTTCCAAAATGGCATATTTTGCTGCAATAAAGGCATTTACTTTCTCAAATGTGTCATCCCAGCTTTTTAGTTGATGTCACCATGCTGCCTGAATAGATCAAGTGCTGTCTTCTCCTTGTCCCTCCTCCTTGTCTGTGCAAATCCACCTCAAGCATGTTTAATGTGTGGTCTCTGCAGATCAGAGGACCCAAAAGACTTTACTTCATTCTGAAAAGTTCAACTTCATGAAGCTTTAGGATTTTCATCAATCCGCAAACATTTATTATATAAAATAATTTAATAAATATTTATCTAATATAGATAGATTATTAGGGAGAAAACCTATGAGATTGCTAGGAGTAAAAATGACTTGATGACATTGATCAATCAATGTCAAATATGAGCAGCAATAATAGCAATACCTAATCCAATCAATGCTGTGGGGGGGGGGTCCATTTTGACCACTTGGGGAATTCTGCTTTGATCATTACCCAGGTGTTTCAACTGCATTGGGACTATTCTGAATGTTGTCTCATGGCATCATTTTGTCTCCACCTTCTCCCCAATTTAGCTTCACAAGTTTCTGAGAGGTACTTTCTTTAAAAACGGTGCTGAAGAAAATATTTCCTTTGATGACAATGGACATATAACTTCTGGATTTGATATTTTCAACTGGGTCATATACTCAAATAATACATTTACAAAAGTCAAAGTTGGATGGGTAGAGACAAATTCTTTCACTTCCAAATCACTCAGCATTCAGGAGGGTTTCATTATATGGCCCAAAAGATTTAACCAGGTACATATTTGTGTAGATTTGCAGAGAGTTCAGTCCCCATTTTGAATATTTAAAAAGCAAGATAAATATAGCTCCCATACTTTAAGTCCTCTGAAATTTTAATAGTTGACTCTGTTCCCCGTTTTTCAATGCTATTTAGGTGGTTTTGTTTGGGTGGTCTTGTTTCTTTAAATTATGTATTTTTAATTCTTATAAACATCCCTGAGAAGTTTGGAATTGGGTAGCGAAAGAAAGAAAGAAGGGAAGGAAGGAAGGAAGGAAGGAAGGAAGGAAGGAAGGAAGGAAGGAAGGAAGGAAGGAGGTTTGACTTCTCAAATCAAATCTTTAATGTGGTAAATTAGGGGGACCTTGAATTTACTTTATACATTTGAATCCCCAAAACAAGCGAGAAGTGATCATCCAACAAATTTTAAGTAATCCTGGTTTAAGAAAAATAAACTGCTGATGCTTGTGGCAGATTTAATATATTTTTTTTAAAAAAACCCAGGTAAGTAGGAATCTGTCCCGTGAGTCCTGAATATTCTAATAATGGTAGGGTTAATAATGTGTTAATGTGTAACACAGACACTAGAGAAATGTCCAGAGTTACAAGGATATTGCTACTGCAAGGAGGGAATCTTCCTATATTGATCTACTAGGATGGCTGAGGGAGGGTATGACATAGTGTCTTAGTGAAGGCCCTTTTGTGCCTAGGGACTTCTGATGCATTCAAGATGTAGGAGGTGACCAGGCTGAGTCCAAAGGAGGGGTTAAGCACATGGTCAGTATTCATACTCATAAGAGATCAAAATCCAGCCCACCTTGAGGTCTGTTAACGCTTATCTACCACCCATTTGTTTTAACTGTTAGTAGTTCAGATTATTGGATAGAGTGTTAGCATGCAATAAACCTGTATTGAATTGCTCTGGCTCCTGACTTCTTACATTTGACACAAGCAATATATATACAGCAGCAAACCAGTTGTTTTGTATATGTTTGTGTTTCTGTAGGAGGAATTCCTCCCTGGCATGAGTATCCTATTTGCAAAGATCATTGCAGTCATAGCATGTCAATAACACCAAACCAATTCTTCATTTCTTTCATTCAGGGAAGACCACGTTCTATATGTAATGAAAATTGCCATTCAGGTTCAAGTAGGGCCAAAATAGAAGGAAAGCCATATTGTTGCTACAAGTGCCTTCCATGTCCAGAAAATAGGATTACAAATCATAAAGGTAAAGCAAGTTATATTTAAAGAACAAACCAGTCCATGCACATGAGGGTAGAAGAGTATTCAGAAAGAAGGGCTCTATTAACCCATGTATGAATGAAATAAAGCAAAACTTTGCACCTACTTCCTAAATAACTTCCCATGAACCTGAGGAAGAAGAAACATTGTAATATCATCTGTAAAACAGCTAGAAGTCCAGAGAATGTTGGTAAAATCAATAGAAGATACAATGTGCAATCATACGTTCTGAGGCTAAGGCTCTACCTTATTAAATACTTGCTGAGTTGCTACATCCAATTAAATTCTTTTCTTGGATATTGGCTCTTTCCAGTCACATATACATTGCAATCACATACACATCCAATCACAGAAATCTACTTCTGCCATATCTCTGATTGAAAAAAACTTAACAACTATAATTAAATTTGCTGAATTTTAAATTGAATTATGACAAATAATATTGATCTCATTTTAAATCAGTTCCAATATTCAGTGAATTAATCAAAGAGGGATAAAAATAAACGTTAGTTTGAGTTGGGTTCAATTCTGTGCATGTTCACTGACCATATTACAGAAGTGATTTCAGTCTGCCCAAAAGATTTTTAACTCTCAGGCAGTCTCCCCTTGAAGTATTAAGGAGGCCCACTGGGCTAAACCTCTTCTTTCAGAATTACCCATGTTTTGATTATTGAAGAATATTCTATATTTCCTAATAGCAATTCATTTACTCATTCATTCATTCATTTTTTCAGACATGGATGATTGTTTGCCATGCCCAGAAGGACAGTATCCAAACAACAACCATGACTCATGCCTTTCAAAACAGATAGTTTTCCTGTCTTATGAAGACCCGTTAGGGACCAGTATGGTCATTACCGCAATTGTCTTTGCTTGCATTGCCACTGTGGTGCTTGGGATCTTCATCAAATACCAAGACACTCCTATAGTCAAGGCCAACAACCGGAACATCACCTACCTTCTCCTTGTCTCCCTTGTGCTCTCATTCCTTTGCAGTTTATTATTCATCGGACAACCTGAAAAAGTGACCTGCCTTTTACGACAAACTGCTTTTGGGATTATCTTCTCAGTAGCCATTTCTTGTGTGTTGGCCAAAACCATCATTGTGATTTTA
The DNA here is from genome assembly GCF_059756535.1 of Pantherophis guttatus. Taxonomy (NCBI): domain Eukaryota; kingdom Metazoa; phylum Chordata; class Lepidosauria; order Squamata; family Colubridae; genus Pantherophis; species Pantherophis guttatus. The sequence continues at coordinate 17,298,260 of NC_142066.1, forward strand.
GCTTTCATGGCTTCAGTGCCAGGATCGAAGATGAGGCGATGGCTAGGGAAATCATTAGATAATTTCATTGTTGTTTCTTGTTCCCTTGTTCAAGTCATTGTTTGCACTGTATGGCTTATAACTTCACCCCCATTCCCAGAAGCTGATATGAATTTAGTGGCAGATAAAATCATTCTAGGATGTAATGAAGGTTCTACTGTGATGTTTTACTGTGTCTTGCTATACCTGCTTTTCCTTGCCATTGTTGGTTTCAGTGTGGCTTTCCTAGCCCGGCATTTACCAGACAGTTTTAATGAGACCAAGTTCATCTTCTTCAGCCTGTTGTGTTTCTGCAGTGTCTGGTTGTCCTTTTTTCCTACCTATCTCAGCACCAAGGGGAAATACTTGGTGGCTGTGGAGATCTTTTCTATTCTGTCTTCCAGTGCAGGGTTACTGGGCTGCATCTTTTTCCCCAAATGCTTTGTTATTGTACTAAGGCCAGATCTGAACAATAAGAGGCAGTTACTAAAAGGCAAGAAAGAAGAAATATAATTTTAAACTAATGTTTCAATGAATAATATACAGGTGATCCTCCTTTAACCACTGCCATTTAAACAACATTAAAACATTTAAACCAGAGGCGGTATTCAGAAGCTTCTGACCAGTTCTGGAGAACCAGTAGTGGAAATTTTGAGCAGTCCGGAGAACCGGTAAATACCACCTCTGACTGGCCCCACCCCCATCTATTCTCTGCCTCCCGAGTCCCAGCTGATTGGGAGGAAATGGGGATTTTGCAGTAACCTTCCCCTGGAGTGGGGTGGGAATGAAGATTTTACAGTATTCTTCCCCTGCCATGCCCACCAAGCCACACCCACAGAACTGGTAGTAAAAAAATTTAATCCCACCAATGATTTAAACATTTGTAAAGCAAAGGGAAGCTGAAATCCATCTGTGAACAAAGTTGCAGTTTTAGTTGACAACCACTTCTCTTAAAGACCAAGTTGCTGCTTCCAGTTGTGGTCACTAAATGACAACTACCTGTATTGAATATTCAATGAAAAGCACTCAATAATTGGAACTGGTTTAGAATAAAATAGGGCAGTCCATATTGGACCTGCCACATTATGCGTATGGATCATTGTTGCTTCACAAACTCAGTTGGCTTCCAGTTGGCTTCTAACTGCAATTTAATGTGCTGCTTCTACCAATAAAGCCCTCAAAGATATTTAGTATTTGAGGGACTGCCCATGTGTAAATTTCTGCCTATTCAAAATGATCAAGTAGAGTGATTTCTTTGGTAAAACGGGGCCAGCTATTGGGACTTATCCCAATAGCAATAGGACTTAGACTTATATACTGCTTCATAGTGCTTTTACAGCCCTCTCTAAGTGGTTTACAGAGCCAGCATATCGTCCCCAACAATCTGTGTCCTCATTTTACCCATCTCGGAAGGATGGAAGGCTGAATCAAGCTTGAGCCTGGTGAGATTCAAACTGCCAAATTACTGCATTCTAACCACTGCAACATCACGGCTCTTATACTGTTTTTGTTGCATAAATCTTTGAAAACCTGGCAGTTTTCTCAAGCCTTTGGCTGGAGGGGGGAGCATTGTATCCCTATTGATTGTTCTTTGGTGAATTACATATGCTTTATTATAGATGTGTCATTTCTTCAATCTGTGTTATCATTCTGTTTTTATGAATTTACAGTATATAACCATTTTTTAAAAATATTTTTTATTGAACATTTTCCCACAAATAAAAGATAACCATAAAGTAATACAATGCGAAATTGGAAAAAGAAGAAAAAAGTGAACCAAAAATGTGAAAATAAGTAGCAATAGAAAAAAAAGAATAGAGGTATAAAGAAGCAGCTTCCAATCTTGTTCACAGCAGTTCAACAAAACAAATCCTTAAGAGAAGACATTGTGGCCTTAACAGAATAGAGAGTTATAACAGTCTACTAGTCCAACCCCCTGCCCAAGCAGGAGACCCTATGCCCATGATGGTGAACCTATGGCACGCATGCCAGAAGTGGCACGCAGAGCCATTTCTGTGGGTATGCCAGCGTTGCCCTAGTTTAGCTCCAGAGCACATGTGTCGCCGGCCAGCTGATTTTTGGGCCTTCCAGTCCCACTGGAAGTGGGGAAATGGGCTGTTTCCAGCTTCCGGAGGGTCTCCGGGGGGAGGCCATTTTTGCTCTGGGGACGAACAAAATGGCCACCCCCCCCCGAGACCCTCTGGACCCTGGAAACAGTGGGACTGGAAGGCCCGTTTTTTGCCCTACCCAGGATCCAGAGGTTTTCTAGGAGCCTGGGGAGGGTGAAAATGGCCTTCCCCACCCCCCGGAGGCCCTGTGGAGGCCTGAAACGGCCTGTTTCCTGACTTCCGGTGGTACCAGAAGGCCTGCTTTTTGCCCTCCTCTGAAAGGCCATCGCCTGGGGAGCGTGGGGGGGGGGTCGAGTGCACATGCACAGGGAGAGGGCACATTGAATTATGGGTGTGGGCACATGCATGTGCGACCACTACCACCTGCACTCACCCCACTTTTGGCATGTGATGGCAAAAAAGTTAGCCGTCACTGCCCTATGCTATTCCAAACAAGTGGTTACCCAGTCTTTTCTTAAAAGCCTCCAGTGAAGAAGCACCCACGACTTCACCCAGTGAAGAAGCACCCACAACTTCACCCAGCGAAGAAGCACCCACAACTTGTGAAGCAATCTGTTCCACTGGTTCATTGCCCTCACTAAGGAATTTTACCTTAGTTCTAGATTGTTTCTCTTCTTGATTAGTTTCCATCCATTGTTCCTTGTCTTGCCTTCTGATGCTTTGAAAAATAGGTTGACTCTATTTTTGGCCCTATCTTTTTAAAAATAGGTTGATCCTTGCATTTCCTCCCCAAAATTATATCATGTTTCTTCTCATATTAAATATTTTTTAAATTAGCAGGTCCATAAAAAAACAGAAAAAACAATTGCTACCAACCTGCCTTCCCTTGAGGACCTGTGTACTGCACGGGTCAAAAAGAGGGCTGTGAAAATATTTACAGACCCCTCGCATCCTGGGCATGAACTCTTTCAACTCCTACCCTCAAAACGATGCTATAGAGCACTGCACACCAGAACAACTAGACACAAGAACAGTTTTTTCCTGAATGCCATCACTCTGCTAAACAAATAATTCCCTCAACACTGTCAAACTATTTACTAAGTCTGCACTACTATTAATCTTCTCATCGTTTCCACCACCCATTTCCTTCCACTTATGACTGTATGACTGTAATTTTGTTGCTTGTATCCTTACGATTTATATTGATATTGTTTCCAGATTGCTTATTTGTACCCTATGACTATCATTAAGTGTTGTACCTTATGATTCTTGACGAACGTATCTTTTCTTTTATGTACACTGGGAGCATATCCACCAAGAAAAATTCCTTGTGTGTCCAATCACACTTGGGCCAATAAAAGAATTCTATTCTATTCTATTCTATTCTATTCTATTCTATTCTATTCTATTCTATTCTATTCTATTCTATTCTATTCCATTCCATTCCATTCCATTCCATTCCATTCCATTCTATAAATCCCCAGATCATTTTTCCGTTCTCATCAAAAAGTCCACAAACATTTTCTAGTCTTTTATCAAAGTACTTGCTTCATCCCTGATCTAGCAGGTTAATTTTCCTTTTTCTGCAAATTCCATCATCTTTACTGCTTCATCCTTGACATATTTGTTCCCCAATTCCAAGTGAAAATGATATTTTCTTTAAAAAAAAAGGGTATTAATCCTCAGTTTAGTACCAAAATATTGTTTTAGAATGTGGGCTCTTTTCTCCTTCCTGACCAAGTGCATGTTTATTTTTTGATACATTTTTTTTTTCATTTTGAGACATATCCCATTGCCACAATGGGCCAAGCTCTCGGCATGCCCTGGCCTTTACCTGCCCTGTCTGCTGGCCCAGCAGGACACTTCTTGGCTGCAGTAGGTGCTGTGCTGGCTGCCAAGTGGCTGCCTATACTGCTGATAGCCTTGCGGGGGCTCTTTGCTCTTCTGGCAGGGTGGGTGGAGGCTGGGACATGCCAAGAGCTTGGCCCTGATTGAGGCCACGGGCATGCAGACAGTGGGTTGGAGAGGATGGGGCCGGTGGTAGCTGCCCAACATTTTCTCCCAGAAGGAGACGAAGCTTCCCCCCCACCAAAGTCTGCCTCTTTCCTCTCATTAGAAATGAAAAGTAGCTTGGATCCGCTCGTCCTGGGATGCCCGAAATCACTTTTATGATCGCCTCCCTTCCATCTTCAGGGAAATGTGCGAAAGGAAGGTGCGATTGTTGCATGGCAGGCAAAAAGAAAGGTGTAAGTGGAGCAGGAATGGGAGGCGAGAACCGGGTGCTTGACTGAGGAAGTTGCATAATGAAAGGCTCTTGTTCGTTCAAGAACTTAGTAGTCATGGGATAGATATAGCATGGTGGCCTCATATGCAGATACAATCTTGTTATGAGAAAGATTCTAAAATGTATGGTTTTAATGAAGAGTTAACAGAACCAGATCAGATACTGAATAGAACAGAACAGAACAGAACAGAACAGAACAGAATAGAATAGAATAACAGAGTTGGAAGGGACCTTGGAGGTCTTCTAGTCCAACCCCCTGCCCAAGCAGGAAACTGTACACCACTTCAGACAAATGGTTATCCAACATCTTGTTAAAAATTTCCAGTGTTGGAGCATTCACAACTTCTGCAGGCAAGTTGTTCCACTTATTAATTGTTCTAACTGTCAGGAAATGTCTCCTTAGTTCTAAGTTGCTTCGCTCCTTTATTAGTTTCTACCCGTTGCTTCTTGTTCTACCCTCAGGTGCTTTGAAGAATAGCTTGACTCCCTCTTCTTTGTGGCAACCCCTGAGATACTGGAATACTGCTATCATGTCTCCCCTAGTCCTTCTTTTCATTAAACTAGACACACCCAGTTCCTGCAACCGTTTTTCATATGTTTTAGCCTCCAGTCCCCTAATCATCTTTGTTGCTCTTCTCTGCACTCTTTCTAGAGTCTCCACATCTTTTTTACATCGTGGTGACTAAAACTGAATGCAATATTCCAAGTGTGGCCTTATCAAGGCATTATAAAGTGGTATTAACAATTCACATGATCTTGATTCTATCCCTCTGTTTATGCAGCCCAGAACTGTGTTGGCTTTTTTGGCAGCTGCTGCAAACTGCTGGCTCATATCTAAATTGTTATCCACTAGGACTCCAAGATGCCTCTCACAGATACTATATTGAGCAAGGTACCACATATACGGTACCTGTGCATTTTGTTTTTCTTCCCTAAATGTAGAACCTTACGTTTTTCACTGTTGAATTTCATTGTTTCACTGTTGAATTTGATTAATTGATAAAGAAACTATATTGTTATTTATTAAGTGTTAAACTGGAAAGTGAGCAGGTAAAGGAGACAATGATTGCCTGGGCTAAAAACTTTGGATATGCAATAGAATTAAACAAGTGGCAGAAACTGTGGGATAGAAATATTAAATTGATGATGTCAACTGCATATAAAGAAAATTTGTATAAAATTTAATTTAATAACTTTATTGTCATTGTATGGATATACACAGTATACCCATACAATGAAATTCACTTAACACCCAAAGACCAGGTCCAACACACATAACAATCCCCAAACACCTCCCCACACCACATAAAATGTTTTATAGATGGCATTTTGCACTGGCAAGATTGGCAAAAATGTTTAAAGACAGATTGGATAAATGTTGGAAGTGAAATCAAGCATCTGGTTCATATTACCATATGTGGTGGACATGCCCAAAAGCAAGAAAATATTGGACGAACACATATGGCTGGAAAAAATGATAAAACAACATATAGATCTGAAATCAGAGATATTTTTGTTGGGCATTCTACCAGAAAAATATGATAAAAAGACTGCATATTTGATTCTGCATATAGTAACTACAACTAGAAATGTATTTGCGCAACAATGGAAAAATGATGAGATTCTGTCTGAGGGGAATGTAATTTAAAAAAATATTAGATTGTGCAGAAATGGATAGATTAACACTTGCTATTAAGGTCAAAGAAGAAACTGAATACTTCTTGATATGGGACATATCTATCAATGGCTAGATAACAGAAAAGAAACAGAAGTTAGAAAGGAGGAGATATAAATGGAGGAAATTATTTATTAATTAATTAATTTATTTATTTATTTATTTGTTTGTTTGTTTGTTTATTTATTTATTTATGTAATTTATATGCCGCCCTTCTCCCGAAGGACTCAGGGCGGCTTACAAAGAATGGAACAAAAATTACATAAACATTAAAAATCCAATTAAAAATTGATTAAAATTGTTTAAAATCACCCCTACGGATCAGCCCATTTGATGAAAGAGCCATGTCTTCAATTCGCGGCGGAAGGAGAGGAGGTCAGGGGCTGTCCTAAGGCTGGTGGGCAACCCATTCCAGAGGGTTGGCGCTCCTACAGAGAACGCTCTCCCCCTAGGGGCCGCCAGCCAACATTGTCTGGCTGACAGCACCCTTAGGAGGCCCGCTCTATGGGAGCGCACAGGATGATGGGAGGATGGCAGGAGATGATCCAGCAAGTACCCCTGGCCTAAGCCATGTAGGGTTTTATAGGTGAGCACCAGCACCTTGAAACGGACCCGAAGGACCACCGGTAGCCAGTGCAGCTCGTGCAGGAGAGGTGTCACATGGGAGTAACGAGAAGCCCCCATAACAACCCGCGCAGCTGCATTCTGGACTAGCTGTAGCCTCCGGGTGCATCCCAAGGGCAGCCCCATGTAGAAGGCATTACAGTAGTCCAACCGAGATGTATCAAAGGCGTGAGTGACCATGGCAAGGACATCCCGGTCTAGGAAAGGGCGCAACTGGTGCACTAGGCCGTCAAATGGTCTTCTAAAGATAGCCACGAATCCAGGAGGACACCCAGATTGCAGACCCTTTCTGAGGGAATAAGAACCTCCCCTCCTATCACAAGTGATGGGACACTAGATCACGAGATGCCAGTATCCACATCCACTCAGTCTTGGATGGGTTGAGTCTGAGTCTGTTTCTTTCCATCCAGGCCCGTACCGCTTCCAGGCAGTGGGACATCACAGAAAGGGCATCCCCAGGGTGGTGCAGGGTGGAGATATAAAGCTGAGTATCATCAGCATATTGATGGTACTTCACCCTGAAACTACGAATGATCTCACCCAGCGGCTTCATATAGATGTTAAAGAGCAGGGGGGAGAGAACCAACCCCTGAGGCACCCCACATGTGAGGGGCCTCGGGGTGGATCTCTCTCCCCCTGTCCATACAAACTGCGAGCAGCCCGAGAGGTAGGAGGAGAACCACCGTAAAACGGTGCCTCCTACCCCCAACCCCCTGAGTCACTGCAGTAGGATACCATGGTCGATGGTATCAAAAGCCGCTGAGAGGTCAAGAAGGACCAGGATGGAGGAGCAACCCCTGTCCTGGGCCCACCAGAGATCATTCACTAGGGTGACCAATGCCATTTCCATGCTGTAGCTGTGCCTGAAACCCAATTGGTATGGGTCCAGGTAGTCAGTTTCCTCCAGGAACTGCGGGAGTTGCTGTGCCACCACGGACTCAACAACCTTTGTTATTTATTTATTTATTTATTTTATTTTATTGAATTTCTATACCGCCCTACTCCCGAAGGACTCAGGGCGGTGCACAGCCATGAAATAAAACACATAGATATACAAAATTTAAAATCGAATAAAATGAATTAAATAAATTTGGCTGAATTAATACCCATAATTTAAAATACCCATAATTTTAAAATACATTAAAAATTTAAAATTTACACTTAAAAGGGAGAAGATTTAGGTGAGGCCAGCTTGATGAAATAAAAGCGTCTTCAACTCGCGGCGGAAGGTGCGCAGATCCGGAATCCTCCGTATCTCTCGTTATGAAGCGAAGGTTGGAGACTGGACGGTAGTTGTTAAGGGAGTCTGGATCAAGGGTGGGCTTCTTAAGGAGGGGTCAAACCACCACCTCTTTAAGTGTGACGGGGAAGACCCCTTCCCTTAAAGAAGCGTTGACAACTGCTTGAATCCAGCCTCCAGTCACCTCTTTGGCTGAAGAAATAAGCCAGGAGGGACAAGGATCCAATAAACACGTGGAGGCACCCAGTCGACCCATAATCTGTCCACTTCATCCATCGAAACAGGCTCAAACCCAACCCAGACATTACCTTCAAGACAGGCCCCTGTCAACTCGATAGACTCTGCCCAGTCAGAGTCCAACCCAGTCCAGATCTGAGCGATTTTATCTTGCAGAAACTGTACAAAATCCTCAGCTTTGCCTGCAAGGGGTCCTCCCTTGCTCCATGATTGAGAAGAGAGCGGGTCACTCTAAACAGGGCAGCTGGGCAGTTTTCTGCAGATGCAATGAGAGCAGCGAAATACTGACGTTTCGCTGCTTCCATCGCCATAAGATAAGTCCTAATATGGGTTCTTAACTGTGCTTGGTCAGATTCGGACCGGGAGGATCTCCAACTGCCCTCCAGATGTCTTTTTCGACACTTCATTTCCCTGAGCTCCGCGGTAAACCATGGAGCCACCCGGGATCTGCATCAGGTCAGAGGCCGCAAAGGCACGATTCGATCCAAGGCCCCCACCACAGCCTGTTCCCAGGCCGCCACCAGGGCCTCAGACAAATCGTGGGTTAAGGAGGCGGGAAATGGCCCAAGCTCCATCAGGAACCTTTCCGGGTCCATCAGGCACCTGGGGCGGAACCATCTCACTGGTATAGAGGAGAGTTGTTAAAGAAGATGATGTTAAATGTTAAGTATTAATGTTATTATATTATTATTTTGTTATATTATTAATATGATGGTGATGACCTATCACAGTGATGGCTAACCTTTTTGCCATCCTGTGCCAAAAGCGGGGTGTGTGCGGGGGGATCGTGCACGCCCATAATTCTATGCGCCCCACCCATAGAGCAAGATAAAGAGCCTTTTGTCCCCTCCTCATTTTGGAAACACCTTTCTATGTTCCCTATCCTTGGTGGAACCCAGGGCCCTTTTTGACTCCAAGGAGAAAAGGCCCCCACCCCCCACTTGATCCAGGCTTCTTCTGGGTGGGCTCTAGATCCCTTCCTGGAGAGGGAGACAGTTTGTTCTCCCCGGTTTCTTTAGCTGCGTTGTGTGTATATTTGCTGACAATGTTCAAAATGCACTCTTCTCCCTCTGGAAGAGCTCCATCCCCAAGACACACACACAAAGACAAGTTTACACTTAGTGAAAAGTGAAAAGACACACACAGGAATCAAGAGGCTTTCTCTCTCTCTCTTCTCCCACCCTCTGTACTACGCTGCTACATGTTGATCAGAACAGGCCTCCCCCACCCCTTCTGCAAAGGAGACACAGCACATTCAACTGGTATATCCTGCTTCCTTCCCAAACCATTATTCCCTCTCCTGAGGAATCCCCTTAAACAAAACAGAGTGAGTGCTAGGATGGATTATCCCCATCCATGCTTCTCACCCAACACCCCAAATCTTTGTTGTGACACTCCTTTTCCTCCCCTCCCTGGCATTCCTGGGGAAGTGTCAAGAATTCCCTGGCCCCGGCTTACTAGTAGTGGGACAGGATTCTGCAAATCACTCACCACCACCCCATCCAGATTTATCAATCTGGGGGTGACTGTGGATTGCCCATCTTATTTCCCAGCCACTTCAGTCTCCTTCATGTCCCCTTCGGCTCCCAATGGCCATGAAAAATTTGGAGGGGGGGGAAGCAGAGCCTGGGTGGGGAAGGTGAAGGTACCCTCTTCCTTCACTCTTTTATTCCTCTTTCACTCTCATGCACTTAGGATTTTAGGAAAGATTCCCTCCATGACCCACCTACTCCTTGGCCCCTTCAGAGTCATCTGACCACTTTCCCCAGATTACTTCCATTTCCTTCACTTGATGTTTTTGGAGCAATTTTCTCCATTCCCAAGCACCCCATAGGTGCCCAAACACTTTTCACCAAGACAGAGAAATGACAGAGATTCAAAGCTTCGTCTCCCTCTGGGTGAAAAGTAAACAGCGGAGCCAGGTGGAGGCAGAGGCAATTCTAATGCACTGCCCACTCCATCCCACCATCTCTCAGCTTGCCTGCGACTGCACCAAATAAGGACCCATGCGGGGCATTGGAATCACCTTCCTCCCCCATGCCTCTGCCTCCATGCTTGGAGTTACCAGTATTTGCACTGCACTAAGGGGCCGGCTCTTGTGCTGTCCACACCCATCCCTCTGGACTTATTTTTGGGGTAAGGCTTATATTGGGCCCACCCCCAAAAAATCAGGCTAGGATTTATTTTGGGGGTGGGTCTTATTTTTTTGGGAAAATATTATGTGTGTATGTTTCATGTATGCACATTTTTCTTCTAGCATTTTTCTTCCTTTACTTCAATCTCATTTTTTCTCAACTCCTTGAACATCTTTCACAATATCTCAGGAGCATTTAATGGTTATGGCATCAGGCTACAAACGAGGGAACTATAAATTCTGGCCCTTAGTCACAAGCTTTACCTGGAGCCAGCCACTCTCAACCCTAGAAAGAACACAATGGACAAACACTTCTGAAAACTCTTGACACAAAAATTGCAGGGACTGGTCCAGCAATGGCCAGAGTCAAGGCATTAATACAAAGGCACTGAAGTAAACCTAAACATACCTTATTACATCTTTACGCCATCTGACTTTCAAAAAGAGAGTCCCTGACTCTGGGTGGCTCACAATAATTAAACAAAGAAATTACAATAAAATCAGTACAAATTAAGAAATAAAATATGGCCAGCACAATGAACTGAGGATTCATTGTCTCTCTCAACAAAGGCCTGGTAAAGAGCCAGAGTTTTATGGCTCTTCTTAGGCAAGTACAGATTTGGAGTAACAGGGCAAGCTTGTTAAGTGCAAAAAGCTGAAAAAGTAACAAAATGCCTATAGTGTAAGATTCAATTATATAATTAACTGAACTTGCAAAAATGACAAAGTTAATTATATAATTAACTGAACTTGCAAAAATGGCAAAGCTGACCAAAAATGGCAAAGCTGACAGGAAAAAAAAAATTTTTTTTTTGAATGACTGGAAAACTTATATGGATGTTTTGTTGATAGAAAAAAATGATAATTTTTGGAATTGGGGAATAAAAGGGCCAAAGAAGATTGAGAAAAGCATGAGATTATAGTTATTCAATAAAATAAATGTGGGAGATATAACTACGGTATATGTTTTCATGTCTTTTCACTCATTTCCTTTTTTTTCCTTACTTTTCTTTTTTCCTTAATTTATCTTTATTTACTTTTGTATACATTTAATGTATTGAACATATATGTATGTGTATATGTATACCTATGTATACAATATAGATGATAGATGAATGATAGATGATAGATAGATGAATGATAGATAGATAGATAGATAGATAGATAGATAGTATATGAGTGTGTGTCAGAGGTGGTATTCAGCTGGTTTGAACCAGTTCAGGCAAACCAGTAGCTCCAACGATCAATTGGCCACGCCTACCCACCCCCACTCTATCCTGTCCTTTATTTCCTGCTTTGGACCTCATCTTAATTGTGTGGCACAGCTGATTTCCTCCCCTCGCTCTTCTACTTATTGTTGCTGACTTGGAAGTTAAGCAGCTGAGCTTCTAAATGCTCCATTTTCAGTGCTGCGCGCAAAGCGCACACTCACCAAACCGGTTGTTAAACCAGCAGCATCTCACCACTGAGGTGTTTGTGTGTGTAGAAATCCAAAGAGTTGGGGACTCCAGATCTTAGGGGTAGCTAATCTCATTTCAGAGGGCAGGTACTACTACAGACAATTCTTTCAAAGAGATAGATTAGGGTGAAGACATCACAAAGTGTTATAAACATCAACATGTTGTACTCTGAAACTTTTTGAAACAATATAGAATTCAAAATTGGTAACTATTCCCCATCTCACTGTAATTATGAAATAACCATAATTAAATTTATACAGTAACTTTGGGTTCATGAACATTCCCTCAGGACAGGAGGTTAATCAAGTGTACTAATATCTCATTTTTTATTGATATGAACAATGATCTAATGTTCCCTTTCATCAGGGATGAGACAGGAAGAACTACATTGCTAGAATTCCTGGTAGTTGATTCTATAGGATTCTGACTTTCAGTCACCTGAGTGATGTCACGTGAATTATCAATGTTAAAAAAATCAGTAAGGGGCAGACTATTTGGAATAAAGCAAGAAGACTCTCAGTTAAAGTCATGTTATTTTTGGCATTGATGGTAATCCTAGTAGTTGCACTTTATGGTCAGAGAAAGATTCCTCTGTCTAAGTGTCCTATTAAGGCACCTCTGCCTGTTCTCCACAAGTATTACCAGCCTGGGGATTTTATTATTGCTAGCATTACCTCTCAAGTCTACATTTTTTCAAGTCCAGTAACATTTCAGAAGCCGCCTTCTGAGGAAACGTTTGATGACCTTTTGTAAGTACCTTAGGTTGAAAAATAAAATACATTTTCTATGTGGTAAGATAGCTTTCATGTTCCTTCACTTCATCTAGCTGTTTGTTCTTCATCTAGCTCCAAATTAGGGGTGAAAAGAAGAGAAAAAGATGACAAATTTTATTCAATAGTTTGGAGCATAAATATTTTTTATGTGCTTATCCTTACTGAAAATTGCAAATTGTACAAGGTATGATAGTATACCCAGAACTCCCATGTATAACTTCCTATATTTATCTTCGATGATGAATGTGAGATACAATCACCTATTGTATATAAAAAAATATTTTCTACTTTGAAAAAATGAAAACCACAAAGTAGAAAAGTTTACCTGTGTTCAAAATTTAAAGTTCCTCTCTAGAACACACACACACACACACACACACACACACACACACAGGGGTGACGTGATAGCAGTGTTCCAATATCTAAGGGGTTGAGAAAAGGGGTCAACCTATTCTGCAAAACACCTGAACGCAGGACAAGAAGCAATGGATGGAAACTAATCAAGGAGAGAAGCAACCTAGAAATAAGAAGAAATTTCCTGACACTTAGAACAATTAATCAGAGGAACGAAATGCTTCCAGAAGTTGTGGGTACTCCAACACTAGAGGTATTTAAGACTGGACAGCGACTTGTCTGGAAGGTATAGGGTCTTCTGATTGAGGAGATTAGATTCAAAGACCTACAAGGTGCCTTCCAACTCTGTTATTCTGTTAATTTAGTTTAGAAACATCTGCAGAAAACAAAGTCAGAGATCACCAAGGATCCCTCCCTGCTATCTTTTGATTAATCTAAATTTTCCCAGGCAGGTGATCTGATATAAATTACTATTTCATTTTCTTTATTCTGTGCAGCAGTTATATTTTCTTGTCCAGATTTTTATTCCTTTCACAGGTATGTGTTTCTTATAGACAAACAATATCTGCTTCGGGCTTTTAATATATGAAAAAAAAAGTATATAGCATATTGGGGTGAATTTAATTCATTAGAAAGGATTGCTACTATTCATGTATATATTATAGATTATTATAGATTTCAAACATATTCAATACAATCAGTCTTCTATTTTCATGGGGTCAGTTACAAGAATGACCTTATCTACATAGAATTAGTAATAAGTTCTAAAGAATGTGGTAACCAGGAAACTATTGCTCATAACCTAGGATGTTCACTCAGAATTACCAGCACATCTTGTCCTTGGCATTTGCTGTGAAGGAACTCAATGAGAATCACCAAATCTTACCCAATGTCAGTTTGGGCTTCCACATCTTAAACAGCTATTTTTTGGCAAGGTGGACTTATCTAGCCTCAATGGAACTTCTATCCACTCAGGAAAAGTTCATCCCTAACTACAAATGTGATATTCAGAATAGGATTGTGGGAGTCATTGGGGGACCTACTTCTGAAGTCTGTCTCCACATGACCAACATCTTGAGCACCTACAAAATTCCGCAGGTAAAAAAAAGATGAAAGGTTCAGGTTCATTATGTTTATTTTTAAATGAGATAGAAAATGGAAACCTTATTGGTTTGCTAGGAAATCTATTTATGAAGTACTGAGAAAGTAGTTGTTCAGTCTATATTTGGGTGCTGAAAATTTTGGGGAACTGTGTTGTAATTATTATAAATGGGAATGTTTTCCAGTAATACATCTATACATCAATATAAATTCTACATTTACTGAGAATCGATGATCAGGAACTTTTGAAAAAAATCTTTGGAAAGTGTAAACGTACGTGTAAAGATTGAAATCAATACTGTTCAATAGCAAAAATCTTAATAAATCATTATATTTCATGTGGTTTAGAACAAATATACTGCATTGAAGATTTATCATAAGAAATATATAAATTACAAGAGTATATACTGTAAGGTAAAAATATGAAAAGAAAAAAGAATGAAAACTATTCTAATGATCTCTTTTTCTACTAAAAGTATGAGAAGGTTCATTTTTTTAATTGTTACTGAGCTCTTCCCATTTTTATTTTATTTATTTTTTTGGTCAAGGTCTTATATGGGTCTTCTCCAATAATAAATGACAAAACCAAAGAAGATTTTTTTCACCAAATGTTTCCAAGTGGGACCCATCAATATATGTGCATTCTAGAGTTACTACTGCATTTCAAGTGGACCTGGATTGGTGCAATTGTTTATGATGATGACAATGGAGATGTGTTCGTACAGGATATACTTCCTTTATATTCTCAGAAGGGTATCTGTGTGGACTTTTTAGAACCCATGCCCAAAACGTCTTTTTCAAGTGACATTGCTGAAACTGCAACAGAATGGTTTGCAACTTCACGTATTGTCATAGGAACTACTGCCAATACTATTATCATTCAAGGTGAAATACATACTGTGAGTGTCTTAAGAACAATTTTCCACTTTTCACAATTTTATGATGTAACAATTGAAAACCGAGTGTGGATTATGACAGCCCAGATGGATTTTGCATCTCCTGGTTTTCTAAGAGATTGGGACATACATTTCCTTCATGGTGCTCTGTCATTTGCTGTTCATTCAAATCATCCTAGAGGATTCCAGCAATTTTTAAAGGAAAGAAAACCTGCTTTAGAAACCGGAGATGGGTTTATCCGAATCTTCTGGAAAGATGCATTTAATTGTGATTTCTCAGATTTCAGTCTACCACAGAGAAATGAGAAGATCTGCACTGGAGAAGAAAAATTGGATAGTCTGCCTGTCACCCTGTTTGACACAAGGATGTCTGGCCACAGTTATAGTATCTACAATGCAGTTTACATTGTGGCACATGCTTTGTATGCCATAACTTCATCCAAGTCAAAAGAGAGGACAATGATAAAAAGCAGGAGACAACAATATCTACTTGGAGAGCCCTGGCAGGTATCTCCAAGAATGTAGAAGAGCTCTTTTAATTAGATAATTAAGTGTGTCACAACATAGAATATTGAGACAAATTATTAGCAATACCCGCAATAGCACTTAGACTTGCCATATTTTTCAGAATATAAGATGCACCTTCCCCCACCTAAAAGAGGGTGAAAATTTGGATGTGCCTTATACACTGAATGTAGCCCTGCCCAGCCTCTGAAACAGAAGTTTCAGAAGCTGAAAAAAGCCTCTTAAAGGGAGGTTTCAGAGGCTGAAAAAAGCCTCTTAAAGGGAAGTTTCAGAGGCTGGAAAAAAAAGCAAGGCACAGAGCTCAACCAATGAACCTGTTGCTAAAGTTCACCTCTGGGAACAGCGGATTGGAGGTATTCCAGGAGGCCGTCCACCCACCAATCAGCTTTTTTCTTATTTTCCTCCCCAAAAACTATGGTGAATCTTATACTTCGGTGCTTCTTATAGTCCAAAAAATACGGTATATGCCACTTCACAGTGCTTTATATCCCTCTCTAAGCAATTTACAGAGTCAGCATATTGCCTTGAACAATCTGGGTCCTCGTTTTACTGATATTGAAAGGATGGAAGGGTGAGTCAACCTTGAGCTGGGGAGAATCGAACTGCCAAACTGCTGACAGTCAGAAGTCAGCAGAAGTAGACTGAAGTTCTGCATTCTAACCACTGTGCTACCATCACTCTTAAAGGATATATTACCACTTAAGTGTCAGGAAAGATATGTAAAAGAGGCCCAAAGAAAGAGCAATTATTCCCTTAACTCATAAATATTTATCAGAGATCTTGAGATGTAATGTTGGTTGCCTTCTGGGGAAAATTGCAAAAATTAAGGGAAGATACATCATGTTTAAATAATTAAAGAAGGAACAAATTTCTCTTTCTGATTTTTCCCTCTTACCTTTTACATATATAGTTTCTGAATATGTATTACATATTCAGAATGTTAAGAAGAGATGAAATGTTATATATTTCTGTACAAAAAAAGATTTTGATTTGTGTGTGTGGCCATGTTTTCATTACTGTAAAGATAGTGCAAACCTTTCCTAGGTTATATTTTTATAATACCTTTATTAAATTACCAAGTTAAACATTAAAATATAAACTAACATAAAAGGAAAAGGGAGAAGGGAATAATAATAAAAAAAGGAGCCATAATATAATTTTCTCTAAATTTTAATGTAACACAAAATAAATTGTCAAATGTAAACAAACATATATTAAAATGCTCTATTTTCCCTCCCAGAAAAATCCAATCTAATCCTCAAATCTCAAAGTCAAAACTTGATAATATTTTTGCATTATAAATTTTCCTCTACCAAAATCTGATTTGAAAAAAGCTGATTTTTTTTCTTAAATAAAGAGAGAAAGACAGCATAATTAATGAAAGCAATTTCTCTTATATTAAAGGCATTACTCTTCCAAATTTCTTTCCCAAACTTTCAGATAGCATCCGGGCAACTGACTTGAATGTTCCTTCCTCCTTCTCCTTCTCCTGTAGGTTTTCCCCTTCAAAATTATTTGTCTTACCAATAACAGACAATATTTCTAACTCAGGTTTGAAATGAAGGATGCTCTCTTGTTTTCTTGCAGATGTTTCATTATCCAAGCTAGGTATCATCAGTGCTCATTCATCTTAGTTTTAAATTGTGTTAGGATTATTATGAATGTTCTCCATGGCCTCATTTCCTCTCTATCTTCTCTTCAATTTAGCTCCACAAGTTTATAAGAAATACTTTCTTTAGAAACAGTGCTGGAGAAAATATTTCTTTTGATGACAAAGGACATTTAATTTCTGGATTTGACATTTTTAATTGGGTAACCTATGAAAATAACACATTTGCAAAAGTCAAAGTTGGATGGGTAGACCCAAACCCATCTACCTCCAAAACTCTCACGATTCATGAGGACTCTATTGTATGGCCTACAAGATTTAACCAGGTACATATTTTGTATAGGTAACCTACATTTTTGAATAGATATTGTTTTTAAAAATTGACTTCTTCATCTATTCTGATACTTTACTTCTGTTTTGAATTTGATGTGCTATATAGTTTAGTGTAAAATTATATCACAGTATCTTGACAACATTCTGAATAATATGACACTCAGATATTTCTCAAAATGATTGACATTCTAAAGGATTCCATTTTATGGACTAGAAAACTTAAATGGATGGACACACTATTTTGCTTAGGGTTGAAGACAATTTTGAACCACATTATGAATATTGAAAGTGATGTTCTACTCTTCCAACTGTAACATCAATTACCGTATTGAGATACTGAAATCATGTTTTGAATTAAATTACTCTAAAAAGTGGTATGTGATTCTTATTGAGAACTGGAAGAGTTGCCTAAATAAAAATTCCAGGACATAGGCTGGGTTGTGAAAAAAAAAATCTTGGAGGACAATAGTAAACTACTTCCATGCTGTTGTTGAGAAGCTGACTTTGATAGTAAGTAGAATGAGGGCATTATTTATTTATTTATTTTATTTATTTATTTATTATTCGAATTTCTATACCGCCCTTCTCCTTTCGGACTCAGGGCGGTGAACAGCCAAAATAAAAACATTTATACATAAAGTACGATTAAAAATAGATTTAAAATAATTAAATTTGGCCCATAGTTTAAAATTTATCAATTTAAAATCCATATCAAAATTTAAAACCAACCATAAAACAAGTCTTGATTTTAGGGTTAGTTTTGAAATTTTAATATTGATTTTAATTGACAAGTCTTAAATTATGGGCCAAATTTATAAATTATTTTAACTTTATTTTTAACTGTGATGTTTGTATAGATGTTTTTATCTTGGCTGTTCACCGCCCTGAGTCCGAAAGGAGAAGGGCGGTATAGAAATTTGAATAATAAATAAATAAATTTGAATAATAAAATCATAAAATCAAGAGAGACCGGCTAACTGAAAGAGATGAGTTTTTAGGGCCCGACGAAAAGTCCGGAGGTCGGAGATCACTCGTATCTCTGGGGGTAGATTGTTCCAAAGGGTAGGTGCCACCACAGAGAAGGCTCTCCTCCTGGGGGTGGCCAGCCGGCATTGTCTAGCCGACGGCACCCTGAGGAGGCCCTCTCTGTGGGAGTGAACTGGCCGGTGGGAGGCTATTGGTGGCAGAAGGCGGTCCCGTAAGTACCTTGGCCCTAAGCCATGGAGCGCTTTAAAGGTGATCACCAACACCTTGAAGCGCACCCAGAAGTCCACCGGAAGCCAATGCAGCTTGCGCAGGAGAGGAGTCACATGGGAGCGCCCAGTCGCTCCCATAATCCCCCGCGCGGCCGCATTCTGCATTATCTTGGATAACTGACCAATATCTGAGGTAAATTGAACCTGTTTGCTTCTCAATGTTTAGTGTGTGTCATTCATCAGATCCAAGATGAATACTATCAATGCCATGAAACTTACACAGCATGTAGGCAGTGATAACCATAATAGTCATCTGACAATATCTCATTCTCAAACAATAAATATAGCAAATATGTATCTATGGTTTAATAAAAGGAATGCCCCATGGCACGGCAGAGCTACCAGACTGATTCCTTTATTTTTCATCTCCTTCATTCAGAAAAGACCCCAATCCCTGTGTAATGACTATTGTCACTCTGGTTCAAGTAAGGTCAAAATAGAAGGAAAGCCATTTTGCTGCTTTGACTGCTTTTCATGTCCAGAAGGGAAGGTGACAAATCAGAAAGGTAATTTTTCTTCATTACCTTTAACCATTACCTCTAACTTACTAGTTACCATTACCTCTAACTTACTAAAACCTATGTGAAATATTTTCAGAATGTATGTGTTGTATTATAGGATATTTTACAAAAACGTTTGAGATGAGTGAAATGTAGGAAAGTACTTTATCCCTTCCCTCCCACAATTAACTTCCGCAAAAGATAAACTTTGTCATCTCAGCCTTAAGACCTCCAGGCAATTACTGTTGCTAAAACGCAAAAGGATAGAACAGATTCTGGAAACTAAAGGAAATTTAACATCAACTCTACAAGAAAAACTGTATTATTTATAGAAAATTTATATTACTTGCACATGGCGACTCAAGGTGGCTGTTGATGAAATACTGTAGACTTCTCTTAAGACTGGCATTGCATTTGTAGTTCTGCTCTAAATTTCTCACTAAAAACCTGATGTGCTATTCTATTTAATAAAAAAAACTTTTCTGGCTATGTCTAAAGATAAAGGTAAAGGTTCCCCTTGCACATATGAGCTAGTTGTTCCCGACTCTAGGGGGTGGTGCTCATCTCTGTTTCAAAGCTGAAGAGCCAGCACTGTCCAAAGCCTTCTCTATGCTTATGTGGCCAGCATAACTAAATGCCAAAGGTGCACGGAATACTGTTACCTTACCACCAAAGGTGGTCCCTATATTTCTACTTGCATTTTTTAATGTGCTTTTGAACTGCTAGGTTGGCAGAAGCTGGGACAAGTAATGGGAGGTCACCCCGTTACACAGCGCTAGGAATTTGAACCACTGAACTGCCAATCTTTCTACCGACAAGCTCAGCATTTTAACCACTGAGCCACCATGTCCCTAATGCATGAGTCTAATCACATGCATATTCTAATTTGCATAAATTTATATTAAAGGTTTGCGTTGCCCCAATTTTTAGGTTAGTCAAGCTACCTGCTACACTGTAAATAAGCAATGAAATTGTGGAGTCTTCTAAACAAACTATTTAGAAAACCTGTGAGATTAATTTCTCCTAGAAACTCTCCTCATCCCCAGATATTGTTCCTGTCAGCCATTTTGAACATGGTGATGAATATTTATAATGAACCTCAAATTCAATTTGAGATGAAAAACTGGCATCTAAAAATTTGGTTTATCAAACCATTATCAAATAGTTTATCAGTGCCTCTACCGTAGATAATAGCTCTATAACTCCCACAATGGCTCTATTTGAAGCATTAACTGGGGATCATTTTGCTAAATTTTGAGCCATGATGATGTAGTTGTTAGAATTCAGTATTGCAAGTGAACTCTGCCCACAGCCAGGAGTTTGATTCTGACTGGCTGAAACTTCATCATTCTGAACTCTTCCATCATTTTGAATTCAATAACAAGAGAACCCAAATTGTTTGGGCAATATACTGACTCTGTTACTTTAATGCTGTAAAGTACTATGGGGTGATATATAAGTCTAAATACTATTGCTTTTGCTTCTGCTAAATTTCCTTTGTTTCCACAGACATGGATGATTGTTTGCCATGCCCAGAAGGACAGTATCCAAATAACAACCACGATTCATGCCTCCCAAAACAGATAGTTTTCCTGTCTTATGAAGACCTATTAGGGACTATTTTGGCCACTACTTCACTCATCTTTGCTTGCATTGCCACGGTGGTTCTTGGGATCTTCATCAAATACCAGGACACTCCCATAGTCAAGGCCAACAATCGGAACATCACCTACCTTCTCCTTGTCTCCCTTGTGCTCTCATTCCTTTGTAGTTTATTATTCATCGGACAACCTGAAAAGCTGACCTGCCTTTTACGACAAACTGCTTTTGGGATCATCTTCTCAGTAGCCATTTCTTGTGTATTGGCCAAAACCATCATTGTGATTTTAGCTTTCATGGCTTCAGTGCCAGGATCCAAGATGAGGCGATGGCTGGGCAAACATTTAGATAATTACATAGTTGTTTCCTGCTCCCTCATTCAAGTTGTTGTTTGTACCATATGGCTTGCAATCTCACCCCCATATCCAGATATTGATATGAACTTAGTGGCAGATGAAATCATCCTAGGATGTAATGAAGGTTCTACTGTCATGTTTTATCTTATCTTACTCTACCTGCTTTTCCTTGCCATTGTTGGTTTTAATGTGGCTTTTCAAGGTCGGCATTTACCAGACAGTTTTAATGAGACCAAGTTCATCTTCTTCAGCCTGTTGTGCTTTTGCAGTGTCTGGTTGTCCTTTTTTCCAACCTATCTGAGCACCAAGGGGAAGTACATGGTAGCTGTGGAGATCTTTTCCATATTGTCATCTAGTGCAGGACTACTAGGCTGCATATTTTTTCCCAAATGCTTTGTCATTCTACTAAGGCCTGATTTGAATACTAAAAAACAATTAATGAGAGGCAAGAAAGAAGAAATATAATTCCATGACTGGTTCAGTTGAAGAAACATTCATTGAATACCACTCTGGAATTAGAACTGACCCAGAATGAAGCTGTTGCAAGTCATGGGAATCCTCTTATTATTTATGAGTGCTTTAGGCACATAAATTTATCTTACCTTGGAAACCTCCCAAAAATTGGTGAAACCAGTTATGACCCCAGATATTTCCAGCCTTACTTTAATAAATGGAATATAAACAATGAAACACCTACTTCCCTGACATAATATTTTCAATTTCTTTCCTTCCTTCTTTTATGAAATTTTATGGAAAAACATTAATACACTGGACTGTAGGAGTTTTAAGAAAAAAATGACTTTAATATTCAAATTACATTGTCATAATCATGGTCATCCCATTAGTTTTTGTTCTCTTTTGTTCATATCCCTAACTCAGGGTCTGCAACCTTAAACACTCAAAGAGCCATTTGGACCCATTTCCCACAGAAAAGAAAACACTGGGAGCCACAAAACCCATCCCATGGCTGACTGTTTCTTGAGTGGCCACAAAACTATTATATGTAGTTGAATTAAATGTTCTGTTTTCTTCTGAAACTTTTCTTTTCTTGGATTTATCAATGGTTGGCCTACTGGGGGTTGAAAACTTCAATAAACCACATGCCAATGGGTTGTGGGTCACACATTAGCGGTTGTGACACGTATTTTGAGTGACAGGGAGCCACAGCAGAGGGGTGAAAGAGCACAGGTTGCTGACCCCTGCCGTAACTCTTACTGTCAGGTATTAAAGAAATATAACTTATTGCAAACCATAGAACAGCCAATTATTATGACTAAAGATAATCCATAGTTTACAAAAGTCTCTCATTATTAAAAAGGTATTAAAAATTAGGCAAATTTCAATTTGTTTTACAATGCCTACAATGGAAGATTCAACTATAAAATAGCTGAGCTTGTAGAAGTGGAAAAGATGGTCAGTTTGGTTAGAGAAAAAACAAAACAAAAATATTTGAAAGCCTGGAAAGATACAGAAGTTTTGTTGAAAGAAGAAAAGATCAAATTTAAGATTTCTGGGATTGGGAAATAAATAACAAAACAATGGAGTTGAAGATATCTTGGAGATCTTCTAGTCCCATGATGGTGAATCTATGGGACGTGAGCCACAGGTAGCACCCATAGCCATATCAGTGGGCATGCCAGCTCAGCTCTGGTGCGCATATGCACACCAGGCAGCTGATTTTCGGACCTTCTGGGCCCACCAGAAGTACGGAAACAGGCTGTTTCCTGCCTCCGGAGTGCCTGGCGGGGGGTGGGGAAGGCCCGTTTTCTTTCTCACCTGGCTCCAGATCCTCTCTATGCATCTGGGGAGGGCAAAAACAGCCTTCCTCACCACCTCGGAGGCCCTCTGGAGGCCTGAAACGGCCCATTTCCCAACTCATGGTTGGCAGGAACTGATGTTTTTTGCTGTCCCCAGCCTCCAGAGACTCCTAGAAAGGTTGCCCAGTCTCTTCTTAAAATTCTCCCATGATCAAGCACCCACAACTTCTGTTGTGCACCCATAACTCCATCGGTTAATTGCTCTCACTGTTAGGAAATTTCTACTTAGTTCTAGACTGGTTCATCCTTTGATTATTTTTTCTTGTCCTGTCTTCAGGTGTTTTGGTGACTAGATTGACCCCTTCTTCTGTTCTTCTATTACCCAATAGAAGGAAGTGCAGAAGACATACCTATGTTTTCTTCTCTTTTCATTCATTTTCTTTTTCTTACTTTCTACCTTTGTTTATCTTGCTTTTTATACTGTATTGAATATACACTGTTTTGATGTGAGTGTGTGTACCCTGGATGGGTACGCAAACACACACACACACACACACACACACACACACACACACACACACACACAAGAGACAGATACATACATACAAAAAATCAACAGAGTTGGGGACATCCAAAACTGGGCAGTTAAATTTCATCACTGAGGGGAGGCACTGCTACACAGAATTCTTTCAAAGAAATTGATTGGGAAGATGCCAGCTCAGGTGCCATAAACTTCAACATGTTGAACACTGAAAATTTTTGAGAGAACATAGAATTCAAAATTGGTAAATATTCCTCCATCACACTGTAATGATGAAATAACCACAATTAATGCTGCATGGTGACTTCCTGGTTCATGAACATTCCCTCAGGATAGGAGGATAAGTGAACAGTCAAGTATATTAACATCAACGTGTTATATTGATTTGAAGAATGATGTGACATTCTCTTTCATGAGGGAGAAGAGAGGTAGAACTACGCTGCTAGGATTATTGGTTGTTGATTCTATATGGTTCTGGCTTTCAATCAGCCTAGTCTTGCCGTGTGGTGTTAAAAAATCAATGAGGGGTCAGATTATTTGGAATAAATCAGGAAAGTTTTCAATCATGTTATATTTGGCATTGATGATAGTCCTAGCAGTTGTACTTTATGGCCAGAGAACAATTCCTTTAGCTAAATGTCCTATTAAGGCACCTCTGCCTATTGTCCACAAGTATTACCAGTCTGGGGATTTTATCTTTGCTAGCATTACCTTACTAGTCTTCATTTTTTCAAGTCCAGCAACTTTCCAGAAGCCGCCTTCTGATGAAACCTTTGATGATGTTTTGTAAGTATTGTAGGCTGGGGGAAAAAAATCTTCTATGGGTCTAGACAGTTTTTGTGCTCCTTATATCATGTAAGGATTTTCTCTAAAGCTCGCACTTTGGAATGAGAGGAAAAGAAAGGGATGGCACATTTTATTTAACACTTTGTGATTAAAAAAAAAAGTTCATGCAGCTATTTTTATTGAATATTGCAAATTGCAAAAGATATGATAGTATCCAGCATTCAGATGTTTCCTATAATTATCTACTAATATGAATGTGGGACATAATCATTTCATCTGTAGGTGATATGATAATATAGATATACATTATATTCTGGAAGACTGAAAAAAAGGAAGCTACTAAAATGCATCCCTAGGGGGGAAAAATGCTCCTCTGAAGGAAAATTGTTATCTACTGTATTCGTATTCTATCTATCATCTATCTCTATCATCTATCATGTACCTATCTATTTATCTATCACTCTATGTATCTGCCTATCATCTATTTTTCCTGTAGTTATGTATATAATTATAATATAATATATAAAAATAATGTAGAGATATCCCTATAAATATATACAGTATATATTAAAAGTGAAAAAGAGTTAGCCAAAGCAAGTTTAATAAAATTAAAAGAAAAAAGGTTAAAAAACAGAAAAGAAAACAAATGAACACAAGACAAAACAATGTATTACATTTCTGATCTCCCTTTTTTAAAAACATTTGCTAATTTGCCATATATCCTCCCTGCTCTCTTTAGATTAATCCAAATTGTCCCACATAAGTGATTAGATATAAATTCATATTTCATGGTTTTCCTTTGTAGGGCAGTTATATATTTTTGCCCCAATTTCTATTGCTTTAACTTGAGTAGTGTTTTTTACATATGTTTCTTCGAGGCACACAATAGTTTCATTTTGTGTTTTTTTTTTTTTAATTTATAGAACACTTTCCTACATTTTTATGGTGAATTTATTTCATTGGTGTGGATTTATATTGTAAAAGTACATACATATGAACAAAAATAATAATACTTATTCCATACAATAAGTCTCCTATTTTCAAGGGGCCAATTACGAGAATGATTCTGTCAGGGTAGAATTAGTACTAAGATATAAAGAATGTGGTAACCTGGAACCTATTGCTCATAACCTAGGATGTTCACTCAGAATTACCAGCATGTCCTGGCCTTGATTTTTGCTGTGAAGGAACTCAATGAAAATACCCAACTTTTACCCAATGTCAGTTTTGGCTTCCACATCTTAAACAGCTACTTTCTGGCAAAGTGGACCTATCTAGCCTCAATGGAACTTCTATCCACTCAGGACAAATTCACCCCAAATTACAAATGTGATATTTGGAATAAGATTGTGGGAGTCATTGGGGGAC
Organism: Pantherophis guttatus; assembly: GCF_059756535.1. Taxonomy (NCBI): domain Eukaryota; kingdom Metazoa; phylum Chordata; class Lepidosauria; order Squamata; family Colubridae; genus Pantherophis; species Pantherophis guttatus. The sequence continues at coordinate 17,323,755 of NC_142066.1, forward strand.
CTACTTCTGAAGTCTGTCTCGACATGACAAATATCTTGAGCACCTACAAGATTCCACAGGTAAAAAACAAAAATCCAGGTTTGCTATGTTTAAGATACCTTTGTAAATGAGAGATAGAAAATCATAATCTTAGTATTTTGCTAGATGGTGTATTTATGAAGCATTGTAAAAGTAGTTGATCAATATATAATTAGGTACGGAAAAAGCTGGCAGATGTTGTTGTATTTATAATAAATTAGAATATAGCTAGTCCTTACTTATGATTAGAATGGATCTTGGAATTGCTGTCATGACAGGTGTAAATTGAGGCATATATGTGACCAGCAAAAAAGATTGCAAATTGTGTCAATGTGATCGCAGACCGCTACAATCAGGTGTAAAGACTTGTTGGTTACCAAATGCCCAGAATACACTCATGTGACCACACCATTATAATTCCACAACAGAGTTCTAAGTACTTCTTCGGAGTCCATCATAATTTAATCTTCTTAAGGAAGGACTACATATATTTTGCAATAATACATCCATATGTCACTATACATTCTATATTTGCCAAGAAATCCTGTTTTAGGGACTTTGGAAAAAAGCTGTGGAAAGTTTTGTATGTAAAAAGATTGCAATTGATGCTGCCCAATAGCTAAATGTTTTAAGAACACATAATATTTCCTATGGATATAAATATATTAGTTAAGATTTGTCATAAGAAATATTTAAATGATCAGAAAAATCAATAAGAAAAAAATGAATGAAATTAGTTCTAAAGGTCTTTCGAATAAAAGTATGAGAAGATTCATTTCCATTGTCTCTGCCCTCTTCCTATGGCTTTTTTTTTCTTTCAAGATCTTATATGGGTCTTCTCCAATAATAAATGACAAAACCAAGGAAGATTTTTTTCACCAGATGTTTCCAAATTGGACCCATCACTATTTGAGCATTCTTGAGTTGCTACTGCATTTGAAATGGACCTGGATCGGTGTGTTTATTTTTGATGATGACAATGGAGAGATGTTTGTACAGGAGATACTTCCCTTATATTCTCAGAAGGGTATCTGTGTGGACTTCTTAGAAGCATTCCCCAAAATTTCTTATTCAGGTGACATTGCTGAAACAGCAATGGAATGGTTTGCAACCTCACGTATTGTCACAGGAAGTAGTGCCAATACTGTTATTATACAAGGTGAAATATATTCTATGAGTGTCTTAAGAACAATTTTCCACTTTTCAAAATTTTATGAAGTAACAATTGAAAGTAGAGTGTGGATTATGACAGCCCAGATGGATTTTGCATCTCCTAGTTTAGCAAGAGATTGGGACATACATTTCCTTCATGGAGCTCTATCACTTGCTGTTCACACAAACCACCCTAGAGGATTCCAACAATTTCTGGAGGAAAGAAATCCTGCTTCAGAAAATACAGATGGGTTTATCAGAATCTTCTGGAAAGATGTATTTAATTGTGATTTCTCAAATTCCAACCCAGAAGAGAGGAATGAGGATATCTGCACTGGGAAAGAAAAATTGGATAATCTGCCTAGAACCCTGTTTGATACAAACATGTCTGGCCACAGTTATAGTATCTACAATGCAGTTTACATTGTGGCACATGCTTTGTATGCCATAACTACCTCCAAATTGAAAGATAGAGTAAAGATAAAAAACACGAGACAACAATATCTATTTGGAGAGCCCTGGCAGGTATCTTCCAAGAATGTTCTAGAGCTGTTTTTAATAGACAATTAAAGATTTTTATTTTTATTTATTTAGTTTGTCGAACATGTACTAGATAACAGGTATAAGTAGAAACATGAATATTGAGACAAATTATTACCCACTTAAGTGCTGGGAAATAAATATAAAAGAGGCAAAAAATGCAGTTATTCTCTTAATTCATGAATCTATTGTTTTATCATAAATCTTGAGGTATAATAATGGTTACCTTCTGGGGAAAACTACAAAAATTAAAATAAGATACATTATATCTAAATAATTAAAGAAGGAACAAATTTCTCTTTATAGTTTCCCTTTTCTTTCTTAAATATAGCTTCCGAGTATGTGTTATAATTCAGAATGTTAATATATTTAACATATATTTATGTTAAATATATATGTTTATGTTATATATATTTATGTTTTGAGTATGTATTCATATATACATATTGTTTCTTTAACAGTTAACACAGTGCAAACTTTTACTACCATTAATATGTAATGATTTTATAATACCTTTATTACATTACCACGTTAAACATTAAAATATAAACTAACGTAATAGGAAAAAGAGGATGGGGGAAAGGAATAATAGAACAGATTAAAAGATTAAAAAGGGATATATATATATTCAATTTAGTTTACGTAGGTAAAACCTGGCTAGAAAGAATATGCACATAAAAGCCTACGAAAAAGAAAAAGACACATTGTACCTTTACAGGGAGGATATCTGAGAAGTGGGTGTGGCTCACTGATGACGCCTTAAAAGGCAGAAATAGCTATCTGAGTCTCCCAGAGAGCAACACAGAGTTGCAGTTTGTCAGCAGAAAAAAGGCCCAGAAACTGCCAAATTTGTGGAAACCTTTTGGAAAAAGTGTATTTTTGAGGTTTGATAGCTAATCACATCACTTTTTTGGGGGACTTTCAAGACAATCATATTCCATTGCTGGAATGGCCTGGGAATAGCCCAGACCTTAACCCAATTAAAAATCTATGGAGCCAACTAAAGAAACTTGCTAGTCAGAAGCGATCCGGCAATAAAACCCAGTTAATAGAAGCAATCATTCAATCTTGGTTTCACATTATAACAGTGCAGAACTAAAAGACTTGGTTCACTCCATGGGAAGATGTTGTAAGGCCATAATTCATGCTAAAGTTTATCGAACTAAGTATTAACTGACATGGTGATAATTTTTGTATATTTCATTTTTTCTATGGTGATCATTTTTGTATATCTCCTTTTTTCTATGTGTTTCATTTTTGTTCTTTATACTGTAATTGCTATTCTAATAGCAAATCCTTCATAAAAGTTATTATATTACATTCTTGATTAAGTTATCTTTCCATTGATATATAATTTTATGGTACTACTCCAAAAAAAAGTGGTGTTATTAGCTAGCTAGTTTTAGAAAATTGGCTTATTTTCCAAACTTTCAGGTACTGTCCAGGCAATTGACTTGAATGTTGCCTCCTCTTCCTTATTTCTGCATTTTCCCTTTCAAAATTATTCATTTTAGCAATAACAGAGAATATTTGTAGCTCAGGGTTGAAATGGGGTGGGGGTGGGGAGTTACTGGTGCTATCTGAGCTTTCCTTGTTTTCTTGCATGTCTTTCATTATCCAAGCTGGGTACCATCATCAACTGTTCCTGCATCTTAGTTTTAAATTGTGTTAGAATTACATTATGAAGGTTCTGCCTGGCCTCATTTCCTCTCCATCTTCTCTTCAATTTAGCTCCATAAATTTATAAGAAATACTTTTTTAACAAACAGTGCTGGAGAAAATATTTCCTTTGATGACAGTGGATACATAATTGCTGGATTTGATATTTTCAACTGGGTCACATATGAAAATAATACATTTACAAAAGTAAAAGTTGGATGGGTTGACCCAAGCCCTTCGTCTTCTAAATGGCTCAACATTCATGAGGACTCCATTGTATGGCCCACAAGATTTAACCAGGTATAAATTTTGTACAGATTTGTGCATAGATTAACCTATGTTCAGTTGACTGGGTTTCCTGTTTAATGAATAAAATAAATAATAATAATAATAATAATAATAATAATAATAATAATAATAATAACAACAACAACAACAACAACAACAACAACAACAACAACAACAAGAAGAAGTCCTGAGTCCTTCGGGCGGTATAGAAATTCAATAAAAGAAATAATAAAATAAAATAAACAACAACAACAACAACAACAGTCCTAAACACTTAGGAAGTATTCGACTAGTGATTTGTGATACAAAATACAGCATGGTTATCTTGTTTGCTGTGTATACTGTCAATTTTGTGTAAATAATAATAATAATAATAATAATAATAATAATAATAACAACAACAACAACAACAACAACAATAATAATAATAATAATAATAATAATAATAATAATAATAATAATAACAATAATAATAATAATGATGATGATGATGATGATGATGTATGCAGCAGCCGTACATTAGGGGAAGCCTAAGTGGAAAATTTGGTTGGAATTGAAGATCAAAAAATTACGTGGAGATTTAAGCAACTTGAAGAACCTAAGCAAGAAGCAGGTCAAAAGCAGCCTGGAAGCAAGATACAATCTGAGGAATAAGGAGATTGCGGTAGTAAACAAAGAGCTGAAGCAGAGGGTTGTTGCCATTGCTGAAAAGATTAAAAGGTATGAAAACCGAGTAACTCAGTTCAAGGAAAACTCACAGTTCAGAGCAAATCAGCACCAGTTTTATAAGAGCTTAGAAAATGGAGACGGAGTAACAACAAATGAAAAGCCTGATAAAGAGAAAGCTCTGGAATTCTGGAAGAATTTGTGGGAAAACAACAAGAAGCACAACAGAAATGCAAAATGGATCAAATGGGTTGAAGACTCTATTGAAGTATATGAAATGGAAGACATGAAAATAACAAAAGAAATGTTGCAAAGAAAGTCGAGAAAAGTGAAGAACTGAAGTGCACCTAGACCAGATGAGCTGCATGGCTTCTGGTTAAAGGGACTTACAAGTGTGCACAAAAGATTGGCAACCCAGATGAACCAGATCCTAAAAACACCTGAAAATGATGAATGAATGACAACTGGAAGGACATTTTTGATCCAAAAAGATAAAGAAAAAGGAAAGGACCCTGGAAACTATAGGCCAAGCACCTGTTTGCCAACAACATACAAGCTTCTTACTGGTATCATTGCAAACCAAATCTATGGATACCTGGAAAGAAATAACTTGCTTCCTGTAGAACAGAAAGGATGCTGCAAAAACTCAAGAGGAACAAAGGATCAATTGCTGATTGACAAGCTAATCCTAAAGAACTCAAAGAAAAGACGAACCAACCTGTTCATGGCTTGGATAGACTATAAGAAAGCGTTTGATTCAGTTCCCCATAGCTGGATCAAGAAATGCCTGGAAATATTAGGCATCAGCAGCAACATACAAAAATTCATGGAATTTTCAATGAACCTCTGGAAAACGAAACTTATGGCTAATGAAGAAGAACTGGGTGAAGTTGAAATTAAACGAGGTATTTTCCAGGGCGATTCCCTTTCACCCCTACTTTTTATACTCTCAATGCTATCACTGACAATCATTTTGAAGAAGGTGACTGTGGATACGAACTTGCAAAGAAAGGGCTGAAAATCTCTCACTTGATGTACATGGATGATTTGAAGCTGTTTGGTAAAACAAAAGCTGAACTGAATTTATTAATTGAAAATACAAAAGAATTCAGCCAAGACATTGGTATGCAGTTTGGAATTGACAAATGTGCAACAATAGCAACCAAAGCAGGCAAGATCATAGAAGAGGATGGAATAGAACTAGAGAATGAAGAAATGATAAAGGCAGTAAAATCAGAAGAAGGCTATAAGTACTTGGGGATTTTAGAGGCCTCTGACTTAATGCATAATAAAGTCAAGGAATTAACTTCAGCCAAGTATGTTCAGCAAATTCATAAGATATTAATGTCCAAATTAAGTGGAGGAAACATCATAAAAGCCATAAATACCTGGGCTATACCTGTGATTCGATACTCTGCAGGAATAATTGACTGGACCCAGATGGAGTTAGACAATTTGGACAGAAAAACAAGGAAGCTTATGACAATGAATCATGCCTTGCACCCTAAAAGTGATGTTGACCGATTATATTTACCAAGAGCAGAGGGTGGTTGAGGATTCCTACAAGTAAAGCAGACTGTGGAAGAAGAAAAACACAGCTTGAATGATTACATCCAGAAAAGTGAAGAACCAATGATTAAGGAAGTAAATAAAGGAGGCCTTTTAAAGACAACTAAAACAAAAGCAGAATATAAGAAAGAAGTAATTGAGCAGCGAGCTGAAAATTGGAAAAGTAAAGCTCTGCATGGTCAATACTTGAAAAGTATTGAAGGCAAAGCTGACCAGAAACTAACTTGGAACTGGTTAAGATCAGGAGTACTGAAAAAAGAAACAGAAAGCTTTATTTTGGCAGCTCAAGAACAAGCCCTAGCCACAAACTGCATGAAGGCAAAAAATTCAATATGTTACCACCAAATGCCACCTCTGTAACGAGAAAGATGAGACAGTCGACCATCTGATCAGTGGGTGCAGCAAAATTTCACAAACTGACTACCTACAATGCCATGACCGCATTGCTAAAATCATTCACTGGAAATTGTGCCAGAAGTTTGGATTTGAGCATAGCAAAAACCACTGGGAACATTAGGTTGAGAAAGTTTTAGAGAATGAGAAACTCAAGATCTTGTGGGACTTCAGGATTCAGACTGACAGGCACTTGGTCCACAACACACCTGACATAACAATAGTTGAAAAGAAAAAAGTATGGTTCATTGACATTGCAATACCTGGTGATGCACAGATTGAAGATAAGCAGCAAGAAAAAAATCACAAAGTACCGGGACTTGCAAATTGAAGTTGAACGACTGTGAAAAAAGAAATCGTGTGTTGTCCCGATCGTAATTGGAGCCCTTGGAGCAATTCTCAAAGGGATACCCCGCTATTTAGAAATTCTAAATTTACCGGACTTGAACATTTTGACTCTACAAAAAAACCACCTTACTCGGAACAACTTATAACCTCCGACGATACCTTAACAGTTCCTAGGTCCTTGGTTGGACTCGAGCTGCTGAGCTATTAACCAGCCTCAAAGGCTGTGAATCTCACTAAGGATATTATAATAATAATAATAATAATAATAATAATAATAATAATAATAATAATAATAATAATAATAATAATAATAATATAAAACATATGAAGAATGATTGCTGGAACTGGGTATATCTAGTTTATTGAAAAGAAGGTCTAGGGGAGACATTATAACAGTGTTCTAATATCTCAGGGGCTGCCACAAAGAAGAGAAAGTCAAGCTATTCTCCAAAGCACCTGAGGGCAGGACAAGAAGCGATGGGTGGAAACTAATTAAGAAGAGATGCAATCTAGAACTAAGGAGAAGTTTCCTGATAGTTAGAACAATTAATCAGTGGAACAACTTGCCTCCAGAAGTTGTGAATGCTCCAACACTGTTTTTAAGAAGTTGTTAGATAATCATTGGTCTGAAGTGGTGTAGGGATTCCTGACTGAGTTGGACTAGAAGACAATCCCTTAGAAGGTCCCTTCCAATTCTGTTATTACATTATATGGCAGTATCTTGACAACCTTTTGAATAACTTTAGAAAAAGAGTGTTATTCCGCTCAGGTATTTCTCAGTTAAAGTGGTTGAGGACTCTAAAGGACTCTATTGTGTGCTCTACAAGAGTTAAATGGACACATACAGTATTTCGCATAGGTTTGAGGATAACTTAAACCCCATTCTAAATATTCAAAGGGTCTTCTACTCTTCCAACTGTAACATCAATAGCCCTATTGAAATACTGAAATCATGTTTTGAATTAAATTGCTCTAAAACAGTGGTATGTGATTACAAGGCTTATTAAGAACTGGAAGAGTTGCCAAAGTGAAAACTCCAGGACTTAGGCTAGGTTGTGAGGGAAAAAAATATTGGAGGACAATAGCAAAACACTTCCATGCTATTGTTGAGGAGCTGCGTTTGATATTAAGTAGAATGAGGCCATTATCTTGGATAATTGACCAATGTCTGAGGTAAATTGAACCTGTTTGCTGCTCATTGCTTAGTGTGTATCATTCACCAGATCCAAGATGAATACTATCAATGCCATGAAACTTACACACCATGTAGGCAGTGATAACCATAATAGTCATCTGACAATATCTCATTCTCAAATAATAAATATAGAAAATATGTATCTATGGTTTAATAAAAGGAATGCCCCATGGCACGGCAGAGCTACCAGACTGATTCCTTTATTTTTCATCTCCTTCATTCAGACAAGGCCCCAATCCCTGTGTAATGACTATTGTCATTCTGGTTCAAGTAAGGTCAAAATAGAAGGAAAGCCATTTTGCTGCTATGACTGCTTTTCATGTCCAGAAGGGAAGGTGACAAATCAGAAAGGTAATGTTTCTTCAGTTTATAGATACTAATGCACTAAAACCTATGTGGAATAATTTCAGAATTTTATGTAGTACTTTATGTGTTGTATAATAGGAGATTTAACAAAGACGGTTGGGATGGGTGAAATGTGGGAAAGTACATTATCTCTTTTCTAAGTAATTGCCACAAAATAAAACCCAAGAGGAAGACACAGATTCTGGACACTAAAGGAAATTTAAGATCAACTCTACATAGAAACCATTCATGAAATACTGTTGACTCCTCTTAAGACCAGCATTGCATCTGCTCTAACATTCTCACTAAAGACCTGATGTGCTACTTTACCTAATCCAAAACTTTGCTGGCTCTTTCAAATCACATGCATATTCTAATTTGCATCAAATTAATATTAATGGATTGAATCTCCTCCATTTTTAGGTTAATCAACCTATTTTAGCTGCTACTATAAATGAGCAATTGTGGACTAATCTCCAGTTTTAAAAAAACTCTTTAGAAAACCTGTGAGATGAATTTCTTCTAATAACTTGCCCTTCCTCAGAATCTGTTTGTGTCTGCTATTTTGAAAATGGTAATGAATATTTATGATGAGCTACAAATTCAATATCCAATCTTTGAGATGAAAAACTAGCATTTAAAAATTTCTGCTTTTACCACACACCTTTTGCCTATTGCATATAAAGTATGGCTTCATATCTTGCTTTTTTATCATTGAATTAACCAAATGAACAAAATCAGAAAGCATAATTCAAAAACTTAGTTTAAATTCAGATGTATGGCTTTTCATTGACTGTATTACAGACATAGTTTGTTAATGCTGTCAGCCTAGATAATAATTTTATAACTCCCAGAGAGCTTCCTATTGAAACATTAACCATGGCACGTTTGGCTAAATTTCTTACTTCTCTCAATAATACTTCATTAATACAATAACATCTACATTATAATAAGAGCAATGTATTCATTCATTTGTTCATTCTTTCATTTCCACAGACATGGACGATTGTTTGCCATGCCCAGAAGGACAGTATCCAAACAACAAGCACAATTCATGCCTCCCAAAACAGATAGTTTTCCTGTCTTATGAAGGCCTATTAGGGACTACTCTGGCCACTGCTTCACTGGTCTTTGCTTGCAGTGCCATGGTGGTACTTGGGATCTTCATCAAATACCAGGACACTCCCATAGTCAAGGCCAACAATCGGAACATCACCTATCTTCTCCTTGTCTCCCTTGTGCTCTCATTCCTTTGCAGTTTGTTATTCATCGGACGACCTGAAAAGCTGACCTGCCTTTTACGACAAACTGCTTTTGGGATCATCTTCTCAGTAGCCATTTCTTGTGTATTGGCCAAAACCATCATCGTGATTTTAGCTTTCATGGCTTCAGTGCCAGGATCAAACATGAGGCGATGCCTGGCCAAACAGTTAGATAACTACATAGTTGTTTCCTGCTCCCGCGTTCAAGTTGTTGTTTGTACCATATGGCTTGCAATCTCACCCCCATATCCAGATGCTGATATAAACTTAGTGGCAGATGAAATCATCTTGGGATGTAATGAAGGCTCTACTGTCATGTTTTACTGTGTCTTGCTATACCTGCTTTTCCTTGCCATTGTTGGTTTCAATGTGGCTTTTCAAGGTCGGCATTTACCAGACAGTTTTAATGAGACCAAGTTCATCTTCTTCAGCCTGTTGTGCTTTTGCAGTGTCTGGTTGTCCTTTTTTCCAACCTATCTGAGCACCAAGGGGAAGTACATGGTAGCTGTGGAGATCTTTTCCATATTGTCATCTAGTGCAGGACTACTAGGCTGCATATTTTTTCCCAAATGCTTTGTCATTCTACTAAGGCCTGATTTGAATACTAAAAAACAATTAATGAGAGGCAAGAAAGAAGAAATATAATTCCATGACTGGTTCAGTGAAAGAAACATTCATTGAAGACCACTCTGGAATTAGAACTGATCCAGAATGAAGCTGTTGCAAGTCATAGGAATCCTCTTATTATTTCTGAGTGCATACATTTTTCCTACCTTGGAAAAAAAACCCAAAATTGGTGAAATCAATTATGACCCCAGATATTCCCACCCTTACCTTAATAAATGGAATATAAACAATGAAACACCTACTCCCCTGACATAATATTTTCAATTTCTTTTCTTTGTTCTTTTATGAAATTTTATGGAGAAAATGTGAATACACTGGACTGTAGGAGTTTTAAGAAAAAAATGACTTCAATATTCAAATTACATTGTCATAATTATGGTCATCCCATTAGTTTTTGTTCTGTTTTTACCCAAAACATCACTAATCATATCCCTGACTCAGGGGTCTGCAACCTTTTCCCATTTCCCACAGAAAAGAAAACACTGGGAGCCACAAAACCCTTCCCATGGCTGACTGTTTCTTGAGTGGCCACAAAACTATCATATGTAGTTGAATTAAATGTTCTGTTTTCTTCTGAAACTTTTCTTTTCTTGGATTTATCGATGGTTGGCCATCGGGGGTTGAAAAGCTCAATAAATCGCGTGCCAATGGGTTGTGGGTCATACATTAGCGGTTGTGACATGTATTTTGAGTGACAGGGAGCCACAGCAGAGGGGTGAAAGAGCCACATGTGGCTCCAGACCTCAGGTTGCTGACCCCTGCCCTAACTCTTACTATCAGGTATTAAAGAAATATAACTTATTGCAAACCAAAGAACAGCCAATTATTATGACTAAAGATAATCCATATCTTACAAAAGTCTCTCATTATTAAAAAGGTATTAAAAATTAAGCAAATTTCAATTTGTTTTACAATGCCTACAATGGAAGATTCAACTATAAAATAGCTGAGCTTGTAGAAGTGGAAAAGATGGTCAGTTTGGTTAGAGAAAAAACAAAACAAAAATATTTGAAAGCCTGGAAAGATACAGAAGTTTTGTTGAAAGAAGAAAAGATCAAATTTAAGATTTCTGGGATTGGGAAATAAATAACAAAACAATGGAGTTGAAGATATCTTGGAGATCTTCTAGTCCCATGATGGTGAACCTATGGGACGTGAGCCACAGGTAGCACCCATAGCCATATCAGTGGGCATGCCAGCTCAGCTCTGGTGCACATATGCGCGCCAGCCAGCTGATTTTCGGACCTTCTGGGCCCACCAGAAGTACGGAAACAGGCTGTTTCCTGCTTCCGGAGTGCCTGGCGGGGGGTGGGGAAGGCCCGTTTTTCTTTCTCACCTGGCTCCAGATCCTCTCTATGCATCTGGGGAGGGCAAAAACAGCCTTCCTCACCGCCTCGGAGGCCCTCCGGAGGCCTGAAACGGCCCATTTCCAAACTCCCGGTTGGACAGGAACTGATGTTTTTTGCTGTCCCCAGCCTCCAGAGACTCCTAGAGAGGCTCTGGAGGCTGGGGACAGCAAAAAAGTCACTTCCTATCCAACCAGGAGTTGGGAAATGGGCCGTTTCAGCCTCTGTAGGGCCTGCGAGGGGGTGGAGAAGGCTGTTTTCACCCTCCCCAGAGACATAGACAGGATCTGGAGACAGGTGAGAAAGAAAAACGGGCCTACCGGGCCATCGCGTGCCAGGAGCGGGGGTGGGGGGTGGGTGGGGGGTGGGAGAAGGGGGGTTGCGCATGCATGCACAGAATGGAGTGCATAGAATTATGGGTGTGGACACGTGCATACGTGAACCTCCCCTGCCCCTCCCCCCTCCTGGCATGCAATGGCAAAAATGGTTAGCCATCACTGTTCTAGTCCAACCCCTTGGTTAAGCAGGAGATCCTGTACCATTCCAAACAAAAGGTTGCCCGGTCTCTTCTTAAAAATCTCCCATGATCAAGCTTCTGAAGGCAAGCCATTCCATTGGTTAATTGTTCTCACTATTAGGAAATTTCTACTTAGTTCTAGACTGGTTCATCCCTTGATTATTTTCCACTCATTATTTATTGTCCTGTCTTCAGGTGTTTTGGTGAATAGGTTGACCCCTTCTTCTGTTCTTCTATTACCCAATAGAAAGAAGTGCAGAAGACATACTTATCTTTTCTTCTCTTTTCATTCATTTTCTTTTTCTTACTTTCTACCTTTGTTTATTTTATTTTTTATACTGTATTGAATATACACTGTTCCTGGATGGGTGCACAAACACACACACACACAGTCACATGCACACACATATGAAAGAGACAGATACATACATACAAAAAATCAACAGAGTTGGGGACATCCAAAACTGGGCAGTTAAGCCCAGAGGGGAGGCACTGCTACACAGAAATCTTTCAAAGAAATTGATTGGGAAGATGCCAGCTCAGGTGCCATAAACTTCAACATGTTGAGCACTGAACATTTTTGAGAGAACATAGAATTTAAAATTGGTAAATATTCCTCCATCACACTGTAATGATGAAATAACCACAATTAATGCTGCATGGTGACTTCCTGGTTCATGAACATTCCCTCAGGATAGGAGGATAAGTGAACAGTTAAGTATACTAACATCACATGTTATATTGATATGAACAATGGTGTGATATTCTTTTTCATGAGGGAGAAGAGAGGTAGAACTACGCTGCTAGGATTATTGGTAGTTGATTCTACATGGTTCTGGCTTTCAATCAGCCTAGTCTTGCCGTGTCATGTTAAAAAAATCAATGAGGGGTCAGACTATTTGGATTCTCAATCATGTTATATTTGGCATTGATGATAGTCCTAGCAGTTGTACTTTATGGCCAGAGAAAGATTCCTTTAGCTAAATGTCCTATTAAAGCACCTCTGCCTATTGTCCACAAATATTACCAGCCTGGGGATTTTATCATTGCTAGCATTACCTCTCAAGTCTACATTTTTTCAAGTCCAGTAACTTTCCAGAAGCCGCCTTCTGATGAAACCTTTGATGATCTTTTGTAAGTATTGTAGGCTGGGGGAAAAAATCTTCTATGGGTCTAGACAGTTTTTGTGCTACTTATATCATGTAAAGATTTTCTCTAAAGCTCACATTTTGGAATGAGAAGAAAAGAAAGGGACGGGAAATTTTATTTAACACTTTGTGATTAAAAAAAGTTCCATGTGCCTATTTTTATTGAATATTGCAAATTGCAAAAGATATGATAATATCCAGCATTCAGATGTTTCCTATAATTAGCTACTAATATGAATGTGAGACATAATCATCTCACCTATAGGTTATTTGATAATATACAGTAGATATAGCTTATATTCTGGAAGACTGAGAAAAAGGAAGGTACTAAAATGTATCCCTAGTGAAAAAAATGTTCCTCTGAAGGAAAATTGTTATCTACTGTATCTATATTCTATCTGTCATCTAACTATCTAGTTATCTATCTAGTTATCTATCTATCATCTATCTAAACAAATATATACAGCATATATAAAAGTGAAAAAGAGTTGGGCAAAGCAAGTTTAATGAACTTAATAGAAAAAAGTTAAAAATAGAAAAGAAAGCAAATAAAGATAAGACAAAACAATACATTACATTTCTGATTACCCTTTTTTTAAACATCTGCTAATTTGCCCTATAACCTCTCTGCTCTTTTTAGATTAATCCAAATTGTTCCACATAGGTGATCGGATATAAATTCATATTTCATGGTTTTCCTCTGGAGAGCCGTTATTTATTCTTGTTCCAATTTCTATTTCTTTAACAGAAACTTGTTCAGCGTTTTTTTACATATGTTTCTTGGAGGCACACACTAGCTTCATTTTATTGGTTTTTATTTATGGAACACTTTCCTACATTTTTATGGTGAATTTGTTTCATTGGTCTGGATTTATATTGTAAATGTACATACATATGAAAAAAATAATACTTATTCCATACAATAAGTCTCCTATTTTCAAGGGGCCAATTACAAAATGACCGTGTCAGGATAGAATTAGTACTAAGATATAAAGAATGTGGTAACCTGGAACCTATTGCTCATAACCTAGGATGTTCACTCAGAATTACCAGCACGTCCTGGCTTTGATTTTTGCTGTGAAGGAACTCAATGAAAATACCCAACTTTTACCCAATGTCAGTTTTGGCTTCCACATCTTAAACAGCTACTTTCTGGCAAAGTGGACATATCTAGCCTCAATGGAACTTCTATCCACTCAGGACAAATTCACCCCAAACTACAAATGTGATATTTGGAATAAGATTGTGGGAGTCATTGGGGGACCTACTTCTGAAGTCTGTCTCCACATGACAAATATCTTGAGCACCTATAAGATTCCACAGGTAAAAAACAAAAAACCAGGTTTGCTATGTTTAAGATACTTTCATAAATGAGAGATGGAAAATCATAATCTTAATAATTTGCTAGATGGTGTATTTATGAAGCATTGTAAAAGTAGTTGATCAATATATAATTAGGTGTAGAAAAAACTGGCACAATTTGTTGTATTTTTTAGATTAGGTTAGAATTTTTTATTGGCCAAGTGTGATTGGACACACAAGGAATTTGTCTTTGGTGCATATGCTTTCAGTGTACATAAAAAGAAAAGATACATTTGTTAAGAATCATAAGGTACAACACTTAATGATAGTTATAAGGTACAAATAAGCAGTCAAATCATACTAGGAAATAATCAAGGATTTCCTGCTTTCTAGCGAATATAAATCGTGCAGCACAGCTGATCGTCAGAAATACTGGTTCAACCATACCGGTAGCATTTATAACTACCGGTTCAGGCCAACCGGTCGGAAGCATTCCACCCCTGCTTATTAAGCAAGGACTACATATGTTTTTCAGTAATACATCTATATGTCACTATACATTCTATATTAAAACCTGTTTTAATATAGAAACCCTGTTTTAAGGACTTTGAAAAAAAAGCTGTGGAAAATCTTGTATGTGAAAAGATTGCAATTGATGCTGTCTAATAGCAAAATGTTTTAAGAACACATATTTCCTGAAATACCTATGAATATAAATATATTAATTAAGATTTGTCATAAGAAATATTTAAATGATCAGAAAAATCAATAAGAAAAAAATGAATGAAACTAGTTTTCATGGTCTTTTGAATAAAAGTATCAGAAGATTCATTTCCATTGTCTTTGCCTTCTTTCTATGGCTTTTCCCCCCTCAAGATCTTATATGGGTCTTTTCCAATAATAAATGACAAAACCAAAGAAGATTTTTTTCACCAGATGTTTCCAAGTGGGATCCATCACTATCTGTGCATACTTGAGTTGCTACTGCATTTCAAATGGAGCTGGATCGGTGTGTTTATTTTTGATGATGACAATGGAGAGGTACAGGAAATACTTCCCTTATATTCTCAGAAGGGTATCTGTGTGGACTTCTTAGAAGCATTCCCCAAAATATCTTTTTCAGGTGACATTGCTGAAACAGCAATGGAATGGTTTGCAACCTCACGTATTGTCACAGGAAGTAGTGCCAATACTGTTATTATACAAGGTGAAATGCAAACAATCAGTGTCTTAAGGACAATTTTCCACTTTTCAAAATTTTATGAAGTAACAATTGAAAGTAGAATGTGGATTATGACAGCCCAGATGGATTTTGCATCTCCTAGTTTAGCAAGAGATTGGGACATACATTTCCTTCACGGAGCTCTATCACTTGCTGTTCATACAAACCACCCTAGAGGATTCCAACAATTTCTGGAGGAAAGAAATCCTGCTTCAGAAAATAGAGATGGGTTTATCAGAATCTTCTGGAAAGATGTATTTAATTGTGATTTCTCAAATTCCAACCCAGAAGAGAGGAATGAGGATATCTGCACTGGGGAAGAAAAATTGGATAATCTGCCTAGAACCCTATTTGATACAAACATGTCTGGCCACAGTTATAGTATCTACAATGCGGTTTACATTGTGGCACATGCTTTGTATGCCATAACTATCTCCAAATTGAAAGATAGAGTAAAGATAAAAAACACGAGACAACAATATCTATTTGGAGAGCTCTGGCAGGTATCTTCCAAGAATGTTCTAGAGCTGTTTTTAATAGACAATTAAAGATTTTTATTTTTATTTATTTAGTTTGTCGAACATGTACTAGATAACAGGTATAAGTAGAAACATGAATATTGAGACAAATTATTACCCACTTAAGTGCTGGGAAGTAAATATAAAAGAGGCAAAAAATGCAGTTATTCTCTTAACTCATAAATCTATTTTTTAATCATAAATCTTGAGATATAATGATGGTTACCTTCTGAGGAAAAATACAAAAATTAAAATAAGATACATTATATCTAAATAATTAAAGAAGGAACAAATTTCTCTTTATGGTTTTTCCCTTTTCTTTTTTAAATACAGCTTCTGAGTATGTGTTATATATTCAGAATGTTAAAAATATGTAATACTTTACATATCTCTGTATATATTTATGTTTTGAGTATATATTGATATATACATATTGTTTCTTTAACAGTAAACACATTGCAAACATTTACTACCATTAATATGTAACAATTTTATAATACCTTTATTACATTACTAAATTAAACATTAAAATATAAACTAACATAACAGGAAAAGGGGGAAGGGAATAATAGAACAGATTAAAAAGAGACAAAATTATTATATATAATTTTTGGAGAAAGTATATTTTTGAGGTTTGATGGCTAATAACATCACTTTTTTTTGGAGTTTCAAGATAATCATATTCCATTGCTGGAATGGCCTGGGAATAGCCCAGACCTTAACCCAATTGAAAATCTATGTAGCCGACTAAAAAAGCTTGTTAGACAGAAGCGACCCAGCAATAAAACCCAGTTAATAGAAGCAATCATTCAATCTTGGTTTCACATTATAACAACTGCAGAACTAAAAGACTTGGTTCACCCCGTAGGAAGATGTTGTAAACCCGTAATTCATGCTAAAGTTTACCCAACTATGTATTAACTGACATGGTGATAATTTTTGTATATCTTCTTTTTCCTACATGTTTCACTTTTCTTCTTTATACTGTAACTGCTATCCTAATAGCAAATCCTTCATAAAAGTGATTGCATTACATTCTTGATTAAATTACATTCTTTCCATTGATATATAATTTTATGGTAATATCAAAACTGAACACCTCAACAAGAGAATAATTATGGAAGCCATTGAAATAGAAATATGCCCCCATAACATGAATAAACGTGATGATACCTCCTGCCTACCAGATATCTGGAAACTAGCTCTTGTCAACAAACGAGTCCCAGCACCCACAGACAGAAAAATCTACACCCCAGAAGCCAGACACACACACACCGAGACCTCCAGCCAAATCACATTCCAGCCAGCCACAAAGATGAAGCCCTGCCACCTGGTGGAGAAAAACCAACCATACACCTGAAGCCAAGCCAATAGACACAGACTGGGACTCCCAACTAATCAGAACAAAGAGATGGGGCCATCCCAGCAAAGCAGACTACCAGCACCAGATTTGAAATAGTAACGGCAGTTGCTGCAGAAGATCCCTTGCATAAGCCTGATGATGGCAGATGAGATTCTGCCGAAACATTGCCAAAGTGCTCTCAATCTTACACGGGAGAAGACCCGAATACACCAAGACTTGCATACCTTTACCCGTGAAAATCTATGAAAATATATATATATATATGTTTTCTCAGGTTTTCGCGGGTGTTTGTATGTAGGTCTTTGGTTATTCGGGTCTTCTCCCACGTAAAATTGGAAGTGTCTTGGCGACGTTTCGATGAAGTCTCATTCGTCATCTTCAGGCTGGTATTTTTGGCTTCATGCTCCTAGAAACCAGCCTGAAGATGACGAATGAGACTTCGTCGAAACGTCGCCAAGACACTTCCAAGGTTTTCGCGGGTGTTCGTATGTATGTCTTTGGTTATTCGGGTTTTCTCCCGCGTAAAATTGGAAGTGTCTTGGCGACGTTTCGACGAAGTCTCATTCGTCATCTTCAGGCTGGTATTTTTGGCTTCATGCTCCTAGAAACCAGCCTGAAGATGACGAATGAGACTTCATCGAAACGTCGCCAAGACACTTCCAATTTTACGCGGGAGAAAACCCGAATAACCAAAGACCTACACACACACGCACACACACACACATATATATGTGTTGGCAATTGACTTGGATGTTGCTTCCTCCTCCCCCTCCTCCTCCCCTCCTCCTCCTCCTCTTATTTCTGCATTTCCCCCTTCAAAATTATTCATTTTACCATGAATTCATTTTACCAATAACAGGGAAAATGTGTGGCTCAGGATTGAAAGGGGGTAGAGTTCTTGTTGCTGTATGAGCTTTCCTTGTTTTCATGTCTTTTATTATCCAAACTAGGTATCATCATACTGCTCCTGCATCTAAGTTTTAAATTGTGTTAGAATTATTATGAAGGTTCACCCTGGCCTCATTTCTTCTCCATCTTCCCTTCAATTTAGTTCCATAAATTTATAAGAAATACTTTTTTAACAAACAGTGCTGGAGAAAATATTTCCTTTGATGACAGTGGACACATAATTGCTGGATTTGATATTTTCAACTGGGTCACATATGAAAATAATACATTTACAAAAGTAAAAGTTGGATGGGTTGACCCAAGCCCTTCGTCTTCTAAATGGCTCAACATTCATGAGGACTCCATTGTATGGCCCACAAGATTTAACCAGGTATAAATTTTGTACAGATTTGAGTATAGATTAACCTATGTTCGGTTGACTGAGTTTCATGTTTAATGAATAAAGTAAATAATAACAATAACAACAATAATAAAACATATTAAGAATGGTTGCTGGAACTGGGTATATCTAGTTTATTGAAAAGGAGGACTAGGGGAGACATTATAACAGTGTTCTAATATCTCAGGGGCTGCCACAAAGAAGAGAAAGTCAAGCTATTCTCCAAAGCACCTGAGGGCAGGACAAGAAGCGATGGGTGGAAACTAATTAAGAAGAGATGCAATCTAGAACTAAGGAGAAGTTTCCTGATAGTTAGAACAATTAATCAGTGGAACAACTTGCCTCCAGAAGTTGTGAATGCTCCAACACTGGAAGTTTTTAAGAAGATGTTAGATAACCATTTGTCTGAAGTGGTGTAGGGTTTCCTGCCTGAGCAGGGGGTTGGACTAGAAGACCTCCAAGGTCCCTTCCAATTCTGTTATTACATTATATGGCAGTATCTTGACAACCTTTTGAATAACTTTAAAAGAAGAGTATTATTCCGCTCAGGTATTTCTCAATCAAAGTGGTTGAGGACTCTAAGGGACTCCATTTTGTGTTCTACAAGAGTTAAATGGATACATACAATATTTTGCATAGGTTTGAGGATAACTTAAACCACATTCTAAATATTCAAAGGGTCCTTCTTCTCTTCCAACTGTAACAACAATAGCCCCATTGAGATACTGAAATCCTGTTTTGAATTAAATTGTTCTAAAACAGTGGTATGTGATTACAAGGCTTATTGAGAACTGGAAGAGTTACCAAAGTGAATACTCCAGGACTTAGGCTAAGTTGTGAGGGGGAAAAAATCTTGGAGGACAATAAAAAAACACTTCCATGCTATTGTTGAGGAGCTGAATTTGATATTAAGTAGAATGAGGCCATTATCTTGGATAACTAACCAATGTCTGAGGTAAATTGAACCTGTTTGCTGCTTATTGCTTAGTGTGTATCGTTCACCAGATCCAAGATGAATACTATCAATGCCATGAAACTTACACACCATGTACGCAGTGATAACCATAATATCTCATTCTCATTCAATAAATAGAGAAAATATGTCTCTATGGTTTAATGAAAGGAATGCCCCATGGAATGCCAGAGCTACCAGACTGATTCCTTTGTTTTTCATTTCCTTCATTCAGAAAAGACCTCAATCCCTGTGTAATGACTATTGTCATTCTGGTTCAAGTAAGGTCAAAATAGAAGGAAAGCCATTTTGCTGCTATGACTGCTTTTCATGTCCAGAAGGGAAGGTGACAAATCAGAAAGGTAATGTTTCTTCAGTTTATAGATACTAACCCATTAAAACCTATGTGGAATAATTTCAGAATTTTATGTAGTACATTATG